>NC_090655.1:200375673-200975673 GCF_040937935.1 Hyperolius riggenbachi
TCCCTGCAACAAAATATAAATAAGTATAAATAGAACAGTAAACAAGTAGTTGGAACACACAGCAAGGCAACCAACCTTCCATTGGCTGAAACTCACAATGCAAGCTTCCCCTTATTGGAACACAGCTCCGAATCCACTCTACACCCATTTCACGCCACAGAAGAGCCCCAAGCAAAGCCCTTTGGGTAAATTGTTGCAACTGCACGGAACTGGAAGTCTTGGCTCTTGCTTATGTGTCAGCCTTTAGGCCTCGTTCACATTGCGTTTCAATTACGTTCGCGTTGGCTGTTTTTTGACTTTTTTTTTCAATTTATGTGCGTTGGACGTTTTTGATAAGCGTTTTTGCTTCTCTAAGCGCTTTTGCTGAGCGATTGCGTTTTTTCACTTCCTGACGTCAGTCAGGAAGTGAACTCTTTGATCTGGAAATTAATAAATACAATGTATTTATTCTTAAAAACGCTCATAAAATTGCTGCACAAAGCAATTTTGTGAGCGTTTTGCGTTTTCCTATACCTTCCATTGAGGTGGAAAAAATGGCCCTTGCACCACTTTTCTGAGCAGATCGGAAACGAACAGCTCAGATGTGAACTTTCTCATAGAGAATCACTGCACAATCGCTTTCAGGGCGATTTCGAAAATTGCCAGCGCTTTAAAAATTTCAAAAACGCCCCTAGTGTGAATGAGCCCTGAGGCAGGGAACACACGTGACTGTTTTCGTGTGCGTTTTCTGCTCAGAAAAACTGAGAATTAATGTTAATCAATGGGCTAGTTCACATTTAATATGTTTTTCCTGCACAAAAAAACAACTGACATTCTGCATGAGGACTCTGCACATTTTGGGCTTCATTCACTAAACCGTGATAACTGATATCACGGTTGTGCTAGCGCTTTGCGCGTAACGTTTTCATGTGCAATCACAAATTTTAATCGCAAAAACGGCTGCATTTTCGCATGAAAATTCTTGATTACGTGTGAAAACGTTACACGTGTTATAACGCGCGCAAAATGCTAGCGTGCCCGTGATATCAGTTATCACGGTTTAGTGAATCAAGCCCCTTGTCAGTTTTCTCTATCAATTACATCAGCTGCTGTGAAAAAATGCACGCGTTTTTCTGCATAGAAACACACTTGGGGGTTGATTCACTAAACCGTGCTATGACAAATATCACACCTTATCAAAGATATCACTCCTTATCAAAGTTAACACGCCTTATCAGAGTAGCATAGCGAGCACTATGAACCCACAGGGGCTCAGGGCAGGACGAGTGCCATTGCCAATTAGCAGGCATAAGTTCCTAGCGCTCGCTATAAGGCGTGTTAACTTTGATAAGGTGTGCTATTTGTCATACCACGGTTTAGTGAATCAACCCCTTGGTATTTAGAAAAAGAATGCAGAAAAACGCACTCAGAAAAAACTTAAAGGATACCCGAACTGAAATGTGACATAATGAGATAGACATGTGTATGTACAGTACCACGCACACAAATAACTATGCTGTGTTCCTCTTTTTCTTTCTCTGCCTAAAAGAGATAAATATAAGGTATGCAAGTGGCTGACTCAGTCCTGACTCAGACAGGAAGTGACTACAGTGTGACCCTCACTGATAAGAAATTCCAACTATAAAACACTTTCCTAGCAGAAAATGACTTCTGAGAGCAAGAAAGCGGTAAAAAAAGGGGAGTTTCTTATCAGTGAGGGTCACACTGTAGTCACTTCCTGTCTGAGTCAGGACTGAGTCAGCCACTTGCTTACCTTATATTTAACTCTTTCAGGCAGAGAAAGAAAAAAAGGAACACAGCATAGTTATTTGTGTGCTAGGCACTGTACATACACATGTCTATCTCATTATGTCACATTTCAGTTCGGGTATCCTTTAATGACAAGTGTGTTCCCTGCCTTAGGCCTCTTTTCCACGAACTGTTGAGCTGTGTGCTCAGCAAGCAGTTACCAGGCAGCAGTGAGCAGTTACTAGTCTTGGGCGAACAGTGTTCGCCACTGTTCGGGTTCTGTAGAACATCACCCTGTGCGGGTGATGTTCGAGTTTGGCCGGAAACCTGATGGTGCTCGGCCAAACTGTTCGGCCACATGGCCGAACTAAGAGCGCATGGCCGAACGTTCCCCGAACATTCGGCTAGCGCTGTGATTGGCCGAACGGGTCACGTGGTTCGGCCCCCGAACGCGCTCTGATTGGCCGAACGGTCACGTGGTTCGGGTAAATAAATACCCGAACCACGTCATATCTCCGCCATTTCTCTGTGGGTTTAGCTTTGGGTAGGCAGGCAGGGTAGCTCCAGCCACGCTAGCCAGGGTCCCCCCAGTCATTGTGTGTCGCTGCTGGGAACAGTAGTACACCGCTCGCTCAGCCACACTATATAGCATTGTGTGTACTGCCACTGTGTACCTCGCTCAGCCACGCTATATATAGCATTGTTTACTGCCACTGTGTGTACACGGCTCAGCCAGACTATATAGCATTGTGTGTACTGCCACTCTGTGTACACCGCTCAGCCAGACTATATAGCATTGTTGACTGCCACTCTGTGTACACCGCTCAGCCAGACTATATAGCATTGTTTACTGCCACTCTGTGTACACCACTCAGCCAGACTATATAGCATTGTGTGTACTGCCACTCTGTGTACACCGCTCAGCCAGACTATATAGCATTGTGTGTACTGCCACTGTGTGTACACCGCTCAGCCAGACTATATAGCATTGTGAGTACTGCCACTGTGTGTACACCGCTCAGCCAGACTATATAGCATTGTGTGTACTGCCACTGTGTGTACACCGCTCAGCCAGACTATATAGCATTGTTTACTGCCACTGTGTGTACACGGCTCAGCCAGACTATATAGCATTGTGTATACTGCCACTCTGTGTACACCGCTCAGTCAGACTATATAGCATTGTGTGTACTGCCACTCTGTGTACACCGCTCAGCCAGACTATATAGCATTGTGTGTACTGCCACTGTGTGTACACCGCTCAGCCAGACTATATAGCATTGTGTGTACTGCCACTGTGTGTACACCGCTCAGCCAGACTATATAGCATTGTGTGTACTGCCACTGTGTGTACACCGCTCAGCCAGACTATATAGCATTGTTTACTGCCACTGTGTGTACACGGCTCAGCCAGACTATATAGCATTGTGTGTACTGCCACTCTGTGTACACCGCTCAGCCAGACTATATAGCATTGTTTACTGCCACTCTGTGTACACCGCTCAGCCAGACTATATAGCATTGTTTACTGCCACTCTGTGTACACCGCTCAGCCAGACTATATAGCATTGTGTGTACTGCCACTCTGTGTACACCGCTCAGCCAGACTATATAGCATTGTGTGTACTGCCACTGTGTGTACACCGCTCAGCCAGACTATATAGCATTGTTTACTGCCACTGTGTGAACACGGCTCAGCCAGACTATATAGCATTGTGTGTACTGCCACTCTGTGTACACCGCTCAGCCAGACTATATAGCATTGTGTGTACTGCCACTCTGTGTACACCGCTCAGCCAGACTATATAGCATTGTGTGTACTGCCACTGTGTGTATACTGCTCAGCCAGACTTTATAGCATTGTGTGTACTGCCACTGTGTGTACACCGCTCAGCCAGACTATATAGCATTGTGTGTACTGCCACTCTGTGTACACCGCTCAGCCAGACTATATAGCATTGTGTGTACTGCCACTGTGTGTACACCGCTCAGCCAGACTATATAGCATTGTGTGTACTGCCACTCTGTGTACACCGCTCAGCCAGACTATATAGCATTGTTTACAGCCACTCTGTGTACACCGCTCAGCCAGACTATATAGCATTGTGTGTACTGCCACTCTGTGTACACCGCTCAGCCAGACTATATAGCATTGTTTACTGCCACTCTGTGTACACCGCTCAGCCAGACTATATAGCATTGTTTACTGCCACTCTGTGTACACCGCTCAGCCAGACTATATAGCATTGTGTGTACTGCTACTCTGTGTACACCGCTCAGCCAGACTATATAGCATTGTGTGTACTGCCACTCTGTGTACACCGCTCAGCCAGACGATAGAGCATTGTGTGTACTGCCACTGTGTGTACACGGCTCAGCCAGACTATATAGCATTGTGTGTACTGCCACTCTGTGTACACCGCTCAGCCAGACTATATAGCATTGTTTACTGCCACTCTGTGTACACCGCTCAGCCAGACTATATAGCATTGTTTACTGCCACTCTGTGTACACCGCTCAGCCAGACTATATAGCATTGTGTGTACTGCCACTCTGTGTACACCGCTCAGCCAGACTATATAGCATTGTGTGTACTGCCACTCTGTGTACACCGCTCAGCCAGACTATATAGCATTGTTTACTGCCACTCTGTGTACACCGCTCAGCCAGACTATATAGCATTGTTTACTGCCACTCTGTGTACACCGCTCAGCCAGACTATATAGCATTGTGTGTACTGCCACTCTGTGTACACCGCTCAGCCAGACTATATAGCATTGTGTGTACTGCCACTGTGTGTACACCGCTCAGCCAGACTATATAGCATTGTGTGTACTGCCACTCTGTGTACACCGCTCAGCCAGACTATATAGCATTGTTTACTGCCACTGTGTGTACACGGCTCAGCCAGACTATATAGCATTGTGTGTACTGCCACTCTGTGTACACCGCTCAGCCAGACTATATAGCATTGTTTACTGCCACTCTGTGTACACCGCTCAGCCAGACTATATAGCATTGTGTGTACTGCCACTCTGTGTACACCGCTCAGCCAGACTATATAGCATTGTGTGTACTGCCACTCTGTGTACACCGCTCAGCCAGACTATATAGCATTGTGTGTACTGCCACTCTGTGTACACCGCTCAGCCAGACTATATAGCATTGTTTACTGCCACTCTGTGTACACCGCTCAGCCAGACTATATAGCATTGTTTACTGCCACTCTGTGTACACCGCTCAGCCAGACTATATAGCATTGTTTACTGCCACTCTGTGTACACCGCTCAGCCAGACTATATAGCATTGTGTGTACTGCCACTCTGTGTACACCGCTCAGCCAGACTATATAGCATTGTTTACTGCCACTCTGTGTACACCGCTCAGCCAGACTATATAGCATTGTTTACTGCCACTCTGTGTACACCGCTCAGCCAGACTATATAGCATTGTGTGTACTGCCACTCTGTGTACACCGCTCAGCCAGACTATATAGCATTGTGTGTACTGCCACTCTGTGTACACCGCTCAGCCAGACTATATAGCATTGTGTGTACTGCCACTCTGTGTACACCGCTCAGCCAGACTATATAGCATTGTTTACTGCCACTCTGTGTACACCGCTCAGCCAGACTATATAGCATTGTTTACTGCCACTCTGTGTACACCGCTCAGCCAGACTATATAGCATTGTGTGTACTGCCACTCTGTGTACACCGCTCAGCCAGACTATATAGCATTGTTTACTGCCACTCTGTGTACACCGCTCAGCCAGACTATATAGCATTGTGTGTACTGCCACTGTGTGTACACCGCTCAGCCAGACTATATAGCATTGTTTACTGCCACTGTGTGTACACGACTCAGCCAGACTATATAGCATTGTGTGTACTGCCACTCTGTGTACACCGCTCAGCCAGACTATATAGCATTGTTTACTGCCACTCTGTGTACACCGCTCAGCCAGACTATATAGCATTGTTTACTGCCACTCTGTGTACACCGCTCAGCCAGACTATATAGCATTGTGTGTACTGCCACTCTGTGTACACCGCTCAGCCAGACTATATAGCATTGTGTGTACTGCCACTGTGTGTACACCGCTCAGCCAGACTATATAGCATTGTGTGTACTGCCACTGTGTGTATACTGCTCAGCCAGACTTTATAGCATTGTGTGTACTGCCACTGTGTGTACACCGCTCAGCCAGACTATATAGCATTGTGTGTACTGCCACTCTGTGTACACCGCTCAGCCAGACTATATAGCATTGTGTGTACTGCCACTGTGTGTACACCGCTCAGCCAGACTATATAGCATTGTGTGTACTGCCACTCTGTGTACACCGCTCAGCCAGACTATATAGCATTGTTTACAGCCACTCTGTGTACACCGCTCAGCCAGACTATATAGCATTGTGTGTACTGCCACTCTGTGTACACCGCTCAGCCAGACTATATAGCATTGTTTACTGCCACTCTGTGTACACCGCTCAGCCAGACTATATAGCATTGTTTACTGCCACTCTGTGTACACCGCTCAGCCAGACTATATAGCATTGTGTGTACTGCTACTCTGTGTACACCGCTCAGCCAGACTATATAGCATTGTGTGTACTGCCACTCTGTGTACACCGCTCAGCCAGACGATAGAGCATTGTGTGTACTGCCACTGTGTGTACACGGCTCAGCCAGACTATATAGCATTGTGTGTACTGCCACTCTGTGTACACCGCTCAGCCAGACTATATAGCATTGTTTACTGCCACTCTGTGTACACCGCTCAGCCAGACTATATAGCATTGTTTACTGCCACTCTGTGTACACCGCTCAGCCAGACTATATAGCATTGTGTGTACTGCCACTCTGTGTACACCGCTCAGCCAGACTATATAGCATTGTGTGTACTGCCACTCTGTGTACACCGCTCAGCCAGACTATATAGCATTGTTTACTGCCACTCTGTGTACACCGCTCAGCCAGACTATATAGCATTGTTTACTGCCACTCTGTGTACACCGCTCAGCCAGACTATATAGCATTGTGTGTACTGCCACTCTGTGTACACCGCTCAGCCAGACTATATAGCATTGTGTGTACTGCCACTGTGTGTACACCGCTCAGCCAGACTATATAGCATTGTGTGTACTGCCACTCTGTGTACACCGCTCAGCCAGACTATATAGCATTGTTTACTGCCACTGTGTGTACACGGCTCAGCCAGACTATATAGCATTGTGTGTACTGCCACTCTGTGTACACCGCTCAGCCAGACTATATAGCATTGTTTACTGCCACTCTGTGTACACCGCTCAGCCAGACTATATAGCATTGTGTGTACTGCCACTCTGTGTACACCGCTCAGCCAGACTATATAGCATTGTGTGTACTGCCACTGTGTGTACACCGCTCAGCCAGACTATATAGCATTGTGTGTACTGCCACTGTGTGTACACCGCTCAGCCAGACTATATAGCATTGTGTGTACTGCCACTGTGTGTACACCGCTCAGCCAGACTATATAGCATTGTGTGTACTGCCACTGTGTGTACACCGCTCAGCCAGACTATATAGCATTGTGTGTACTGCCACTCTGTGTACACCGCTCAGCCAGACTATATAGCATTGTTTACTGCCACTCTGTGTACACCGCTCAGCCAGACTATATAGCATTGTTTACAGCCACTCTGTGTACACCGCTCAGCCAGACTATATAGCATTGTGTGTACTGCCACTCTGTGTACACCGCTCAGCCAGACTATATAGCATTGTTTACTGCCACTCTGTGTACACCGCTCAGCCAGACTATATAGCATTGTTTACTGCCACTCTGTGTACACCGCTCAGCCAGACTATATAGCATTGTGTGTACTGCTACTCTGTGTACACCGCTCAGCCAGACTATATAGCATTGTGTGTACTGCCACTCTGTGTACACCGCTCAGCCAGACGATAGAGCATTGTGTGTACTGCCACTGTGTGTACACGGCTCAGCCAGACTATATAGCATTGTGTGTACTGCCACTCTGTGTACACCGCTCAGCCAGACTATATAGCATTGTTTACTGCCACTCTGTGTACACCGCTCAGCCAGACTATATAGCATTGTTTACTGCCACTCTGTGTACACCGCTCAGCCAGACTATATAGCATTGTGTGTACTGCCACTCTGTGTACACCGCTCAGCCAGACTATATAGCATTGTGTGTACTGCCACTCTGTGTACACCGCTCAGCCAGACTATATAGCATTGTTTACTGCCACTCTGTGTACACCGCTCAGCCAGACTATATAGCATTGTTTACTGCCACTCTGTGTACACCGCTCAGCCAGACTATATAGCATTGTGTGTACTGCCACTCTGTGTACACCGCTCAGCCAGACTATATAGCATTGTGTGTACTGCCACTGTGTGTACACCGCTCAGCCAGACTATATAGCATTGTGTGTACTGCCACTCTGTGTACACCGCTCAGCCAGACTATATAGCATTGTTTACTGCCACTGTGTGTACACGGCTCAGCCAGACTATATAGCATTGTGTGTACTGCCACTCTGTGTACACCGCTCAGCCAGACTATATAGCATTGTTTACTGCCACTCTGTGTACACCGCTCAGCCAGACTATATAGCATTGTGTGTACTGCCACTCTGTGTACACCGCTCAGCCAGACTATATAGCATTGTGTGTACTGCCACTGTGTGTACACCGCTCAGCCAGACTATATAGCATTGTGTGTACTGCCACTGTGTGTACACCGCTCAGCCAGACTATATAGCATTGTGTGTACTGCCACTGTGTGTACACCGCTCAGCCAGACTATATAGCATTGTGTGTACTGCCACTGTGTGTACACCGCTCAGCCAGACTATATAGCATTGTGTGTACTGCCACTCTGTGTACACCGCTCAGCCAGACTATATAGCATTGTTTACTGCCACTCTGTGTACACCGCTCAGCCAGACTATATAGCATTGTTTACTGCCACTCTGTGTACACCGCTCAGCCAGACTATATAGCATTGTGTGTACTGCCACTCTGTGTACACCGCTCAGCCAGACTATATAGCATTGTGTGTACTGCCACTCTGTGTACACCGCTCAGCCAGACTATATAGCATTGTTTACAGCCACTCTGTGTACACCGCTCAGCCAGACTATATAGCATTGTGTGTACTGCCACTCTGTGTACACCGCTCAGCCAGACTATATAGCATTGTTTACTGCCACTCTGTGTACACCGCTCAGCCAGACTATATAGCATTGTTTACTGCCACTCTGTGTACACCGCTCAGCCAGACTATATAGCATTGTGTGTACTGCCACTCTGTGTACACCGCTCAGCCAGACTACATAGCATTGTGTGTACTGCCACTCTGTGTACACCGCTCAGCCAGACTATATAGCATTGTTTACTGCCACTCTGTGTACACCGCTCAGCCAGACTATATAGCATTGTGTGTACTGCCACTGTGTGTACACCGCTCAGCCAGACTATATAGCATTGTTTACTGCCACTGTGTGTACACGACTCAGCCAGACTATATAGCATTGTGTGTACTGCCACTCTGTGTACACCGCTCAGCCAGACTATATAGCATTGTTTACTGCCACTCTGTGTACACCGCTCAGCCAGACTATATAGCATTGTTTACTGCCACTCTGTGTACACCGCTCAGCCAGACTATATAGCATTGTGTGTACTGCCACTCTGTGTACACCGCTCAGCCAGACTATATAGCATTGTGTGTACTGCCACTGTGTGTACACCGCTCAGCCAGACTATATAGCATTGTGTGTACTGCCACTGTGTGTACACCGCTCAGCCAGACTATATAGCATTGTGTGTACGGCCACTGTGTGTACACCGCTCAGCCAGACTATATAGCATTGTGTGTACTGCCACTCTGTGTACACCGCTCAGCCAGACTATATAGCATTGTTTACTGCCACTCTGTGTACACCGCTCAGCCAGACTATATAGCATTGTTTACTGCCACTCTGTGTACACCGCTCAGCCAGACTATATAGCATTGTGTGTACTGCCACTCTGTGTACACCGCTCAGCCAGACTATATAGCATTGTGTGTACTGCCACTGTGTGTACACCGCTCAGCCAGACTATATAGCATTGTGTGTACTGCCACTGTGTGTACACCGCTCAGCCAGACTATATAGCATTGTTTACTGCCACTGTGTGAACACGGCTCAGCCAGACTATATAGCATTGTGCGTACTGCCACTCTGTGTACACCGCTCAGCCAGACTATATAGCATTGTGTGTACTGCCACTCTGTGTACACCGCTCAGCCAGACTATATAGCATTGTGTGTACTGCTACTCTGTGTACACCGCTCAGCCAGACTATATAGCATTGTGTGTACTGCTACTCTGTGTACACCGCTCAGCCAGACAATATAGCATTGTTTACTTCCACTGTGTGTACACGGCTCAGCCAGACTATATAGCATTGTGTGTACTGCCACTCTGTGTACACCGCTCAGCCAGACTATATAGCATTATTTACTGCCACTCTGTGTACACCGCTCAGCCAGACTATATAGCATTGTTTACTGCCACTCTGTGTACACCGCTCAGCCAGACTATATAGCATTGTGTGTACTGCTACTCTGTGTACACCGCTCAGCCAGACTATATAGCATTGTGTGTACTGCCACTGTGTGTACACCGCTCAGCCAGACTATATAGCATTGTGTGTACTGCCACTGTGTGTACACGGCTCAGCCAGACTATATAGCATTGTGTGTACTGCCACTCTGTGTACACCGCTCAGCCAGACTATATAGCATTGTTTACTGCCACTCTGTGTACACCGCTCAGCCAGACTATATAGCATTGTTTACTGCCACTCTGTGTACACCGCTCAGCCAGACTATATAGCATTGTGTGTACTGCCACTCTGTGTACACCGCTCAGCCAGACTATATAGCATTGTGTGTACTGCCACTGTGTGTACACCGCTAAACCAGACTATATAGCATTGTGTGTACTGCCACTGTGTGTACACCGCTCAGCCAGACTATATAGCATTGTTTACTGCCACTGTGTGTACACGGCTCAGCCAGACTATATAGCATTGTGTGTACTGCCACTCTGTGTACACCGCTCAGCCAGACTATATAGCATTGTTTACTGCCACTCTGTGTACACCGCTCAGCCAGACTATATAGCATTGTTTACTGCCACTCTGTGTACACCGCTCAGCCAGACTATATAGCATTGTTTACTGCCACTCTGTGTACACCGCTCAGCCAGACTATATAGCATTGTGTGTACTGCTACTCTGTGTACACCGCTCAGCCAGACTATATAGCATTGTGTGTACACCGCTCAGCCAGACTATATAGCATTGTGTGTACACCGCTCAGCCAGACTATATAGCATTGTGTGTACTGCCACTGTGTGTACACCGCTCAGCCAGACTATATAGCATTGTGTGTACTGCCACTGTGTGTACACCGCTCAGCCAGACTATATAGCATTGTGTGTACTGCCACTGTGTGTACACCGCTCAGCCAGACTATATAGCATTGTTTACTGCCACTGTGTGTACACCGCTCAGCCAGACTATATAGCATTGTGTGTACTGCCACTCTGTGTACACCGCTCAGCCAGACTATATAGCATTGTTTACTGCCACTCTGTGTACACCGCTCAGCCAGACTATATAGCATTGTTTACTGCCACTCTGTGTACACCGCTCAGCCAGACTATATAGCATTGTGTGTACTGCCACTCTGTGTACACCGCTCAGCCAGACTATATAGCATTGTGTGTACTGCCACTGTGTGTACACCGCTCAGCCAGACTATATAGCATTGTGTGTACTGCCACTGTGTGTACACCGCTCAGCCAGACTATATAGCATTGTTTACTGCCACTGTGTGAACACGGCTCAGCCAGACTATATAGCATTGTGTGTACTGCCACTCTGTGTACACCGCTCAGCCAGACTATATAGCATTGTGTGTACTGCCACTCTGTGTACACCGCTCAGCCAGACTATATAGCATTGTGTGTACTGCTACTCTGTGTACACCGCTCAGCCAGACTATATAGCATTGTGTGTACTGCCACTGTGTGTATACTGCTCAGCCAGACTATATAGCATTGTGTGTACTGCCACTGTGTGTACACCGCTCAGCCAGACTATATAGCATTGTTTACTGCCACTGTGTGTACACGGCTCAGCCAGACTATATAGCATTGTGTGTACTGCCACTCTGTGTACACCGCTCAGCCAGACTATATAGCATTGTTCACTGCCACTCTGTGTACACCGCTCAGCCAGACTATATAGCATTGTTTACTGCCACTCTGTGTACACCGCTCAGCCAGACTATATAGCATTGTGTGTACTGCCACTCTGTGTACACCGCTCAGCCAGACTATATAGCATTGTGTGTACTGCCACTGTGTGTACACCGCTCAGCCAGACTATATAGCATTGTGTGTACTGCCACTGTGTGTACACCGCTCAGCCAGACTATATAGCATTGTTTACTGAAACTGTGTGAACACGGCTCAGCCAGACTATATAGCATTGTGTGTACTGCCACTCTGTGTACACCGCTCAGCCAGACTATATAGCATTGTGTGTACTGCTACTCTGTGTACACCGCTCAGCCAGACTATATAGCATTGTGTGTACTGCCACTGTGTGTATACTGCTCAGCCAGACTATATAGCATTGTGTGTACTGCCACTGTGTGTACACCGCTCAGCCAGACTATATAGCATTGTGTGTACTGCCACTCTGTGTACACCGCTCAGCCAGACTATATAGCATTGTGTGTACTGCCACTGTGTGTACACCGCTCAGCCAGACTATATAGCATTGTGTGTACTGCCACTCTGTGTACACCGCTCAGCCAGACTATATAGCATTGTTTACAGCCACTCTGTGTACACCGCTCAGCCAGACTATATAGCATTGTGTGTACTGCCACTCTGTGTACACCGCTCAGCCAGACTATATAGCATTGTTTACTGCCACTCTGTGTACACCGCTCAGCCAGACTATATAGCATTGTTTACTGCCACTCTGTGTACACCGCTCAGCCAGACTATATAGCATTGTTTACAGCCACTCTGTGTACACCGCTCAGCCAGACTATATAGCATTGTTTACTGCCACTCTGTGTACACCGCTCAGCCAGACTATATAGCATTGTTTACAGCCACTCTGTGTACACCGCTCAGCCAGACTATATAGCATTGTGTGTACTGCCACTGTGTGTACACGGCTCAGCCAGACTATATAGCATTGTGTGTACTGCCACTCTGTGTACACCGCTCAGCCAGACTATATAGCATTGTTTACTGCCACTCTGTGTACACCGCTCAGCCAGACTATATAGCATTGTGTGTACTGCCACTCTGTGTACACCGCTCAGCCAGACTATATAGCATTGTGTGTACTGCCACTCTGTGTACACCGCTCAGCCAGACTATATAGCATTGTTTACTGCCACTCTGTGTACACCGCTCAGCCAGACTATATAGCATTGTTTACTGCCACTCTGTGTACACCGCTCAGCCAGACTATATAGCATTGTGTGTACTGCCACTCTGTGTACACCGCTCAGCCAGACTATATAGCATTGTGTGTACTGCCACTGTGTGTACACCGCTCAGCCAGACTATATAGCATTGTGTGTACTGCCACTGTGTGTACACCGCTCAGCCAGACTATATAGCATTGTGTGTACTGCCACTGTGTGTACACCGCTCAGCCAGACTATATAGCATTGTTTACTGCCACTGTGTGTACACGGCTCAGCCAGACTATATAGCATTGTGTGTACTGCCACTCTGTGTACACCGCTCAGCCAGACTATATAGCATTGTTTACTGCCACTCTGTGTACACCGCTCAGCCAGACTATATAGCATTGTTTACTGCCACTCTGTGTACACCGCTCAGCCAGACTATATAGCATTGTGTGTACTGCCACTGTGTGTACACCGCTCAGCCAGACTATATAGCATTGTGTGTACTGCCACTGTGTGTACACCGCTCAGCCAGACTATATAGCATTGTGTGTACTGCCACTGTGTGTACACCGCTCAGCCAGACTATATAGCATTGTTTACTGCCACTGTGTGAACACGGCTCAGCCAGATTATATAGCATTGTGTGTACTGCCACTCTGTGTACACCGCTCAGCCAGACTATATAGCATTGTGTGTACTGCCACTCTGTGTACACCGCTCAGCCAGACTATATAGCATTGTGTGTACTGCCACTCTGTGTACACCGCTCAGCCAGACTATATAGCATTGTTTACTGCCACTCTGTGTACACCGCTCAGCCAGACTATATAGCATTGTTTACTGCCACTCTGTGTACACCGCTCAGCCAGACTATATAGCATTGTGTGTACTGCTACTCTGTGTACACCGCTCAGCCAGACTATATAGCATTGTGTGTACTGCCACTCTGTGTACACCGCTCAGCCAGACTATATAGCATTGTGTGTACTGCCACTCTGTGTACACCGCTCAGCCAGACTATATAGCATTGTGTGTACTGCCACTCTGTGTACACCGCTCAGCCAGACTATATAGCATTGTTTACTGCCACTCTGTGTACACCGCTCAGCCAGACTATATAGCATTGTGTGTACTGCCACTCTGTGTACACCGCTCAGCCAGACTATATAGCATTGTTTACTGCCACTCTGTGTACACCGCTCAGCCAGACTATATAGCATTGTTTACTGCCACTCTGTGTACACCGCTCAGCCAGACTATATAGCATTGTGTGTACTGCCACTGTGTGTATACTGCTCAGCCAGACTATATAGCATTGTGTGTACTGCCACTGTGTGTACACCGCTCAGCCAGACTATATAGCATTGTGTGTACTGCCACTCTGTGTACACCGCTCAGCCAGACTATATAGCATTGTGTGTACTGCCACTGTGTGTACACCGCTCAGCCAGACTATATAGCATTGTGTGTACTGCCACTCTGTGTACACCGCTCAGCCAGACTATATAGCATTGTTTACAGCCTCTCTGTGTACACCGCTCAGCCAGACTATATAGCATTGTGTGTACTGCCACTCTGTGTACACCGCTCAGCCAGACTATATAGCATTGTTTACTGCCACTCTGTGTACACCGCTCAGCCAGACTATATAGCATTGTTTACTGCCACTCTGTGTACACCGCTCAGCCAGACTATATAGCATTGTGTGTACTGCTACTCTGTGTACACCGCTCAGCCAGACTATATAGCATTGTGTGTACTGCCACTCTGTGTACACCGCTCAGCCAGACTATATAGCATTGTGTGTACTGCCACTCTGTGTACACCGCTCAGCCAGACTATATAGCATTGTGTGTACTGCCACTCTGTGTACACCGCTCAGCCAGACTATATAGCATTGTTTACTGCCACTCTGTGTACACCGCTCAGCCAGACTACATAGCATTGTGTGTACTGCCACTCTGTGTACACCGCTCAGCCAGACTATATAGCATTGTTTACTGCCACTCTGTGTACACCGCTCAGCCAGACTATATAGCATTGTTTACTGCCACTCTGTGTACACCGCTCAGCCAGACTATATAGCATTGTGTGTACTGCCACTGTGTGTATACTGCTCAGCCAGACTTTATAGCATTGTGTGTACTGCCACTGTGTGTACACCGCTCAGCCAGACTATATAGCATTGTTTACTGCCACTGTGTGTACACGGCTCAGCCACACTATATAGCATTGTGTTTACTGCCACTCTGTGTCTGCTGGGAACAGTAGTACACCGCTCACCCGCCACTGTATAGCATTGTGCTCTGTGTCGCTGCTGGCAATAGTGGTACACCGCTCACCCACCACTGTATAGCATTTCTGTACTGCCACTGTACTGCTGCCAGTCAGCGTGTACTTTAAGGATAAGTGAAATGAGGAAGAAATCCGGTGAAAGAGGGAGGGGCAAGGGAAGAGGTGTTTCCCCTGACGGTTCACGTACAGGCCACAGGGGAGCACCCAAGAAAACCCACTCAATACCGCCCATGTTGTCCAGGACAACAACCCTCACAGATCCAAAAGAACAGGACCAGATAATTACTTGGATGACCTCTCAAGCGTCCAGCAGTGGGTTAAGCAGCACCAGCACATCACGCACGAGGTCCGAGTCCTCAGCCAGTTACAAGGAGCCAGTGGGCACAAAGCTGACACAACCGGCAGCGACACCACGCACACAACTGCCAGATAACCAGTCCGATGAATTACCTCAGGACACAATGGGGTATTCGCAGGAGCTATTCCCAGGCCAACAAACTTCCACCTTTGAAAGGTCAATGGAGGAACAGCCAGAAATGTTGTGCCCCGATTCACAACCATTAACTGTGGGAAATGCACCGGGCACTGAAATACAACAAGGCGAGTCCGAGGACTTTGAAACCCAAATCCCAGAGCAAGTTGGGCAGGAGGGGTTGCAATTGCAGGAGGTCGGCCGAGAAGCTCTGGAAGACGACGTTGGAGTGAGCTGCGCAGAGGTTGTTCTGGGGAGCTCTACTCCGCGGCGGCCCCCCACAATGACATATGACGAGTTTGAGGAGATGGAAGAGGAGGGTATGGACAATGTGGACAGAGACCCAGATTTTGTTTGTGAACGAGAACATCGCCGTCGTAGCAGCAGCACAGATGAGTCTGTTGAAGAACCCACTGCTGCACGAGTTCGCCTTGTGCCACAAGGTAGGCGGCGCGAAATTTCAGGCACCACAAGCGTGGAAGTTCAAGTGAGAGGCAAAAGAGGCGCAAACAGAAATCGCCAGCAAGGCAGGTGCTCCAAAGTCTGGGCTTTCTTTGAAGACTGCACTGAGGATGTTACCATGGCGATTTGCAAGGTGTGCAAGACCCGCCTGAGCAGGGGGAAAAGTATTAACAACCTCTCCACCACCAGCATGAACCGCCACATGCTATCCAAACATCCCACTCTGTGGGCAAACTCGACAGGACAGGGTACCAGCAACACTGCCTCCCTTGGGTTCACCAGACTCACCACCAGACCCGCCTCAGCAGCAGCAGTAGCCCAGCCATTGCGTGGTTCACAACATTCACAAACATCAGACGACGCTGACACTGTCACTTTCCGGAGTAGTGCTCTTGAGGTCTCCCAGTCTTCATCAAACACAACAACCAACAGCCCTTCAGTGTGCAGCCCTACGGTTCAGTTGTCTGTCTCGGAGATGTTTGAGCGCAAGAGGAAATTGCCAGCAAATGACCCCCGGGCCGTGGCAGTAACAGCCAGCATAGCCAAGCTTCTGGCCTGCGAAATGCTGCCATATCGAGTGGTGGAGACAAACAGCTTCAAGGGCATGATGTCAGTGGCCATCCCACGTTACGTGGTTCCCATCCGCTACCACTTTGCGCGCTCTGCAGTGCCTGAGTTGCATGAGCACGTGGTCAGCAAAATAACCCGAAGATTGAAGAATGCCGTTGCCTGCAAGGTTCACCTCACCACTGACACCTGGACGAGTGCGTTCGGCCAGGGTCGATACATCTCCCTTACCGCGCACTGGGTGAACCTTGTGGAGCCTGGCAGCGATTCCTCACCTGCTACGGCGCGGGTGTTGCCCACGCCGCAAACAGCTGCACTGCCGTCCCTCCCACTGGATAACAACAGCAGCAGCTACCTCTCTGACTCCTTCTCCTCCAACGCATCTCAAAGCTGTACCTCATCCGGAAACGCGAACCCAGCACCAGCAGCAGTAGGATCGTGGAAGCAGTGCAGCACAGCTGTTGGCATGCGTCAGCAAGCGTTGCTGAAGCTGATCTGCCTTGGGGATAAGCAGCACACAGGGGAGGAAATTTGGAGGGGAATAAAGGAACAGACGGATTTGTGGCTGGCACCGCTGGACCTGAAACCGGGCATGGTTGTGTGTGATAATGGGAGTAATCTCATTCGCGCTTTAAGGTTGGCTAAGCTGACACACATCCCTTGCCTGGCGCACGTGATGAACCTAGTAGTTCAGCGGTTCCTGAAGACATACCCAGGCGTGGCCGATCTTCTGTTGAAGGTGCGACGAGTGGCCAAACATTGTAGAAGTTCAAGTACTGCTTCGGGGGCACTCGCCAAGATGCAGGAGCGCTTCAATCTCCCCCACCATCGCTTGCTGTGTGATGTCCCTACGCGCTGGAATTCTACGCTGCACATGCTAGCCCGCTTTTGCGAGCAGAAGAGTGCAGTGGTCTAGTACATGACGGCGCAGTACCGAGGCGCATCCGGCCAGCTGCCAAGCTTCTGTGGATCCAATTGGGCCAACATGTTGGACCTCTGCCAAGTCCTCCAAAATTTTGAGCAATCCACGTTGCTTGTGAGCAGTGACAACTCTTCAGTCAGCATTACCATACCACTGCTGTGTTTACTGAAGAGGTCAATGTTGAAAATCAAGGAAACAGCTGTCATGATGCAACTGGGGGAATCTGAAGGAGAAAACGATCAGCGTGATGGTACCAACATCAGGCCATCCGCATCAGGAAACGCTGGCCCCAGCAGCTATGACGAAGAAGAGGAGGAGGAACAGCTGGAGTTGGAGCAGGAATTTCCTGCCACCACTGACGAGGGCCAGAGCGGTGCACGTTGGACTTCCACAATTCAGCGCGAATGGTCAGCAGAAGCAGACCAGGAAGAAGGTGACGACAATGATGCATCACAACAACTATCACAACGCTCACAAGAGGATGATGAGGATTCTGGCAGGACTCTGGCACACATGGCTCAATTCATGCTAGACTGCATTGAACGCGACCCACGCATTGTGCGCATTCTGGACAACACCAATTACTGGGTTTATACCCTTCTGGATCTACGGTACAAACACAATGTTCCAAAACTGCTTGAAGAAAGAGTCAGACAGGTCAAAATGGAAGAATACCAGCAGGCCCTTGTGGAGACTTTAGAGAGGAGATTGACATCCTCCCCCTCCTCTAGCCAGTTGTACGCCGACAGACTGACTTCCGCAAACCTAGGACGACCAGGAGGGCAGCAAACAACACAAGCCGCAGCTAGTGCCCAAAAGGGAATGGTATCGGCAGTGTCCTTGGAGTGGGAAATTTTTCTGACACCCATGCAGCAGCAGCCCACTGAACAGCAAGCGTGCAGATCCACCTCCAACACCGATCGCCTGGAGAAGATGGTCAAGGACTACATGTCAGATGGCGTAGCTGTGTTGAACAATCCATCAGCACCCTTCAACTATTGGGTATCGAAGCTAGACACCTGGCACGAACTGGCAATGTATGCAATAGAGGTGCTGGCTTGCCCGGCAGCCAGCGTTATGTCGGAACGCTGTTTCAGTGCTGCCGGAGGCATCGTCACAGATCGGCGTATCCGCCTCTCCACAGAAAATGCAGACCGTCTGACTCAAATTAAAATGAATCAATCCTGGATTGGAAACGACTACGCAACACTCCAGGACCCCAACCAAGTAACATGACCAATGAACATCTGGGATGGTTTAGCGTTTCCGGTCCCTGTTTATTGAACCTCTCATCTGTATTACATTTATGACTGCATGGCGGCAAAAAGCATTGCTGCTATATCCGCACGCTTTTTGTCCTCATGCAAGGCCTGGGTTGTTGTGTCTCAAAAAGCGTGGCCTTCTCCTCCTGCGCCTGCTCCTTGTAACGATTGTGGAACTCTCCCCGTGATCAGCGCACAACGCGTGCGCTGACACGGCGGAGATCCTCCACAAGCGTATAATTTGCAGGAACCCAGCAAAAGGTGCTACGCACCTGTAGAGGGAAATTCCTGTCGGCAGATGGCGCTGGGGAGTGCAGAGGAACCAATCCTCTGTACCTCCACAAGTGCCAGGCAGGAATTGTACAAAGCGCAGAACGCAATCGCAAGAGAGGCGATTGCGAATGAGATTGAGCAAAAGGGATAGGTTGTATGTGTGTGCGCCAATCCAGTCGCCACCCCGCGACCGCGCACACACAACAGCAGATACGAAATAGGAACGCGATCGCGAGAGGTGCGATCGCGAGACGTGACACAAGGCAGATCAGAATAGAATACGAGGGTAGCAAAGGCACAGCAAATACAATAAGAAGATACGGAAAATAACAACCGCTAGCTAACCGCGAACACCGCACTCATTCGCAACAGTGCACGCGGTTATGCGCGATCTCCACGTGATAAGCACAATAGAGACAAGCACGCCTAACTAACCATAAACAGACAAACATGAAACAGGGGACGCGAGCGCTTGCTTAACGGTTACCTCACCGAGCCTGTAGCAAGCGCAGCGGACAAGACAGACACACGAAAAACAGGAACTAGGCAGAAAGGATCCACCGCTCTTCCGCCAGAGCAAGTGTGATCCAAGCAGGAACACAGATCAGAAAGATCCACAGCCGCTAACGCTAGCGGCTAGTGCGATCTAAACAAGACAGAGCGATTCGCTATCAACCGCCGCTGGTGACAGCGCAATCGCGACCGACAAGACAGAACAGAAGGATCCCCAGCGCTCGCACAAAGTAGCTAGCGCGATCCCAGGAGACAGAACAGAAGGATCCCCAGCGCTAGCACAAAGTAGCTAGCGCGATCCCAGAAGACAGAACAGAAGAGATAGCTGGTAGCAACCGCTGCACCAGCTATACTCCAAGAACAGAGATCAGAACCATTTCCTGTCAACCACCATAGGGACAGGACAATGGCAAACAGGCAAGACAAGACAGAACAGGCAATACAGATAATACAACCTGACTGGGCTAGAAGGGGAGCCTAAAGCAACCCCCAGGAATTAACTATACTAGATAGCAATGGCTGACACTCCAGCAGTGTCCATCAGGAACTGAGCATGGAAGGGAAATGACCAGCGAAGCATTGTGGGAAAGACATAGTACTTATAGTACACGCCTCCAATGAATGTGGCCAGGCAATTTGCATGACAACGTATGCAAATTCCTCTGCAAGCACAAGCTGCAAAACTGACAAAAGCTTCTTTCCAGAGTCCTGCAGCATGCAAACCTACACAATGGTCAAAGGGCTGCCTGCCTGCACAGGCAGCTGAGCAAATCATCACACTCCTGTTCCATCACGTGTGCTGCTGCTGCTGGGTTAGCGTTGCCGGTCCCTGTTTATGGAACCTCTTCTCTTTATTTCATTTATGACTGCATGGCGGTAAAAAGCATGCTATCCGCACGCTTCTTGTCCTCATGCAAGGCCTGGGTTGTTGTGTCTCAAAGCGTGGCCTTCTCCTCCTGCGCCTCCTCCTGTTCCATCACGTGTGCTGCTGCTGCTGCTGGGTTAGCGTTACCGGTCCCTGTTTATGGAACCTCTCATCTTTATTACATTTATGACTGCATGGCGGTAAAAAGCATGCTATCCGCACGCTTCTTGTCCTCATGCAAGGCCTGGGTTGTTGTGTCTCAAAGCGTGGCCTTCTCCTCCTGCGCCTCCTCCTGTTCCATCACGTGTGCTGCTGCTGCTGCTGGGTTAGCGTTACCGGTCCCTGTTTATGGAACTTCTCATCTTTATTACATTTATGACTGCATGGCGGTAAAAAGCATGCTATCCGCACGCTTCTTGTCCTCATGCAAGGCCTGGGTTGTTGTGTCTCAAAGCGTGGCCTTCTCCTCCTGCGCCTCCTCCTGTTCCATCACGTGTTCTGCTGCTGCTGCTGGGTTAGCGTTACCGGTCCCTGTTTATGGAACCTCTTCTCTTTATTACATTTATGACTGCATGGCGGTAAAAAGCATGTTACCTGTGCAAAGAAACATGACATTTTCCGCATTTAAAAGACAGTTTTTCCTTTGAAACTTTACAATCAGTTTTCTCAAAAACTATAAGCTCTTTTTCAAATATTTTTTTTTCCTCTTGTACCCACTCCCAAGGTGCACATACCCTGCTAATTTGGGGTATGTAGCATGTAAGGAAGCTTTACAAAGCACGAAAGTTCGGGTACCCATTGACTTCCATTATGTTCGGAGTTCGGCGCGAACACCCGAACATCGCGGCGATGTTCGGCGAACGTTCTCGAACCCGAACATCTAGGTGTTCGCCCAACACTAGCAGTTACCAGGCAGCAGTGAGTAGTTGTAGTTTGAGAGGCATTTCACTGCCTATCAACAGTCCATAGAAAAGAGGCCTTAATGTTCTAAGGTGCGTCCTGGTTGATCTGTTATGGGTGATCTGGGTGTGGAGGTGTGTTTATAGCAATGTTCTAAGAGACGCTTTAAAGAAACATTCACCGGCTTTTTAGCCATTCAAGTGGTCAAATGTTTCCTAATCATGAAGATGACAAGTTCACCTATAGCTGGGCTTGATATATGGAAGCAGGAAAAAAGGGTGCAAATGGCTAATGGACAAAAAGGGCACACCATGGGCTGCAATGCAAAATATCGGCTATTGGGCGCCAGAAAAGAAATTAGGGCGCCTGAGAAATAGCGGTTGCAGGGATCGTGATAACAAAACTTTTCATTTACAGGTTTATGACAAATATTGTTTACAAATTCGTTTTGACTTTTAGTTTAACTTATTTTATCGTTTTTACATTTCGCTTTCAGGGGTGTAATGAGCAAATTTTCGTTTTCACTTATTTTATTGTTGTTTTTATTGTTATTTTATTGTTTTAAAATTCGTTTTGATAATTATAATGCTTAAATATCGTTTTCAAGCTTTTTGTATTACAAATATATCGCTTATGGTATTAACCTTGTTTTCAGACTCATAGTGCGTAAATTATAGTTTTCAGATTTATTGTCATACTAATATATTGCTTTTAATATTACCATTATTTTAAGATTTTTCATGCGTACGTAATTGTAAGGCTATTTATTCTATTATAAATATATAATTTTACTATTTATAATATTTTTAATGCGTACGTGATTGTAAGGCTATTTCTTTTATTAAAAATATTAAAAATATTTTATTCATGCTATTTGTAGTGAAGTATTTTACGGTGTGAAATATATTATTGTTTTTATACTGTATGTGTAAGGGTGTTGTGCAGTGGGGATGGTTAGGGTTAGACCACCAGGGAAGGTTTAGGGTTAGGCACCACCAGGGAGTGTTTAGGGTTAGGCACCACCAGGGAGTGTTTAGGGTTAGGCACCACCAGGGAGTGTTTAGGGTTAGGCACCACCAGGGAGTGTTTAGGGTTAGGCACCACCAGGGAGGTTTTAAGGTTAGGCAACACCAGGGGGGTTTTAGGGTTAGACACCACCAGGGGGGTCTAGGGGTTAGGGATAGGTACAGGGAGGGTTCTGTGTGAGAGTAGGGTTAGGTATAGTTCCACTACTATATTTGTAATATATATAATTTATTAAACTATGGAGGTCTAGGGGTTAGGGATAGGTATAGGGAGAGTTCTGTGTGAGAGTACAGTTAGGTATAGTTACACTAAAATAACTGTAATATCTACAGTTGTATTCCTATCGTTTTTTTGTTATAGATGGTATTTTGCCATTTCATTACCGTTCATTCAACATATTTAGCACTTGATTTGCCTTTATAATATAGAAACGAAAAATATTGTTTTAGATACAAACATAAATTGTTCTATATCCCGCGCCCTTTTTGCATGTACGCTTGATAAATAGCCACTAGAGGGAGACATAAAACTGAAAATTGGACAATGCATGTGTAAGCCACCCACACACTGTTGAAGCTGATGACATTAGCCAAATAAGTAAGTATGCTACATGGATTAAGCCCACAAAGGCCCTGGAAGCTGGTTTTATGTTGGATCCCTGCCTCAGGTCTTGTGCCTGTGTACATCAAAAAAGGGCATCGGGAAAAAAGGGCGCGTGGTGTAAACGATAAGCAGTATTATCGTTTATAAAAATATTGTGTAGAATTTTGTTTACAAATAGTGTTTTATGAATTTATAAATCATTAAATAATGTGTATGAGATTGGCAATTCTTAAAACGTTAATCTTCCCTGTTTCTAAACTGAAACTTATATTTACGTTTGTTAAAAACCCTCCCTGAACCTATCCCTAACCCCTAGACCCCCTGTTGGTGCCTAAACCTAAGACCCCCCTGTTGGTGCCTAAACCTAAGACCCCCCTGTTGGTGCCTAAACCTAAGACCCACCTGTTGGTGCCTAAACCTAAGACCCCCCCTGTTGGTGCCTAAACCTAAGACCCCCCTGTTGGTGCCTAAACCTAAGACCCCCCTGTTGGTGCCTAAACCTAAGACCCCCCTGGTGGTGCCTAAACCTAAGACCCCCTATGGATAATAATGTTTTACAAACATTAATAAATAAAAAATGTAAATTAAAAAATGTAAATAAGTTTTTGGGGTGGATAATAATGTTTTAGAAATGTTTTAGAAATAGTGATTTAGTATCTTTATAAACGTTATTCGTCACAGGCTCATTTTGTAAAGTTAAATCATCACAAGCACAGTTATAAAACCTTAAAAATCTCCGGGCGCCGTTTGTAAAACGTTAATAATCTCCGGCGCCTTTTTTTCCCCATTAAACGATATCCCGGCGCCCATTAAACGATATTTATAATGGAAGTGAATGGGGCGCCCTTTTTGTCCACTTGTCTCATGCGCCCAAATCTCCTGCTTCCCTTGTGCCTGGCTCAGCTCGAATGCTAGTCAGCAATAGGCGTCCTGGAGCAGAGGGTGGAGAGGCTAAAGCCTTCACTGAGAGTGGGTGAAATATATGAAACTCTACCTCTCCACACAGCTTTGCATTCCCAGGCATAGCACTTTACATTGCTGACAATTACTTGGACTTTTGCTTATTGCAGGCTTGATGGACATTGTGCTACTTGGTAATTGCTTACTTACTTGGCAATTGGTTAAGCTGCTTTGCTGCAGCAGGTTACATTGCTATAGACTGAACTTTGTTGTATGTATTTAGATTAATTACTATACTATACATCTGTATTTGAGGTTTGTGAACTTTTCATTTACCATCATTACAACTTTAAGTACACCTGAACTACGGTGACCATACGTCCTGCTTTACCCGGGACACGTCCCGCCTTCGGGGGGCGCTGTCCCAGGCTGCATGAGGTCCCGGGAAACGTCCCGCTTTTAGCAGTGGGACCTCCCGGCCTCGGGACTCTGGCCACTGTACTGAATGAACTAGCCGCAGCGTCTCATAGACACTGCGCTAGTTTATCCCCCGCAGCCCCACTCCAGCAGCCTGCATTGTCCTCCAGCAGGCACAGGCAGGGCTACAGGAAGATGGCGTCCGGAGGCGGAGCCCTGTACTGGAGACTATTTGTGTCTCCAGTACAGGGCTCCGCCTCCGGACGCCATCTTGCTGTAGCCCTGCTCTGCCTGTGAGAGCGGCAGATTGAAGGAGGATCGTCCGGGGGAGTTGCACACACACCAGAGGCCGGCTGCATGAGGGGACTTCTGTCAGGTGAGTAAATGCTTTTTTTTTCCAGGTGAAATGTGCCCACATTGCGTTTATTTTGTACTGACATGTTTGCCCCATTGCGTTTATTTTGTGCTGAAATGTTGCCCGCAATGCATTTATTTTGTGCCAACATGTTGCCCGCAATGCGTTTATTTTGTGCCGACATGTTGCCCGCAATGCGTTTATTTTGTCCTGACATGTTGCCCGCAATGCGTTTATTTTATGCTGATATGTTGCCCGCAATACGTTTATTTTGTGCTGACATGTTGCCCATTGCATTTATTTTGTGGTGTCTGGGGTAACTGTTGCTGCATTTATTTTTTAATGGTCATAGTTGGCTATTTTTGCTGCTTTGGGGTTACAGTATACTATTAAATAGCATCACACAGTTTCTGCACACCCATGATGCGAATCCTCGTTTGACCACATCATGGCGTAAACACTGCTTTCTTATGCCTCGCTGTTACATCATTACATTAGCTCCGCCCATAGCATGTCATGGCCACGCCCACACCGCGCCGTGCCGCAGCCACCACATTTTTCGCCTACAAAAATCTGGTCACTGTACCTGAACTAAAAGGTAATATGGAGGCTGACATATTTGTTTTTTTGTAAATAATGCAGATTGCTCGACTGTCCTGCTTAGCCTCTGCCTCTAAGCCTCTGCAGATCAGGTGTTTCTGACTAAAGTCTGACTGGTTCAGGTGTACTCAGGGCTGGATTTAGGCCAAGGCCACCTAGGCCATGGCCTAGGGCACCACAGGAGCAAGGGCACCAAAGCAGCAGGCTGAACTTATGCAGCATTTGCAAACTTGCAAATGCTTCAATGCAGGGAAATCAGGCGGGCGCCTGACCACGGTACTCCACTGCCAGCAGCCTGTGCAGCGGCCACCTTGCTCCCTGTGCACATTTGCATTGTAGCGGGTGGCTATGACTTGGGTAGCATTGGAGACAGAGGGGAAGAGAAAACTATGGCACTGGAGACGAGCTGAGAAATGAGTGACACTGATGGCTGTTGTGGTGTGAAGGTGAGCTGACTACCTATACTGAAAGGGGAGAAGTGGGTAAAGGGAGGGATTAAGGGAGTCTGGCCACCTATACTGGAGGGAAGGTGGAAGGAGTCATCTGGCTACCTATAGTGGAAGGGGGGTGTCATCAGGTGGAAGAAGGAAAAAAGGGTGCATATGGCTAATGGACAAAAAGGGTCCACCATAGACTGCAATGCAAAATATCGGCTATTGGGCGCCAGAGAAGGAATTAGGGTGCCCGACAAATAGCGGTTGTAGGGATCGTGATAACAAACGTTTTATTTACAGAATAAGGTTTACGACAAAAATTGTTTACAAATGTGTTTTGACTTTCGGTTTAACTTCTTTTATCGTTTTTAAATTTCGCTTTCAGGATTGTAATTAGTAAATTTTCGTTTTCACTTATTTTATCGTTTACATTTTTTTTCATAAGTATAATGCTTAAATATTGTTCTCAAGCTTATTGTATTACAAATATATCGTTTTTGGCATTAACCTTGTTTTCAGAATTATAATGCGTAAATTAGAGTTTTCAGATTTATTATCTTACTAATATATCGCTTTTAATATCACTGTTATTTTAAGATTTTTTTAATGCCTACGTGATTGTAAGGCTATTTATTCTATTACAAATATATAACTTTTACTATTCGTAATATTTTTAATGTGTACGTGATTGTATGGCTATTTATTCTATTAAAAATATATAAATTATTCTATTCATGTTATTTGTAGTGAAGTATTTTACAGTATCAAATATATTATTGTTTCTATGTGTGTAAGCATGTTTGTGCAGTGGGGATGGTTAGGGGGAGGCAGCACCAGGGGGTGGTTAGGGTTAGGCACCACCAGGGGGGTGGTTAGGGTTAGGCACCACCAGGGGGGTGGTTAGGGTTAGGCACCACCAGGGGGGTGGTTAGGGTTAGGCACCACCAGGGGGGTGGTTAGGGTTAGGCACCACCAGGGGGTGGTTAGGGTTAGGCACCACAGGGGGGTGGTAAGGGTTAGGCACCACAGGGGGGTGGTAAGGGTTAGGCACCACCAGGTGGGTGGTAAGGGTTAGGCACCACCAGGTGGGTGGTTAGGTATCACCAGGGGTGTTTTAGGGTAAGGCACCACCAGGGGTGATTTAAGGTTAGGCACCACCAGGGGTGATTTAGGGTTAGGCACCACCATGGGGGTCTAGGTTAGGAATAGGTACAGGGAGCGTTCTGTGTGAGAGTAGGGTTAGGTATAGTTCCACTACAATATTTATAATACAGTATATGCAATTTATTAAACTATGCTTATTACCACCAAGTAGTTGAAGTTGATGGAGATTTGTGAGATGCACATCCAGGGCACGAAGCTCCCGTTCCATCACATACCAAAGATGCTCTATTAGATTTGGTGACTTGGGGGGGCCATTTTAGTACAGTGAACTCATTGTCATGTTCAAGAAACCAATTTGAAATGATTCAAGCTTTGTGACATGGTGCATTATCCTCCTGGAAGTAGCCATCAGAGGATGGGTACATGGTGGTCATGAAGGGATGGCCATGGTCAGAAACAATGCTCAGGTAGCCTGTGGCATTTATACCATGCCCAATTGGCACTAAGGGGCCTAAAGTGTGCCAAGAAAACATCCCCCACACCATTATACCACCACCACCAGCCTGCACAGTGGTAACAAGGCATGATGGATCCATGTTCTCATTCTGTTTACGCCAAATTCTGACTCTATCGAGACTCATCAGACCAGGCAACATTTTTCCAGTCTTCAACTGTCCAATTTTGGTGAGTTTGTGCAAATTGTAGCCTCTTTTTCCTATTTGTAGTGGAGATGAGTGATACCCGGTGGGGTCTTCTGCTGTTGTAGCCCATCCGCCTCAAGGTTGTGCATGTTGTGGCTTCACAAATGCTTTGCTGCATACCTCGGTTGTAACAAGTGGTTATTTCAGTCAACGTTGCTCTTCTATTAGCTTGAATCAGTCGGCTCATTCTCCTCTGACCTCTAGCAACAAGGCATTTTTGCTCATAGGACTGCCGCATACTGGATGTTTTACCCTTTTCACGCCATTCTTTGTATACCCTAGAAATGGTTGTGCGTAAAAATCCCAGTAACTGAGCAGATTGTGAAATACTCAGACTGGCCCGTCTGGCACCAACAACCATGCCACACTCAAAATTGCTTAAAGAGAACCCGAGGTGGCATTTCATTACGTTAGTGGGGCACAGAGGCTGGTTGTGCACACTAACACCAGCCTCTGTTGCCCCATCGTGTGCCTCAAAGACCCCACTGCTCACCGCTATAGGCCCCGCATTGCTGGCGACACGCAGCGCGTCACCAGCACAATGTTTACCCTAGCGCTGTCTGTCAGCGCCGCTTCCCCGCCTCCTCCGCATCGCCGCTACCCGCCCGCGTCCCTTCCCTCCAATCAGCGGGAGGGAAGGGACGCAGGCGGGTAGCGGCGATACGGAGGAGGCGGGGGAGCGGCGCTGACAGACAGCGCTTAGGTAAACATTGTGCTGGCGACACGCTGCCTGTTGCCAGCACTGCGGGGGTATAGCGGCGAGCAGGGGGGTCTTTGAGGCACACGATGGGGCAACAGAGGCTGGTGTTAGTGTGCACAACCAGCCTCTGTGCCCCACTAACGTAATGAAATGCCACCTCGGGTTCTCTTTAAATCATCTTTCTTTGCCATTCTGACATTCAGTTTTTAGCTCAGGAGATTGTCTTGACCAGGACCACACCCCTAAATGCATTGAAGCAACTGCCATGTGATTGGTTGATTAGATAACTGCATTAATGAGAAATTGAACAGGTGTTCCTAATAATCCTTTAGGTGAGTGTATTTAGCACTGTATTTTCATTTATAATATAGAAATGAAAAATATTGTTTTAGATAAAAACTTATAATTTTGTATATATGCTGTGCCCTTTTTTCCAGACGCCCTTTTTGCATGGACGCCATCATGTTACCTATACTAGAGGGAAGGTGGGAGGGGTCATCTGGCTACCTATAATGAAGGGGTTGGCTGGTGACAGCGGCCTTGGGCGGTAAACGGTACAAAACCGGCCCTGGGTGTACTCATCGCCGCGGGCACTCTCGGGTCAGGACCAGGTGAGTGATGAACGCCACTAACTGTAGTTACACAGGGGGAGCGAAGCAGGACAGTGCAGGGAGTCCTCAACTCGGTTCGTATTGGCGGGGCGATCGTAAGTAGGGGACTCCCTGCATTCGGACAGAGGAACTTTTTCTTTCCACTTTTGGGGTAGAATAAGTGCGTTTGGAGTCTGAAAAATACAGTACTTTTTTAATTTTACTCTAAGGCTGCTTACACACCAAGACGTTACAGGCGCACGTTAGTGCGCCTGTAACGCTCCCCCAACGCACAGCAATGTAACACAAGTGGGCTGTTCACACAGCCCACGTTGCGTTACATGTAACGCTGCACGTTCTGTGCAAAGTGCAGCATGCTACAGCGTTGGAGCGGCTATAGCCGCGTTAGACTGTTTGCACATGCGCAGTGGGGGGCGGAGAGGAGGCGGGGAGAGCCAGCTACAGTAGCCGCGCACATGGTTACTTAATATTCACTGCACTGGCGGGCGCTGATTGGCCGGCAGGACCACGTGATGCGGAGTGTCTCGCTCCACATCACGTGGTCCCGCTGGCCAATCAGCGCCACTCTGGGAGACATTATAGGACTCGAGCCGCCTAACGCAGCTCACTCTACCGTCGGCTCTTGCAGCACCATACGTTGTGTTAGGTGCACGTTATGCGACCTTAACGTGCCACCTAATGCAACGTCTTGGTGTGCAAGAAGCCTTAAGGTACCTGTGATGCACTCTTTTTTGTTTATCTTTAATACAATTTAGAAGGAGTCTTCAAGCAACTCCTGCTACCCATAGTACTACTTACCCGAGGCTTTCTCTAGCCTCTGGCAGCCGCTATGTCCCTCGCCGCAACTCCGCTGGCCCCCGCTCCCTGACGGTGTGCAGGACAACTTCCAGGTTCTCCTCTACTGTGCCTGCGTGAGCGCAGCTGTCAATCACCTCAATGTGGTCTGGAACGTACTGCGCAGGCGCAGTAGTTCTGTGCCTGCTGTATCATGTCACACAGGCTAGAGGCCTGAAGCGGGTGGGGTACCCGTGGGTTATCCAAAATGTGGGTTGGGTGTGGGTACCCGAATTGATTCGAGCTGCAGGTGTGGGTTGAGTCGCGTGTAGGGGGTCTGCAGGTGCGGGTCGCTGGTTGTCAAAACAAGCGTAAGATAATTCTGTATCTTTTGCCTTCCAAAAATCTGTGCTGAATGCTGGCACCAGTTTACTGCTTCTCATTTTTAATGCCAGCAGACTCCTTCCTGCTTTGAAGCTGAGACCTCCCCTCCCCCCCATATTAGTGCATATAACTGGGAACCTGCCAGTGTGAGATTGAAGATGTGTTTTTCATAGATGGCCAGAAATCACTGGGCATGCTCTGTTAGAGGAAATGTGTGATAGGAGAGCTCTGTATTGATTGGGGATATTTGATAGGACAAGAGCTCGAGAATGTTCTGGCATGTTCTCTAAAGCTGGAGGGAGGAGGCAGAGAAGAAAGTGCCAGATAGAGAAGCACATGCCACATGTGACAGGATCTGCTGACACAGTGTAGCTGCATCCACAGCCATCTAGCACACACAGGTATATGTTTGCTGCACATGACAAGAATAGTTAAATACTGTACAGCATTTTATTATCAGACAGATACAAGACAATGGGGCAGATTTATCAACACAAGTGCATGCAAAATGGAGGGAAATGTATTGCAAAAGTGAAACAACTGATGTGTGTGCTTCTTTTAAATTTCTTTTGGTCCAATTTGGATTGACCAATCATCTCCTAATTTTACATCTCCCATGTAGTATGAGAGATTACCTACTCAATTTGCTCATGGTCGTTACAGTCATTACAAGACAAGGTAATTTTGGCACGTAACAATATTTCTTCTCAAGCCTACACGTTTTTGCACAGTAGATCTGCGAAACACCTTCATTCAGCAGTAACTCATAATTAACAAATAAACGTTCTACGGCCCAGTGCACACCAAAACCGCTAGCAGATCCGCAATACGCTAGCGGTTTTGGGAGCTGATTTCAGAGCGATTCTAGGTATGTTTAGAGAGGTTTTCTAAACATACCTAGCGGTTTTGCGTGCGTTTTTGTGTAGCAGATTACACATATTGTTACAGTAAAAGCTGTTACTGAACAGCTACTGTAACAAAAATGCCTGGCAAACCGCTCTGAAGTAGCGTTTTTCAGAGTGGTTTGCGTTTTTCCTATACTCTACATTGAGGACGAAACGCTTCCGAAAACCGCAAACGCGCAGCAGGAGGCGCGTTTGCGGTTTTTAGAGGCGGATGCGGCCGGGGGATCGCTGCAAAAACCGCTCGGTGTGCACTGGGCCTAACAGAAGTAATTGCTCTTTGGGTGCACACACACAATTTTGATTGGCCCTCATACTACATGGAGGATCAAGATTGTGTGTGTATAAGCACCCTTAAATCTGAAAATTATTTATATGAGCCTGGACGCAGTGTCTATTCCTTGCAACTCATAGCTGCATCGGTGGAAGTGTCACTCTGGCCACCACAATGCATGCTGGGAGATGTAGTACATTAATGTGCCTACATCTCCTGTGATTGCATTTATGTACTATGTCTCCCAGTGTGCATTGCAGTGGCTGGGGGGGGGGGGGGATGACACTTCCACTAGATTTAGTGCAGATGGGGACCAACCTACAGCATACAGGGACAGGGATGTGGGTGCTCTGCTCTGCTATTTGTTGTTTGAGCAGGACTGTTACTTCTCGATTTTTATTGATTTAAAGGGACTCTGAGGAGTAGAAATAAACGAAATTGGTACTTACCTGGGGCTTTCCCCAGCCCACCATAGGTCGGGAGGTCCTCCTGGCTTTTCTCCAGGTCCCGCTGCCGAATACTGCCCCAGCGACATCAGGGGCGGGTGTTGGGCTCCCACTTCCTTATCGGTGATGCTGCGCATCATCACGGCGGCCGGCGTGGCAGTACTGTGCATGCGCAGTAGTGTCATGCCGGCCGCCGTGAGGACGCGCAACGGCCTGCGTGATGACGCGCAGCTTCACCGATAAGGAAGTGGGAGCCCGACACCCAGTCCAGATCTCGCCGGGGCTGTATTTGGCAGAGTGACTGGGAGAAGAGCCAGGAGGATGCCGGGGGACCTCCCAACCTACGGTGGGCTGGAGAAAGCCCCAGGTAAGTACTGTCACAGACCGCAAGGCCGGTCTGCGGATGGGGTCAATCGATCAGAGTCAGAAATCCTCTCACACGGTCATTTTGTTCATCACGAAGGGTAACCCGACTTCGCAATTTAATGAACTGACTCGCGGAGGGAGCGTTCAGACGCCAATGGATTCAACACACACATACAATTCAAAGATCTGCCACCAAGCGGGTTACACAGTCCGCTACTGTAATTATACTAGGACTTCGAGAACGCTCTATTAACTCTTAGCAGTATGCATGAACCTGGGTCAGATCGTTATATCTGGGCCGGGTTCTCGCATACGGGTTATAAAGGCACACTTCTGTTACACACAGGGTAGCGATTTCAGGAGAATATGTACGATTGTGTAGGTTCAGCAACAGGTCATAACCGCTAAACGATTTTTAAAATGTTTAATAGCAAAAATGCATTACATACAGTTACATACACCAATTAACATATATCACAAAGCTTAAAAATAAAGGGGTACAATTAGAAAATTCTTACTTAGTTATGGCTGATAGTCCAATGACCCTCTGGAGTTTTTGTCTGTCGCTGGCGGAGGAACCAGCGTGCCAGACCAGGATGGAAGAGCAGAGGATAGATTCTGTGGTGGCAGAGTAGAATCTTGTGAGGACATGATGGGGCATGCCAAACTTTTTCAGCTGACGGAGAAAGAAGAGTCTTTTCTGGGCCTTTGCCACGGTGGAGCTGGTGTTAGCCTTCCACCTGAGGTCGTTTGAGATGTTGGTGCCCAGGAGGCGGACGCAGGGAACTGTCGCCACTTCAGTTCCGTCAATGTGGATTGGTCGTGGAGAAGGGGCATGCTTCCTGAACTCGATAATCATCTCCACAGTTTTAGCTGCGTTAAGGACCAACCTGTTCTCCCTGCACCAGTGGCAGATACTGTCTACCTGCTGGTCTAATCAGCAGGTTGCCGCCCCCCAGACTCAGAGCAAAAAATGTAACATTTATGAATTCTCTGTGTGACGCCGCCCCAGATTGGCGCATCGCAAATCCGAGGCTATATTCAGAAGCGGCCTGCGACCCTGTATCAAACGAGGCTATACATGCCTATTCTATCGCATTTGCTCTACGCAGGCCAGATAAAGCCGTTTCTCTACTGAATCCTGATAGTTAGAAAATTGTAATTCAGGTGAATGTTCAAACTGATTTCTAGGTATCAGAAAATGTGTTTTTTGTCTTTCTACAACAAGGCTATTTTGAATTACAAATACATAAAAGTTCTCTTTGTTTGATTGTATGATTTTGGAGGGAATCTTTTATCTCTGCCAGTTCGAGCTGGTTTCTTGGGAGAGAGCTGAAGCATGAAATGGTCCTCAGCAGGAGGTCAGCCAGGTGTGAATTTCCTTTCTCACCTGACACAGGATGTGGGTGAGGGGCTTTTGCTTTCAGTGGAAGAAAGTAAAAGGAAAGGTATTGGTTTTATTTTACACAGGACTGACAGTAATGGGCACGACTTTCCGTAATGTTCACCACAAGTACCAATTTCCTTTATTTTTAATCCTCAGAGTCCCTTTAAATAAGAGTAAAAAAAAAAATCTTTTAAACACTTCTTTGGCTTTGGTTTGTGTAAAAAATTTTTTTTTTACTTTACAGCTCCCCAATGTTGTTTAAATGTGTACTTTAAAATGGAAAAAGTGGATTGCGGGTCGGGTAGCGGGGCTGTGGGTGCAGGTATGAAAAATTGGACCCTTGCAGGTCTCTAACACAGGCTTCTACCCCAGAGCACTCTGTAGTGAGCAGGAATGTCAGTAGATCATTCACCCAGAGGGGGAAAAAATTCCCATAGTGATTCACCTTGTCCACAGTAAAGATGCCAGCATCACTGATTCAGTTTTAACAATATAAATCAGGTTTAGGTAAGATTTTACAATGGGCGAACATTGACTAAATAACAACAATAACAATAATATTTATATAGCGCTTTTCTTCCTGGGGACTCAAAGCGCTGTGACCCTGCATTATGCAGTCTAGGGAAAAGAGGTGAGTTTTTAGCCTTTTTTTTAAAGCTGTCCAGAGAGGGAGCCTCTCGTACTGATTGTGGAAGTGAGTTCCATAGAGTAGGGGCTGCATAGGAAAAGGCCCGAGCACCAAATGTTAAGTGTATCCTGGGAATAACCAGCTTCATCTTGTTGGCAGAGCGGAGGGTGCGTGGAGGGGCATAAAGTTCCAATAGATCCGCAATGTATTTGGGTCCCAGTTGGTGTAGAGCCTTGAATGTCAGCAGGCAGATCTTAAAATTGATTCTCCATTTTACTGGGAACCAGTGAAGAGTTTGCAGTACTGGGGTGATGTGTGAGCTGCGGGGGAATTGGCTAGGAGTCTGGCTGCAGCATTCTGTACTAGCTGTAAGGGGCGCAGAACCTTATCTGTAGATCCGATGAACAGGGCGTTGCAGTAGTCTAGGCGGGAGGATACAAATGCATGAACCAGGGCAGGTAGGTCTTCAGCTGGGATAAGGTGTTTGATTTTCGCTTTTCTTAGATGGAAGAAGGAAGACTTGACGACAGCTGATATCTGCTGTTTGAGTTTTAGATTTCCATCCAGGATCAACCCGAGATTTCGCAGAGTGTTTATACTGTACAGTATCTCCCCCAATTGCTAGTTTAAGGTGGTGAGCATTTTGAACTTTATCCATCATGTGTAGACCAATGAATATTGTAAAAAAAAGAATCCACTTTATTAATTAAGTTTTGTTCAATAACATTTCTTTAAGAATCTGTTTGAAAGTTAGACATTTTCTCATGCTTATAATTCTGTTAAATGTCAGGTCAAATGTTACCATATTGTAAACGCTATTCCCCAAGTGTTTCTGAACTTGTGCATTTTATATGACTATGACCAAATCAAGCTGAGCATTTCACCTGGTTGGTTCAGCTACCATTTCAGTCAAATACGTTTCTTGTAGTGTCAAGAGCATTCGGTGTCTTATACTACAGTGAGCAGCTTCAACAACCCAGTTAATGTCTGGATAATAATAATAAATTACCCATAATTACCCATAATGAATACCCCGGTGTGTTTGCGCTTCTTTAACGTCTTGCTGACCGTTCTACGCCAATTGGCGTGGACGCGGCGGCCGCCCCAGGACCGCTCAACACCAATTGGCGTGAAGTCCTGAGGGCGGAGATTGCAGGGGATCGCAAGCACATCCCCGCTTCAATCATCTCCACACCATCATCAGTCTCCGTGATCGCTGCTTGAAGAATGATAGATGTCGAAACCGTCATCTATTTACATTGTACAGCACTGTGAACTACAGCAGCGCTGTACTGGAGACTGCCGTGTCACTCGGCTGCACCCTCTGGAGGCACAAGAGTGATCGGCTCTCATAGGCTGATGTCTATGAGAGCTGATTGCAGGGATTGGCTGGCGGGGGGAGGGAGGGTCTATAGTAAAATAAATAAAAATAAATAAAAGGAAAAGCAAATAAATAAACATCCCAGCAGGGATCAGAGCCCACCAACAGAAATCTCTGTTGGTGGGCAGAAAAGGTGGGGGGTAAGGAGGGAGGGGGGGAGAAATCACTTGTGTGCTGAGTTGTACGGCGCTGCAGTGAGCCCTTAAAGCTGCAGTGGCCTAATTTTATAAAATAGCCTGGTCACTGGGGATGGGGATGGGAGGGGGGGGGGGGGGTAAAGCCTGTGGTCCTTAATCACTTGAGGACTGCAGTGTTAAACCCCCCTAAAGACCAGGCTCATTATTGCTAAATTGGCCACTGCAGCTTTAAGGCCAAGCTGCAGGGCCGCACAACACAGCACACGAGTGATTTCCCCCCCCCCCCCCTTTCCCCCCACCAACAGAGCTCTCTGTTGGTGGGGTCTGATCGCTCCCCCCATGTTTATTTTTTTTTTATAAATATTTATTTTATTTATTTTGAATACATTTAGCAATTTTTGTTATTTACCCTACCCTGCTCCCTCTCTCCCTCCCCCCTCCAGCCATTCGGGGTGATCAGCTGTCATAGGCTTCAGCCTATGACAGCCGATCATTCCCCAGCCTCAAGAGGGGACAGCCGTGTCACACGGCTGTCCCCAGTACAGCGCTGCTGCCGATCGCATCACTGTACATGTAAATAGAAGGCGATCACGCCGTCTAACAGTCTCCCTGAAGAGGGGGCGGAGCTCTGCCCCCCCCCCCCCCCCCCGAGCAGGAGATGCGCGCGCAGCCTGCGTGCGATCTCATGCAAATCAGAGCCCCAGGACTTGACGCCAATTGGCGTTCCTGGGCTGCCGCCATGTCCACGCCCATTGGCGTGGGGTGGTCTTTAGGTAGTTAAGTGGTTAATGTCGCCATTAATGTGTGGGAGCTGATAACACACCTGAACAACTGACATTCACCAAATATTAGATTGCGGTTTTAGATTTTCTGTCCTTTGGACAACCAGAGTTCATGTTAAGAAATGGAAATCTTTAGAACAGGAAGTGGGGGTGGGGGAGATTTCCAATGGGAACGTGGGCTGGGGGAATAAACAAAAAGGTTAAAGAAGGGAAAATACTGAATTTTCTTGTGTGTGAAACAGTCATGTGGAAGTTTTCATAGAACAAGATTTTTTTTTCTTCCAATGCATTAGTGTTTTTTTATACTAAGATGGCATATGGAGTATATGTAAATGTATCTGCAGAACACTTACCCAGAGTGCACCGGGATATTTGTAGTTCACAACATTCAGCAATCCACAGGCCATAAACTGCAAGACAATAAGTAACATTAGGAAAATGAAAATAATAAAAAATGATACTGCTTTTTCCCCAGAAGACTCAGGGGCCTTTCACAGTGGCACATGCGCCATTTAACCGCAGATGCCAGGGCAATAAAAGTCTATGGGGCATATCACACTACACACGACGCGGCCCTAATCTGAGTGTATACATACGTCACCGTGCGACTCCTGCAACCACCTGCGGCGGCGTACGGTAGACCGGAAGTCATGTAAGTCTATGGTGACGCGCATTTTAAAATGACCACCACAAGTTTTACGCATTGCGCATGCGCAGAAGCATATTTTAGCAATACACTCCCGTGAATGTCGTCGATTCGGTCACAGGAAGTGAGCGCTAGAGAGCGTCACTTCCTGTATAGTCTGCTGCCAGACGGGGATTACCACGTATTAACGCGGTAATCCCCAAAGGCCCATTTTTGGTGGTGCGGTCCCCAAACCGCACTGCTACCGCAGAGATGCAGTGTGAAACCGGCCTCAAAGCACTGTGTGGACTGTTGCAAATAGTCAATCATATAGAGATACATTTTATAAGGGAAAGTTGGATAGAAGTATTGAGGATTAGAGATAATGTGGCGCTAATGATGGTATTTACTACAACTAGGTCTCATCACCCACAATATAATCACAGCCCTCCATCCATTGCTTTTATAATCATCATGCTTAGATATTGCCATATTTCTTAAACTTTTTATTTATAATTACTGGCAAATCTGCAATGATTTTAGTACTCCAGTGGGGCCAAGAGGCAGTTACAATGGCCTCATACACAAATGGTAGTTACGATTTCATACACTGATGCCATACCATAGGCACTCAGGATGGCGGTCACATACTGATTTAAAGCACAAAGCTGATGTAGAGAACGTAAGCACAGCCCAGACCACACGATGCAATCTCACACAGGTCGTAATAAGACACAGAAGCAGTACATTTGGGCGCATGCAGCAATTGTGCACCGCCATAGGCGCCAATGTATTTTATCGGTATTTCGGCCCCGGAGAGGAAATTTTGGCTCCCGGGTAAATTAGACAGAGGGCAGAGCGTCAAAGAAACAAATAAATAAATAATGACCGTCAGGCAACTGAACATTTTTACTGTAAATACTGCCCATTGCTACAGACATACAGCTGAAGGCTGAATTCTTTAAAAAATCACCTGTATAAACCAGGGCCGGGCAGAGGCAGAGGCGAGAGAAGCTCCAGCCTCAGGGCGCAATGTAGGAGGGGGCGCACAACTCACTCAGCTATCATTCCCCTGTTGTGTATGATGCAGATAAGATAAGGGGATACATGGCAGTGACTGCAAGCCAGATAACTAGAGATTAAGGTGATGGGGGGGGGGGGGGGTTGGGGGCACTGGGGTGGGGCTCTTAGTCTATTAGCAATCAGTGTGTAAAGCAGGGGTGGGATGGATGGAGGGGCGCACTTTGGTGTCTCAGGCTTGGGTGCTGGAGGACCTTGTCCCGGCTCTGGTATAAACACAGGACTTAACTTACAAAGAAGCAGTGGAGTATTCTACCGTGTTAGCCATCAGTAAAAGCAAGAAGTTTTGAATCAGGATGATACCATTTATTGGCTAACTTAGAAGAAAAGCAGTAAGCTTTCCTCAGAATGATTCCTATATACTGACAAAAACTTAGAATACAGCTTACAGTATAAGCACTGGATATGAATCCTTCTTGATGTTGTTATTAAAGGGACACTTAAGTCAAACCAAAAAAATGAGTTTTACTCACCTGGGGCTTCCAATAGCCCCCTGCAGCTGTCCGGTGCCCTCGCCGTCTCCCTCCGCTCCTCCTGGCCCCGCCGGCAGCCACTTCCTGTTTCGGTGACAGGAGCTGACAGGCTGGGGACACGAGTGATTCTTCGCGTTCCTGGCCACAATAGCGGCATCTATGCTGCTATAGCATGTATCATATACCATATAGCAGCATAGAGGGTGCTAATGTGTCTGGGAACGCGAAGAATCACTCGCGTCCCCAGCCTGTCAGCTCCTGTCACCGAAACAGGAAGTGGCTGCCGGCGGGGCCAGGAGGATCGGAGGGAGACGACAAGGGTACCGGACAGCTGCAGGGGGCTATTGAAAGCCCTAGGTGAGTAAAACTCATTTTTTTTGTTTGACTTAAGTGTCCCTTTAAGGCCTCTAATGACTTTTATTGCAGAACTATGTATCTCTTTTTTTATTTCCAGTGTATATAAACTGTATTCTAATTTTTTGTCAGTATACAGGAATCAGTCTGACGAAGGTTTCATAGCCGAAAGCTTACTGCTTTTCTTCTGCTGCTGTAGTGCGTGTGTACGCACCTTAAGTTAGCCAGTAAATGGTATCATCTTGATTCAAAACTTCTTGCTTAACTTACAAACAAATTGACCTGGAATGAAACCTGTTTGTAAGTAAGGGACCATCTATAGTCAATTAAAAGTAAAATAATCTTTCTTTGAACATTATTGGAAAAAATGACTTTTATCTTGCACAAAGTTTATGCCTTAAAGTGTACCAGAGATTAATAGTTATAAAAGATTTATCTTGGGCTTCCGCCTGCCCCCTCTGCACCGATCACGCCCACACCATCTTCCTCTGCCTCTTCTTTGTCCTGGGAGAAGCCCCGTAAGTTTGGCCGTCCCCCAGCGTGCACCCCACATTTTGCTCCTGCGGCTTGGAATGATCTGTGCCTGTGCAGTAGTACTGTGCAGTCGCAGAGCACTCCCAGCCACGGGAGCACATTGGGGTACATGCATGCGGCCGGGCCACATGCATGTGTAGTGGTCCCCCGACTGGCCATACTTACTGGGCTTCAACTGGGACAACGAAAAGGCAGAGGAAGACTGTGTGGGAGCGATCGGTGTGGAGGGGGCTGGAGGAAGCCCCAGATAAATCTTTTAGGGAGTCTGAAGCGAAAAAAAAAAAAACAGATACCTAAGGAGAGTGAAGGTTCTGGGTGCTATAGAGCCTTTCCATTCCTCTCCTCATCCCGTTGTTTCTGCTCTGGCTTCCCCGATGGGTCCACGACTGCATTCGGGAGCTCTCGGGCTCCCGAAGACGGGCTGCTCCATACTGCACATTTGCGGGCGCCTTCTCTCGTGCACTCGTGCATGCTCAGTACATAGCCACCTGTCTTCTGGAGCATTCAGTCTCCTGAAGACTTATGAAACCTCCCGCGGCAGGAGATTTAAATGGAGGGGCCTGCAGGGGAATGAGGGGATGAGGAGAGGAATGGGGCAGCTCTGTAGGACCCAGAGCCTTCCCTCTCAGGTAAGTATCTTTTTTTCCCCCAGTAAGGTTTCAGTAAAGATTCCCTTTAAATCATTCACCCGGGGGCACCTCTAGCCATTTCGTCACTCCAGGCAAGAAATCTTGTGTTACGCATGTAAATCCACCTAGCTCTGCATGGCACGGCTAGAGATATTCAAATGCATACTCCCATTATACCAAGTCCCGGGTCTGTCTTGGAGATGCCGGCACAAGTGGAAACTGGCCATGCCAGAAGAACCACAAGAGAGAACAGTGGAAGAAACATTGGAGAGAGTCCTTAGTCTGCTCTGAAGGATTACTAAAAATAGCATTTTTCTGTCCCTGCAATGTGAGTCATAGCTAGAGTTTAAATGCAGTTGCTTAAATGGTAACTATAACCAGCAAAAATAAATAAATAAGTTAGATGCTTACCTCAGTAGGGGAAGCCTGGCTTTGGATAGTCCAGAGGTTTTCCTGGTCCTCCTACACTACGCTGGAACCCTCTAAATAAACTTTAACTTTAACGTACAAAAAATTGCTCATGGCTGTGCTCCCCTCCATGCACAATCGGCTCCATGAGACTGAGCAGGTGCGAACCCACTTGTACCTGCGCAGTGTGGCCACGCTTTTACAAAGAGAGGAGCCTGGTGGCAAAGATGAATGAAGAGGGTGATGCCCAGCAGCGGAGTGGTTGTGGAGGATCGAGGAAGCCTTTGGGAGCATCCAGAAGTTTTCCCCTGGTGACCTAAGTATCTAACTTTTTTTTTTTTTAAAGGATACCCGAGTTGATCCTAAAGTGTCCTCTTTTACTTACCTGGGACTTCTTCCATCCCCCACAGTCTTATAGGTCCTGGGCTGGGCAGTCCTCTTACTCGAGCTGCTGTGCCACCCGGTAAAGTGCACAACTTAGCTAAGTCACGCACCTCTGCGCGTGCGCTAGACTGGCCCTGTTCCTCCTTGATTGTGTTCCCATGCGCAGTCAAGAGTCTTAACATACTGCAAATGCACAGAATGCGGGGAGTGTGATCAAGAGAGCGCGCTACCGGGCCAGTGCATGCGCAGTAGTGTGCAACTTAGCAAACTTGTCTACTTTACCGGGCTGAACAGCGGATCAAAGAAGAGGAGCGTGAGGGTAGCCCAGGGCCAGGACCTACAAGACTCCCGGGGATGGAAGAAGGTAAGTACAAGGGGACACTTTAGGTTCAACTCAGGTATCCTTTCAAGTTACAGGTCTGCTTTAAAGGACAACTGACCTTTTAAACAATACCAGTTGCCTGGCTGTTCTGCTGATCTTCTGCCTCTGGCACCTTTAGCCATAGACCCTGAACAAGGATACAGATTGGATATTTGACTGAAGTGTGACTGGAGTTGTCACATGATTGTTTCAGGTGTGCGAGTCAAACACTACTGAGGCATGAAAGATCAGAAGGGCTGCCAGGAAACTGGTATTGGTTAAAAGGAAATAAATATGGCAGCCTCCATATCCCTCTTAGATCAGGTGTCCTTTAAGGCGTTCCTGCTGTGTTAAAGATAGGCAGGCTCCCCCTGGCTGAACATTATATTGTTCCTCAGGATGACTCATCGTTTATTGCGGTCAGAGGTTGAAAACTTTCAAGCTTATCTTTGGATAGATACATGAAAAATGTTGTGCTTACTCAATGACGCGTTCGATGAAGCGTCATAAAAGTCTCCTTTGGTCATACAGGCAATGTTGGTAACAGGTTAGTCAGGCACAGAAACATCAGGCAAAATTGTAGTGAGTATACAGGCCGAGGTCGGCAACAGATCAGATTGGCAAAGGTACAGAATCGAGAGGCAGAGAGTAATCAGAGGTTCAGGCAAAAGGTCATACACAGTAAATCAATATACAATAATAATATTCTCCTAAGCTAAGTGTGAATCCCCGGGGTCCTGCCGGATCAAGCACACACAGATCTGACTAAGGTCTGAGAGCTTTCACTGCAAAGTTTCAGCAACAGCAGACAACGAGCCACTGACAGCACAGGGCTTAAATACAGACAGGCTGTAATGATCGCTGCTGCAGCAGGTATTGCTGGAAGCAGTAGTGCTGCAGCTCAGGCAGTTCTGATCTATTTCCATGCAAGCTGCATAGCTTTGTCTGCCTTTCCCTGCTGTCAGCTTGTGACTGATTATCATTCACCTGTGTGGGAATCTGCATGTCTGCTCCCATTGGATGACCTCAGTATAAAGATCTGCTTCCTGCAGGGTTTCCTTGGGTTTTCATAGCTTCAGCTTAAGCCTGCCTTGCTGTCGCTTTAGCCCCCGATCGTGTTTCTTGTTATAAAGATACTTTGCTGGTCTTTGCATCATATATTGGTTCATTGCCAATATATATGCATACCAGCACGTTTATTATTTTCCTTGTATTTGTGTTACGTTGATACATCAGTGTCGCTGATGTATACGTACACGAACTGTTTATATCCTGTGTGCAGTTAGTCAGCTTTCCAGCACGTTTTGGTAGGTTGCGCGTACCGTGACCACCCGTGCTGAGGTAGTTACCCTGCTCCTGGTTCTGTTTGTGGATTGCGTTCATCTCTGCGAAGAGATAACGAATCCTTCTGAATCCTGTTCTGTTACTGTTTGTGGATTGCGTTCATCTCTGCGAAGAGATAACGAATCCTTCTGAATCCTGTTCTGTTACTGTTTGTGGATTGCGTTCATCTCTGCGAAGAGATAACGAATCCTTCTGAATCCTGTTCTGTTACTGTTCGTGGATTGCGTTCATCTCTGCGAAGAGATAGCGAATCCTTCTGAGTCCTGTTCCCTGTATTACTCCAGTCCTAGTCAGCGTTCCTGCTTATGTCATATATCGGTTCATTGCCGATATATACATATGTTAGTCAGACCTTACAAATAGTTTCATTGATAGCTGTAATTGTAATACGCTAGGAAAACATACTTATTGTATATTTATCTGTGTTACGTTCATCTATCTCAATCCTGCTATTTCCTGACCATCCTGTCCTGTCTTTGTGAGGCACGCCATCGCCGCAACGCATTGGCTGCCTCATTCCAGTCTGTCTGGTTTTGGACGCTTGCTGTCGCTAAGTAGCCGCTAGCTAGCAAGCGTTCATTCTGTCTACCTGTCCTGATCTCCTCAGTTCTGGTTTGTGCGCTCAGCGCTACTTTGCGCTGAGACGTTATAACGAAAGCATTGTTTGTGGCTGTCAGATCTGCACCGGCTCTGTGCGCCACAATCTCCTATTGGAGTCAGTCCTCCCCTCCACTATACTAGGGATAGCCTGTTTCCTGGTGCTAGTGTGTGTACCTCCTCCACGCCAGCTCATGCGTTGCATGCTGACTGTGGAGAATACACCACCAAGCCTTACATTATGAAAACCCCATTACCAATCCCCATTGTGGGGGGGATTCCCAGAAAGTATGACACTGTTAATTATGGTTCCTGTTCCTTTAAGAAATTTGAAGAACTTAGCTCTGAAACAGAAAATGAGTTTTTCTCTGAATGTGCCAGGTTCCTGACCAATCCTGATCTCCAAGCGACTCCTGTTTCAACCTGGGCACTCCAACTAAGTTATATTTTGTTTAAAGGGGAATTATTCCAGTGGGCATTTGATGTTCTCAATCATTCCGATTTGAAAGAGAGACCGCTGGAATTTCTAGCGTTTGTGATCCATAACTGGTTGCGCATAGATCCATTGCCTTTTCCTCTTAATGAACTCCTGGCAGCAGGCCAATCAGCTACTCCTTCAATTGCTTGCAAAAATGTTCAGCAAGCAGAAAGTGTTACTGATAATTTTCCTGCAGCCTTGAATAAATCACCAAGAACAGCAGGGTCTAAGGCCAAACGCAAACGTTCTAAGAAACGTGTCCGATCTGCAGAGTCGTTATCCTTAGCGACTGAGACCTATAATGAGATTCTGCCATTAACAGATAATGAAATGCAATTGTCTTTCAGGGGAGTTAAATGGACTTATGAAACTACTAATGAACTTTCCTCCCTGGCTAGGGAAAATAAAGATTTTTGTTTAAAAGAATTATCTGAGTATGATTATGAGGAGATATTACAGAGTATTGAACAAATCAACTTATTTGTGAAGCAAGGAAAGTTTGCATACACTACAGTTCAGCACTTGCTACAGGTATTGGAGATTCTTAGGAATAAGGAATCTGCCAATCACCTGCTAATTAACCCAATATATGTCCCTGCTACAATCATATCTGCAAACCATGATCTGCCTGTTAAGTATGCTTGGAATCCTCCATTTGAGAAAGGAGAGATGGAAGCTCTGGTCAATGAATGGAAGAATGATTCAAGTTCATTTTGTCAATTTTACAGTGCAAAAAAGTGAATTAGTATTGAATGCATGCATTAAGTCTGCCTATAACCTAATAAAAACTGGTGTGTGTGGGTATGACTTTGTGGCTCCATTGATTGATGTGTGGGAACTGATGTTGGATGATTTTTATGTGACTCCGAATTCGCAAATTTGGCGTTCTGACCCGCCTGCTTCAGCACCTTTGGCTGATTCAGCAGGTGATTCGGAGCTCTTTTTGCGTGAAATTGAAGTTCCTGCAATTCCACCCTGTACCATGGATAACTCAGTGTTACTTACCAGTAAAACAGAAGCCACTGATACATTCTTAACCTTGCCCTGCACAAATTTCTCAGCAGAGAATCCAGAGGTCCTGCTGACTTCCGAGTCCAGCCTAGCCAGTACTCATGACTCTTTGTTCAGTGAAACAGACACCAGAAAAATCTTGCCTGTCTCTGCAAACACTTCTGCAGAAATTACCTGTGTTAATAAAGTTCAACTCCTGTCTGATCCAGCAGATGCCAATAGATGCACTACATCAGTTTCCGAGTCCCAGCAATCCTGTTTAGAGACCTCAGAACCCCAGCATCTGAATTTTCCAATTTTACAAATGAATGGTGATTCAGATGCGCAAACATTGTGTCTTGATCTTCCTGTTTCTACACCTCGCTCTAGTTTCATGAATAGCTCAGAACATCTGCTATGTGAACCTGAAGTCGCAGAATTATTACCTTGTTCAGAAAATCTTCCAGTAAATTTGCCCTGTACCGTGAATTGTGCAGTAGATCTCTCAAATGAAACTCAGGTCACAGAATCATTATGCTGTCCAGCAGGTGCTTCCATGGTTTTGCCCTGCAATATGGACTGTTCAGTGATCCTGTCCAGTGAAGCTGTGGTCGCAGAGTCTTATGCTTCACCCAGTACTTTGGATATTTCAAACCCTCTAGCAGAAGGGTCTGAGGCACTGCTTACCTCAGTTGGTGTTGCAGTAATATTCACTTGTCTAGCAGCTGTTTTGGAATTACAGTCTGCTCTAATAAAACTTGGTGAATTTCTGCCCAGCAAAGCAGAAGCCATTGAAATATTGTCCTCGTCAGCAATTGTGTTAGATACCTTGCCCTGTACACAGTCTGATTTAACCAATGTTGAGTCCCTCTCCAGTGTTGTAACAGCCGAGGAACTCCAGCCCTGTCCTCTGAATGTTTCAGAATTCTTGCCCTGTAACATGGATAATTCTGATTCTCTGGTCAAAATAGAAATCTCAGAATTTCAGTCCGGTCTGATGAGTGTTCCTGAAACCCAGCCCTGTATCCTGAAAGATTCTGGTTCTCTGGCCGCTGTGGCAGAGGTTCCAGAGTCCCCTTCCTGTCCAGGGAATTCCTCAGTTTTGCCTAGTCCAGTGGGGGCTGCTGCAATACTGACTTGTTCTGCAGCGCCTCATGAGCTCCAATCCAGTGTATTAGATGAGTCTCTGTCCAGTCCAGAGGTAGTTGTGGAGTCCCTATCTGGTTCAGTGCATACATCAGAAGATTTGTCCTGTCTTGTTAGTGCCCCTGAATCTGATTTGTTACTGACTTTGCTGGAATCAGCGACATCTAAGTCTGATCCTGCATTCTCGTGTAAAAATCCAGTAGTTGCGAAGTCTAGTCATGATGATTTTTTTTTGGCCAGTCCTGGTTTTGGTCCTGTCTTGGCTGACCCTGAGGCTCACAGTTCCTTGACATGCCCAGAGGTTTCTCTTGTGCTGGTGTGCCCAGATGTTCTTTGTGTGCCAGAATGCCCAAGTGTGTCTAAGGTGTTAGCGTGCTCTGATGCTTCCTTAGTGGGAACATGTTCTGATGTTGCCAGTCTGCCTGCATGCCCAGAGATGGTTCTGGTCCCTGAAAGCCCTGATATTGATGTTTGTCCTTGTGGCCCTGACTCGGGAATTGCCCTAGGTTCCATAGGGGTTCTTGATAGTTCTCCATGTGAGCCTAAGGGGCATTCTGACCTATGGGGATCTCTTTGGAGCTTCAAGGTGTTCTGGGAGGTCTCTGAGAAAACTTGTCCTGGTGCCTTGGACTGGTTCAACAGTGGGTTTTGTGTTGGTAAAGACAGTACCGGTGGGCATTGCAAAGGCTTTGGCGTTTCTGAACGGTTCCTGGAAGGCGGTGGGTATCGCTCAGGGAGTTTCGGAGGGCTTTCTTCTGGAAATCATGGTTCTGATGGGTGTCACACTGGGGCTTGTAGTACTGATGGACATGGTTCTATAGGTTCTGGTTCTGATGGGTCCAGTCTTGTGGGGACTGATTCTGGAATTCGGTCTTGCCGGGCTGTCCCGGTCATCATGAATTATCAGTCAGACTGTTTTGTTGGGAATTTCAGTTTTGAAAAGCGTCTGGAATCCGCTTTTAAGGGCGGGGGTACTGTAATGATCGCTGCTGCAGCAGGTATTGCTGGAAGCAGTAGTGCTGCAGCTCAGGCAGTTCTGATCTATTTCCATGCAAGCTGCATAGCTTTGTCTGCCTTTCCCTGCTGTCAGCTTGTGACTGATTATCATTCACCTGTGTGGGAATCTGCATGTCTGCTCCCATTGGATGACCTCAGTATAAAGATCTGCTTCCTGCAGGGTTTCCTTGGGTTTTCATAGCTTCAGCTTAAGCCTGCCTTGCTGTCGCTTTAGCCCCCGATCGTGTTTCTTGTTATAAAGATACTTTGCTGGTCTTTGCATCATATATTGGTTCATTGCCAATATATATGCATACCAGCACATTTATTATTTTCCTTGTATTTGTGTTACGTTGATACATCAGTGTCGCTGATGTATACGTACACAAACTGTTTATATCCTGTGTGCAGTTAGTCAGCTTTCCAGCACGTTTTGGTAGGTTGCGCGTACCGTGACCACCCGTGCTGAGGTAGTTACCCTGCTCCTGGTTCTGTTTGTGGATTGCGTTCATCTCTGCGAAGAGATAACGAATCCTTCTGAATCCTGTTCTGTTACTGTTTGTGGATTGCGTTCATCTCTGCGAAGAGATAACGAATCCTTCTGAATCCTGTTCTGTTACTGTTTGTGGATTGCGTTCATCTCTGCGAAGAGATAGCGAATCCTTCTGAGTCCTGTTCCCTGTATTACTCCAGTCCTAGTCAGCGTTCCTGCTTATGTCATATATCGGTTCATTGCCGATATATACATATGTTAGTCAGACCTTACAAATAGTTTCATTGATAGCTGTAATTGTAATACGCTAGGAAAACATACTTATTGTATATTTATCTGTGTTACGTTCATCTATCTCAATCCTGCTATTTCCTGACCATCCTGTCCTGTCTTTGTGAGGCACGCCATCGCCGCAACGCATTGGCTGCCTCATTCCAGTCTGTCTGGTTTTGGACGCTTGCTGGCGCTGAGACGTTATAACGAAAGCATTGTTTGTGGCTGTCAGATCTGCACCGGCTCTGTGCGCCACAATCTCCTATTGGAGTCAGTCCTCCCCTCCACTATACTAGGGATAGCCTGTTTCCTGGTGCTAGTGTGTGTACCTCCTCCACACCAGCTCATGCGTTGCATGCTGACTGTGGAGAATACACCACCAAGCCTTACACAGGCAATTCCAAACTACCCGCCCAGCGAAACCCAGCCAATCAGCAGCGAGAGTCAGAATACTGCTGTCAGCTGACCGGCAGGTCAGCTGACCCGCCTCCTCAGCGCATAAAGGTCCTGTCTCCTGGTGTGCGCGTGCGCTACTCTGCCCTGATGCAACCTGGAGAGACCTGTTCTGCCGGAAGGAGATATCTGTGAGGACGCGGCGAGATACGCGGTGACGTCAGGCGCGGGAGCGGCCGCCGCACCGCTCCCCGCTGTAGAGGTAACTAAATCACTCTTAACAACATTACTTTATTTGGCCATACATGACACTTACCGGAAATCCCAGCCAAAAGTGAACCCCTGCACGTGCAATTTTCAGGTTTGGAAAAATAACAGCAAGTATGGTGGACAGGGCGACACATATGCAGCCCAAAGTGATGAAGGAGGCCTAAAGCAAAATAAATACAATATATACCATTATTATTTACATATATAAAACAATTGCAGTAGCGGCTAACAGTGGGCATGCTATTTTGCTGCTCTCCCATTTTAAATAAAGAGCAATTCCTTGTGCACATCAGCAAGACCCTTTAATCCATTAGCAGCTTCAATAGAGTTATCTCATTTAAGATAAGTTCACTGCTTTTGACTTCAGTAGGCAGAACTCCTTGAGCTGTAAATTCTTTGGAATGGTTAGGGAAAAACACAATTTGGGTGACGGACTCATGGCAATTGCCGGGAAATGGCTGATATGAATGTGTTCAGGTATCGGTGTTCTGGCTGTGTCTTTCTTTATTGTTGCAGGTGCTGTGCTGTGAGGAGATACATATCAACTTCCAGAACAATCTGTTGCTGAGGATGCTGCTTTGACACTTGCTTAGCAAGGGATGGACTAAGGGCAAGGGAGGTGATTGGCTCTGGTCTGGGTGCTGGGTCCCCAGGTGACCCAATGAGAATGCAGCTTTGGACGGTATAAAGCCTGAGGTACTGGGGTCACTGTATCAGTTGGCTGGGAACAGACGAGCTTCTCCCGCCCTCTCTCCCTATTTCTCTGCAAGAAAGACTGTCGCGGTACCAACGTATATGGGGGGGGGGGGGGGTAGTGCTTACCACTCAGAGGGGCGGGCATTTTGGTGTGTTGCTATGGGCAACGGTTATATTGCCTGGGTCTACTGACAGGGCAATAATTCATGGTGGTGAAAGTAAGCAACGAGTGAAATATAATAAAGGCTTCATTTTGTTTCAGGATAACGTTGCAATTAAAGTTTAAAGTTTGGTTAAAACCCCCAATAAAGAAGGGCAGCGGCATTTAAACGCCTCCACGTGTCTGGTTTTCTTCATTAATGTTATTATATATATGTATGTGTATTATCATAAAGTATAAGTTTGAAGGCATTTTTTCATGCAATTGCCATGCTTTCATCTCTCTCTGCAGAGCAGAGGATATAGAAACTGAAAGCAGTATTCCTGTTATTGCCTCACACTGCCCCTTGGTGACAAGTGGCCATGGCATGTATACACATTTATTCAAATTTATTTTTGCTGCATTACATCATAAACTGACGAAATAATGTACATCACAAATGGTTCATACTGATAAAGGTGCTAAATATACAATCTTGGAGGGTGGGTGCAGGGCCCAGATGCCTGATGGCCGTTTCATGCTATGCACTTCTATGGGGGTTGAATCCTGGATACAGCCTCTGCCCTACACCCAAACCAGCTCCACCAAGGTCTATCTCATGTGACCATACTGAGAGGCTGCTGTAAAATGTCACTATCATGCTTAATGTTTGCATAATTTTTTTATCATCTACGAAGATAGCAACATTACTCTGTCTCCTTCTACTATATCAGTGATGGCTAACCTTGGCACTCCAGCTGTGACAAAACTACAAATCGCATCATGCCTCTGCCTCCCTGAGTTGTGCTTAGAGCTGTCAGAGTATTGCAATGCCTCATGGGACTTGTAGTTCCACCACAGCTGGAGTGCCAAGGTTAGCCATCAATGTACTATATCATCAGTACATAAATTGACAAGGATTGGACCTAGTACTAGTCTAGACCTAGTACTGACCCTTGCGGGACCCTGTTACTAAAGCATGGTACACACATGCAATTTTTATTAGCCAATGACTGGCCAATTTTACTACCTCCATGTAGAATAAGGGGTAACAGATTTTGAATTTTATAAACAGGTTGTGTGGTAAAATTGGTCAGTGATTGGCCAATCAAAGTTGGATGTGTGTACCAGGCTTAACAGTTTCAAGCAGTGCATGCGCAGAAGAGCGCGGCTGGCTGGATTAATTTAAGGACCAGCTAACGCCCATAGGCGTCAGCAGGTCTTAAGTTGGTTACCATGGAAACGGCCGCTCGATCGAGCGTCCTTTCCATGTCAGTTCACGGAGGGTGTCTCCGTGAACAGCCGGAGAGCCGCCGATCGCGGCTCGCCGGCAAAATGTAAACATGCGGGGAAGAAATCCCTGCTGTTTACATCACACGGCGCTGCCTATCCTAGGATGCGCAGGACGGACTTCGTTCCTGCGCATTACACACCAAGAGGGAGAGGGAGGTAAGCGGGGAGAGGGCGGAAATCGCTGCGGAGGGGGGCTTTGAGGAGCCCCCCCCCCGCTACTCACTAATGGCCGGCGGCAATCAGACCCCCCCAGCAGGACATCCCCCTAGTGGGGAAAAAAGGGGGGAAGTCTGATCGCCCTGCTGCACTCCTGATCGGTGCTGCGGGCTGTAGAGCCCACGCAGCACCGATCATTAGAAATGTGCCTGGTCCTTAAGTGGTTTTAATGGGGGATTTTACAAGAGAAAGGAGTGGTCAAAGAGGATGGCGAGGGACCACACGCACCTCATGGGGCAGGAGGAGGCTCCAGGTAAGTATAAATACACCCACACAGCTAATCTCATGTTCCCTTTAACCAGTTCCCTATCCCTACACACATTTTTTGTTTGTTTAGCCTGTTTTATTTTAATACCGACTTCTGTGTGAATGTCAGATGAAGTTTGGATAGGCTGAGCAGCAATCCGTGAGCTATCCAAACTCCACCCACAAAACATAGCCAAAGAGAAAGTGGGGAAATGGCACAAGCTAATCTGAGCTGATCACCTGACTCTGCCCACCCCCTCTCATTGCAGAGATTCATTATTTGTGGCCAACACACTAGCACTAGAGCTTGCCAACTAGTCTCACCTTCCTCAGTGTACCGTATTTTTCGGATTATAAGATGCTCCGGGCTATAAGACACACACAGGTGTTTTAGGAAAAAATATACTAATGTAAGTGAAATGAAAAACACGCAGTATAGTTACCCCAACTCCCAAGACTATTCCGGAACCAGTCTGTCTGGCTGGTTTTCTCTCTCCGTTTGCTTTCTTTTCTACTTTAACTGTCTTTATGGCATCCAGCATGCAATCCAAGAAGGAGCGTTGATTGATGTTGATGTTGATGACCGTTCCTTCAGGCGTCTCACAGGAGATCTTTCCGCCATCAGTATTCACAGTGCTAACCGCCACCATCTTGTTTGGAGCTAGAATCAAGCAAAGTAGATAAAATATGTATATAAAAGCATGCATGTAGGGAGCGGCCTACAGAATCAGACATGTTTATTTATATTGTGTTTATGTCCATTGAAACACTGGATGGCTTTTTAAAGCAAACCTGTAAAGAAATAAAGGTAAAATAAAAAATTAACATTGTTCATGTTTTAATTTTTGAAAACAATGTCTTAAGATAGGACTTGGAAGGATACAAAAGGTGAAAAAAACGAGAGCCCAATATAGTGTAGTATGTCTTAAGATAACTTCACTTAAGCGTGGATATCAGCACATTTTTTTTCATTACCCACGCTGGAGTGCATAGTTTTAATAAAGTTTTGTTGAGGGGAGGGGTTTTGGGCCATGCCTTAGCCAGTCATAGAGCCTCAATAGAGATATATGTCACTACACGCCGCCGCAGCCCCGTGCTCCTGATGAGTCACGTGATTGTGACGAAATCGATTGGGCGGAGCTGCAGACGACGTTCTCTCCAATACAAGCGAACGGTAAGAGGCCAGAGCGGACCCGAGCAAGCAGGGATTGAGGATTCCATTCGGCCATACCGGGAGGCCGAGCGGGGGAGAGCCCGTGGGAAAACTCTATGTGCTAACCATATCGCAGGCTTGTAAGTGCATAACTGGAATAAATGTGTTCAGTTTTATACAGTGTTGCACTAAAAGAATTTATTCTTTTATTTGAGGAAACTGCTTAAGTTGGAATTGCCTGGGACCTCAGTTATTAATGGTGACTGCAGCAAGGGTGGAGTATGACGTATAGGCGAAGGGAGCCTCTGAATGCCCCGCACGGGCATTTGACCATTGTAACTTGTGGTCCAATTTAACCGGTGAGTCGCTCTCCAATAGGTGCTGGTGGTGGGAGTGACACAAATAAGTTTTGCAGCGCAGGTCAAGTCTTGAAAACATTCTTTGAAGGGACTTACTCGCCTAATTTTCGCCTAATTACTCGCCTAATTTTTGACTGCAGCGAAGCGTTCAGTCGCAATATTTGGGACTTTTTTAGTGTTCTTGGAACCGGGAAAGTGTTTTTATGACATTTCAATGACGATTCAATGTTTGGTGCTTCATAGTTTGAAGTAGTTGCTGAGTCACCTGAAACTCTTTGATTTTATTTTCATGTTTTATACTGATCATGCCACATAGTGCATTGTGATGCTATAACTTATATAAATACATCAGAGGGCAATATAAAAGCTTGGCGGATGAGCTTTTTGTCCCTAGGCCTTCTCAAAGGACTAGAGGACATGATCTGCGTATGGAGGAAAAACGTTTTAGCCATTTATTTAGGAACGGGTTCTTTACAGTAAGAGTGATTAAGATGTGGAATGCATTGCCACAGGAAGCACTTATGGCAAATTCTATACCTGCATTTAAAGGGGGCTTAGATGCTTTCCTTGCGTTGAAAGACATCCATGGCTACAATTACTAAGTAATGCCTAACATGGCCGGATTTCCGCACAGGCCACCTAGGCCGGTTCCTAGGGCGGAAACCTGCCGACAGTAGAGCTGGGGCGGATGTCCCACACCAGCAGCAGATCAGCTGTCTGCTGCCACGCTGTCCTCCAGTCCCCCCTGCATGCTGCACAGCACGGAGCAGAGCGCCCCTCTCCTTCCCTCCTCTATGACAGTGGGGGGCGGGACTGAGAAGAGACAAGCCGGGAGATTTGAGCCGAGGAGGGAGGAGGAGGAAGAAGCCAGCAGTAGTGGCACTGTGGCAGACGGGTAGGCATTAGGGAACTAAACATGGAAACAGCTCAGTGAGGATTGAGGAGGGAGAATTGTGTGTGCAGAACTGCAGGCATTCTGCACACTTTACCCTACGCTGTTGTGGAGTCCTGAGTGACCATCTGTCTCCTCCTTCCTCTCTCCCGGAGCCTGGGACCTCTGAAGCTGCTATAACACTGCTGCCTGTCGCCCCCCTTCCACCCCCCCTCCTGTCCTGCTAGCTGGCTTCTAACGCTCCCCTTATCTCCGTGCAGCCCAGGCTCTCTTTTCATGTTGTTAATCAGGCAGCATTTTCCTTGTCTTCCTCCCACAGTCATGTCCCTTTCACCCAGGGCCGGACCATCAACCAGGCACCTCAAGCACCTGATTGGGGCCTCATTCATTGTCTAAAGGGCCCCCCTCTGAGCCGCACACAATGCTGTGGCTGCCAGCCTGCTGCGCTGTAATGTGGATCCGATGAGTGGCCCCATGATGTGCTGAGTCAGTCTGTCCTGACTCCTGTGAACAAAATTATCCGTGGCCGTACTGCCCACTCCCGGCGCTCCGCTCTGCCTACAAAAGAAACACTGAGGCTGGCTGGCTGAGCGTCGCTGTTGCCATGGCAAACAGACACTCTCCAGTCCAGTCCTCAGCGACAGAGAGCCAATCAGTGTGCGGCGGCGTCCCCTGCGCCGTCCACGTGATCACATCAGTTACTGCTGACGTCATTGGCCCTCGCTTGCCTCTCCCGTCTCCCTCCTCGGTCCTCGCTGCTCGCTCAGTTGTGAGAGAGCGCAGGCACACGTTGAGGCAGGTCAGTGACATGTAGCGTGAAGAGGAACCTGGAGACTGGCAGCACTGGCTGCATTCAGCAATATAAATGACAGACTGTTCGTCAATTCATTATTGTGGAATATGATATATATATTGTGTATATATATATATACATATATATGTATAGGGCAGCACGGTGGCGTAGTGGTTAGCGCTCTTGCCTTGCAGCGCTGGGTCCCCGGTTCGAATCCCAGCCAGGGTACTATCTGCAAGGAGTTTGTATGTTCTCCCCGTGTCTGCGTGGGTTTTCTCCGGGCACTCCGGTTTCCTCCCACATCCCAAAAAAACCATACAGATAAGTAAATTGGCTTCCCCTAAATTGGCCTTAGACTACAATACATACACTACATGATACTGATACACATATGACTATAGTAGGGATTAGATTGCGAGCTCCTTTGAGGGACAGTTAGTGACAAGAAAATATATACAATATATTCTGTACAGCGCTGCGTAATATGTCGGCGCTATATAAATACTATAAAAAAATAATATATGTGTATATGTATATATATATATATATATATATATATATATATATGTATGTGTGTAGATATATATATATATATATATATATACTGTATATATATATATATATATATATATATATATATATATATATATACTGTATATATATATATATGTTACGGCCAGAACCCGAAGTTTGGCCACTTCACGTTCTGGCCGGCCACTTCACGTTCTGGCCGGCCAATGTGCAAAGTGGCCGCTGCGCTGCGTCCAATGTTAGAAATGAAATTATTTCTGAAATTTTAATGTATTTTCCGGCCGTCTCGCTGCGGCCAAATGTATGAAAAGTGTGTTAATTTAATGAAGTGAAGCCGGCGGCAATGTAGCAGATGAAGCCGCCGGCTTCAGTGCTCTCTCCTCCCCCTGCCTCTCTTTCTCCTATGGGCAGCCGGTGGGGACAGGCGTGTCCCCGAGAGTCGTTCATCTCGCCAGGAAAGCAGAGCGGGGAGGCTGCAGACATTGCTTCTGCCAGCACCCGCTCTGCAGGAACGAACGGCAGGATGTCCCCTGCAGAACGCATGTCCCGCCGGCAGCCAGGAGAGAGGCAGGGGGAAGAGAGAGCGCTAAAGCCGGTGGCTTCATCTGCTACATTGCCGCCGGCTTCACTTCATTAAATTAATGCACTTTTCATATATTTGGCCGCAGCGAGACGGCCGGAAAATACATTAAGCTTTCAGGAATAATTTCATTTCTAACATTGGCCGTAGCGCAGCGGCCATTTCACACATTGGCCGGCCAGAACGTGAAGTGGCCAAACTTCGGGTTCTGGCCGGAACGTGTGTGTGTGTCATGTGTATATAGTACATTGATGCTTCAAAGACTTATGGTGGCTACACACGGTGCCAGAAGCCAAAGGTACCCTCAGTTCTATGTTGATATTATGTATGTGGGGGGGGGGGGGGGAAGGGTTGAGAGAGTGGGGGCCCAAATCTGCCACTTTGCTTAGGGCCCCATTTGGCCTTAATCCGGCTCTGCTTTCACCTTCACACACACACACACAAAGCTATTCATATACTGTATGGGGTATTCTTTTTATTATTATAGTCAGTCTAATGTCCTGCTATATTATGCACCATAATTCTATTCTGATGTACTATGATAATATTATTGTGTGGTTTTTATAGCCCTGACATCTTCTACAGAGTGCATAGCCCTTTCACTGACTGTCCTCACAGAAGCTCACATTCTAAACCCTACTACAGTCATAATCTAATGTTGTACCATATTATTATGTATTTATACAGCACTGATATCTCCTGCAGCACTTTACATAGTACATAGTCATGTCACTGACTGTCCTCAGAGGAGCTCACACTCTAATCCTACCATAGTCCTAGTCTAATGTCCTCACATATTATTATTATTATGTATTTATATAGCACTAACATCTTCTGTAGCACATTACAGAGTACATAGTCATGTCACTGACTGTCCTCAGAGGAGCTCACACTCTAATCCTACCATAGTCCTAGTCTAATGTCCTCACATATTATTATTATTATTATTATTATTATTATTATTATGTATTTATATAGCACTGACATCTTCTGCAGCACATTACAGAGTACATAGTCATGTCACTGACTGTCCTCAGAGGAGCTCACACTCTAATCCTACCATAGTCCTAGTCTAATGTCCTCACATATTATTATTATTATGTATTTATATAGCACTGACATCTTCTGCAGCACATTACAGAGTACATAGTCATGTCACTGACTGTCCCCAGAGGAGCTCACAATCTAATCCAACCATAGTCAGTCTAATGTCCTACCATATTATTATTATGTATTCATATAGCACTGACATCTCCTGCAGCACATTACAGAGAACATAGTCATGTCACTGACTGTCCTCAGAGGAGCTTAAACTATAATCCCTGCCATAGTTATAGTCTAATGTCTACCATATTATTATGTATTTATATAGCACTGATACCTTCTGCAGCACTTTACAGAGTACATAGTCATGTCAATGACTGTCCTCAGAGGAGCTCACAATCGAATCCTACCATAGTCATAGTCTAATGTCCTACCATATTATTATTATTATGTATTTATATAGCACTTACATCTCCTACAGCACATTACAGAGTACAGTCATGTCACTGACTGTCCCCAGAGGAGCTCACAATCTAATCCAACCATAGTCATAGTCTAATGTCCTACCATATTATTATTATGTATTTATATAGCACTGACATCTTCTGCAGCACATTACAGAGTACATAGTCATGTCACTGACTGTCCTCAGAGGAGCTCAAACTATAATCCCTGCGATACTTATAGTCTAATGTCTACCATATTATTATTATGTATTTATATAGCACTGATACCTTCTGCAGCACTTTACAGAGAACATAGTCAATGTCCTCAGTCAATTGAATTACCCTAATCTTGTGATCAGAATCTCTAACCTGACTACACTGGGCTTTATTTATACTTACCTGGGGCTTCCTTCAACCCCATGAGCACTGTGGCCTCCTTCGCCGTCCTCATTGCCCCCTCCGTTCTAGCGATATGGCTCCCAGTAATCCCCTGCGATGCGCGTGACCCTGCAATGCTCTTGTCCTTGGGAGTAACCTGTGCAGAATGCTCCTGGCCGTGGTAGCGCAAGGAGGGGTGTATATGCTGCTGAGCTGCGCTTGCGCAGAAGAGCACTGCCAGCCGGATATCCGTGAGGCATACTGCATAAATTGAGGGGCTGAAGAGGACGGCGAGGGAGGCTACACAGTGCTTATGGGGCTGAAGGAAGTCCCAGGTAAGTATAAATAAAGCCCAGTGTACCATCTCAACGCCACTTTAATTTTAACCTTTTTCCCATAATCCTATTCTCCAATGCCTAGCCTCGCCCTAAATTTCCAAAAGCCCTAGCCGTTAATCTCCACTAACCACTTTTTTATTTTGTAAATTCCTAACCCTAATATCCTATGTCCAAAAACCCTAAATCCTAATCCCGCTGTTGTCATGGGGCGGCTGAAGGTAGTGGGCCTTGGGCGGTAAAAAGTACAAATCCGGCCCTGATGCCTAATGATGTTAATCCAGGGATATTATCTGATTGCCATCTGGAGTTGGGAAGGAATTTTTTCCCTTTTGGGGCTAATTGGACCATGCCTTGTAAGGGTTTTTTCGCCTTCCTCTGGATTAACAGGGATATGTGAGGGAGCAGGCTGGTGTTGTACTTTGTTCTCTGGATGAACTCGATGTACATATGTCTTTTTTCAACCTATGTAACTATGTACTATGTAACTTTTTCATTACTTTTTCATTGCTTTTGGACTTATGATCCTTGACACTTGAGCGCAGGGCTGAAACAGCCTAGGCTGTAATTGATCCTTGTATTTTGTAAGAGTTATATGCAGCATCGGCTAGCCTTAGTTATATAAGCATGGATGTGTTTGAATTTAGAAAAAAATAGGCACTTGAATGCAGAGGAAGCATTAGGGGATGTGAACAATGCATCTGAGGAAAATTTAGAACAAGATTTCAGGAAATTACAACATAGTATGATGAAGGAACAAAATACGTGGTGGGATATAGCCATATTGAATAAATATGTAAACAAAGGTTATGTCCCAAAAAAAAATTAAGATGAGACTTGCTCCCAGACGATGGGGAAGAAGGAGAGGATAATGACAGGGAATGGAGGGAATACCTTAATACTTGCGGTATTGGCGGTATAAGTATCAAACGTAAGACCGGAAGACTAGAGAGATTGGGAAAAGAGATAGAGGAGATCAAAACCAAAATGGAGGTGCACAAGGAAAAAGAGGATTATAAGAAACTAGCGGACCCGCGGCGTAGCATACGCCGCATAAGAGGGTAGCGGGCAGGAAGGGGATATTGGTCACAGTGGCGGGGAGGGTGGTCGGACCCCCCCCTCCCTCACCTGGGTCCCCCATCTGCACTCCTCCTCCAGCTTAAGCAGCGGGGAGGGGGGTCGGACCCCCCCTCCCTCACCTGGGTCCCCCATCTGCACTCCCCCTCCAGCTTAAGTGGCGGGGAGGGGGGTAGGACCCCCCCTCCCTCACCTGGGTCCCCCATCTGTGCTCCCCCTCCAGCTTAAGCTCAGCAGCAGCAGCCGCCACTATTAGTAAGAGTCAGCGGGCGGGGATGACTCACCTCTTCCTCGTTCCAGCGTGCGTTCCACTGTCATTACTTCCTGCAATGCCGCCCACTGTATTGTAAGTGGACGGCATTGCAGTAAGGGACGACAGTGGAACGCACGCTGGAACGTGGAAGAGGTGAATCAACCCCGCCCACTGCCTCTTACTAATAGCGGCGACTGCTGCTGAACTTAAGCTAGAGGGGGAGCGCAGATGGGGGACCCAGGTGAGGGAGGGGGGTCTGCCCCCCCTCCCCGCCGCTGTGCCCAATATCCCTTTCCTGCCCACTACCCCCTCCGGCTAGCGGCAAGTGTAGGACCGCCCCTGGGGGCAGGGCGCTACTTCTTCTTCTTGCTTGGACCGGCCCCTTCTTGCTTGGACCGACCCTGGGGGCAGGGCGCTACTTCTTCTTCTTGCTTGGAAGGGCCCCTTCTCGCTTGGACCGGCCCTGGGGTACAGGGCGCTACTTCTTCTTCTTCTACTTGCTTGATGGTTGAGACACGTAGCCATGTATATATATATATATATATATATATATATATATATATATATATATATATATACACTCTCAAAGATTATGTGATTACCTGATTCAGACTGAGAAAACAGCAATTGAGGAGAGAAGATTGAGATTTGAAAAAGATGAAGAGCAATATAAAAATAAAACAGCCTACCGATTTCAGAATAAAACTGCTAAAGACAACATCAGAAAAAAGGAGGAGAGACATGACACTGAGGTAAGCGAGGAGGGGCTGGCAGAGGGGAAGGAGGTATGCCAAGTAGGGGCCCCAGCCAACCCCAATATGCTCCACAAAAGCCAAAATACGTCCCACAAAAAACGTCTATTAAAAAAACTCCTAAGAAGGACTATCAACCTTATACAGGTAGAGACTATCAACCCCAACAGGCCTACCAACCCTATCAGATTCCACCTAGAAGGGGAGGATATCAACAGGTAGGGGGAATAGGGGGAGACCTAACGAGAACAGGAGGCATGTTAGCTGGCAATCAGAAGTCCCCACATTAAACAGATTTGACCCACTCAAGCATGAAATTAACTATTGGCCTTTCTAAGAGGAGGGCCGGGGCTACCACAGACCCCCAATAGAGTACAACCAACACGGATACGAGGGGGAGGGATATACAGCCCAATAGGCGACAACCCCAGTAGGGACAGAAAAAGAGGACAGGACGAGGAAAACGAGGGGGCCGAAAACTACAAAAGGAGGTTCTGAAGGGGGAGGGAATATTCAAGTTAAGTGGAACCCCACTGGAAGAAAAAGAAATACACCTATTAGATCAGGGATTAAAGTATGCCCCTAAAAATAACCTCAATACATTTCAAACGTATGTGGACTTGCAACTTTTTACGAGAAAATTGAATATCAAAAAATATTTTGCTAATAGGGAAAGGCCCCACACTAGATCTAGTAATATTTCAGTGTACCAGCATACCCCACTGTGAAATCCATCCACCTTTAACGCACAAGAAGGGGGTAATTACAAATACATTGAAGTTTTTAAAAAACTGGTGGAGAAAGACATTAGAAAAATTCAGGTGGGAAAGGAAAGCATTGAGGTTAAAACTGCTAGAAAAATGGTTGAAAAGAAAGACCTCGTAGTAAGACCGGCAGACAAAGGGGGGTGGGGGGGGGTGGTAATTAGTAAAATGCAGTATAACATCACATTAGATGGGCTAATTGAAGATAAAGACACCTACACCAGACTGGGAAGAGACCCAACAAGGCAGTACCTGGAGGAGCTCAGAATGTTGGCTAAAGAAGGACTGAGGGAGGGAATGATCAAGGATGCTGAATTTGACTTCCTTGTCCCCTCAGCACCCAGAATTCCCATAGTGTACCAGGTCCTAAAAATCCACAAAGATACGGTCAACCCGCCGGGAAGACCTATCATAAGTTTATAATCAGAGACACAAAACATGTGATTCAAAAAATTGAGGGCATGGAGGTGAGGGAAGACACAAGGTTGGGGACAGCCGATGTGTTGGCTTTGTACACCAACATACCTCATAATTTGGCCCTGGAAGCTGTACAGCATTACATGAAACAAGCAGGCATGATCCCAGAAGTCCCAGAAGTCCAACAAGGGTTTCTGTTCAAGCTTCTCGAATATGCACTTGGGAGAAATTGCTTTTTGGCACAAAGGATCGTTTTTTTCTTCAACAGAGAGGATGTGCCGTGGGGACAGGCTTTTCCCCAGCATTGGCAAACCTCTTTATGTCACGGTGGAGGAGCAGGTCATCATACAGGCAGACCCCGGGCAACTTTTGCTCTGGGGGCGTTACATTGATGACCTGTTCCTCCTTTGGAAAGGTGATTCCCTTTCTTTAGAAATTTTTTTTTCGCACAATTAAATAATAATTCGTGGACGGTGGAACATCAACTTAAGTGTTGACCACGAACTTGAAAGCATTCAGTATTTGGACCTCCTGATATTTGAGGAAGGAAAACTTTGCACAAAGAGTTTCTTCAAGGAAACTGACCGGAATGGGTTCATGCCTGTAAATAGTAATCACCATCCCAATTGGATTAGGGGAATACCAAAAGGATAGATGATTCGTATGAGAAGGAATTGTAGTAAAATGGAGGACTATGTTGTCAAATAATGATTGACAGATTAAAGCCAAAGGTTATAATGAGACCGAATTACAAAGATGTATGATGGAGGTGGGAAGAGGAAGTATAGAAAAATATTTACAGGATTCAATCAGAGATCAGAGTGGCCAACAAGAGGTGGCATTTATTACTAACTTTAAGTTAGGAAGATGGAGCACATAGTAAAAAAACACTGGGAAGTCCGAAAAGCTTCAAACCTAAAAAACTTACTGGTACCTGTCAGGAACCGGCCCTGCGGCATGCCTGCAGATACGGTTCCCGACTGCGGGTTTGACCAGATTGAGAGGGGAAGCAGCCTTATTCAAGCTAACACAAGGCTGTCGGCCCTCAAAAACTTCTCACTGTCACCACTAGCTGCTGCTAGACACTTCGACAATTCCCACTCTGCTGTCGAGTGGTCTGCACTCCAGCGTTTTTGTATTTGGGTCAGCTTCACGCTTAGGCCAAATACGGGAACGCCACACACAAAATACAATCGTACAGTAGCAAAGCACAATCAGGCACTGAACTTGTAACGCAAATTACACTGCAGTCTCTTTCTAGGCTATGAGCTGTTAGTACATCAGAAGTCAGGCTTATTAAATAAATATTTAATATTCCAAAAAGTTGAACAATGCAGACAAGAATATATACAAAAGGATTTACGAAAACAAAGTAAAAATTACAAAGATACACAAGACAGTTTGCATAAAAATAAATCCGGGAGTACACGTTACCAGTACGAAGTCTAACTTGGTCGTGGGAAGACACAAATTTCTGATTCGATCAGGATCATCTCTAGCTATGCGCTACCTCCAAGAGAGGATGATTTGTGAAGGTCTTATGCTGGCTCTTATAGGCCAATTTGTTGTCCGGGGCAATTGATGTTCAGTCCCACAACTAATGCAATTTTCCCCAAAGTGTGACATCACCGTCTGCCGAGCCCCCTGTCACATCTGGGCTAGCTGTGACATGCAAATTTCAAGGCGTTCCTGTCCCACTTTGAACTTTGCAGACTCAATTAGTCCAATTGTATTTTGAGAACAACAAGTATCCTGTTTACACGTACAGACTTCAAAGCAATTCAAACACTTCCAGCCCAATATTCAGATTAACCACTTCCCGACCGCCCACTACACAGGGGCGGCGGGGAAGTGGAGCCCTGCAGGACGGCCTCACCCACAGAGGCGGCGGTCCATTTAAGGGCATGGGCGGAGCGATCGCGTCATCCGTGACGCGATCCTCCGCCGGCGCCTGTCACCGCTCGCTCGCCGCAACATCCCGCCGGCTATACGGAAGCGCCGGCGGGATGTTAACCCCGCGATCGCCGCATACAAAGTGTATAATACACTTTGTAATGTTTACAAAGTGTATTATACAGGCTGCCTCCTGCCCTGGTGGTCCCAGTGTCCGAGGGACCACCAGGGCAGGCTGCAGCCACCCTAGTCTGCACCCAAGCACACTGATTTCTCCCCCCCCACCCCAGATCGCCCACAGCACCCATCAGACCCCCCCCTGCCCACCCCCCAGACCCCTGTTTGCACCCAATCACCCCCCTAATCACCCATCAATCACTCCCTGTCACTATCTGTCAACGCTATTTTTTTTTTATCCCCCCCCCTGCTCCCTGCCCCCTCCTGATCACCCCCCACCCCTCAGATTCTCCCCAGACCCCCCCCCAGACCACCCCCCCCTGTTTACTGTATGCATCTATCCCCCTGATCACCTGTCAATCACCTGTCAATCACCTGTCAATCACCCGTCAATCACCCATCAATCACCCATCAATCACCCCCTGTCACTGCCACCCATCAATCAGCCCCTAACCTGCCCCTTGCGGGCAATCTGATCACCCCCCCACACCAATAGATCGCCCACAGATCCGACATCAGATCACCTCCCAAATCCATTGTTTACATCTATTCTCTCCTCTAAACACCCACTAATTACCCATCAATCACCCATCAATCACCCCCTATCACCACTTGTCACTTTTACCTATCAGATCAGACCCTAATCTGCCCCTTGCGGGCACCCAATCACCCGCCCACACGCTCAGATTGCCCTCTGACCCCCCCTTATCAATTCACCAGTGCATTAATTACATCTGTTCTTCCCTGTAATAACCCACTGATCACCTGTCAATCACCTGCCAATCACCTATCACCCATCAATCACCCCCTGTCACTGCCACCCATCAATCAGCCCCTAACCTGCCCCTTGCGGGCAATCTGATCACCCACCCACACCATTAGATCGCCCGCAAACCCGCCGTCAGATTACCTCCCAAATGTATCGTTTACATCTGTTATCTTCTCTAAACACCCACTAATTACCCATCAATCACCCCCTATCACCACCTGTCACTGTTACCTATCAGATCAGACCCTAATCTGCCCCTTGCGGGCACCCAATCACCCGCCCACACGCTCAGATTGCCCTCAGACCCCCCCCCCCCCCCTTATCAATTCGCCAGTGCATTAATTACATCTGTCCTTCCCTGTAATAACCCACTGATCACCTGTCAATCACCTGCCAATCACCTATCACCCATCAATCACCCCCTGTCACTGCCACCCAACAATCAGCCCCTAACCTGCCCCTTGCGGGCAATCTGATCACCCACCCACACCAATAGATCGCCCGCAGATCCGACATCAGATCACCACCCAAGCGCAGTGTTTCCATCTATTCTCTCCTCTAAACACCCACTAATTACCCATCAATCACCCATCAATCACTCCCTATCACCACCTGTCACTGTTACCTATCAGATCAGACCCTAATCTGCCCCTTGCGGGCACCCAATCGACCGCCTACACGCTCAGATTGCCCTCAGACTCCCCCTTATCAATTCGCCAGTGCAATATTTACATCTGTTCTCCCCTGTAATAACCCACTGATTACCTGTCAATCACCTATCAATCACCCATCAATCACCCCCTGTCACTGCCACCCATCAATCACCCCCTGTCACTGCCACCCATCAATCACCCGCTGTCACTGCCACCCATCAATCAGCCCCTAACCTGCCCCTTGCGGGCAAACTGATCACCCACCCACACCAATAGATCGCCCGCAGATCCGACATCAGATCACCACCCAAGCGCAGTGTTTCCATCTATTCTCTACCCTAAACACCCACTAATTACCCATCAATCACCCCCTGTCACTGCTACCTATCAGATTAGACCCCTATCTGCCCCTAGGGCACTCAATCACCCGCCCACACCCTCAGAATGCCCTCAGACCCCAGCCCTGATCACCTCGCCAGTGCATTGCTTGCATCCATTCCCCCCTCTAATCACACCTTGAGACACCCATCAATCACCTCCTGTCACCCCCTAGCACACCTACCCATCAGATCAGGCCCCAATTTGCCCCGTGTGGGCTCCTGATCACTCGGCCAAACCCTCAGACCCCCTTCCGATCACCTCCCCAGTGCATGGATTGCATCTATTTTCCCCTCTAACCACCCCCTGAGACACCCATCAATCACCTCCTGTCACCCCCCTAGCACTCCTATCCATCAGATCAGGCCCAATACAACCTGTCATCTAAAAGGCCACCCTGCTTATGACCGGTTCCACAAAATTCGCCCCCTCATAGACCACCTGTCATCAAAATTTGCAGATGCTTATACCCCTGAACAGTCATTTTGAGACATTTGGTTTCCAGACTACTCACGGTTTTGGGCCTGTAAAATGCCAGGGCGGTATAGGAACCCCACAAGTGACCCCATTTTAGAAAAAAAAGACACCCCAAGGTATTATGTTAGGTGTATGACGAGTTCATAGAAGATTTAATTTTTTGTCAAAAGTTAGCGGAAATTAATTTTTATTGGTTTTTTTTCACAAAGTGTCATTTTTCACTAACTTGTGACAAAAAATAAAATCTTCTATGAACTCGCCATACACCTAACGGAATACCTTGGGGTGTCTTCTTTCTAAAATGGGGTCACTTGTGGGGTTCCTATACTGCCCTGGCATTTTAGGGGCCCTAAACCGCGAAGAGTAGTCTAGAAAACAAATGCTTCAAAATGACCTGTGAATAGGACGTTGGGCCCCTTAGCGCACCTAGGCTGCAAAAAAGTGTCACACATGTGGTACCGCCGTACTCAGGAAAAGTAGTATAATGTGTTTTGGGGTGTATTTTTACACATACCCATGCTGGGTGGGAGAAATTTCTATGTAAATGGACAATTGTGTGTAAAAAAATCAAACAATTGTCATTTACAGAGATATTTCTCCCACTTAGCATGGGTATGTGTAAAAATACACCCCAAAACGCATTATACTACTTCTCCTGAGTACAGCGGTACCACATGTGTGGCACTTTTTTACACCCTAAGTACGCTAAGGGGCCCAAAGTCCAATGAGTACCTTTAGGATTTCACAGGTCATTTTGCGACATTTGGTTTCAAGACTACTCCTCACGGTTTAGGGCCCCTAAAATGCCAGGGCAGTATAGGAACCCCACAAATGACCCCATTCTAGAAAGAAGACACCCAAAGGTATTCCGTACGGAGTATGGTGAGTTCATAGAAGATTTTATTTTTTGTCACAAGTTAGCGGAAAATGACACTTTGTGAAAAAAAACTATTAAAATCAATTTCCGCTAACTTGTGACAAAAAAATAAAAACTTCTATGAACTCACCATACTCCTAACGGAATACCTTGGGGTGTCTTCTTTCTAAAATGGGGTCATTAGTGGGGTTCCTATACTGCCCTGGCATTTTAGGGGCCCTAAACCGTGAGGAGTAGTCTTGAAACAAAAATGACCTGTGAAATCCTAAAGGTACTCATTGGACTTTGGGCCCCTTAGTGCAGTTAGGGTGCAAAAAAGTGCCACACATGTGGTATCGCCGTACTCGGGAGAAGTAGTACAATGTGTTTTGGGGTGTATTTTTACACATACCCATGCTGGGTGGGAGAAATACCTCTGTAAATGACAATCTTTTGATTTTTTTACACACAATTGTCCATTTACAGAGGTATTTCTCCCACCCAGCATGGGTATGTGTAAAAATACACCCCAAAACACATTGTACTACTTCTCCCGAGTATGGCGATACCACATGTGTGGCACTTTTTTGCACCCTAACTGCGCTAAAGGGCCCAAAGTCCAATGAGTACCTTTAGGATTTCACAGTTCATTTTGAGAAATTTCGTTTCAAGACTACTCCTCACGGTTTAGGGCCCCTAAAATGCCAGGGCAGTATAGGAACCCCACAAATGACCCCATTTTAGAAAGAAGACACCCCAAGGTATTCCGTTAGGAGTATGGTGAGTTCATAGAAGATTTTATTTTTTGTCAAAAGTTAGCGGAAATTGATTTTAATTGTGTTTTTTCACAAAGTGTCATTTTCCGCTAACTTGTGACAAAAAATAAAATCTTCTATGAACTCGCCATACTACTAACGGAATACCTTGGGGTGTCTTCTTTCTAAAATGGGGTCATTTGTGGGGTTCCTATACTGCCCTGGCATTTTAGGGGCCCTAAACCGTGAGGAGTAGTCTTGAAACGAAATTTCTCAAAATGACCTGTGAAATCCTAAAGGTACTCATTGGACTTTGGGCCCTTTAGCGCAGTTAGGGTGCAAAAAAGTGCCACACATGTGGTATCGCCGTACTCAGGAGAAGTAGTATAATGTGTTTTGTGGTGTATTTTTACACATACCCATGCTGAGTGGGAGAAATATCTCTGTAAATGGACAATTGTGTGTAAAAAAAATTAACAAATTGTCATTTACAGAGATATTTCTCCCACCCAGCATGGGTATGTGTAAAAATACACCCCAAAACACATTATACTACTTCTCCTGAGTACGGCAATACCACATGTGTGGCACTTTTTTGCAGCCTAACTGCGCTAAGGGGTCCAAAGTCCAATGAGCACCTTTAGGCTTTACAGGGGTGCTTACAATTTAGCACCCCCCAAAATGTCAGGACAGTAAACACACCCCACAAATGATCCCATTTTGGAAAGTAGACCCTTCAAGGTATTCAGAGAGGGGCATGGTGAGTCCGTGGCAGATTTCATTTTTTTTTGTCGCAATTTAGAAGAAATGGAAACTTTTTTTTTTTTTTCTCACAAAGTGTCATTTTCCGCTTACTTGTGACAAAAAATAATATCTTCTATGAACTCACTATGCCTCTCAGTGAATACTTTGGGATGTCTTCTTTCCAAAATGGGGTCATTTGGGGGGTATTTATACTATCCTGGAATTCTAGCCCCTCATGAAACATGACAGGGGGTCAGAAAAGTCAGAGATGCTTGAAAATGGGAAAATTCACTTTTGGCACCATAGTTTGTAAACGCTATAACTTTTACCCAAACCAATAAATATACACTGAATGGGGTTTTTTTTATCAAAAACATGTTTGTCCACATTTTTCGCGCTGCATGTATACAGAAATTTTACTTTATTTGAAAAATGTCAGCACAGAAAGTTAAAAAAATCATTTTTTTGCCAAACTTCATGTCTTTTTTGATGAATATAATAAAAAGTAAAAATCGCAGGAGCAATCAAATAGCATCAAAAGAAAGCTTTATTAGTGACAAGAAAAGGAGCCAAAATTCATTTAGGTGGTAGGTTGTATGAGCGAGCAATAAACCGTGAAAGCTGCAGTGGTCTGAATGGAAAAAAAGTGGCCGGTCCTTAAGGGGTAGAAAGCCCTAGGTCCTCAAGTGGTTAACAGGTCACCTGTATAGGCTTCAAAGTGGTCGGGTAATTGTCTAATTAAGCATTTCCTTGCTAGAGGCTAGGTAGATATTTCCTAATTAAATGTCCAGGTTCCTTTGCCTATTCAATGTAACTGGTCTATTCAATGCAGACAATGGTAGCCTCCTTGCTGGACACTGAATGGAAATGTAATTTACATTGACATACAGAAACTTAAATTAGCAGCTTCCATCAGCCAGGTGACCAATTATACCCTGAAGCCAGCTGCCATACACATCTGACATAATACACAGCAGACAGAAAATGTAAAAATATGCTTCTGTATTATCCCAACATCATAACTAGCTGCTATATCATGAAGTATCGAGCTGTGTTGATCCCCCTAAAACCCCTTCAGGACCATTCTGGCAGAAGGAGGGCTTCTTCCCATGAGGGACTGTGTGGGGTGTAGAGAAGCTAGCGGTATTAAAACATTCAAAATTAAATCCCATTTTAATGGAATAGAGAAGTAGATTAGACAGAATATTACCTGCAATACTAAGGGGATTGTTTACCTATTGTGGTGTACATGTGGTGTACAGTATGTGGGTTGCACAAAGAGGTCGCTGCAGGCCGGAATAGGTGAACATGTCCGTAATATAAAGAATGGGGTTAAGGGACACAGTGTGTCCTCTCGTTTCAAATGGAAACATCAACAGAATCCAGCCCACTTATCTTTTTGTGGGCTTGAGAAAGTTGAAAGCATTGGAGGGGCGGTAATTTAATTCGACTGCTATCCCAAAAAGAAACAAAATGGATATATGAGCTTGAAACACTAACGCCTAAAGCGTTTAACATTGATATTGACTTGAAATGTTTTATTGAACAGGGTTAGATGAAGGCATTTAATCGTTCTTAACCTGCATAGAAAGAAGCCCCTCTGAACCTAATTGTTGATTTGTGTCCAATATTTGGAACTGAATCTCTCTCTTTAAATACCGAAGGAAAAAGGAGGTTAGATAAATCCCCATACAGTCTCCTCTCCTTTTTAATAGTAGATTTTATATAGAGTAATAGTAACCATATTTTAACCTTACATCCATTGCTGCTCGGATACCACTTTAAACTATCTGGAACTAATTCGGATCCGGATACCCCTCTATCCGATGGATACGGATATCCAGATGGAAAACCGGAAGTGGCCTTTTAATTGATTTAAAAATGTTTTTAAGGGCATATGAGGCATGTAGCTTCATTATTTTATAAAGGGAAACACTAATTGATGATGTGGGGACTTAAAATCCCCCCCAAAATGGCTGTCAATTAACATCAGGACTAGGTTCCAGGAAGCGGTCGTACTGCCGCAGTTGGGGCCTTCCCACAACTTGGACAGCACAGACACCTCGAAAAAAATTACACAGCTGTTGTGTTCAGAGAATCGATATGGCCTCATGATTGCTGAATTTGTCTTGTTGGGGGCCTCACGATTGCTGAATTTGTCATGTTGGGGGCCTCACGATTGCTGAATTTGTCATGTTGGGGCCTCAAGATTGCTGAATTTGTCTTGATAAGGGCCTCATGATTGCTGAATTTGTCTTGTTGGGGGTCACATGATTGCTAACTGCGAGCCTATGGGAAAAGTTGAATCATCATCATATGAGACAATAGCATTAAACCTACTTTTTTAGCTTTTTAAAACAGAAAATAAAACAGGGAGGTTCTAAAAAAATGAATATATTTTTCAGGAGTAGGATGGATGAAATTGTTTATCTTCACAGTTTATTGTCAACTTGGATTTTCCATAATGTTCATGTATGAGTTAAAACGTTTGTACAGTATTTAGTTTAAATTGCTGTTGCCACAAGGGGGCCCAGTGATTTCTAGTTACGCTGATGACTACTACCTAAACTGGGGACACCTATAGACCTGGCTACTTATACTGTACTTAGAGTGGTGTGGGAATGTTTGGGTGGAGGGTCCTGGAGGAATGTTTGGGTGGGAGGTCCGAGATCCGTGGGGTTGGAATTTTTCCACCGGAATGCGGAATTCCGCAGAATTTTGTAAAATTCCGGCGGAAATGTCATAGCGACGGAACGGAATTTGCTTTTTCTGATCATCCTTTTCCTACCTTATTTAGCATTTACCTTACTACCTATCCACTCCTACAAGTATATCACCTAGGTCATTACTTTGATATCCCATTTCTTGCCCACTCCTCACAATAATATTTCTCAACCTATAATGATCACTGAAGTTCACTCCTTGTTTTTATTTGTGAATGCATATATTTGTCCTATAAACATTTCCACCAGCACTGTCTTTACCTATACCCTAATATGGCACGATTATACTCTGTTGTAATTATAATATATATGGTTCTGATATACACCCATGTTTGCCTTTGTCCCCCAGTTGTGTGCTCCTATTTTCATTGCCTGAGGAAGTGGGTTCAAACCTGCGAAACGCGTTGCAGCCCCCCAATTTTTGGAGTATGCCAATAAATTATACTTTGTTTGAAACAGACAGTTTCTTGTGTCTGCTTGCAGGAGGTAAGTCCACCACTGCCTCCTAAGCACTTTTAAACATTTTATCTACTGTTTTTATTCTGTTGGCGCCTCTGTTTTCTATACTAGTGTGCAGGTGTCTGTTTGTCGCATTTTGGAGGGAAAAGAAGAAGCAAAGATAAAAAACTCAGTATGTACTCTAGTACTCTAGTATGTACTCTAGTCACACTGTATATACCTATACCTATAGGTGTTAAAGTTCTCCATATCAAACAAAATTAGCACTGCCATCCCAATGGCACTGTGCACAAACTGTAAATGCCATTGAACACAAATTCAAACACTATGCAGATGCTCTCAGTTCTATTACACAGAACATCCAATCACTATGCAAATTTTCACAGCACTGTTGCACATAATATCTACAATGTGCCACTACAGTCAATTGCACATCATACTAGTGAAGGCAAAGTCTAAACCCTCTCAGCTGACTTCCTGCTGACAGTCGGTGTTTAGTACACTTTGAAAATAAAGATAAATGGACATGATTAGTGTCATCTGCACGAGATGTTTGCTCAGTGAGTGGCCTTCACTTTCCTAGCTTGTAAAGTACAACCTTTCTCCAGGTTTCGGCACACCCCAACTACTACCTGCACCTGGTAATTTGCTGGATTCTGACCTACATACTCATCAATAGACCAACAATTCTGTGGGTTTCTGCCCAGATAAGTCAGTGCAGAGAGGAAGCAGAAGAGTGACCTGGACTGGTACATATAGCTTACCTCATCAGCTCTCTTGCGTTGCATGACAATGTCAGAGCAGAGTGCAAGGCAGCAGAGTGAGTTGAGAATGGATTGGACAGTCTTAGTATGTGTACACACATCTTATCTTGCCACTTCCATCATGTAGTATGAGGGTTTACCTACACAACCTATTCATAGTATTCAAAAGCTGTTGGCCTTCATACTACAGGGAAGTGGTAAAACTGTCCAATTAAAATTGGATTTGTATATTCCTCCCCTTAAATGGAAACCAAGCAGCATTTTTAGCCTCAAGGCATCTCAATTGCATACTAAAAATGCATTCTAACAATGTGACTCATTAATAAAAAAAACTTTCCATTTTACCCTTTTTACATTTAAAAGTTTAGCAGAGGCTTTTATTACCCTACTTCTTCAGTGTGCTTCAAATAGTTTAGTGTCACACATGCAGACACGTATATTTAAGGGTGCATATATGGCAAGTGCCTTAGACGCCTCCCTCTTCAAACAGGGAGGCGCAGTGCTGCTGGCAGCATTCCTGAGTCTAAGGGAGTAACAATCACTCACAAGCCTTGCTGTTTCAGTCTTTGTCATATATCTACATTAGATGCTATTGAGAGGTGAGCTCCAAAACTTTTCCCTCATTCCCTGTCATTACAGCCCCCTACTCTGATCCCCCTACCACAGACCATGTCTCAGTCCCCTGAGATAGCGGCAGATGCTTATGGTCTGGAGGTTACAGGATCTCCCATTCATTCCCCTCTCTGTCATTCACACGTTCCTCAGCCTTATCTCAGTGTGCTGTTTACTCACTTGTATTTATGACACTCTCTGCAATTTAACCATTATTCTGCTGGCATCTCTGTGGCCAGTTTTAACAACTTCTCTCTTGTACACACAGTCTACCTCGATTGTCAAAATGCACTTCTAGCTCGGTAATTACTACCAACTGATAAGTAATAGGTTGTCAGGCTTTTATTATGTTATAATTGTCACTGCAAATGTTTCACTGTTTTCATTCAAATGAGCCTGGTGGCTGCCATATTTATTTCCTTTTAACCTTCCTGGCGGTAAGCCCGAGCTGAGCTCGGGCTATGCCGCGCAGGAAGATATCTCAGCCCCTGGTGGGGCGATTTGCTCACTTTAAAATTCTGTATGCGCAGCTAGCACTTTGCCAGCCGCGCGTACAGCTCGATCGCCGCCGCTCTGCGCCGATCGCCCGCACACAACGGTGCAAGAGCGCCCCCCCGCCAGAGCCCTGCGCTGCCCGGACCAATGAGTTCCGGGCAGCGCTATAGGCTGGATCGGAGGCGTCTGACGTCAGGACATCGGCTGACGTCCATGACGTCATTCCGATCGTCGCCATGGCAACAGGAGAAGCCAAACAGGGGAGCGCGTTATATACGCGTTCCCCTGTTTGCTTTTGATGCCGGCGATGACCACACTAGAGGGACACATGCGCCCTCTAGTGGTGTTTCATGTAGCTACCACTCTGGTAGCTTTACATGAAACAAAAAAAAAACAAGAAAAAAAAAAAGGATTTTTGCCTAAGTGGCAAAAAAAATTAACCGCCAGGGAGGTTAAACAATACCAGTTGCTTGGCAGTCCTGCTGATCTTTCTGGCCAGTAGTGTCTGAATCACACACTTGAGACAAGCATGCAGCTAATCTTGTCAGATGTGTTATAGACATTTGATCTGCATGCTTGTTCAGGGTCTATGGCTAAGGCAGGGAACACACTTGTCTTTCAGTTTTCAGCACACATTTTTCTGCACACGTTTTCTGCAAACCAAGTGTGTTTCTATGCAGAAAAACGCATGTGTTTTTTCACAACAGCTATAGTAATTGATACTGAAAACTGACAAAATGTGCAGAATTATCATGCAGAATGTCTGCGCGTGAAAAACACATTACAGTACGTGTGAACTAGCCCATTCATTAACCTTCTTGGCGGTAACCCCAGCAGGAGGTTTTCTCAGGAGGTTTTTTCAGGCCCTGCTGGGCCGATTTGCTTAAATTTTTTTTTGCTGAACGCAGCTAGCACTTTACTAGCTGCGTCAGCACACCGATCACCGCCGGCCTGCGCTCGATCGCCGCTATCCATCGCGCCGCGTGCCCCCCCAGACCCCGTGCGCTGCCTGGCCAATCAGTGCCATGCAGCGCTGAGGGGTGGATCGGGACTCCCAATGACGTCACAACGTTGCTGACGTCATCCCGCCCCGTCGCCTTTAAACGGGATTCCCTGATCGAAGCGGGCGGGGGGATGCCGCTGAGCAGCGGCTATCATGTAGCGAGCCTTCGGCTCGCTACATGAAAACTGACAAAATGAAAACTGACAAAATGAAAACTGACAAAATGACCCCGGTCACCGCTGCTCCGTCTCCGCTCTGGAGAGACTGAAATCCTTGCCCATTCTTCTTTGCAAAACAGCTCCAGCTCAGTCAGATTAGATGGACAGCGTTTGTGAACAGCAGTTTTCAGATCTTGCCACAGATCCTCGATTGGATTTAGATCTGGACTTTGACTGGGCCATTCTAACACATGGATATGTTTTCCGCCTGGCGGATCGCTCAAAACCAGTCTTATCAGCTGAACGACGGACTGTATGCACGCCCGATTTGACCTCTGGACGACTGAACAACAGGACGTCCAAACGACCCGTCGTTTAAAAAATCCGATGTGTGTATAGGCCTTTAGACTAATAAGGGGCACTGTAATAATGACACTACTGTCTACTGATGAACCCAGGTAAATTGCCTGGAGTTCTAAAGCTTCTCCTAAGCTGGAGAACAATGGGAAGCAGGGTCGTTGCTAGTATCCTTAGAGATCTGGGGCACTTTTGGGTACTCCAGACGGAAAATTGGTGTGGCCATGCACCATAACGTGGGTGTGGTCATGGGTGGAGCCAATTTTACATGAACTTAACAGCGGTCTAAGTAGGCCTGCTCAGCAAAATGTTGGATAAAGCCCCCCTCTCCATTAATACAAAAACAAAAATGCAGCATAATCACGTAAATAGGCAGTGTCACTTAAAGGACAACTGTAGTGAGAGGTATGTGGCGGCTGCCAAATGTATTTCCTTTTAAACAATACTAGTTGCCTGACAGCCCTGCTGATCTATTTGGCTGCAGTAGTGTCTGAATAACACCAGAAACAAGCATGCAGCTAATCTTGTCAGATCTGACAATAATGTCAGAAACCTCTGATCTGCTGAATGCTTGTTCATGGTATACGGCTAAAAGTATTAGAGGCAAAAGATCAGTAGGATAGCCAGGCAACTGGTATTGCTTAAAAAGAAATAAATATGGCAGCCTCCATAAAACTCTCAATACAGTTGTCCTTTAAACATAACTAGGCAGATTTACATGGCTTGTGTGCTGACTGGTGTGGCTTTCTTCTGGGCAGGCTGGCCTGCTGCCAGGTTGTCTGGCAGTCCCTCTATAGCATTCCCTGACCTTCTATTGGACCCCCTCCCATGGGCCTCCCATTCAGGCACCACTACTCCCAGCTTGCCCCCATAGAAGAACCACCGCTCCCTGCATACCCCGATAAAAGCATCACAGTGCCCAGCATGGCACCACAGCACCCAGTGTGCCCACATAGAGGCACCCAGCGTACCCCCGATTGATGAACCACAGCTCCCAGCATGCCCGCCATTGAGGCACCACAGCTGACTCTGCCTGGCTGGGGGGCATTCTTTTTAATACACCCAGGTTGAGCTTGTGGAATCACATATGTTCCCAGTGGTTTTCCCTTAGGGCCGTTTCCACTAGAGTGAATCTGCATACGTTTCCTGCATGCAGATTCGCATAGACAACACAAGTGGATGGGACTGTTTCCACTTGTCAGGATTTCTGAGCGTTTTTCTGTGCAGAAAAAATTTGCACGGTAGACCCCGCAGAATCCGCATACCGCACACCGCAATGCAAATCGCATACAATGTATTCTGATAGGAAAATCGCATGTGGTTTTGCCGCAAATTCGCATACGATTTCGCATGAATGCAATGTAAAAGCACACAGGCACTGACACGGTTAAATTCGCATACACACTAACCTATGCGAAATCGTATGCGAATTTGCAGTATTTCGCTCCCACATTCATCAGCTGAGAATCCGCGACGATTCCGCACCGCACAAGTGGAAACGGACCCTAATAGAAGCTGTGGCTTGGTCACTGGAAACACAAATGTTGTAGTACTTTAGGGCAGTTGAGCAGTATATACACAGGAGGCATAGGGGGGAGTGGTTGTGTAGTGTTGTGGTTACCAAGCAGTGTAGCCAGGATCTCAGTAACAGGAATCACCTAAATGCACATTTTTATATAACACAGATTTTAAGGTGGTTTCCAGCTTTAAGTCTGACGTCTTCACTTTAGCAGTTGAGGTATGCTTCAGAACACTGGAGAAATGATAGGTGAATGGTGGAACAAAATAAACAAATAAAAGATAACCAGCAGTCATAAGTCGTGGTAACCGACAGGACAGCCCATGTGTAGGAGACACCTTAGGTTCTCCAGCTTCAGAGAATATTAATAGAGACTTAATCACAGCTTGGTGCAGTGGTCTGACCTTTTTAAAGTTTGCCTTCTTAAATCAAAAGTCTGGTGCTAAAGTTGAGGAGGCAAGGACTGGGGAAGGGTCTGTGTGCATGGATAGGGAACTGGCTAATGGACAGAAAACAAAGAGTTGTGGTCAGTGGATCTTATTTAAAATGGGAGACTCACAAAAGAGTGCTGTTAGCATGGCCGTTTTTGCACAAATTTTTCGTGTGCAATTAAACGATTTCACGTGCAAACGCGAATTCTTGCGCAAAAGCGTTAGCGTTTGCACACAAACATTCGTGTTTGCGCACGAAAACGATAACGATTTTGCTTGTAAATTCACGTTTGTGAGCGAAAACGTTTCATTCACAAATTCACGATCGTGCGCAAACACAAAAAAAATTTGCGCGAAAACGCCCGTGCTAACAGTTAGCACTCTTTTGTGAATCAAGCCCGTAGTCTTGTGTCTCCAGCTGAGATGGCTAGAAGGGAGTATATAGAAGGTACTGAACACACCATATATTGCCAAAACTCAGTAGCGTAGCAATAGGGGATGCGGAGGTTGCGACCGCACTGGGGTCCCTGAACCAGAGGGGCCCACTAGGGGCCCTCCGTCATCCATCTTATTAGCTTTTAATTGATGCTATGCTGAGATACAAAAGTGACATGAATGTCTGATTGATTGATTGATTGATTGATTGATAAGAGAATACTGTTCACGGTATATATGTTAGCTTCTTTTAGTATTGGATGTTCTATGATAGTTCATTACAACACTGGCAGTTATAATTCAAAATAACACATTTGTTCATTCTCATCAAAAACTGGCTATGAGATATTTCTGACCATAACACTGTCATGAGAGTGTTGCTATCTAACCATAATATTCTCGTGGAAGACTGACCATGAGAATTTTGCTATCTACAACACTAGTCAAAATATGACATGATGTGCAAGTTCTCACATAAGCAAAAATAGTCAGACATGTTCTGTGACGCTTCTAAAGCACGTTGTAATCATGCAGTCATGTGTCTTGTCTGCACAGGCGCACTGATACAAGCACATGATGATCACGCACCCTTATCAGCACAGGTGCATGGATGAAACATGTTCTACTCCTGCACAGACATTGAATTCTGTCTATATAAAGGAGGGAAAAATACTTTCGAGGGGGAGACTCCTGAAAAACAAGCAGACATGCCGTCCGTTTGTGATGCCATCCAGGTATTTTCCCCTCCGAGGTCGCTGAGGTCCCCCGATCTTCTCTGGGTGATGTTACAATACTTGGTAAGAATATTGGTACTCACTAATTACTCAATTACAATTTAACTATGATTCTGCAAGCCTAGATGATTATTATAACAGGATTGTAGCTCAATAAATATTATTATTGAACCTTTCCTCATGTTTTGCTGCAATTTATTTTACCCACTACGAGGGTGAGCGAAGTTAGAGGGTTTAAAAACCCTTCCCGTGAGGCAAAACATATGCTAATAATGAACACCCCTATATGTGCACTGAATAACAGTTTCCTTACTCTGATAACACCTCTCTGATACTGCAGCTGTCCTTAGTAGGTTTTGGGTCTCTACATCAATAGTGTGCTTGGGGGTCCATGTAAAATTTGCACTGGGGCCCCAAGATCCTTAGCTAACTTATGCCACTGCCAAAAGTACTGTCACGCCTATCACAGTTACTTATATGCTCAGGTTCAGCAGCTGGCCATGGCCAAGACGGGTGTCCATATTCATTAGAGTGACCAGATTTTTGTAGGCTCAACCTGGGACGGGGTGAATTTGGGGGGGGGGGGGGGGGGGCTGCGCCGCGCCGAAAAATTTGGTGTCTGCAGCGCGCGCGAAAAATGGGCGTGGTCATGACATTCTATGGGCGGAGCTAACAGAATGATGCAACAGCGAGGCATAAGAAAGCAGTGTTTACGCCGTGATGTGGTCAAACGTGGATTCACATCATAGGTGTGCAGAAACTGTGTGATGCTATTTAATAGTATGCCATAACCGCAAAGCAGCAAACACAGCCAACTATGACCATTAAATAATAAATGCAGCAACAGTTACCCCAGACACCACAAAATAAACGCAATGGGCAACATTTCAGCACAAAATAATCGCATTGCGGGCAAACATGTCAGCATAAAATAAACGCAATGGGGGCAAACATGTCAGTACAAAATAAACGCACTGCGGGCAAACATGTCAGTACAAAATAAACGCACTGCGGGCAAACATGTCAGTACAAGATAAACGCACTGCGGGCAAACATGTCAGTACAAGATAAACGCACTGCGGGCAAACATGTCAGTACAAGATAAAGGCACTGCGGGCAAACATGTCAGTACAAGATAAACTCACTGTGGGCAAACATGTCAGTACAAGATAAACGCACTGCGGGCAAACATGTCAGTACAAGATAAACGCACTGCGGGCAAACATGTCAGTACAAGATAAACGCACTGCGGGCAAACATGTCAGTACAAAATACACGCAATGCGGCCAAACATGTCAGTACAAGATAAACGCACTGCGGGCAAACATGTCAGTACAAGATAAACGCACTGCGGGCAAACATGTCAGTACAAAATACACGCAATGCGGCCAAACACTTCACCTGCAAGAAAAGGCATTTACTCACCTGGCAGAAGACGTCCCCTCACGCAGCCGGCCTCTGGTGCCTCAGGTGCAGCTCCCCCTGGCCTGGACGATGTTCAATCTCCCGCTCAGCCTCTCACAGGCAGAGCAGGGCTACGGCAAGATGGCGTCCGGAGGCGGAGCCCTGTACTGAAGACAAATAGTCTCCAATACAGGGCTCCGCCTCCGGACGCCATCTTCCCGTAGCCCTGCTCTGCCTGTGCCTGCCGGAGGAGAACATTGCAGGCTGGAGCCGGGCTGCGGGGAATGAACTAGCGCAGCGTCTAGTAGACGCTGCGGCTAGTTCATTGTACGGTGGCCAGAGTCCCGAGGCCGGGACGTCCCGCTGCTAAAAGCGGGACGTTTCCCGGGACCTCATGCAGCCTGGGACAGCGCCCCCCGAAGGCGGGACGCGTCCCGGGTAAAGCGGGACGTATGGTCACCGTATATTCATGCCTACTGCGCATGTGTGGTCCTGGCCACCCACACCACACAATCAAGCTCTCACTGCCAGGAGTATTTTAGGTTTACGTAGTTCATTAAGACTGTAACACTCCTAGCCTTGAGAGCGTGGTTGGGTGAGGCGTACAGCTGGGACTGCACATGTATAGTGGCCCAGCGACTTCACAGGAGCCCAGCAGATTTGTCCGGGAGTATAATGAGGATGCTGGTGGACTACAGGGGGCTGGAGGAAGCCTCAGGTAAGTATCCTTTTGCATCTTAGGTTTACTTTAAAGAACTGAGGTGTGTAATGGCCAGTGGCATAGCAATAGGGGATGCAGAAGTTGTGACCGCACCGGGGCCCTTGGGTCAGAGGGGCCATCCATCATCCACAGTATTAGCTCTCTATTGGTCCTGTGCTGTTAATAATCACTTCTATAGATGCTTTGAATAGTAGTAATTAATAGTAGTAATCATTAACAAACTGTTCCCCATCCCCCTCTTGCACCTCTGACACTGTATTTGCCATTGGCAGGTTTTGGTGCGGCGTATCAATTGTTATGTATAGAGTGCTTGGGGGGCCCAATGAAAATATTGCACTGGGGCTCACAGCTCCTTAGCTGTGCCACTGCTGGGAATTGCTATTAGGTGCTCAGCAGAGCTCGAATATTCGAGTAGCTTGAATATTCGAGCTCTTTTTCAGCTATTCGAGCTCGGTATTCGAGCTCCGAATAGCTGGAGCTATTCGAATGGGCTATCCGAGTACACTCGAATAGCCCATTCACTATTCGAGCTATTCGAGCAACCCGGCGCTATTCGAGCTCGGTACCGAGCTCGAATAGCGTCATAGCCCAGATTGATGTCCTTAGAGCCAATCAGAGGGCTCCCAGGCCCTCTGACGGCAGCCAATCACAGAGGGGGACCCTGGCCAGCCCCTACCCTATAAATAGCGGCCGCCATGTTCCGTTTCTCCATGCTTGCCTGAGACTTGTACAGAGAGAGAGTTGCTCCTTTGTGCTTTGGCTTAGCAAGTGCTCTATTGTGATCATTTACCTAGCGTTTTTGCTCACCTACACCTGCCATATACACCTATATTGTTGTTAGTTAGATAGACATTGTATTTTAGTTAGTAGCTTGTGTGTTACATTAGAGACAGGCAGCTGCTGCAAGCTTACAGGTTTAGGCCTCAGGGGGGCCTTGCCTCTGTGGGCAGCTGTCCTCTGTTTATTTCTCTCATCTATACCAGTATTTCTGCTGTCCTTTACTAATAGTATTGTAGTTATACTGTACTAGGAGTAGGACACTCACTGACTGTCACTGTTTATAGGCTACTAGCTAGCTCCTGCGTGTGTGCACTCACTCACTGTCTGTGTGTACACACACTCTATTTCCTTCTGATTACTGATAGATTATTGTTAGTTAGTTGTACTTACTTACTACTTACTCTTACTGTACCCGTAGGGACACTCACTGTCACTGTTCATATAGGCTACTAGCTCCTGCGTGTGCGCACTGCACTCACTGTCTGAGTGTACACACACAACACACACTCTATTTCCTTCTGATCGCTGATTGATTATCGTAATTAGTTAGTTCTACTTACTGTTACTACTTACTCTTACTGTACTAGGAGTCTAGGACACTCAGTCACTGTCCATAGGCTACTAGCTCCTGCGTGCGTGCACTCACTGTCTGAGTGTACACACACCCACACTCCATTTCCTTCTGATCGCTGATTGATTATCGTAATTAGTTAGTTGTACTTACTGTTACTACTTACTCTTACTGTACTAGGAGTCTAGGACACTCAGTCACTGTCCATAGGCTACTAGCTCCTGCGTGCGGTCACTCACTGTCTGAGTGTACACACACCACCCACACTCTATTTCCTTCTGATCGCTGATTGATTATTGTAATTAGTTAGTTCTACTTACTGTTACTACTTACTCTTACTGTACTAGGAGTCTAGGACACTCAGTCACTGTGTTCATAGGCTACTAGCTCCTGCGTGCGTGCACTCACTGTCTGAGTGTACACACACCCACACTCCATTTCCTTCTGATCGCTGATTGATTATTGTAATTAGTTAGTTCTACTTACTGTTACTACTTACTCTTACTGTACTAGGAGTCTAGGACACTCAGTCACTGTGTTCATAGGCTACTAGCTCCTGCGTGCGTGCACTCACTGTCTGAGTGTACACACACCCACACTCCATTTCCTTCTGATCGCTGATTGATTATTGTAATTAGTTAGTTCTACTTACTGTTACTACTTACTCTTACTGTACTAGGAGTCTAGGACACTCAGTCACTGTGTTCATAGGCTACTAGCTCCTGCGTGCGTGCACTCACTGTCTGAGTGTACACACACCCACACTCCATTTCCTTCTGATCGCTGATTGATTATCGTAATTAGTTAGTTCTACTTACTGTTACTACTTACTCTTACTGTACTAGGAGTCTAGGACACTCAGTCACTGTGTTCATAGGCTACTAGCTCCTGCGTGCGTGCACTCACTGTCTGAGTGTACACACACCCACACTCCATTTCCTTCTGATCGCTGATTGATTATCGTAATTAGTTAGTTCTACTTACTGTTACTACTTACTCTTACTGTACTAGAAGTCTAGGACACTCAGTCACTGTGTTCATAGGCTACTAGCTCCTGCGTGCGTGCACTCACTGTCTGAGTGTACACACACTAAATTTACTTGTGATTACTACTGATTATTGTAACTGCTAGTTGTACTTCCTGACTGTTACTACTTACTTACTGTACTAGGGGACACTCACTCAGTCACCTCACCAACCAACCCACTCCATTAAAGTACCCCACTTTTCACCCGCCCTTTTACAAAACTTTTGTCTATACGCCCAAAACATTTAAGATGTCTGGAAGTGGCAGCCAGCGCGGTTTGGGCAAGGGGAAGGGCAGCAAGGGAATCAGGAGGAGAGGGAGCAGCATTGTGGCAAGCCGCGGCCGCGGGCGCGCCACCATGCACAGTTCCGCAGCAGCAGCAGCAGCGTCAGTGGCTAACATTCCTCCCATAGCCACTGGCCGTGGACGCCTTGGGCGCCGCCCAGCAGGAGCATCTGCAACTCACGCTGCAGAGACACAGCAGCAGCAGCGTGTAGCACCTGCTCCCATTTTCCTCCAGCCGGGTCGGAAACGTCCCATTGAGGAAAAGGATGCAGACACTGTCGTGCAACTCATGACGGAGGATGAGCAGCCCGCCATCAGCTCTGCATCCGAGGCCTCCACCCTCACCACCACCACCACCACCACCACCCCTGTTCGCAGCAGCCGCCCAGCAGGGCCTGGGGAGGAGGCCAGTTCACCGTCAGTTGGCGACCTGTCATTCAGCAGTCTTTTGACCCCAGGCATCATGAGTCAATTGTCTGCTGTTGTTGGCGATTTTGAGGAGGAGATGCTGATGGGCACTTTGGGGGATGAGGGATTGGACAGCAAGACTGTGGCGACAGTCAAGCAGCCCATCCATGCATCAGGAGAGGAGTTTGGGGGGTCCTCATCCCAGCAGGACATGTTTCAGGAGGGGGAGGATGATGATGACCCGGTGACAGACAGAGACTGGGTGCCACCACCTCCAGGGGATGTCGTCCTCAGCAGCTCTGAGGAGGAGGAGGAGGATGCTCTTGTGGGCCTTGCAAGGAGGCGCATCATTGCAAGCATTGGCAGCAGCAGTAGGCAGGTCCCACAGCCTGCTGGTGTCTCAGGCTCAGCAGCAGCAGCAGCAGCATCTGCCAGTACCACCACCAGCCGCACCCAAGCCCCCCAAGCCCCCCCCCCAACCACCACAGGGAGACAGGCAGCAGCGCTTCCATGCCGTAGGGGGATGTTTAAGTCACCAATCTGGCGATATTTCACCATGCCCACTGTGTACAGCAAGTACGCCACTTGCAACCACTGTCAGCGGAAGTTGAGCAGAGGTGCAGACCCCTTATAGTTCTGCACCAGCTCGCTCATCAACCACCTTGCGGCTAAACATTTCCACCAGCATGAGGAGTTCCAGAGGCTGAAGGCATCTGGTGCTGGCAGTGGCACCACACCCATCACTGCACAGCCTTCAGCAGCAGCAGCAGCAACAGCAGCCACCCGCCCTCCTGCTCCTCCAGCAGCACCAGCAGGAGTGCGGAAACGCACTGCTCCTCCCCCCTCTGCAACTCCTGCCGCCGACACTGAGGCCTGTTCTGGCAGCCAGTCCTCAGTGGCCTCCTCTGCTGTGTCTGCTGATTCCCGTGTCAGCAAAAGGCCACGCCAGAGCCTTTTGAGCGAGTCCTTCCAGGGGGTGGTTAGGGCTCTGCCTCCCAGCAGCCGTCGCGTGCGGCAGCTGAACGGCTTGCTGGCACGGGCCATGTGCTCCCAACTCCTGCCGTACACGCTCGTGCAGGAGGGGAGCGACATTCGTGCGCTGCTTGCTTGCGCAGCCCCAGACTGGCAGCTCCCCAGCAGACACTTCTTTGCCCGCAAGGCCATTCCTGCACTGCACCGCTTTGTGATGGCCAATGTGGAGCGAGGGCTGGAGCACGCGGTTGGTGAAAGGGTCCACGTCACCATGGACTCCTGGAGCAGCCGCTTCGGGACAGGCCGCTACCTGTCCTTCACTGTCCACTGGGTCAGCTTGGTGGAAGGGGGTGAGGATGGGAGAGCAGCAGCGGGCACAGCAGCAGCAGCAACACAGTGGGTGGTGCCACCCCGCAGGGTCAGGGGAACTGCAGCAGGTTCCTCCGATCCTCTGCCATCCTCCGGCACACCTGGCCAAACCCCCCGCCTCAGCAGCAGCGTGAAGGCCCGCCACTGCCAAGCGCTGCTGCACTTGGTCAGCCTTGGGAAGACCAAGCTGACGGCAACCCATGTGTTGGCCAAACTCCAGGAGCAGGAGAGGATTTGGCTGACCCCCAGAGGCCTCAGAGTCGGAGAGGTGGTGGCCGACAATGGGGCCAATCTGGTTGCCGCAATAGACAGGGGAAACCTGACCCACATCCCCTGTCTTGCCCACGTGCTGAACCTGGTGGTGCAGAAGTTCCTGCGCACCTACCAGGGGATGGGCGAACTGCTGGAAACGGCAAGGAATGTTGTGCGTCACTTCCGGCGCTCGGCTGCAGCCTGTGCGAGCCTGGAAGACGTGCAAAAGGAGCTGGATCTGCCACGCCATCGGCTGATCCTTGACGTTCCGACTCGCTGGAACTCCACCCTGGCGATGTTGGAGCGTCTGGTTGAACAGAGGCACGCTGTCAAACAGTACCTTGCCCTGGCCACTTTTTCCGCAGCTCAGAGAAGGGACAAGACCAGCAACATCCCGTCCATCGTCCCCGATGATGACTGGAGGCACATGCAGCAGGTGTGCTTTGTGCTGGCTCCCTTCCTGCAGGCCACAAACATGGTGAGCAGGGACCATGCTATGGTCTGCGAGTGGGTGCCTCTGGTTTCTCTGCTGAACAGGGCCCTCGATGCTTTGCTGGAACAGGGAGCGGCAGCCTTGGACCAGCAGGAGCGGCAACCAGCTGCGCAGTCCACCTCTGAGGGGGAGGAGGAGGAGGACTTGGTGGAGGTCCCTGACCTGGCTGCTGATGAGGGGGATCAGCACAGCGCAGCTGAGTTGGTGCGGGGGTGGAGAGAGGATGAGGCGGCAGAGGAGGAGGATGAGGACAGCACTGACGTCGATGTGCCAGCAGACGTGGCCCGCCTCTTCCCAATGGCAGCGCACATGCTGACGTGCCTGCGCAGGGACCCCAGGGTGATCCAGATGAAGCAGAGGGAGGACATCTGGATCAGCATGATGTTGGACCCACGCCTCAAGGGGAAGTTGAGCCAGTTCCTGCCGCCTGCAGGAGGAGACCCAGCGCAACAAATAAGGAGCTTGCAGCAGGCCCTTGTTGAGCGCTTGGAGGAAGCCTTCCCCCAGCCTTCCACCCCCACTGTCCAGCAGCGAGCACAGAGGCAGCAGCAGGTGCCTGCATCCAGCAGCAGCAAGCGCCCCACAGACCTGCTGTCTCTCAGCCACGAGCTCTACAGGACTGTAGAGGCTCCGGCAGCAGTGACTAGAGAGGAGATGCATGCAGCAGCATCCTCCTCCGGTCACAGCCAGCGCCTGACCCGCATGGTGGCTGACTACATGGGGTCGTACAGCGGGCTTGACAGCGATGCCCCTGTTGATCCCATGGAGTATTGGGTCAAGCGCATGGAGATCTGGAGCGAGCTGGCGCAGTACGCCCTGGAAGTGCTGTCCTGCCCCCCTTCCAGCGTGCTGTCCGAGCGCTGCTTCAGTGCAGCTGGTGGCGTGGTCACCGAGAAACGCTCACGTCTGTCTCACAAGTCTGTGGACAGACTGACGTTTCTCAAGATGAACCAGGCGTGGGTGGAAGGCGAGTTCCTGGCCCCTGTTGTCGGCGAGAGGGGGACATGAACTGGCTGCCGGAACCATCGTTAATGTGCCTTACCACCCTTTACCACCTCCTGGCTCCTGCTCACTAAGCCAGCCTGGTTCACTTTGACTATTACGTCGCCTGCAGCCACACATTTTACACCTACAGTGGGCTGCTGTGTACTGCCCTTCTGCTGTCTGTCTGTGTTTCCCACTGCCAGGGTACACAGAATTACCTTCTTCTGCTGCCACTCTGCCACCAGCTATTACGTCAAACAATAGCTATATTGGTTGCAAAACCAAAAACCAAAAAACCATAAGAAAAAAAAAAGGTTTAATTTTTCTGAGGTGCCCGGGTTGAAAACTGTGTTGTCCCAGTTGTGTATTGGACACAATGTGGGCTGCACGACCGCTGTCTGGGACCTCCTGTTGTGTTTAATTACAGCCCTGGTATCACCGCTAGGTACCAGGGCTATTATGTCACGCTGCCTACCTGCTGCCACACTCACACTACTCCTCCATACCTCCTCCTGCTGCTGCTGCTGCTGTCTGTCTGTGTTTCCCACTGCCAGGGTACACTACACAGATGATTTACCTTCTGCTGCCACTCTGCCACCAGCTATTACGTCAAACAATAGCTGCTCACATTACTCCTCCATTCCTCCTGCTGCTGTTGCTGTCTGTCTGTGTTTCCCACTGCCAGGGTACACAGAATTACCTTCTGCTGCCACTCTGCCACCAGCTATTACGTCAAACAATAGCTATATTGGTTGCAAAACCAAAACCAAACAAACCATTAAAAAAAAAAAAAAAAAGGTTTAATTTTTCTGAGGTGCCCGGGTTGAAAACTGTGTTGTCCCAGTTGTGTATTGGACACAATGTGGGCTGCACAACCGCTGTCTGGGACCTCCTGTTGTGTTTATTTACAGCCCTGGTATCACCGCTAGGTACCAGGGCTATTATGTCACGCTGCCTACCTGCTGCCACACTCACACTACTCCTCCATACCTCCTCCTGCTGCTGCTGCTGCTGTCTGTCTGTGTTTCCCACTGCCAGGGTACACTACACAGATGATTTACCTTCTGCTGCCACTCTGCCACCAGCTATTACGTCAAACAATAGCTGCTCACATTACTCCTCCATTCCTCCTGCTGCTGTTGCTGTCTGTCTGTGTTTCCCACTGCCAGGGTACACAGAATTACCTTCTGCTGCCACTCTGCCACCAGCTATTACGTCAAACAATAGCTATATTGGTTGCAAAACCAAAACCAAACAAACCATTAAAAAAAAAAAAAAGGTTTAATTTTTCTGAGGTGCCCGGGTTGAAAACTGTGTTGTCCCAGTTGTGTATTGGACACAATGTGGGCTGCACGACCGCCGTCTGGGACCTCCTGTTGTGTTTATTTACAGCCCTGGTATCACCGCTAGGTACCACGGCTATTATGTCACGCTGCCTACCTGCTGCCACACTCACACTACTCCTCCATACCTCCTCCTGCTGCTGCTGCTGCTGTCTGTCTGTGTTTCCCACTGCCAGGGTACACAGATGATTTACCTTCTGCTGCCACTCTGCCACCAGCTATTACGTCAAACAATAGCTGCTCGCCTACTCCTCCATTCCTCCTCCTGCTGCTGCTGTCTGTCTGTGTTTCCCACTGCCAGGGTACACAGAATTACCTTCTTCTGCTGCCACTCTGCCACCAGCTATTACGTCAAACAATAGCTATATTGGTTGCAAAACCAAAACCAAACAAACCATTAAAAAAAAAAAAAAGGTTTAATTTTTCTGAGGTGCCCGGGTTGAAAACTGTGTTGTCCCAGTTGTGTATTGGACACAATGTGGGCTGCACGACCGCTGTCTGGGACCTCCTGTTGTGTTTATTTACAGCCCTGGTATCACCGCTAGGTACCAGGGCTATTATGTCACGCTGCCTACCTGCTGCCACACTCACACTGCTCCTCCATACCTCCTCCTGCTGCTGCTGCTGCTGTCTGTCTGTGTTTCCCACTGCCAGGGTACACAGATGATTTACCTTCTGCTGCCACTCTGCCACCAGCTATTACGTCAAACAATAGCTGCTCGCCTACTCCTCCATTCCTCCTCCTGCTGCTGCTGTCTGTCTGTGTTTCCCACTGCCAGGGTACACAGAATTACCTTCTGCTGCCACTCTGCCACCAGCTATTACGTCAAACAATAGCTATATTGGTTGCAAAACCAAAACCAAACAAACCATTAAAAAAAAAAAAAAAGGTTTAATTTTTCTGAGGTGCCCGGGTTGAAAACTGTGTTGTCCCAGTTGTGTATTGGACACAATGTGGGCTGCACGACCGCTGTCTGGGACCTCCTGTTGTGTTTATTTACAGCCCTGGTATCACCGCTAGGTACCAGGGCTATTATGTCACGGCGAGCTGCCTGCCTCATTGACTGCCTGCTGCCACACACTCATCCTCCTCCTCCTGCTGCTGAATTTACCTCCTGCTGTCTTTGTGTTTCCACTGCCAGGGAGCACATACAATGGCGCTTCCAACATGCGTGCGCCCACCAGCTATTTGTTACGCTCAAAAATAGCTGCATTTCTTTAAAAAAAAAATTGAAAAGAGAAATACGTGAAGAAGAAGAAGACGATATTGAAAAAGAAGGAGAAGGAGAAGATGAAGATGAAGAAGAAGATGAAGAAGAAGATGAAGAAGATGATGAAGAAGAAGATGAAAAAGAAGAAGAAGATGAAGAAGATGAAGAAGATGAAGAAGAAGAAGATGAAGAAGAAGAAGAAGATGAAGAAGAAGAAGATGAAGAAGATGATGAAGAAGATGAAGAAGATGAAGAAGAAGAAGAAGAAGAAGAAGAAGAAGAAGAAGAAGAAGAAGAAGAAGAAGAAGATGAAGAAGAAGAAGAAGAAGAAGAAGATGAAGAAGAAGAAGAAGAAGAAGATGAAGATGAAGAAGAAGAAGATGAAGAAGAAGAAGATGAAGAAGATGAAGATGAAGAAGAAGAAGATGAAGAAGAAGAAGAAGATGAAGATGAAGAAGAAGAAGAAGATGAAGAAGATGAAGAAGAAGAAGATGATGAAGAAGACAATATAGAAGAAGAAGAAGAAGATATAGAAGAAGAAGATCGAGAAGAAGAAGAAGAAAGATAAAGAAGAAGAAGAACACGTATATACAGTAACACTACTGAACAAAATTAAGGACACAACTTCTCTTTCCACATTTTTTTTTAAAGGAACATCCCCACATAATCACTTGCTGTTGTTACTTGGAAAAAAAGATTTTTCTTGCATCATTCACCCTCAAAACAAGTGTTGGAAGCTATTTAAGGCCAATTCGAATAGTCAGCTCGAATAGTGAGCTCGAATACCGACTCGAATAGTGAGCTCGAAGTCCGAGGTCGAATCGAATAGTAAAAATTATTCGACTCGAATATTCGACTGACCTCGAATAATTTACTATTCGAATTCGACCAAACTCGAATTTTAAAAAGGGGTATTTGAGCATCACTCTGCAGAGCCCCTGAGAGGTAAGAGGAGTGCTGGGTTACTGGGCAGTTCTGAGAGGTGAGAGGGTGCTGGGGACAATGGAGATCTGTGAGTAGTGCTGGGACACTTAAAGTGAACCCAAGGGGGACCTCGTGTCAAAAAACACATGCTTACCTAAGAAGAGGGAAGCCTCTGTATCCTGTACATAGCGCCACCCTCCTCCACTAACGTTAGGACACCTCCACACATCTTGACAGCAGCGTTTACACGTTTCCGTAGCAGCGGCTATGTTCCTCAGGATGCTGTCATTCTATTGGTGGAAGGTTTAACCACTTCACAACTGAGGGGTTTTACCTCTGAAACACCAGAGCAATTTTCACCTTTGAACACTCCTTCCATTCATTCGTCTATAACTTTATCATTACTTATCACAATGAAATTAACTATATCTTGTTTTTTTCACCACCAAAATAGGAAAAAATGTGGGAACAAATACATTATTTTTCAGTTTTTGGCCAGTATAGTTTTTAAATAATGCATGCAACTGTAATTAAAACCCATGAAATGTATTTGCCCATTTGCCCCGGTTATAAAACCGTTTAAATTATGTCCCTATCACAATGTATGGCAACAATATTTTATTTTGAAATAAAGGTGCATTTTTTTCAGTTTTGCGTCCATCCCTAATTACAAGCCCATAGTTTATAAAGTAACAGTGTTATACTCTCTTGACATAAATATTTAAAAAGTTTAGTTCCTAAAGTAACTATTTATGTATTTTTTTTTTATTATTACAAAAAAATAATAATTGGGGAGCGTGGGAGGTAATGAGTTAATTTATAGTGTAAAACTAATGTATTTGTATATGAAAAATGCTTTAGGGTGTAGTTTTACTATTTGGCCACAAGATGGCCACAGTAACTTTTTGCTCATGCGACCTGTAAGCGTCGGAAGGACGCTTACAGGAAGAGCAATGCGGCTGGGAAACTTTTTTTTTTTTCCACAATGATCACGCTGCTTCTCATTGAAGCAGCCGATCATTGCGGGGGGCTTAGATCAACGAACGGGAATGGTTTTTCCCATTCACTGATCTCCGGGCGAGCAGCCGGCGGCATGCATGAGCGCGGGAGTGTGTGTATGAGCGAGCGGAAGCGCGGACAGCGGCGGTAGCGGCGGATATCTCCGTCCCTGGTGTTGACAGGGTGGAAAAAGGGGCGGAGATATCCACACCTGTGGGGGTAAAGTGGTTAAATAGCACTTTCCATATCATGTGATTCATGGCTGATGTAGTTTGTTATAATCATAAATATCAGGCATCTTCCACATAGCTTAATATAGAATCCATTGCACTGAAATATACAGCACTTGCATAAAAGAAATATATACATTAACCGGTTCAGCGCCGCAGTGCCGAAAATCTCATGCATCCGAGCAACGTTCACCTCCCATTCATTCGCCTATAACTTTATTGCTACTTATCACAATGAATTGATCTATATCTTGTTTTTTCCGCCACTAATTAGGCTTTCTTTGGGTGCTACATTTTGCTAAGAATTATTTTTTTCTAAATCCATTTTAACAGGAAGATTAAGAAAGAAATGAAAAAAAATCATTATTTCTCAGTTTTTGGCCATTATAGTTTGAAATTAATATACGCTACCGTAATTAAAACTCATTTATTTTGTTTGCCTATCTGTCGCGGTTATTTCACCGTTTAAACGATGTCCCTATCACAATTTATAGTGCCGATATTTCATTTAGAAATAAAGGTGCATTTTTTCAATTTGCGTCCATCGCTATTTATAGGCTTATAATTTTAAATAATATAATAACATACTCTCTTGACATGCATATTTAAAAAGTTCAGACCCTTGGGTAACTATTTATGTTGTTTTTGTTTTTTTTTATTGTATTTTTTTTTTTTTTTTTTTAAATAAAAAAATGTATGTGGGTAATTTTTGGGGTGGGAGGGAAACTGCTATTTTCTAATGTAAAATAATGTAATTGTTTTATTAAAAATGTATGTGGGTGCAGTTTACTATTTGGCCACAGTGAGCAAAGTCCTGGATGCGAACTATGTCGCATCCAGGAACTAAAATTCAGAGGAGTTGTTTCCTGGGGGGCAGAAATACCACGCTCTCTGGAGAGAAAGCGTCGGTATTTCTGCGGGGAAGTCAGATCGGTGAATGGGAATTATATTCCCATTCACTGATCGGGGGGCTAGCGGCGGGCGGCGGGTGCGCGCGCGGGCGCGCGCCCGATCGCGCGCACCACGCAGGGAACACAGCAGTGCCTTTCTGGACGAGAAAGCTCGTCCAGAAAGGCCGAACTGGTTAAAAATATAAATAAAGAAAAAATATCAATAGCATCTAGCAGTCCAAGTTAAAGGGGAACTCCCCCAGTAGGAGACTCCTACTGAAACCCTCATTCATCCCATTCAAACCCCCTCATTCATCCCAGGTCTTAAAGGATGCTTCTGGCAGTCTGAGATTATTAGTTGCCTAAAAATGCAAATAGCTTAAGTCTGAAGGAACATGAGAGTAAACAGGCTACTGACCGGAACCTGATTATACTAGGTACTGTCATCATATTGACTATGACTAAAAGTGAGGACCAGGGGTATAACTACAGGGGAGAAGCTCCTGCGATTGCAGGGGGGCCCAGAGCTGTAGGGGAGCCCCAGCTCCTATCCTTCCCTCCCTCCCTCCCTCCAATAAAGGGGTCCATCAGGTGTTTTTGTTGCTACACCGTCATGGGTGTGAAGATTATGATGGCCACACTTGTTTTATGACCCTTGTGAGATGGGTCCCCAGGCCTTGAAGGATACCAAGGGAAGGAGTGTGAAAATTGAGGTGGCCTCATCAAAGTTTCACTGGGGTGCCCTATGAATTGTAGTTACGCCACTGGTGAGGACCTCACTGTTGTGAAATCTACTAAGCGGTCATCTGTCCGGTGGATTGAAGTATTAAACACTGTGTGGATTAAGGTAAACTATTTCTCCCTCTACGAGCTATCTGCTTATGCAACAACTGAACTGAATTGATTTAGCCTACCTTTTGAAACAATAAAGACAATAGGAATACCATTTCCTCAGGCCCAGTTCACATTGTGTTTTTCAAGCCAAACGGATCCGGTACAGCAGATCCAGTCTTTGCTTCCCCGGATCTGGATGGCTTGTGCACACTGCCAAATGGATCCGTGAAAACCGATCGATCGGATAAGTTTTCACTCCGTTTGCCAGTTGAGGAAGGGTGCAGCAGCAGGGCGGTTGAGTGAAGGTTAAAACATACCGATTCCTGAAGCCGGTGGTAGAGAGGGTTTCAGGATTAGTCTTCTTCCGCATAACATGACGCGTCGTGTAGTCACACGACGCGTTAGAAGACGGAAGCCTGATACCCTCTCTACCGCCGGCTTCAGGAATCGATATGTTTTAACCCTCGCTCACCCACCCACACGGCTGCTGCACCCTCACTCACCCACTCGAAGTGCATGTAAGGCCTGGTTCACATCCCCACATCCACCCAGACCCCCACCCCCCTGTGGATCTTGCCCCTTAATGGTCCATTTCTTCACTAGTGGTGGTCCATTTCGTCACTAGTGTGAAGAAGTGTTCCGTTCTCCCATTGCCCCAATGCAGTGCTTAAACCTTCCGTTTCTGGTCTGCTGGGCTCAGTGGTCCGGAAAAATAGGTCCTGAAGCATTTTTTGGGTCCATTCAGCCGGAACGTAGGCAACAGATCCATTCAAGCAGATGGATGTGAACGGATCCACAGGATAACATTTTAACCGTCCGCATCTGTTCCATTTGTACAGTATCCATTCCGCTTACGTTCTGCTTTTTAACGCTAATGTGAACTGGGCCTTAATCTTTTTGATTTTTGAAGGAGGAACTCCATGTATGGATATGGGTATGACTGGGGTAAATTTCTAAGTATGGATGGGGCCAGTTGTCCCTTATCCAAATGTAAACCCTCCCTAAAACTTGTGACACAATGGAACAAGGCTCTTTAGTCTACTAGGATTCAAACCTTGTGCACTTGTTAGATGTTTTTTGGCTAAGGCAGCCATAGGGAGCCACCTTCTGCCGAGGATCTAGTGTTTGTGCAGCAGCCCCGACCCTCCCCGATGCGTCTGCAAGAGATACAGATTTCTAGATCATCTCGTCTGACCCCAGTCCAACTCCATTGTACTCCATCCTTACTTCTTGTGTGCTGTCTATCCTCCTCCCTCTATCGCAACAGAACGCATCTCTAGCTTGGAGACTAGTGAAGCCTCTATACAGCATTGGGCCCCTTATAACTGGTGCCGGAGGGGTTGAGACCTGATTCCTGAGGGTGAAAGTATTGAAAACTGGATACCTAGCTTTAGACTTAAAGGGTACCAGAGCTGAAACATATAGTAAAAACGGGGAGGGGGGCATGTATATGAAGCAGTCCTCATGCCCACTGCTCCTCTTATTCTCCTCCGCCCCCCCTACTTTCTCCAGCAAACCCCCAAAGCTACAGTACTTCCTGGCTGGCTGGGATGGGCATTAGTGTGCAGGCACTGGTTCCACTGCCCGCTTCCTTGATTGCGTGCCCGGGAGCACTCTGCGCATGATGTCACCACTACGTTGTGCACATGTGCAAAGCACTCCTGCGCACGAGATCAACGATGCAGGAGGGGAATGCTTAATATACATGCCGGCTCCCCCCGTTTTTACTATATGTTTCAGCTCTGGGATCCTTTAAACATGTTTCTACTGTTTAGGGCCTTTTCACAGAAAGTCAGTTGCATTGCAACAAGATTACATCGTAGCTGAATAGTCAAATCATGCTTTACCACTGCAGTGCAACTATACAGTGAGGCATACAGCACAATAAAACTGTGCCTCACTGCCACTGTAAAGACAGCATGCTGTGCATTACTGCATCAAAACCCACCCCACTCTATGTTTAAAGTCTAATAGGAATATCATTGCAATGCATGGGGAGGGGCCCTTACACTTCATGCTTCTAACAACAGTGTGCCCTATGCAACAATCAACAAAGGTGTGTAAACTTGGGATTTTGGAACACAAAATGTTTCAGCACCAACAAACAGTAAGGCCTGGGACCCACTACAAAGCGCAATTACTAGCGATTTGCGGTAGCGCTTTGTAAGCAATTTCCCTGCTCCTATACAGTGGAAACACTCCCAAAATGCTGCACGTCCTGCAATTTCCCTAATCGCAATCACTCTAGTGGGATCTGCTCCATCCATTTACATTGGCAAAGCGATTTGGGAAATTGCTAGCAAACTGAAAGCGATCCCAAAACGCTGCCACAAATGTTCTAGCTGGTCGCAGCCCTAAGAAACAAATAATTTAGCTGGTCAGAATCATTCACAGCCTTGAAAAGGGGCATTGCATTTGTGAGGCACAGAAACATGAAATCAAGCAAAGCCTAGTATTCTAAATGCCCGGATTAAATCTAAACACAATAATCATACCGTAATGTATATCATTTCCTAACATCTGTAGTAAAAGATGTCTATGCTAGGCACACATCAACTTCTAAGATCAATGTAGCTTCTGTGAGGAGTAGTAAGCAGTGAATGCAAATAAGGTTTCCAGTGAAGACTGAGCAGATAGCAGCATAAAGTACTCTCACCTCTTAGCACACGTAGTTACCTCTGTATCTCTGTAGCTGTGCTGTAGGCTGTGTGTTATGAAGCTCTGCGAATAGTAAAATAAGCAGAGAAGAAATGGGAGGAGCGCCGCTATACCAAGTACTTCTCCCAGAATATAACAACAAGAGCAGGAAGTAAACAGCCTAGCATCAAGCTTGTCCTCCTTGGCATTTCATGTCCTGGAAAATGTGTGGTTGTTCGAGTTTATGCATTTGCGAGCTGATGGCTTACTGGAAACATTTCTGTATCTGTGCAGGTTACAGGTGATCCCTTCTCAAGGGAGAGGATCGTCCTTTGCCTATAGAGAGGGTGAGACCGGGAGCACTTATGGTGCAGTATCATTAGGATAATTATGAGGACAATAATGTGGGTAATTATACTCACAAAGATGGGTTGCAATTCTGCAACCACCGCAGGTGCATGCGCAAAAACAAACATTTCAGTTCGGTAACCTGGAACCCTCTGGAACTGGGTGGTCGCTCTCCTCCTATGGTCCTGTCCACTGGTTGACGAAGCTGCCCAGTGGTGAGGATGGCACCTCGAAGAGGTGTGGGGTACACAAGTGATAGCAAGTTGGTCGAGGCGCCCAGGTGTATTAGTATAGGCAATATTATATTAATAATAAAGGAGGTCTCTTACCTCCAAAGAAGACACACGTGGGTGGAAAAAAGGAGTCTTTATTAAAAACGAAAATAGTTATACTGTAGACAACGCGTTTCATGGGACTTAGCCCGCTTCCTCAGGTCAATAAAACAGATAACCTAAAATCAAAACATTTGCTTTAACATTTTGTATATAACAACACAACGCACGTCAAAGTTAGTGTCACCTTTTCTCCAATTGCAACGTTGTTGCCATTATATGATGGTTGCTATTATATTTTATTATTATTATTATTATATTTGTATACTAGTATTTTAATATTTTATCATGTTATTATGACTTTTTGTATTATTTGTATTATATTTTTATTTTATATTACATGAAGAAATGAGTAGATCTTGCACTATATATTAGACTTTAAAGGCAGCTATACATCATATAATAATAACGAAGCTGCCCAGACCTCTTTTGTTATGAATATAATATTGCCTATACTAATACTCTTGGGTGCCTCCACTGACTTGCTTTCACTTGGAAACATTTCTGGTTACAATCTCACAGCTGCTGACAAGTAACTAGCAGTAGAAATCAGTACTTTTGGTGTCTTGTATTTTAAAGGATTCTATAGCCTAGTACACACTTTCAATTATGATTGGCTAACCACTGACCAATTTTACCACCTCCATGTTACAGGGGCGTAACAATAGACCCTGCAAGGGATGCAGCTGCAGGGGGGCCCAGAAGCCACGGGGGCCCCATCTTGAGAGACTGACAACTAAGGGCAAGGAGAGAAAAAACTTTCTGCTCTCTGAACAATTGTTCTAGTGACTGCATCTGCACAGCCACTGATAACAAATCATACAAAGTTTTGTAGACAAAGATTAGTAGACAGTCCATATTCGGTGTGGAGCAAGCTCTTCTGTACAGCGCCTAGCCCCCAACCCCTCTACCCCTCCCCAAGTGCTGTGTACTGTAGTGATGTTGGAGAAGTCTGCATAGCCAGCGCTTTCTTAAGTCTATGATCAGCTCAACAGTTTTTGCGGTGTTGACGACCAGCCCCTTCACCATACACCAGTTGCAGATACTTTCGACCTGGTGACGGTAAGCCTCCTCATCGTTGTTGGTGATGAGGCCGACAATGGTGGTGTCATCTGCAAATTTGATAACTTTGACGGAGCTTTCAGTGGATTCGCAGATGTTTGCATACAGGGAGAACAGGATTGGTGACAGGACGCAGCCTTGTGGGGCCGCTGTGTTGGTGGTCCTTAGCTGAGAGAGGATGGCACCTAGCTTGACGACCTGGGATCTGTTTGTGAGGAAGTTTGTGATCCACAGGTGCAGGGAGGAGTGGACATTGAGCGCAGCAAGGTTCTCCTGAAGTATTTTAGGGCTGATGGTGTTAAACGCTGAGCTAAAGTCAAGGAGAAGGATCCTGGCATATGAGTTCACTCTATCCAGATGCTCGTATACTGACTCCAGGCAAATGTTAATGGCGTCGTCGGTGGACCTGTTTGCTCTGTATGCAAACTGGTGTGGGTCTAGCAGGGGCTCTGTTGAGACTTTTAGAAGGGGCATAACCGTGCTCTCAAACGTTTTCATAATGACGGATGTGAGAGCCACAGGTCTGAAGTTGTTGAGGTCGGTGACTCCCTGCTTCTTGGGTACAGGGATGATGATCGACCTCTTGAAGCAAGCAGGGACTTTGCCTACCTGGAGGGATCTGGTAAAGATGGCAGAAAGAATAGGAGCTAGCTGTTGTGCACAGGTTTTCAGGCATGCAAATGGCTCGGATCAGTACTCCAGTCTTTCTTCTGTGCAGGGACCTGAACGGGCTCTGGCAGCACAGGTGTAGGACCAAAATGGATGGTGCCAGGTGAGTATTATGAAAAACCTACATCGAAGCAGCCTAGTAAGAACAGACACCATCCATTCTCATAGGCTAGCATTGTTTCCATCGGCCCTCATCGTCATCCACTTCATCCAAACAGATTGATGTGAACAAATATCATTGTTGATCTGCATAGGATCTGCTTTCAACCATTCTGTTTAGTTCCCATTAAGGAATGCTTTTATGTACAGTGTGAAGAGAGAATGAATCTTACCTCTGGCAGATGTTGGTCCCTCCCCCTCTACCCCCAGGAGATTTACACCTAGCTGATGTTCCAGTGACAACCATAAAAAGTGCCCCCTGGGTGCCAACTGTTAGTTGAGCTGCAAGGTAAAGTATTTAAAGAAAAGCTAGAATATAATGCGTGAAGAAAACACTGAAATGTTGTAGAGCCTCTGACATGCCAAAAGATTTAGATTATGACCCCGTATCCTACATGGTGGAAGTCAAACTACACACTCATTCCACATCATCATATAGCCTTGTCACCAGTGTTAGTCAGTGCAGTGGTGTAACAATAACCCCCTGTGAGGGGGTAGGGGCCCAGGTGCAATAGGGGACTGCTCCCCCCCCCCTTCCTGGGCAGAGTGAGCACAGCAAAAAATGCTATATTTACCTAGTCCATGCTGCATCTGGTCTCCTGTATGACATGCATTGGCAAGTGGAGGATCTCAGCATTCAGTGCCGAGATGCCCAGAGGAAGAGGAGGGGGATGTGGACAATTTAGAGGTCTATGTTCCGATAATGATGCTGGGGCCCACCATGATACTTCTGGGGGCTCAGGCTACTGAAGTTACACACATGAGTCAGTGCATGGATGGGGGAGGGTGTGGTCAGTACATGTTAGCAGCTGGACTCGTCATCTTTTTTGTTTTAAGAACAGTTAAACTTGTCACCTGCATCTTGTTTTAACTCACTGGTTCATGATTGTGTATAGCCAAGATAATGGGATAGGTAAGCAAGGCTGCATAATAGTTGTAGTTGTACACTTAAGTTTATGTAGAACCCTTAAGGTTGGGTAAAACAATTTGAAAGACATTCATAAAGAGCGGTATCTTTTATTGAACACAGCAAAAAAAAGTTACTTAAAGCAAGCTTTAAAGTTAACCCCAAAAAGAAAAATCCTTTAAAAAAAGTTACAAACATCCCGCAGAATTTTTCCACAACCCGTGCAGCCCATTCTGGCTACTTGTGTGATCTACAGAGAAAACAGTCTAAGTTTCAAAAATAGCAGCTCTGTCTCCTGGGTTCCATTTGCTATTCACCCACTCCCTGCTGCATGTAGCATACAAGGTGGTAGCTTCATTTTACTACAGCATAGATAAACAGTGAAGCTTGAGGAATTACCCACTCTTACCCTTCACATTGGACCAAGAAGGAGCATCACATGACTCTAAAGATAATACGATGACCGTTCAAGCAATTATAGCAGTATATAAGTAAATTGATGTCAAAGCTCTACTTTATACAGCCTTGCCGTCTCAGCAGTGTAAGCTATTGCCACAAAGTAAGTTTTGCCAAATCCTGCTATTTGATGGGACTTCCTGGTTGGGAGGCCCAGATACCCCATCTTGCCTAACAGGTCTGCTCCTGGCTCACTCCACACCTCTGCTTCCTCTGCCACTTTCCTTCATCAAAAACCAAACCTTCACTGACTACACTGGTGATTTGAAAACCTCTGTACCAATAATGTTACCAGGTAGTTTTTAATTGGGTGCTCATATGACTATGGAGATATGCTGCGGTTCAGTAGAGGCCAGTTTGTGTCAGCAACCACCACTGTAATGATACTAAAAGTGTTTTATGTGCAGCCTAACTACCAGGTAGATATGTAGTGACCCGCTAAGCCAGTCTTAACCTTTTCACCCTAGAGGAATCTTCCAAATAGGGTAAAAAGGGAACTACTGTGTTACTGTTTTAAACTGTAACAGTCTCCTTGTTTAGCCCCCATTCCATGTTCCTATTACAGTAACCTGTGTTAGTCATTCTCAATATAGTTCCCACAATTATAGTTCTCCCCTATAATTGGGCTCTTTATTAAACATCCTCACTATCATGCTGTTCTTTTATTACTGAACTGCTTATCTATAGACGAGTCAAGGAGGTGCTTTTTCCCCCCACCAACTGAGGCTTGTTTCACCCGAGGGAACCCCTGCAATATTCCTGCACTTAACAGTCACTTTGAAAAATACATTCAATTATTTTTAATCAATAAGAGTTCATAATTGGTTAAACATTTTTATACATAGATTTGCTCTTAATTAACCATTCCTATTACTACGCTTTGCATTTTTATTCCAGCAGCATAAGGTCACTCTTATGCTGTAATATTTTACTAAGATAATCAAGCAGGAGAAGGCACTCTATAGTGTGCAAGATTGAAGAAGATGGATGAGAAGTGTTGGCTGTGTTCAGAGAAGACCGGTGGCCCTTAGGCAACAAAGACGTCACCAACAGGGTTTGGTGGCAACATGGGTTCATCTGTGTCTTCATTCTCTCCTTCAGCAACCTGTAAAATGGAAACATGCCCAGAAAATACAGGTTAATGGTTTCTGCTCACTAGCATTTTATAGTACAGATATAAGTTCTGTATGATTATTACATATGATGTCACCATAAAACTGAAAAGCCAGAGGTATAACATCCATTTATTAATGCTTTGCTTCTACCCATTCTCATCAAAACATTTCTGCTTTTGTCAAGCTGTATAATACTAAGGACACAAATGAAAATGCGGTGAAGGACACACATGACTTCTAGAGGCTGGAAAAAGCCTCCGGTAAGGAAAACTACATTTATTTTGTGGCCTCGGATGTTCTTTAAGAAAAAGTCAGACATCACTTTGTCTTCAGTAATAAAAACTTGATGAGGCACTTCCAACAATAATAAAAGCCAAGGAGTTGTTGCTGCTGCTCCTCTGTCAAGCTTTTCATTCGCTACCAATTAACCAAAGCATCCAGTTCAAACACTTAACCCTGGCCTACAAAGTACTATACAATCTCTCCCCCCTGTACATCTCCTCATTCGTTTCCAGATACCAACCCAATTGTAATCTCAGATCTGCACATGTCCTTCTTTTGTCCTCCTCTAGAATCACCTCCTTACATTCATGTATACAAGATTTTTCATGTGCTTCACCCCTCCTCTGGAATGCCCTTCCACACATCCGTCACTCTCCAACTTTGAGGAGAAGGGGAAGGCTATATAGGAACCAGAGCCTTCCCTATCTTTAGATGAGTATCTGGTATTTCTTTTTCGCTTCACACTTGTTGTAACAGAGAACCTCCGAGATATGATGGAACAGAAGATATGCATCATGGATGTACAGTTGACAAATCTGAAACAACTGCATGATGCTACATGTCAATATGGACTAAAATCTCTTAACAAATGTTTCATTGATGTAGTTCTGAAGGCAAAAGGGGGTCTAAGCTGTTACTAGCAAGTTGTAAATAATAAAGTGACCAGTGAGTGTATGTGTGCAGATAATTCACTTATTCAGATTGACCAAGTCGTTTAGATACTGGATAATGGGGTTCAGCATAGTTACAAACACTGTACTAAGAGAACTAGGATTGGGTAAATGACAGCAAAACACTGGGACTGAACCACAGTCCCTGATACAAAGCCCCTCCTAACCGGTAAATATAATACCTAAAATATAACTTTTATTAATGTTATTTTAATGAATCAAAGTATGAATGGGCTGGCACACCCACCACCAACATATAACATAGCAATGGGGGTAGAGTATAATTTACCGGTCTCAGCGGTCTCACATTTAGACACCCCTATTTCAACGTGTCAAGTGCATATGAAAGATAATAGTTCCAGAATTTGTATGCTCACTGGATTAGGAAGAGCCCCGGTCTCCCATGTCAGAGACAGAGCCCCTAACCATCACACTATCGAGCCACTGTATCAAATAAGAGCGGTTATATAAACTACACTCTATTCATCTATAAGTTGTGAGGCTCCAGTAAACTCTAACTCCAAGAGCATTAAGGCAGTGCTGGAAAATAACGATGGACACACAAAATATTGACATTTTAGGCACAATTTTGACATTCTTCACTTAGGGCTCTACTCACTTTTGTTGCCAGTGGTTTAAACCTTAAAGGACAACTCTAGTGTGAGGGATGTGGAGGCTGTCATATTTATTTCCTTTAAACCACTTGATGACCCACCCTTTACCTCCCCTTAAGGACCAGCGCTGTTTTTAGTGATCTGTGCTGGGTGGGCTCTGCAGCCCCCAGCACAGATCAGGTAGCAGGCAGAGAGATCAGATTGCCCCCCTTTTTTCCCCCCTATGGGGATGATGTGCAGGGGGGGTCTGATCTCTTCTGCCTTCCTGGGTGTTGCGGGGGGGGCACCTCAAAGCCCCCCTCCGCGGCGAAATTCCCCCCTCCCTCTCCTACCTGCTCCCCCCCGGAGATCGGGGCTGCACAGGACGCTATCCGTCCTGTGCAGCCAGTGACAGGCTGTCACATGGCGGCGATCCCCGGCCGCTGATTGGCCGGGGATCGCCGATCTGCCTTACGGCGCTGCTGCGCAGCAGCACCGTACAATGTAAACAAAGCGGATTATTTCCGCTTGTGTTTACGTTTAGCCTGCGAGCCGCGATCGGCGGCCCGCAGGCTATTCACGGCGCCCCCCGCTGTGAATTGACAGGAAGCAGCCGCTCGCGCGAGCGGCTGCTTCCTGATTAAGTAGCCTGCAGCCGGCGACGCAGTCGCTGGTCCTGCAGCTGCCGATTTGCCGATGCGCGGTATGAGTGCGCGGTCGGCAAGTGGTTAAAGGGACACTGAAGCAAAAAAATAATAATAATGATACGATTTGTATGTGTAGAACAGCTAAAAAATAAAACACTAGGAGCAGAGACATAAGTCTAACACTGTTTCCAGTAAAGGAAGCATTAAGAAACTCCAGTTGTTATCTATGCAAAAGAGCCATTGAGCTCCACGACTTTCAAAGTCACAGAAAGCTCTGTCTTCTGAAGCTTTTTATCTCAACTGTCAGTTGTATTTTCTTTTTTTTCTGCAGAGAAGAGTACAAAAGTACATTTGCCTGCTCTGTAAAATCATTTAGAATGCTGAGTAGTGTGTAAACTGCAAATATTAGAGAATGGTGCAATGTTATAAAAAAATCTATATAACAGAAAATAAAAATATGAGAATATTTTCTTTGCTACTAATGTTCTAGTAATTATCTGTACTACACAACCAATTCATTATATCATCTTTTTTTTCTGCTTCAGTGTCTCTTTAAGCAATACCAGTTGCCTGGCTATCCTGCTGATCCATTTACCTCTAAAACTTTTAGCCAGTGGCGTAGCTAAGGAGCTGTGGGCCCCAATGCAAGTTTTACAACGGGGCCTCCCAAGTACTATATACATAACAATTGATACAGTGCACCAAAACCTGCCAATGGCAACTACAGTGTCAGAGGTGCAAGAAGGGGATGGGGGACAGCTTGTTAATGATTACCACTATTCAAAGTATCTATAGAAGTGATTATTATGAGCATAGGACCAATAGAGAGCTAATACTGTAGTTGAGGAAGGGCCCTTCGGGGCCCCTCTGGCCCAAGGGCCCCGATGCGGTCGCTACCTCTGCACCCCCTATTGCTACGCCCCTGCTTTTAGCCATAGACCCTGAACAAGCATAAGCAGATCAGGTGTTTCTGACAATATTGTCAGATCTGACAAGATTAGCTGCATGATTGTTTCTGGTGTTAGGTCTGGTGCACACCAGAGCGGTTCTGGAGCGTTTTTTAAAACGATTGCAGGGGGAAAACCGCTTGGCTAATGAAAGGGAACGGGCTGGTGCACACCAGAGCGGCTCGTTTTTTTCCACAAACGCAAAGTCAGGGGCTGCAGCATTTTTTAGAATGTTAAAGTATAGGAAAGTGGAAAACTGCTCTGAAAAACGCTAGATCAGAGCAGTTTTCCAGGAATTTTTGTTACAGAAGCTGTTCAGTAATAGCTTTTACTGTAACAATATTTGTAATCTGCTACACAAAAACGCTCCAAACAATGCTAGGCATGTTTAGAAAACGTCTCTAAACATGCCTAGAATCGCTCTGAAATCTGCTTCAAAAACCTCTTACGTTTTGCAGATCTGCTAGAGGTTTTTGGTGTGCACTGGGCCGTATTCAGACACTACTGCAGCCAAATAGACCTGCAGGGCTGCCAAGCAACTGGTATTGTTTAAAATGAAATACATACAGTGGCTTGCAAAAGTATTCGGCTTCTTTGAAGTTTTCCATATTTTGTCACATTACTGCCACAAACATGAATCAATTTAATTGGAATTCCACATGAAGGACCAATACAAAGTGGTGTACAAGTGAGAAGTGGAACGAAAATCGTACATGATTCCAAAATTTTTTTACAAATCAATAACTGCAATCCGCAAATATGATTACATGCTGTACTTGCGAATTACAATGTGTAATTATGCATAGGCATAATTCCTGGCCATCACTTATCTCGGTGCTTCCTTATGTAACATGCATGTGTGTAAATCTACCAAGACTTACCTGATATTTGCAGGCATAGACCATCTCTTTCAGTCTGTAGCCCAGAGTTACAGCTGAGAGGCAGACACCCCAGATTGTTATGAGTATGGAAAGGATGACTATCCCATACAGAAATGTCTGTGCATAAAAGAGAGGAAATACAGGAGGTCAGGTACTACATGGCATTCATACTGATCTATTTATTAATGTGACATATCTCCAAGGTATGGAACACATTTGTTAGATTCACGCATGCAGCCAAACGTGCACCAGAGCTGTCACCATTAAAGCCAATGGCTCACTCGTGAATCAAAAGTCTTCTGCATTCGTTCACGTTCTGTTTCCGTGTTTTAAAATGGAACAACTTTCTGCTTTTTCCGCATGATGTACGCGTCCTTAATTACATTATATATTTCACCACAATACAGAATATCGCTAACGAATGTGAAAAATGATGTACAGAAAACCGCGATCGCAGAGCGATAAAAACCAAACAGTGACCAGCACTATAAATGGAACAAACAAAGTCAAACAAAGAATCAGAAAAGCATATAGTACTGTCACTGCAGTACTTTTTAAAGTTTATTTTGTATACACCATCTTAAAACATTTGTACATAAAAACATTAATGATTTTCAGTTCACTCACAGTCCACTCTTATATGAAAATGGTGAGTTGAAAATTATAATGAAAAAAAAAGTAAAGTTGTACGTTTATGATAGTGGTAAGACTCTCAGCCTAGGTGCACACATAGCAGAAACGCTAGCGTTGCGTAAAATGCTGCGTTTTTGCCGCTAATTAAAGTCTATGAGCTGCAGGAAAAAACAAATATAAAAAACGCATATGCGTTAAATATGCTTGCGTTTTTGAAAACGCAGGTTTTGTTGCACAATATTCATAGACACAGCAAAAACACACATAATGAAAGTCAATGGGAATGCAATGGTATTTGTTTTTTATGCTTTTTCCATGCGTTCTTGTATGCGTTGCCCCCTCCAATTTTTTTTTATGTATTTCCGCTTCCTGTTGTCTTCCTAGTGATTTGCCTTAATGTAAATGTGAAAACGCATGAAAAACGCACACAAAACGCATGTGCGTTTTCTATATGCAAACCACCAACGCATTAAAACGCACGCAAGACGCTTGAAAAACACATCCGTGGTAAAAAATGCAAATGCAGCAAAAAATGCGATAAAAATGGAGCAAAAACGCACACAACATTAACATAACACTTGATATAAATCGCAGAATTTCACGTTATGTTATGTGTGCACCCTGCCTTAAGTAGGAATGATCAATGAGATGCAAATTATTTTTTTTTCAAAAGTGTTTTATTAAACATTTTCAAAATTTCAGGTACAATACTAGCATGGTGTGCCATATGCCCAACTCTTAGGCGACACAGTCATGCTTATGTTCTACATCAGAGATATATGATATGACAATGTGTCACAGGAGCCCTCAGTGGCTGACCGCACTTAGCCTTCTAAACGGTGCCAGCGCACAGATCGTGCGAACTCTGGTCGCAGTCAATGCGCAGGAACCGTTAAGAATTAGCCGCAGACAACTCAGAAGGGAGCCTGTGAGACACGGGTGATTACAACGTCACCCACTGGTTCAGAGTAAACTGCCACCACCGCGGTTACTATGGGACCGTGGGGCCCACTAACTGACTGACTAATCCTGCGAATAAAACGGTTAAACACACGATATTCTGTCTAGCCAACAACAAACAAACAGTAGCGTATCTTCAGAGACCCGGGATCAGTTCTGTGTGTGCTGATAAGCAGGGTAGCGGAAAGTGAATGACTTGGGGAAGTCGTTTATTCACGCAATATAAATAATTAATATATACAGACAATTATGAAAATCAACAATTATGAAAACAGTAATAGCCAGTATGAAAAATAAAAGAAGGGAGAAAAATACTTAGTTCTGGAAAGATGTCCTTATTGTGGGAAGAATCATAAAGTCCTTGGTTTCAAAGTCCAGAGTTCAGAGTTCAGACCAGGTGGATGCCAGCATATCCTCAAGCTGGCATCTGATGAGTGCAAGATGGTTCAGTGTGGAGGAGTCTCAGTTTTGGCTCCTCTCCCATTCTTATGCCCCTGATTCAGTAGGAGGAAGTGAGGGCGGGCCCACACACCCCCTTAGAACATGAGATGAGTCCTGCCCTTGTCCTGGAGACCAGAAATCATGCCTTAACCATATATGGGCTCTATCTCACAGAACCGTACAGGTCAGGGCAGATTTACTAATATTTTCAGATCTGCCTCGATGTACCCAGCAGTCTGATACCAAACATGAGGGGTGGGACCCCTGTGGTACCATTAGGGCACTGTTGGACTGCCTAATGGGCAGTCTTTACCTCAGAAGGTTCTGAAATGTTCTCAGACCCAACGCCAGGCAGGGCCCTACCTGCTCTGTTAGTTTGGAGGGTCTGCCAGCCTGGCAACACAGAAAATATGATACATATAGCCATTTATGGAATATGAGAGACCCCTGGGATTTATACCAGGTCATTCCCAGGCAAAGGTTCTTTGAAGTTGGCAGCAGCAAGCCACATGTCGGCTCCCTGCTGGGAAAAGGAGTCGGAGTGTCTGAGTTCCCTCACTCTAAATTTGGTTCTGTCATGGTGTTTGTCACCTTATACCTGATGGATGGGCCATCAGCACAGCTTGAAGCCAGGGACTCTCTGGGCCCAGGCTCATTAGCATATCAAAAGAGCCATCCTGCAGTTAAGGTGATGCTATTCCTCTGCTAAGAAAGGACTGCAGACCTCCTACACAATAAATCCAGATTCTATCGATTTGAAGCGCAATCGACGCAGAGAATCGAGTGCGATTGCTTTTCTTCACGGGCGGTTCCAGGACGCGCCTGCGTCCCCGCAATCGTCCGTGACAGCCCCCCCCCCTTGTCCGTGGCTTAGCCACTCATCCGCAAGATGTGTGGCGGCGCCGCTAACCTGGCTGACGGGCCTCGAGTTGCCGGTACGGCGGGAAAACCTATTGGAGCCTGTGGCTCGGTTCCCCTGGACCGGTCGCGGTCTGCTACCCTCAGGGTTGACCCAACATGTACCGTTCTGGACAGGGCGTTTGCGCCACTGCAGTCGGACGTGGTGTCTGCCGGGACTGCGGACAACGGGCAGTGGGTTGGTTAGGTCAACAGCCAGCCCACGCAGGGTTCCCCTGATGAGTGGCTGTGGACCTAAGGGAACCCCGCGGGAATCCCTGGACCTTCCCAGCTCCTGACAGACGGCACATGCCCTGCAGTAGTTGGCTACATCCCTGTTCATCCGGGGCCAATAAAACTGTTTCCGAATACCGGCGAGTGTCTTGCGGACACCCGAGTGCCCGGTCAGAGGATTACCATGTGCGGATTTCAGCACATGTCCCCTAAACGCACTCGGGACCACAAGCCACTTGGTATCCGCGTGGGATCTACCTGTAGGGGGCTGTACAGACTCACTGTACAGTCTCCCACCTTCCCAGTACACCTTGAAAGCGGCCCCGTCTGCGAGGGGCTCAGCGGCTTGCTGCATGAGCACCTCCAGGCTTGGGTCACTTTGTAGTGCGGCTGAGAATACGGCGCTGTCAGTTTCAGCCAACTGGCTCATGTCACACGAGGCCAGCGGCTGAAAGGTCTCATCCCTGCGGTCAGAGGAGGGGGAGGAGGCCGGAACCCCCTCCACCTGTTCTGAGCTCGGGTTCTGAGCAGTGCAGCTGCGCGGTATTGCTAGCACAGGTACACTGTCAGAATGGCACAGACGGACATTACTCAGATCATCATTGCATGCAGTAATGACATTGACAGGTATAGACATTTTTTCATTACAGACAGGTTGTACAGGAGACTCAGGTACAGTTACAGCATCATCACAACAGACAGTCTGTACCTCAAACTCAGGTGCCTTTGAAGCAGGCACTATTGAACCTGGTACCCTTGAACTGGGCACATTCAACCCACCTCCCCCTGGTGCTCCCCCAAGTGTATAAAGTACCTGGTGGTGGGTGGAGAGTCCGTCTCCTTCCGTGAGCGACAAGGCGGTCGTGGCAGGTTCATAGTAGGACACAAGCTTGCCCAAATCAGTCCCTAGCAACACAGGGACTGGGAGATCCTTCATAACCCCAACAACCCTTTCTTGGACCCCTCCCACTCCCCAATCCAGCTTCACTCTGGCGTGGGCTATGTGGAAAAGGGTGCCCTCTACTCCAGTAAGGGCAAGGGATCGGCTGGAGCTGATGCTCTCCTTTGGCACAAGGTGTGAGTGAACTAACGTGATGTCAGCTCCGGTGTCTCGGAATCCGGTGACAACTTTGCCGTTCACTCTAACAAGTTGCTGCTGGTCGGTTCGGTCGCGGATTTCCTTTCCGCGGGCAAACAGGACAAAATCTGATGATCCAGGCTGTGGTTCGCTGGCGGGTTGCCTCTGCTGTGGGTGAGGTGCAGGTGATGCAGATGATCCAGGTGCTGGTGGTGTCTGTCTCCGCTCCGGACAGTCGAATTTCATGTGTCCGGGCTGGCGGCAGTAGTGACAGGTGACCTCTCCAGGCGCTGCAGGCCTGGGTGCAGCAGCTGCGCTGGGTGGCCTCTGTGGCGGACGGCTCACAGGGGCAGGAGGGTCTGCCGAGGTATTGGGCTGACCTCCTCTCCAGCTGGATGGGACAGTTCTGCGGGTATCAGCCACCCGGGTAGTTGCAAAAGTCTCAGCAAGGTCTGCAGCGACAGTTGCTGAAGTCGGCTTGCGTTCTAACACAAATTGTCGTACATCAGCAGGGCAAATGTTCAGAAATTGCTCGAGGACTATCAAGTCCTCCAGGACGCCATAAGACCCTTTGGTGAGGCCTAGAGTCCACTGACGGAGTGTGGTGAGCAAGCTGCTGACCACATCTCGGTACGAATCAGAAGACTTTTTCTGCCAGGCCCTGAACTTTTTGCGATAGGCTTCTGGCGTCAGCTGGTACTTAGTAATGATAGCGTCTTTTATAGCAGCATAATCATTATCCTTCTCCGCAGGCAATTCTGCGAAGGCATCAAGCGCTTTGTAGCGCAGCAAAGGTGTCAGATGTCTGGCCCACTGGTCTTGGGACAGACGATACTGACGGCATGCTTTTTCAAAAGACCGCAAAAACAAGTCAATGTCTGTGTCTTTTTCAATATTAGCAAATTTAAACTTTGCACTTACGGGTGGTGCAGCTCCTTCAGCAGGGAGACTGGGCGGTGAACTCCGGCTGGCCTGTTGCACTTTTGCCATGTTTAGCTCATGCTGTCGTTGGCGCTCCCGTTCTCGCTCAGCGGCATCCCTCTCCGCGTGGCGTTCTGCAGCAGCGGCCTCCCTCTCTGCGTGGCGTTCTGCAGCAGCAGCAGCATTGCGTTCCGCAGATTGGCGCTCCTCACGCATGTACTGCAGGTACTTGTCCAGGTCAGTGTCCATCAGCTTTTGTAATGCCTGCTGCATTAGCGGATCAGTACAAACGGACAGTCCAGTACTGGCCGGTTCCAGGCGAGTACTTTCAGAAATTCTGGGATTGGGGTCCACACTGACAGTCTCTGGCGTAACTGTTGCAACAGGGCCCGCAGGATGCTCAACCTCTGTACGCCTAAGATCTTCAGCCTCTGGTTCCCCTTGATTGTCAGATGGGCTGGTATCCACCTCAGCGGACACTCCCGGCTCCCGCAGTTGCTGGGCATCCCATCTGGACAAGTCTGCTATCAGGTCCCGTTTTGTCTTGCGGAGGATGCCAATGCCCCTCTCTTCACAAAGATTTTCCAGGTCTGCTAGGCACATGTTCTGGTAGTTCCCGGACATTTCCATGCCAAATAAAATAAAACTTTGGGGAGGGGTACTGGCTACACAGTCTCTCTGTATATATAAAAAATATATTGCCTTCCAGCTACACCAACGAATTAGTTCGTTTCTCGATAGCGCTAGCGCTATCGCAGATACTTTCAGCACAACACAGGTCCCAACCGCTGCCTAACACTGTCACAGGAGCCCTCAGTGGCTGACCGCACTTAGCCTTCTAAACGGTGCCAGCGCACAGATCGTGCGAACTCTGGTCGCAGTCAATGCGCAGGAACCGTTAAGAATTAGCCGCAGACAACTCAGAAGGGAGCCTGTGAGACACGGGTGATTACAACGTCACCCACTGGTTCAGAGTAAACTGCCACCACCGCGGTTACTATGGGACCGTGGGGCCCACTAACTGACTGACTAATCCTGCGAATAAAACGGTTAAACACACGATATTCTGTCTAGCCAACAACAAACAAACAGTAGCGTATCTTCAGAGACCCGGGATCAGTTCTGTGTGTGCTGATAAGCAGGGTAGCGGAAAGTGAATGACTTGGGGAAGTCGTTTATTCACGCAATATAAATAATTAATATATACAGACAATTATGAAAATCAACAATTATGAAAACAGTAATAGCCAGTATGAAAAATAAAAGAAGGGAGAAAAATACTTAGTTCTGGAAAGATGTCCTTATTGTGGGAAGAATCATAAAGTCCTTGGTTTCAAAGTCCAGAGTTCAGAGTTCAGACCAGGTGGATGCCAGCATATCCTCAAGCTGGCATCTGATGAGTGCAAGATGGTTCAGTGTGGAGGAGTCTGAGTTTTGGCTCCTCTCCCATTCTTATGCCCCTGATTCAGTAGGAGGAAGTGAGGGCGGGCCCACACACCCCCTTAGAACATGAGATGAGTCCTGCCCTTGTCCTGGAGACCAGAAATCATGCCTTAACCATATATGGGCTCTATCTCACAGAACCGTACAGGTCAGGGCAGATTTACTAATATTTTCAGATCTGCCTCGATGTACCCAGCAGTCTGATACCAAACATGAGGGGTGGGACCCCTGTGGTACCATTAGGGCACTGTTGGACTGCCTAATGGGCAGTCTTTACCTCAGAAGGTTCTGAAATGTTCTCAGACCCAACGCCAGGCAGGGCCCTACCTGCTCTGTTAGTTTGGAGGGTCTGCCAGCCTGGCAACACAGAAAATATGATACATATAGCCATTTATGGAATATGAGAGACCCCTGGGATTTATACCAGGTCATTCCCAGGCAAAGGTTCTTTGAAGTTGGCAGCAGCAAGCCACATGTCGGCTCCCTGCTGGGAAAAGGAGTCGGAGTGTCTGAGTTCCCTCACTCTAAATTTGGTTCTGTCATGGTGTTTGTCACCTTATACCTGATGGATGGGCCATCAGCACAGCTTGAAGCCAGGGACTCTCTGGGCCCAGGCTCATTAGCATATCAAAAGAGCCATCCTGCAGTTAAGGTGATGCTATTCCTCTGCTAAGAAAGGACTGCAGACCTCCTACACAATAAATCCAGATTCTATCGATTTGAAGCGCAATCGACGCAGAGAATCGAGTGCGATTGCTTTTCTTCACGGGCGGTTCCAGGACGCGCCTGCGTCCCCGCAATCGTCCGTGACACAATGCAATATTCATTTGAACAGGTAACATCTCTTAGTTGACAAACCTTGGAATCACTCCCTCCCCCCTCCCCTTACCCCCCTCTAAAACCCCCTTGGTTTCTCCACCCTCTTTGTTTAAGTTCTACCCATTCACTAACTCTACAAGACTTGGCTTTATATTCGCCCATATCCTAGGCTAAATCATTGTATGACATAGGATGCTTAAGCATTCAGAGTACTTGAGATCTGTAGCTTTCCCAAGGTACCCAAGAGTTGCTGAGTGCAATACCATGTTGAGTATTTAAAATGTTCCATCAAGGAGTCTATTTCCTGTTGCGAAAAGGTTTGCTGAATAAATTGTCTCCATTTCTTGAAGAATTTGTTGGATCTCTTTTCCTTTTCCTGTAACGTATGTAATTTCTCCAGTAGAAATAGCTTCAGGAGCTCCTCCTTAACGTTTTCAACAGTGGGAGGATGTGGGCTGATCCACTTTTGAAATATAACTTTCTTTGCCACAATTAAGATTATGTGAAAAAGTTCGGATGGAATGATCTTCGAATTGCGTTCTTTTGTCTCAAAGTAGTTAAAGACATGATAATGGTAGAGCCTACCTCCCCTTACCCCCCATCCACCCCGCAACCATTCCAATTACCACACTTAACCTAATAAATGAATGCACACGGACTACCTGGCATTGGATTAATTTAAGGCCATAGCAGCCCCATCTTTATTTAGCCAATTAACAACCATCCAAAACAATCATAGATAACAATAACCAAACAGGATACGCAAAGAGCTGGGGTACAGGGGTCCGGAGGTACCGAATGCAGGATACGAAAACACCCGTGTGACATGCAGCCTTGTACCGGCCCCCAGCCGCACACCTCGGCTCGGGGACAGCTGCATGCCCCGAAGTCGTCTCTCTCGTTGTTCACTTCAAGCCACCGGATTTGTCCCGCGACAAATCTACCACAAGAAACCGACCTCCGGAGCCCCTTTTTACCCCTCCACTATGAAAGGGCATGACCCCTTATGCCCTTGAGGCCCCGAACCTCAGAGCTCTTTGTATACCGTCCTCAATTCCCAGGGCCCATAAATCCATCCCCACATCGTTCAGGTGCACACCATCCCGACGTAGAAACAGTCCAATGTCCTCCTCCAATTCCAAGTGCCTGATGGCCAATCCTCCATTCCGGATAAAAAACCTCGCTACTTCCTTATTAAGCTTTATCCTCGCCTTGTTGACTTTGTGGACCGAATTTGCTAACCTCCAATACTCCCGCGCCACCATATCCGACCACACTACGATCGTCTCCGGGAACAGAGACCGAACCCGCAAAAAATCAAATTTTATTTCTTTGATGATGACTCTGGTAGATCTAGCAGCTAAATCATTTCCCCCGGCATGCAATATGAGGATGTCAGGGGCTCTGTCCAATCGTGCCAGCTTGTGCAGCTCCGGCAACAGGTTAGGCCAAACCAACCCAGGGAAACCTATCCAGCGGATACGCACCTGTTCCCTAGGGAAACCGGGCTGGCGACCTTCGGGCCTAACATCCGCCCTCCTAGCACCCCTGCTAACATAGGAGTGCCCCACAATCCAAACGGCAACCGGCGGACCTCCAACAAGAGAACAAAAACTGACAGCAATTGTCCCAGTTATCCCCAGCCCCCCGAAACCTAAACTAAATGAGGTCTGATATAGGACTTATAACGTAACGATTCCCACCGACCAATCTGCTTGATCACCCCCTCACTCAACCCCCAGCGTGACGCCTCCATAGCCGCCCCAATTCGAAAAGAGTGGGAGGCAAACTCGCTGCAAGGGAGCCCAAGGAGACCTAAGCACTTACGAAATATTGACACGAACTGGAACCTGGACATAGGAGTACCATCCAGGTGTACCAGAAAAACCGACGAACGTGGGGGGCGGGCTGCCACCAACCACTGCACATTAAAGAGAGGGCACAATGACCCCCCAATTTGAAAAAGAGTAATGGCTCTTCCCTTGCCCGCCTGGTCAGTTTTTGAACGAGGTAAATAAATAATCACCGTATCGCCAAGAACCGTGACGTGCTCCGCGAGGATGCCACCCACTCCCGCTTTGTTGCGGCTTACCAATTCGCCTATTCTAAAGGCCCCGAAGAAGGCCAACACAAATGCGGCCCTGAATAGGCCACACTCGTAACTCGAAGAGCACAAACCAGGCAGCACCGCTGCCAGCCTACCCAACAGCTCAAAAGTAACCGGGCGCCTAGCCTCCCTGCGAACCGCTCCCACCCGATATCCTCTGAGGGCCTGCCTAACACGAAAATCTTTTGTGACATCCACCAGCCCCCTGACTTTAAACCAAAATGCCAATGCGGATAACTTTTTTGCCACTGCAGAAGCTGAAATACCATCTGCGAAATTCGACCCCAGGAAATACAACAGCAAGCATAACCGCTCCTCGTCCGAAGCACAACCTCCAACTTGCGTCATCAAAGCATCCCACGCGTTCCATACCACCGTGTACGCTGCTAATGATGACCCCGACAATGATCTCCTGATCATACAGGACATGACCCGAAAGGAATCCTCCACATCGTGGATGGGCAAGGAACCCCACGCTCTTCCGCCGTGGGAGCCGCCGCCCGGAATCTGTCCCACTGGAATCGAGAAAGCGCGTCAGCAATGACATTGTCGACCCCAGGTATATGCACAGCAAACAAGTAAATATTAAAACGCAGACAGTCCAAAACCAATTGACGCATCAAACTTATAACCGGGGGAGAGGACGCCGAACAGCTGTTGATCGCCCCGACCACCCCCATATTATCACAATGGATCCTGACCCGCCTGTTGGCCAACTGTCGACCCCAAATCCGGACTGCCACCACTATGGGGAATAACTCCAACAACACCAGGTTGGAAGTAAAACCCGCCTCCACCCAGGACTTGTCCCAAGGAACCGCGCACCATTGCCCTGCAAAAAAGGCACCAAAACCCAACGAGCCCGCCGCGTCCGTGAACAACACCAACTCCGCATTACTAACCACCTCCTGCATCCAGAGAGACTTGCAATTGAATTCTGCTAAGAAAATCAACCACACCCGCAAATCAGCTTTCAGATCCGCGGTCAGCCGAAGGCGGTGATGTGGCGCAGATACCCCTGCGGTAACCATTGCCAGACGCCTGCAAAATATGCGCCCCATGGGCATAATTCTGCAGGCAAAATTTAACTTGCCCAAGAGAGACTGAACTTCCCTCAGGGTAATTTTCTTCCCTTTGATGGCCGACAAAATAGATTCCCTCAGGTTCTCCACCTTGTCGTCTGGCAGACTGCATTCCATAGCCACGGTGTCTATGGTAATGCCCAAAAATTTCAATGAAGTAACGGGACCCTCTGTTTTTTCCTCCGCAAGTGGCACCCCAAAACGCTCGCAGACATGCCGCATGGTAGCTAACGCATAAGCACAGTCTGGAGAATCCGCCGCGCCCATAAACAAAAAATCATCGAGATAGTGTATAACCGATTGGACACTTGACATATCCTTCACCACCCACTCCAGAAAGGTGCTGAACCTCTCGAAATAGGTGCAGGAAATAGAACACCCCATCGGTAGGCATCTATCTACAAAAAACTCCCCCCTTCAAAAACATCCCAACAGATAAAAACTAGAAGGGTGAACCGGCAATAACCTAAAAGCTGATTCAATATCAGTTTTGGCCAAAAACGCTCCCCGTCCCAACCGCCTAACCCAAGTCAACGCCGCGTCGAATGAAGTATACACTACCGATGTATTGTCCTCTGACAACCCATCGTTTACAGAAAACCCGCGAGGGAAAGACAGGTGATGGATTAAGCGGAAAGACCCAGGTTCTTTCTTAGGTACCACGCCGAGCGGTGATACAATTAGATCGACCAACGGGCGAGAACGGAACGGACCCGCCAAACGACCCGCCGCAACTTCTTTAGCTATTTTTGCGTCCACGACACCCGGGAGCTCATTAGCAGATTTTAAATTCCTAAAAGGGGGTTCCGACCGCAACGAACAACTGCTTGGGATCCGGAAACCCTCCTCAAATCCCGCCTTCAAAAACTCAGCAGCTTCCCGTTCAGGATACCTGCTTAGAAAGGGCGCCATCTCTGCCCCTTTCACCGGCGTCGTCCCTTTTACGCCCAGAATCGCCCGATTTTGACCTTCGCTGTTTGTAGCAGTTGGAAGCCGCATGGGAGCCTCCGCAACCGGAGCACTCATGCTTAAAACGGCAAGATTGCCCGAAACGACAGGAACCGTCGTTGTATTGCCAACAGATCCCTTTTCCTCGAGTAGCCGACTGAGCAGCGGGGGCTGATCCGCCGGCTGTTGCTGGAAAGGACGGAGGTGCCCTAGACGGGATCATCAGTCGCATCCACAAGGTAATATCCTTGTGGTCCCAACGAACCTCCGACCGCACAGCTTTCGTCTGCCGGAACTGTTCGTCGTACCGCAGCCAAGCATTCCCGCCATACGACCGATAAGCCTCCCCGATTGAATCCATGTACCCAAATAGAGCCGAGCAATGCTCGGGCTGCTTCTCTCCAGTCACACTTGCCAGTATTGAGAAAGCCTGAAACCAATTCTGGAAAGTGCGAGGTATCAGCCTATACCGTCTTTCCTCCTCCCTCTTCTTCTCATCGGGCTTCCCTTTATCCAGATTAAATTTCTCCAGCTGAAGGAGCGAGAATATCTCTATATACTCGCCCTTCCAGATCCGCTCCTTTACTTCTTGCTTCAAATGGGAACCAAGAAGGCCATTGAAGCAAACGTACAACTCCGCGTGAGATGCATCCGCCAAACGCACCTGACCTGCCCCACTAAGTACTGACTGCTCACCTCCCGACCCTTCAGTTTGTACCGCCACCTCTGACTGAACCCCGCTCAGCACAGGTGCACTCGGAGGAGCCACCTGAACCACCCCTTGCGTGGCTGCACCTGGTGCCTGAGGCGACATCAACGCCAAAGGTACCAAACCCGTGTAGGAAACTGCCGGCGAAGGCGAAGATGCCCACGCCCCCACTGGCGACACGGGCAACACCGCTGCTACAGGAGAAGCCGACTGTACCTGCGGCACCTGCGGCCCCGCCGCCGCTGCAAAACTACCCGCCCCACCTTGTCTACCCGCACAAATTCCCAATAACAAAGAGGCTAGAGCATTAACAGCAGCTAAATTGGCCTCACCTGGCTGCTCTGGACGCATGTCCCCGCCAGCCGTCACGCCTGATCCACCTGCTGCGTTGTCGTCCTCCTCCGATGTCGAATCAGCCTGATGAGCAAGGCCGCCTCCGGCCACGTGGCCCCTGCTTTGCTGACCCTGTCGTGTCTGCTGCCCTCGTGGAGCACTGTCTGACCGGCCCTTATGCTTGCCCGACCCTCTGGACTTGTTCTTCTCCGTGGGGCTCCTGCTTCCACCACGAGCTTGGTGGGTCGCCGCCGCGGGGGAAGGGGCGGCACCCGTAGAATGGGAATCCTTGCGTTGGGCCCGCTTAGTCTGCCGCGCCGAGCGGGGACTAAGGGCCGCATCACCTCCTGCCAACTGCTGCGATGTTCCGGCTGCACTGGATGTGCCCTCTCCTGACGACCCCTGCTGCTGGGTGGGATTCCTCCCGCTGACCCCCCGTGTCTTAGAAATGCGTTTTGCGGGGGGAGGCGGAGGGTCCCTAGGGGGGCTCCCTGAACGACGGCGAGGTCCTCTTGGGGGCTCAGGGCTGAGCCGCTCCGGCGGCCTGGACAAACGCCGCTCACCTGACTGCGCACATGGAGCGCTGGGTGCCGCCACCGCGGCTGGCTCAACGGCCGACCCGACCTCCGCTGGAGCGCTCGTTCCCATGGCCGCCAGCTGTACGTGCACCCAGGACGGGCCTCTCGATTCCGCCTCAGCCCGGATCCTGGCCACCAACAGCTCCACGTCCTCCATAACGGTCGGGGCGATAGCGGGCGTCCCAGCTGCAGCTTCTGCCATAACGCTGCTGTGCACTGGATGTGCCCGCCCCCTTACTTTCTTCCTAGCCCGGGAACTTACTCTCCTCCCTGCACTAACGGCCCGCCCCCTTCCTTGCTAACCCCGCACGCTCTGGCTACTACCCAAGCAAGCCCACCCACGCCCCTTCTTTAACCCCATCCCTGCCCGGGGAGACGGCTACCCCATCATGCCCGGGCCATACACACTCCGCCTGGCTCCGGCTCCTGGCCCTATCTCACAGGTCTCTCTGCTTAGATACCTCCTTTTTACACATGTAGTTGGCATACCTGAGGACCTTGTCCCAAAAGTGGTCAATGTAGGGGCAGTTCCACACGCAGTGTAATAGATTGGCTTCAGGTTCCTTGCACTTTGGACACCACGGATGATAGTGTGGAGGAGGTCTTCTATATTTTATATTATATGCATATTTTGCTTTGTGTAGTAAGAGCAAGTTAGAAGATCTCCACACTTCAGAGGTTATCAGGGCTCTGAAGTTTTCATGCCCTTGAAGAAGTTTGTCTGCCAGGCCCTCTCCCAATTGATCCTTTCTTCATGGTTTGCATAGCAGGTCTTTTGCATTCTTAGTGCTTATACTCTTGAGTCCCCTGTATATATCTGAGAGGGCCCTGAGAGGGGCCTGCGGTCCTAGTAACTGATCGAAACTATTGGGAGTGGCTATATTCGAAACGTTCTGTATATTAGTCGTAACCATAGATTTAATCTGCAAAAAAGCTAGAAAGTCACTTGTAGGGATCTCATACTTGTTTCTCAATTCTGCTAGCGATAGCCAAGTACCTTTATCTAGATGAAACATGCCCCCTAGGCTTGTAAGACCTTTACTGTCCCAGTTGTAGAACACTGATTGTTGAATGCTTGGAGGATAGTTGGGGTTACCCCATAATGGCATATATTTGGAAACCAGGCAGGGTAACTTAAGTAGTTTCCTAACAGCCCTCCACGTTTGTATGGTGTCTTTAAAGACTATGTTATTCTTGAGACGAGGAGGGATAGTAGGGAACTTTGAATATAGCAGACCCACTGGGTTCCAAGGTAGCGCCATTTCTGCCTCAAGATCATAATTGGAAAATTTGCTAGTTTTGAATAGCCAGTCCTGAACAGGCCGGATCCATGATATCTTTACCTTCCTTAGGAATAAGCCTAACATAGGCCAATGTTCCAGTGGGCAGATATTGTTTGTCTTTTAGTATTTTGTTAAAGACTTCAGTTAAAGGTTGAACAATCTCTCCCTTCAATATCTTGAAGAATTCTGCCGTATAGCCGTCTGGACCAGGGGCTTTAAAGTTTTTTAGGGACTTAATGGTGTTCAGAACCTCTGACTCAGTAATGGGGGCATTTAGGAGATCCTGACTATCCTGGTTAATCTTCGGGAGATTTAATCGTTTGAGGAAATCGTCCAAGCCTTCGACCGTCTGTCTGTTTTTAGAATAAACTTTTTGAAAGTATGTGGCGAATGTATCTGAAACTTCTTGGAGGCTTTTTAATATTTGACCTTGGGGGCCTCTTAGTGAGATGAGCTTCCTATTCCTATTTTCTTGCGCTTTTGCCATGTCTTCTCCCCATGTCTGTACCATTTCAGCTCCATATAAGACTTATTAAGATCCGCCCTTGCTTTGAACCACATATCTGCAATCAGTTTTTCTTTGAGCCATAATTTTCTGTTTTCCTCTGTGGGGGCTTTAGTAAAGTGCAGATAGGCTGCTTTAGCTTTAACCATCACCTCGTGATAGTTCTTTTTCAAGGTTTTTTTCTTTGTGGCTTGATAAGCTGTAATTCTGCCCCGAAGTACTGCCTTGGCTGTCTCCCAGAGCAAGAAAGGGGTATCTCTATGCTGCCCGTTGTCATAGTAGAACTCCTGCCACCAATTTTTAAGGTTAGCCTCGAAGGTTTCATCACCATAAAGTTGCGATGGAAACCGCCAAGTTGAGTATGTTGCTTTCGAAAGTATGTCTGTCAGTGTTAGGGTGATTGGAGCGTGGTCGGATATTAATATGTCCTCAACAGTAGTTTCTATAGCTTTATCTATGAATGTCTCATGGAGTAGAAATATATCTATGCGTGAAAATGATTTAAACGAAGGCGAATAGAAACTGTATTGCTTGCAGGCGCGTCGCTAGGGCTAAAGATCCGAAGCACGTGCTACGGATCCCGCCCACTGTGCCACGAACCTCTGGACAGTGATGCGGGGCACTTGCAGGCCGGATTTGTGCTCAGCTGTCACGTAACGGAGCGGCTGCGCGGTACCTGTTTCCCGCACTGTATCAGCGTCTACACAACATGCTCTGCTCTCCGCCCCGACAGTGAGTGTGCCACTATGTGCGCTGCAGTCATATACTGCTCTCCAATCACAGTGCAGTAACCCTGGCCATGTGGTCCCTCCTGTTGACAGCTCCTAGAGGCGCGAGATTTCACTTGCCTGCAACTTCGAGTCTGAGTTGTGATGTACTATAGTGCAGCACTTATGCCGGGCATTGAGAGCAGGCACTTGGGGACAGATCAGAGGCAGATGCAGAGGAGCCTTCCCTACACACAGACTGTCGGCTTACGGAGATCGTACTTTGTCCCTGCAGGCTGCAGCCATTCCCTGCCACCCACTGTGAGTAACAAAAGCTGGCTGCTCATTTACTGTGCAGGGGGGCTTTAGCACGTGTTGCTGACAGGCTAGCTTGTGGGGGTCAGTGAATAATGGTGCACAGCGCCTATGCATTAAAATGGCGCCGCATTAAAAAGATACGCTTATCGCTATTTATCCTTAGTACTGCATAATAATGGCGCACAGAGAAAAAAGAAGAAAAACGGCACACCCTAACGTTATTTATCAATAGTGGCACACACTAACGTTATTTATCAATAGTGGCACACACTAACGTTATTTATCAATAGCGCCCAACATAAGCCAAACTGCAGACATTATTTAACTGCAAAAGGGTGAATGGATTTAATGTAACACTGTCAAGGTTAGGGTTAGGTACCACCAGTGGGTCTAGGGGTTAGGCACCATCAGGGGGTCTAGGGGTTAGGCACCACCAGGGCGGTGGTTAGGGTTAGGCACCACCAGGGGGGTCTTAGGGTTAGGCACCACCAGGGGGTCTAGGGGTTAGGCACCACCAGGGGGGTGGTTAGGGTTAGGCACCACCAGGGGGGTTTAGGGGTTAGGGATAGGTACAGAGAGGGTTCTGTGTGTTAACGCTAAATAACAATAAGGCTTTAACGCTAAATAACAATAAGGCTTTAACGTTAAATAGCGATAAGCGGCAAACGGATTAGCGGCAACACTGTGCGCCATTATTCACAGGCGCCATTTTCAGATGAATGCAGCTTGTGAGGGTGGGGGATGCATTGCAGAGATCCTGTTGATGCATTCCTGAATGACAAGCAGAATGCAAGGGGAAAGTCGGCACATGCAAATGCGTAGCAGTAAAAAAGCTTTATTCTTGCGGCTTCATGCGATTAGCATAATGACACACAGTTGATAAAAATTGTCCTACCCGTTACTCCATGTGGCTGTGGGGTGAGGTGGGAGCAGTGGGGGCCGCCTTACGACCGTTTCGCTCTCTTGAGCGTCTTCAGAGGCAATGCGCACGCCATGTTGTGGGCTCTCGCCGTATATATTCTATGGGAAACTACCCATGGTGCTAGGCGTGCAGGTCCCCGCCGTACGTCCTCACTTCCGGGAGGTTGCCGTCATCTGACGTCTTCCGCCCGGAAGCTCGGGCGTTCCACGCTGGCTGTAGCACCTGCGCACATAACTCTGTGCGTCTAACAGTGCTGCAGCCACAGGATGGCAGCAAAGAGTAGGAGAAAGTTAAACTGCGTTCCCGTGTGGCTTGCCAGGCAAACACGGAAAACCACAGCCTTACCAGCTCTAAAAAGATAAAAGATGTTACATGGCATATGTTGCGACGCAATAATGTCCTTCAAAATGGCCAGGATAATTGGTGATACTCTCATAGGTAGTGCATAGATACTAAGGTGCCGGTTCTGTGTGTCTACTTAAGTCTTGCATTCCTGAATGAGGCGGGCATGGAGTGACTTCCTGAAGCTGCAGCCAGTGTATATGGCTCTCTGCTACTTACTTGTTTCTTCCTCTCTTTTCCTCCTTTCTGGCTCTGTCTTACCTGTCCCTTTCAACCCTCCTGTGTGTCTAGTAAGCCTGGTACACATCATCTAATTTCTTGTTAAATCAATAATTTCCAACAGGTCCGATCAGCTCCTGATCGATCACAATCATTTTTGTGCAGTAGTGATTGGAAAATCGATTGCATTATTAATCCAGGAACTGATTGGACCTGTTGGAAATTATCAATTCGACCTGTCGATCTGCCAGGAAATTGCATGGTGTGTACCAGGCTTAAGTTTCATGCTGAAAATGGGGCCCATGGTGTAGCAAGTGTCAGTTAAAGTGTTCCTAAGACGGGAAAAAAGGGTGACTTTTACTTTATCTGGCGCTTCTTCCAGCCCCCATAGTTTGTCGGGTCCCTCAGTGTCTTGTGAGTCCTCTCCGCTGTGTCGCTGTCACCACATTTAAAGTCTGCGACTGGCTGAGTCACGGATTACAGGGCATGCAATGTCCCGGCAATGCTACTTCTCAATCACACTCCCATAGACAAAAGTGTTCTGCGCATGCAAATTTCATAAAGACTTGGAACTCCGCTTGAGCAAAAAGCTCCTGGCTACGGTAGTTCGAAGAAGGAGGGACAGTGCATGTGCCATTGTGCATGATCCAGTTGCATTGCAGACTTTTTATTTGGGGTGAATGGAGGGGAATTGGAGAATGCCGAGTGACCTTAAAGGAGTCATCAGGCAACGGAAAGTAAAATGAGTGGTACTTACCGGGGGTCTTCCTCCAGCTCCAAGCTCCCAGGATGTCCCTCGCCGCAGCTCTCCCCGCAGCCGTTCGCCGCAGGTCCGTCCTGTTCCCTAGTGATGACGTCAGAGTGACCTCCAGGTCGGCCTGTACTGCGCCTGCGTGAGCGGCGCTGTCAATCACCGCCATGTGGGCCGGAGCGGACTGCGCAGGTGGTAGTAGTTCTGCGCTTGCGCAGTCCGCTCCGGCCCACGTGGCGGTGATTGACAGCGAACAACTGCAGGGAGAGCTGTGGCGAGGGACATCCTGGGAGCTGGAGGAAGCCCCCCCGGTAAGTACCACTCATTTTACTTTCCGTTGCCTGATGACTCCTTTAATGGCTACATGGGGCTGGAAGAAGGCCCAGGCAAGTAAAACTCAACTTGTTTCCCCTATCTCAGGATTATTTCAAATGGGTCTCACACTGTACTATATACCTTCTCAGGCAGATCAACTGCAATCATACAGAAATACCCATTATTCATGTTATTCTATGTAAAATAGTGAAATGAGGTGATATCAATGATTTGCTTAGTTATATTTTTACAGTATAAGCTGTTACTCTGTGCCTGTACTGATAGTAAACTAACTGCAGTATGTGCTGATCTTTGCTACCTTCAGTATGTACTGTATAAGCTGTTACTCTGTGCCTGTACTGATAGTAAACTAGCAGCAGTGTGTGCTGATCTCTGCTGCTTCCAGTATGTACAGTATAAGCTGTTTCTCTGTACCTGTACTGATAGTAACCTAGCTGCAGAATGTGCTGATCTTTGCTACCTCCAGTATGTACAGTATAAGCTTTTATTCTGAGCCTGTACTGACAGTAAACTAGCTGCAGCGTGTGCTGATCTCTGCTACCTCCAGTATGTACAGTATAAGCTGTTACTCTGTTCCTGTACTGACAGTAAACTAGCTGCAGTGTGAGATCTCTGCTGCCTCCAGTATGTACAGTATAAGCTGTTACTCTGTTCCTGTACTGATAGTAAACTAGCTGCAGTGTGTGCTGATCCCTGCTACTTTCAGTATGTACAGTATTAGCTGTAAAGCCTGGTACACACATACAATTTTGATTAGCCAATTTTAGCTCTGTTCATCAAATTCATTGTCTGTTGGCCCACTTACTGCATGGGGGTGGTAAAATTGATCAGTGATTGACCAATCAAAATTGTATGTGCGTATACATCTTTGATCTATGCCTATACTGATTGTAAATTTTCTAAATAAAGGACATGGTGCTCCATCCAAAATTTTGATGGGCAGGCCCGTTATCTGTGGCTTACACCACTGCTAAGTTCATGTAAATGTGGCCCCACCCATGGCCACGCCCACTCACGGTATGGCCACACCCACCTTGTGCCCACAGGTGCCCCTGATCTCCAAGGACCCTAGGAACGCCCCTGATTGCTTGTCAAAGGGGTGGTAATATTTCCATACATCTATTAACCCCGTGGCTTCTAGGAGAGGAGGGAGTCTGGTATCTGAGCTTCTAGTGTGTAAGGTGGGAGGATTTCTGTCTTCTCTAGCATTTATTACCGAGTTCATGTCTCCAGCGACTATGAGGTGTCGCGTTGTCTCACTATTGATTTTTTGCAGGATTTCTTTAAAAAAGCCTTTGTTATCCCCATTTGGCCCATAGATGTTATAAATTACCCACGTTTTGTCTGCTACCTGGATTTCCAACCTGATCCATCTCCCTTTTGGGTCACACTCTTCTCTGATCATATGAAATTGGACATGTTTCCCTATCAGTATTAATACTCCTGCTTTCTTCTGCAGTGCGGGGGCCCCATAGATTGTTCCTACCCAGTGTTTTCTCATATATTGGAACTGATCCGTGGCCAAGTGTGTTTCCTGCAATAGTCCTATGTCAGTGCCTAGTTTTTTTTAAATGTTTCAGTACTCTGGATCTTTTGTTAGGGGACCTGAGTCCCCTAACGTTCCAAGAGACTATTTTCATATTATTAGTATGTCTCTCAGCAATAGGATTTTAAACTGCAGAATAGTGAATGTGGCTTGCATCATTAAATCTGTTTTTTGAACCAGGTGGAGAAACCAAGTTAAACAACCCCAGAATATATTCCCTTCCCCCCTCAGTCCCATTCCCCTATCCCTCAATCCCATAAATCCCCAAACACAGCTGTAATTGACTTCACTTCTTCCCCGAGCTCTCATCTCCTTGCTATCCGAAAGCCTCGAGCCCCATTGCCATCATAAAGAATTTAAAACTGAACAACCTCCTAATATAATTTCTTTTTCATATAACAGTAGCGTTATGACATTATTACCGCCATTTTAGAACTTAAAGCCTGTCATAGCTATTTTCTCGATCAGTGCATGAAATAACATCACCAGGCTATGCTTCAGTCATTTTGGAGCTGCTCTCCATCTTGGTTCCGCGTGGCTATGCGTTTTAGGAAGGAGAGGGCCTGGTCTGGAGCATGAAAAGTATGCATTTTGCTGTTGGAGTCAGTGACTCTTAGTATAGCAGGATATGCCAATGTAAATTTAAGTTTTTTGTCAAAAAGTTCGCTGCATACTTTTGTAAAGGCTTGTCGTTTGCGGGAGACCTCCGTTGAATAATCGTTGAAAAGCTTGATGTTATGGGACTGGATCTCTATGTCCTGTCGTGAGGCTCTATATGCTGTCATAATTGCTGCTTTGTCCGCAAAATCAAGGTAATTTACCATGACCATGCGCGGTAACTTTGCTTGCTGTTTGGGTTTTAGGGGCCCCACTCTGTGTGCCCTTTCCACCTTCACTGGGGCTGGCAGGCCTAGTTGTGTTGGAATCTCAGTTGTACAGATAGAGTGAAATCCTCCGGGAGGCCTACAATGCGGATATTACTGCGCCTAGACCTATTTTGTAGGTCTTCCAGTCTATCATCAGTTTCAGCATTTTCTTTCGTAAGGGTCTCTATACACTCGTTTGCAGCTTCAAGACTTTGCTCACATTCATTTATTCTTTTTTCTGCTTCTACTAACCTTCTAGCCTGCGCCTGCTGCTCCCTATGAATCTTTTTCAGTGAGAGTGTAATGGCTTCTTGTATTGTCTCATTTATGTCTGGCAGGAGCACCCTTCTCATTTCAGCAGCCAGCCTCTTGTAATCTATTTCTGCGGTGGGTCTCTTACCCTCTGTCGAGGACCTCTCCTCCTCAGAATCCCAGTCAGGCTCTGCTGTTCTCTGATCCGGCTTGTTCTTATCAGATCTGGAGGCTGTTGCAGCCTTGTTCGCGCCGTTCCCGCCCGCCATTTTGGGCTCTGTGTCACTCGTGGAGGTGGTAGCGGAGCGAGTGAGAAATCGCTCCATTCAGCGGGGTTGATATGCACCCGATGTCTCCGGGGTCTCCGGAGATAGTAAGCGGCTTCGGTGCGGGCGGTTAGCTGGTGTTTGTGGCTTTATTGGGGCTCGACTAGCCGGAGCTCTCTCTTCTAGCTCCTCATGCGCGGGCGCCGGAACCGGAAGCCAGATGCAAATTATTTCTCCTTTTATTCTAATGTCACATAAATGTTCTGCAGCTTGAACTCGCACACACACAAAAAAATTGTCAGGAAGATATTTTTGAATGGTCCAATTTTAAGCTGCATATAAATTTGAAGAGAAAATTATTTGCATCTCATGGAGCATCTCTATTCATAAGATCCTATCAGAGCCGGCCTTAGAGTATGCGGGGCCTGGGGCGAGTGTCATATGTGGGGCCTAGATGCATAAGTGAAGGCCATGTACCGTACCACCACAGTCACGGGCTTGTCCACCTCTAAAGCAGTATGCCTTATTATTGTTTAAAACTTGTCAAAGGCCCCTAAGCCAACCAATACAGGAACAATTACAATACGTAATGTAATCAAACTGTACCTATCCCTAGCTCCCCAGCCCGCCTCTATCTATCCCTAGCTCCCCATGAAACCTAGAACCAATCCCCAGCCAGTCTGGAAGCTCCATCCTGAGCCCCCTCTAGCTCCAGTCCATGCTTGACTGACCTAAATGCCCCTGGGGCCCTCAGGCTGAGGCTCTTGCACATTACCTTAATCTGACGTTTGGCAAGCTTCATGTCAGTGCAGAAATTCATTACAAAAATGCAAACGGCATGGTACAGTAAAGCATGCTGAAGACGAAAACCTAAGCAATAAAAGGGGGGGGGGGGGGGAGCGGTGCAAAATATAAGGCGTGTAATACAAAATAGGAAAATCTGAGTATTTGTAAATGACACACTGCTCAGAACACAAACAGCTAGACTTCTGTAGACCGTTCCTTCACCACCACCAAAATGAGCATGGTATGGCGGGCATGACATGCGGAGCCCTCTTCATGTGCGGGGCCTGGGGCGCTCGCCCCACTTGCCACCCCCAAAGGCCACCTCTGGATCCTATTTACCAAACTAGGTGAATAAATGAGTAAAAATCTTCCCACGTCACTGTAATGAAAGTAAAAAAAACATTTAAAATTTGGAATGTTTCTGGGTGGGTTTCAGAGGCACAATGGGTGTGAATTGCAGTTCTTCTTAAAGGAACATTATCAAACCAAGTGTTCTAAAATGTAGTAGTTTTAGTAGCTGTGTAAACATTTTCCTACTTTTCATGTTAAATATCAGAAGCAAAAGCTTTAATTCATTGTGTGTAGGATTTAGTTGTATTGGAATATAACATTCTTAAAAGGGGTGCCTGCTTCAATGCACAGCCAGTGTTGTTTTTTTGCATATCAGAGGACTCTGCATATCAGAGTACAGAGTATTTTTTTCTCAGAAAGCAAAAAAAATATGAAAAGCTGTGGTGTCACAGACAATTACAAATGTTTATAACAAGTTACATTTCCTCTGCTCTCTTCAGACACTTCAGTCAGAGACACAGGACACAGGCAGCTGCTGAGAGCTTTCTCTCACACACAGGCAGTGCTGGGCCGAAATTACGCATGAGCGTAATTACGCATCGTAATTCAATGTAAATTTACGCGTAAGCGTTACGCGTAACTTACGGTCTTACGCGTAATTATTTACGCGTAAGACCGTAAGTGGTATCGTAATTACACTGTCTACCGTAATTGCTAGGCATGCGTAATTTTACGAACACTTACGCGTATGTTTACGCGTAATTACTAACGTAAAATCTCCCATTTTCTAAGAGTAGCCAATCAGTCAACATCCTAAGCAACCAATAGTATCTTCTCCCGCCCTTCAGTATAAGCGTACGTTGTGACGCATACGAATGATATGTACGCAATAACTGTCACATTGACGGCTATTGCGTACATATCGTCCGCATGCGTAAAAAAATACGCATTAATGGGTATTACGGCACTACGCGTAACATTGTAGTGTAAGCGCCTTCATTACGGTATCCTTACGCGTAATTGCGTAAGTTTACGCGTAATTACAGTGATGTACCGTAGATAATTTCCTACGCCGTAACCGTAATTGCGTAATGCGTAATAGCGTAAAATTACGCGTAATGATCCGTAAGCGTAGATTTTTCTATTACGACCAGCACTGCACACAGGGTGCCACGTACCTGTGATGCGTGAATCCTCTGTGTGGCCGGATGGGCACAGCCCTGGAGTCCAGGTGGGTGCGCCCGAAGGCGACTGCTGAGTGTGTCCGGAAATCCGATTCAGGGTACAGGTACAACATACAGTAAACATAGTCAGGGATAAGCCAGGAGTCCGTTAACAGGAAATCAGTCCGAAACAGGTAAGGTACAGTAACGTAAGTAAAACGGATAGTCAAAGGATTGCCAAGGATCAAAGCCAGGATATCAGTTCATAAGGGAAAGTCTCTTAGGACACAGGGAACAAGTTCTCAGGAAACCTGATGCTCAGACAACTAGGCCTGAGACCAGGAAGTGCTTATAAAACATTATGCAGGAAGTGAGCTCACCTGCCCACAGGGATGCATAGCAGAAACCAGCCACTAGATGGTGCTGGAACGTCTAAAGGTCCTGGAAGGGTAAACATTTCTGTAATCAAGGTCCTGAGCTGATGGGTTGCCACAGGCAATCACTTGCTGAAGTGTGCCAAAGGGTTAACAGATGCACTGTGAGGGAATTCCCCCTCCCCTCATTGTTCACTCTCCCATCAGATTAGAGCAGACTTTCCTTCAGTTAGAGTGAAAGGAATTTATTACAGTAAACAAAAGAGATAAGCAAGTGAAGTGTATACTTCATTATTTACCAGCACTTCAGGAACTCTCTCAATCCTATGGTCCTGAGCTGATGGTTTCCCCGGGCAACCACTTGCTAAGGTGTGACAGTACCCCCCCTCATATGCCCCCCCCCTCCAGAAGCTCCCCTCCAGGTTTCTTGGGGAACTTAAAGAGACACTGAAGCGAAAAAAAAAATTATGATATTATGATTTGTATGTGTAGTACAGCTAAGAAATAAAACATTAAGATCAGATACATCAGTCTAATTGTTTCTAGTACAGGAAGAGTTAAGAAACTCCAGTTGTTATCTCTATGCAAACAAGCCATTAACTCTCAGACTAAGTTTAGTCATGGAGAGGGCTGTTATCTGACTTTTATTATCTCAACTGTTTATTAGTTCACAGGCTGCTCTGAAAGACTCATTTTGAATGCTGAATGTTGTGTAATCTGCACATATTATAGCATGATGCAATGTTAGAAAAAACACTATATACCTGAAAATAAAAATATGAGAATATTTTCTTTGCTGCTAATCTTCTAGTAATTATTCATAGTACACAACCAATTCACTATATCATATTTTTTTTTCGCTTCAGTGTCTCTTTAATGTGGAAGTCTTTACGAAGCTGGGAAGCATGCAAATCCTTTTCAGGAGCACAAGAGCATTCTTCAGGACCATAGCCCTTCCAGTGAATAAGGTACTAGCCTCTGTGGAATCTAAAGCCCAGGATCTGCTCCACCTCGTACTCCTCTGTGGAGACTGGACCAGGGGGAGAAGTCTTTTTAGTATAACGGTTCAAGACAACCGGCTTGAAAAGGGAAACATGGAAAGAATTGTGGATCCAGAGGGAAGGAGGCAACTTGAGCTTATAGGTGACAGGATTAATGCGAGCCAGAACAGAAAAATGACCTATGTAACGAGGAGCAAGTTTGGCAGTGGGAACCTGGAGACGAATATGTTTTGTTGAAAGCCAAACCTTTTCCACAGGAGAAAACTGTGGGGCAGAAGTCCTCTTTTTGTCAGCCAATTTCTTATGGCGAGCAGATGCTTTGGCAAGAGCTTTTTGTGCAAGTTCCCAGACTTGCTGCAGATCAGCTCTGACAGAAGATGCAGCTGGGACATCAGACTTTGAAGGAACTGGAAGAGGTATCCTAAGAAGTCCATAAGTAATGAAAAAAGGACTGAGACCAGTGGACTCCAAGAAGTGATTGTTATGTGCAAACGCGGCCCAAAGAAATAGATCAGTCCAGTTATCCTGTCTGGAAGAAATTAAGAAGCGTAGAAATTGTTCCAAGACTTGATTTAGGCCCGGTTCACATTAGCGTTTGCTAATGAAACCGGCGTACGGTTCCGTGGTCCGTTCCGCTGAGCGGACGAAAAATGCTGCAGGACCCAATTTTCCGGACCATTTTGCTCAGCGGAATGGACACAGAAGGTTTTGCAGCTACATAGTAACACAAATAGAAAACTGACAGTTTACAGCACACTGGCTGTAAAAACTGACAGTTTTTCCTGATCCTGATGGCCGGATCCTTACGGCCGGCTCCGCAGAAAAACGCTAATGTGAACCGGCCCTACTCTTTCTGTTTGTCCATTGGACTAACGGTGATATGCAGAAGAGAAGTTCACATTAACGTCCAGGAGATGACAAAGCCTTCCAGAAGGGAGGTGTAAATTGCACTCCTCTGTCAGACACAATATGTGCTGGAAGGCCATGAAGTCGAAAAATCTCATTAAAAAAATATTTTAGCCATTTCTGGAGCAGAAGGTAACTGTTTCAAAGGGACAAAATGAGCCATTTTAGAAAATCGATCTACTACCACCCAGACTACCGAGTGACCATTGGAAGGTGGTATATCAGTGATGAAGTTCATTGAAATATGAGTCCAAGGTACTTCTGGACTAGGCAGAGGGAGCAAAGGACCAGAAAGGTGCCCTCCTAGGAGTCTTATTCTGGGCACACAGGGAGCAATCAGAAATATAATCATTAACATCTTGTTTTAGAGAAGGTCACCAATAACTGCGGGATATGAACTCAGAAGTCCTGCGGACACCTAGGTGACCCACCAGTTTGGAAGTATGTCCCCAGGACAAGTTACGTTGCCGTAAGGACTTCGGAACAAAAGTCTTACCCGGAGGTACTTGATTGACATGGACTGGGGCAGCAGGCACAATTCGAGATGGTCCGATAATGTGTGCAGGTGTGTATTCTAGATCCTCAGTGTCAAAGGACCGGGACAGAGCATCTGCTTTGGTGTTCTTAGAACCAGGATGGTAGGTGAGCGTGAAGTCAAACCTGGAAAAGAACAGTGCCCATCTGGCTTGGCGAGGATTAAGTCTCTGAGCTGACTGGAGGTATTGCAGATTCTTGTGGTCAGTGTAAATGGTCACAGGAAAGCAGGCCCCATCAAGTAGGTGGCACACTTTTCCAAGGCCAACTTCACTGCCAATATTGTTCACAATCTCCTATGGAGTAATTCTTCTCTGCAGGAGCAATTTTTTTAGGAAAGAAGCCACAGGGGCGAAACTCACCAGAAGCACTTTTCTGGGAAAGCACAGCTCCAACTCCAACAGCTGATGCATCAACTTCAAGGAAGAAGGGTCGAGTTGTGTCTGGATGCTGTAGGATAGGTGCAGCTGAAAAAGCTTCCTTTGAACAACTAAATAGTGTTGCTCGGATACCTCTTTTTGAAATCCGAATTAATCCGGATCCGGATAGCTAGAAATCCGGATCCGATCGGATATCAGAATTCAAACCGTTCAGGTATCCGAGTCGATCCGATATCTGAACCCATTATACGGGTAAATCCGGATATCCGGATTAAAAAACGGAAATGGCCTTTAAATTGCTTCGAAAACATCTTTTATAGTAAATGATGCATGAAGCATCATGTTTTTTTAAAAAAAAAAACTGAAATTGTTTATGTGGGGAGGTATAATAATAAGAAAAAGAAATGGCTGTAAATTAACATCAGGAGATTCCAGACAGCGGTTGTGAAGCCCACATTATGTCCAATACACAACTGGGACATCAAAGTTTTTAGCCCAGACATCTCAAAAAATTATATATATTTTTTTTCAACAAAATACAGGTATTGTAGTGGCTTAAAGAGAACCCGAGGTGTGTTTAAAGAATGTTATCTGCATACAGAGGCTGGATCTGCCTATACAGCCCAGCCTCTGTTGCTATCCCAAACCCCACTAAGGTCCCCCTGCACTCTGCAATCCCTCATAAATCACAGACATGCTGTCAGTCTCAGCTGCTCCCCCGCCTCCTGCATAGCTTCGGTCCCTGCCCCCGTCCCTTCCCTCCAATCAGCAGGGAGGGAAGGGATGCAGGCGGGGACTGGAGTTCTGCAGGAGGCGGGGAGAGCAGCAGACTGACACTATAGAGATAAGCACAGCCAGCTCTGACAAGCTGTTTGTCAGCAGCGTGGCTGTGATTTATGAGGGATTGCAGAGTGCAGGGGGCCCTTAGGGGGGTTTGGCATAGCAACAGAAGCTGGGCTGTATAGGCAGATCCAGCCTCTGTATGCAGATAATATTCTTCAAACCCACCTCGGGTTCTCTTTAATAGCTGGTGGCATACTGGCAGCAGAAGATTTGTTCTGTGTGTAGCATGGCGGCTGGCGGTGGGTAAGACAGACTGACACAGCAGAAGGAGTAGGAAGATGCAGTGGCATAATAGCTGGTGGCAGTGGCATACTGGCAGCAGAAGATATAGTTGTGTGTGGACCCTGGCGGTGGGTAACACAGACAGCAGCAGCAGGAGGAGGAGGTAGATGCAGCTATTGATAGTGGCGTGAGAAGTAGTGCCGGCTGGGGATTGGCCAATCCGGCGCTGCACACTGCAGGAGCGCATGCATCTGGTTCCCCTACTGCACTAATGAGTACTGGAAGAGCTGGGAGGACATGGCCTGTGCAAGCAAGCCGCTCAGCTGGCGGATGGGACGGCTGCCGGGAGGCTGAGCCCTGACGAGGAAGGACTCGCTCAAAAGGGTCTGGTGGTGTTTCTTGCTTGCACGGGAAGTGGAGGAGGGAACAGAGGAGACCACTGAGGACTGGCTGCCCGCTGGGGTCGACATGATGACCGACGAGTCCCCATGCCCTGCTGGGCTGCTGCTGCTGCTCCTGCGAACAGGAGTGCTGGTGGGGGTGGAGGTCTCTGTTGTAGAACTGGTGGTGTCCTGCTCATCCACCATCAGCTGCATCACAGGCTCAGCGTCTTTCTCCTCCAATTTGCGCTGCCGACCCTGCTGGAAAATGGCCGCTATACGCTGCTGCGCCTCTGCAGCGTGACTCCCCCGAACAGCTGGACGGCCAGTGGCTAGTGGCGGAATGGACACTGACATGGCAGAACTGCTGACGGTGGCGGCAATGTTGCTCCCTCTCCTCTTGGCCTTGCATGCCCTTCCCCGGCTGCCAGTGCCAGTAGACATAGTACAAGATATGTGACAATGTCACCAGATGATGTGGGGTACTTGTACTTTATTAAAATCGGGGTTGGACTTTAAAGAAAATCAGTATAGAGTGACAGACATCAGAGTAGAAGACACACTGACACTGCTCAGCAAAGCAGCACTGCAGTAATCTGTAGTAAGCTAACACAGAACTACTCTAACAACTAACTAGCACTGCAGTACTAACTACACAATAACATAGTAATCCTATTCCCTAACCTATACTGTAGCTAAGGCTAATAGCAGGCCAGCAGCAGGCCTGGCCTGCGCACACACAGGACCTAACTAGCAGCTGCTGCAGCACAGAGTCTGACTGTCACTGACTGAAATCAAACAATTACACAAGCTAGCTAACTAAAAAACAATAAAATAATAGTGTAGTACAGGTGTTTATCACACTCAAAATGCTAGGTTTTTAACTGTAATACAGCACTTGCATAGCCAACGCCACTGGAGATGTCACTCACTGAGCAGTCACAAGCAAAGACGAGATTTCTCATAATGGCACCCGCCTTATATACAGGAGGGGCTGGCCCTCTGTGATTGGTTGCTATGGCTTTGGCTGGGAGCCCTCTGATTGGCTCAATGATGTCATGGACATCATCTCCATGGTTACACTATCCAGATTCGGATACCCAAACTAAGTATCCGATCGGATTCCGGATTCCAAATAGGTATCCGAGTTAGCTCGGATAGTGCATTCCGGATTTACCCAGCTATCCGGAATCCGGATCCGAGGTCGGATACCGAAAAAAGTTTGATAATCCGGATATCCAGAATCCGGATGAGCATGCCTGCAAGTAAAGGCCTGTATAGCTTCTGGTGACCAGAACTTGCAGTTGTTGTCGTTTTTGGTGAGAGCTGTAAGTGGAGCTACAATGGTGAGTAATCCTTGATAATTTGGCAATAATAGTTGGTGAAACCTAGAAAACACTGGAGAGGTTTCAATCCATGAGGCCGAGGCCAATTGAGAACAGCAGACACCTTGGCAGGATCCATAGTAAGTCCCTGCGCTGTGACAATATATCCCAGAAAAGGAATTTCAGTTTGTTCAAAAATACATTTTTCCAGTTTAGCATATAGACCGTTCTCCCTGAGTCGCTGGAGAACAGATCTAACAAGTTGTCGATGTGACTGAAGATCTACAGAATAGATAAGAATATAATCAAGGTAAACAACAACACCTTTATATAACAAGTCCCGGAAAATATAATTTACAAAGTTTTGGAATACTGCAGGAGCATTGCAAAGTCAGAAGGGCATGACTCATAATGGCCATCTCTCGTGCTGAAAGCAGTTTTCCATTCATCCCCCTCTCTGATACGAATGAGGTTATAGGCCCCACGCAGATCAAGCTTAGAGAAAATCCTAGCCCCCTCAAGATGATCAAACAGTTCAGATATTAAAGGCAGGGGGCACTTATTCTTCACAGTGATTTTATTTAGACCACGATAGTCAATGCAGGGTCTCAAATATCAATCTTTCTTGGTAACAAAGAAAAAAACAGCTCCTGCCAGGGAGGCAGATGGGCGGATAAAGCCTCTTTCTAGGTTTTCTTTGATGTAGTCAGACATTGCTTGGGTCTCAGTGACAAAGGATATACACAACCTCATGCCTATGGTGACAGTACAAATACTTCCAGGAATGACTGTGCCATTAACAACAGAGACAAGAGTTTTTTTGCAGAGGTACTACTGGAACTTTATATCTGGAGACAACTCAGTCAAGGAAAGCATCAGTCCAAAACAATGTCTTTATGCTGGATGGACACAGGATAAGTAATTTTCTTGGGGGGAGAGGAAGATTTTCTGCCTAGGGAACCCTCTCCCGGTTTCCCTAGGCTCTGGAGTTTGGGTGCTTTTTTAGGACAATTGTTCTTAAAGTGACCAGCCCTTCCTCAATACAAAGACTGACCTTTAGCCAGACGAGAAGTCCTTTCCTCCTAGGAGAGCTTAGTGCGATCAATCAGCATAGGTTCCTCTGCAGGGACAATGGGATGCTGAAAGTTGGGAGCCAGTCGGACGGAACGATGTGTGCGACGTCGCTCCTGTGCTCTTTCTTGGAGGTGAAGGTCGATTTTAATGCAGAGAGAGATCAGATCTTCCACAGATGCAGGAAGATCCTGGGCTGCAAGTTCATCTTTAATACGGCCAGAAAGTCCTTGCCAGAAGACAGCTACTAGTGCATCATTGTTCCATGCTAGTTGTTCCATGCTAGTTCCAGGGCTTCCACTTGAGTCAGGAAGTAAATTAAGAAAATACTCAGGAAAATCGATTAATAAAACACTTTTAACAAAAACGCATTGCCCACCCAAACACCGCAAATCGCTAAAAAAAAAATTGAAAACAACGTCCAACGCGAACGCTAACTCGATCGGAGCGCAATGTGAACAAGGCCTCAGGGCTCGTTCACACTAAGGGTGTTTTAGCCCTTTTTTCAAGCATAGGCGATTTTCATAATCGCCCTAAAAATGTGTGTGCAATGATTCTCTATGAGAGAGTTCACACCTGAGCGATTCGTTTCCAATCTGCTCAGAAAAGCGTTGCATGAGCCATTTTTGAGGCGATTCATCCTCAATGGAAGATATAGGAAAAATGCAAAATGCTCACAAAATCGCGTTGTGGAGCGATTGCATTCGCGTTTTTAAGAATAAATACATTGTATTTATTCTTTTCCGGATCAAAGAGCTCACTTCCTGACTTGCGTCAGGGAGTGAATTAAAAGAACCGCTCTGGAAAACCACTTACAAAAACACTTAGCAAAAACGCCCAGCGCACAGAAATGGCCGGGAATTGAAAAAAAAAAAAAAGCGTCAAAAACTGGCCAACGCGAACGGCCATGCGATTGGAACGCAATGTGAACGAGGCCTCACTGTTGTTTTTAATTAACTAAAACACTAATTTGGAGTTGTTTTAATAAGATTTATCATTTTCTAAAGCTCTAAATTTGTTATTCTTGGTTAAGTATATCAAGCCCGAGAACCCCCCGGAACCATCAGAAGTACCCATGGGCGGCGCCAGGGGGTGCTTTGAGGTGATGAAGCACCCCCCAAAAAAGTCAAAGCACCCCTTGAGCACCCGCACCGGCAGCCGCTCGCCACCCTGCTCTCTCTCCCTGCTCCTGTAGTGCTACAAGAAAATGGCCGCCGATGCCCGCATTTCTTGTAGCTATCTTACTACAGAGGGAGAGGAGGCAGGTAGAAGCAGGAGAATGATGCAGGAGAGGAGGCGGCGGCGGGAATGGGCATAGAGGTAGCGGCCGCCAGCTCAGAAGGGTACACGAGCGGCGGCCGTGGGAACAGAGGGGGGAGCAGGCTGGGGCAGCTACATTACCTACACTGGGGCAGATTTACTACCTACACTGGGGAAACTATACTACCTATGCTGGGGCAGCTATACTAACCATACTGGGGCAGCTACACTACCTATACTGGGGCAGCTATACTACCTACACTGGGGCAGCTATACTACCTATGCTGGGGCAGCTATACTACCTATGCTGGGGCAGCTATACTAACCATACTGGGGCAGATCTACTACCTACACTGGGGCAGCTACATTATCTACACTTGGGCAGATCTACTACCTACACCGGGGCAGCTATACTACCTATGCTGGGGCAGCTATACTAACCATACTGGGGCATCTTTACTACCCATACTGGGGCAGCTACACTACCTATACTGGAGCAGCTATACTACTCATATTGGGGCATCTATACTACCCATACTGGGGCAGCTATACTACCTATGCTCGGGCAGCTATACTACCTATACTGGGGCAGCTATACTACCCAAACTGGGGCAGTTATACTACCTACGCTGGGGAAGCTATACTACCTGTGCTGGGGCAGTTATACTACCTATGCTGGGGCAGCTATACTACCCATACTGGGGCAACTATACTACCCATACTGGGGCAACTATACTACCTATACTGGGACAACTATACTACCTATACTGGGGCAGCTATACTACTAATACTGGGGAACTACACTACCTATACTGGGGCAACTTTATTACCTATACATGCCCACTTTCCAGTCCATACGCCCCTTTTTCGGCCACACCCCCTGATTTTTCCACACAGCTGCCCCTAGAAAAGATCTAGCACCTGCATAGCACCCCCTGAAAAAAATTTCCTGGAGCCGCCCCTGGAAGTACCCCCTGGGGTACGCGTACCACACATTGAGAACCTAGGTTCTTACACCTCAGGGGCCTTTCACACTGGCATGCGCTACATTTTACGCATTCCTACCGCAGGGCAATGTAAGTCTAGGGGATAAATCACAATGCCTGCGGTGCAGTTGCAGTTTTTCACGTCGTGCATTTTAGCAATTAGCTTCTGCGCACGTCATTGATTCGCCGGAATGGGATTACTGCGTACTAATGTGGTAATCCCCGAAGACCTGGTTTTGGTGGTGTGGTGCGGCCCCTGGTTGCTTTGGTTGAGATGTTGGAGCTTGTGGAGACATTAGGGAAGGCTCAGTTGATTGAAAGCAAGGGAAGAAAAATTAAAATAAAAAAATTCTAACTAGGCTGCTGCATGGAAAATTTGGGCCTCTTTTCCATGGACTGTTGAACTGTGTGCTCAACAAGTAGTTACCAAACAGCAGTGAGCAGTTACCAGGCAGCAACAAGCAGTTACCAGGCAACAGTAAGTGGTTGTGAGAGTTTGAGAGGCATTTCACTGCTTATCAACAGTTCGTGGAAAAGAGGCCTTAAAGGAAACCTTAACTAAGAGGGATAGGGATGTTTCCTTTTAAACAATACCAGTTGCTTGTCAGTTCTGCTGATCAGTAGTGGCTGAATCACACACCTGAAACAAGCATGCAGCTAATCCAGTCTGACTTCAGTCAGAGCACCTGATCTGCATGCTTGTTCAGGGGCTGTGTTAGAGATTCAGGATCAGCAGGAGAGTCAAGCAACTGGTATTATTTTAAAAGGAAAAATCAATATCCATCTCAGTTTAGGTTCTCTTTAACCTCCCTGGCGGTCTATTAAAACCGCCAGGATGGTGGCGCAGCACTTTTTAATTTTTTTTAAAAAATCATGTAGCTAGCCTAGCGCTAGCTACAGTGGGTTGCAAAAGTATTTGGCCCCCTTGAAGTTTTCCACATTTTGTCACATTACTGCCACATCATGCATCAATTTGATTGGAATTCCATGTGAAAGACCAATACAAAGTGGTGTACATGTGAGAAGTGGATCGAAAATCATACATCATTCCAAACATTTTTTTACAAATAAATAACTGCAAAGTGGGGTGTGCGTAATTATTCGGCCCCCTGAGTCAATACTTTGTAGAACCACCTTTTGCTGCATTTACAGCTGCCAGTCTTTTAGGGTATGTCTCTACCAGCTTTGCACATCTAGAGACTGAAATCCTTGCCCATTCGTCTTTGCAAAACAGCTCCAGCTTAGTCAGATTAGATGGACAGCGTTTTTGTTTTAAACCATTCCATTGTTGCTCTGGCTTTATGTTTAGGGTCATTGTCCTGCTGGAAGGTGAACCTCCACCCCAGTCTCAAGTCTTTTGCAGTCTCCAAGAGGTTTTCTTCCAAGTTTGCCCTGTATTTGGCTCCATCCATCTTCACATCAACTCTGACCAGCTTCCCTGTCCCTGCTGAAGAGATGCACCCACCGAGCATGATGCTGCCACCACCATATTTCACAGTGGGGATGGTGTGTTCAGAGTGATGTGCAGTGTTAGTTTACCGCCACACATAGCGTTTTGCATTTTGGCCAAAAATTTCCATTTTGGTCTCATCTGACCATAGCACCTTCTTCCACATGGTTGCTGTGTCCCCCACATGGCTTGTGGCAAACTGCAAACGGGACTTCTTATGCTTTCTGTTAACAATGCCTTTCTTCTTGCCACTCTTCCATAAAGGCCAACTTTGTACAGTGCATGGCTAATAGTTGTCCTATGAACAGAGTCTGCAGCTCGTCCAGAGTCACCATGGGCCTCTTGACTGCATTTCTGATCAGCGCTCTCCTTGTTCGGCCTGTGAGTTTAGGTGGATGGCCTTGTCTTGGTAGGTTTACAGTTGTGCCATACTCCTTCCATTTCTGAATGATCGCTTGAACAGTGCTCCGTGGGATGGTCAAGGCTTTGGAAATCTTTTTGTAGCCTAAGCCTGCTTTAAATTTCTCAATAACTTGATCCCTGACCTGTCTTGTGTGCTCTTTGGACTTCACGGTGTTATTGCTCCCAATATTCTCTTAGACAACCTCTGAGGCCCTCACAGAGCAGCTGTATTTGTACTGACATTAGATTACACACAGGCGCACTCTATTTAGTCATTAGCACTCATCAGGCAATGTCTATAGGCAACTGACTGCACTCAGATCAAAGGGGGCCGAATATTTATGCACACACCACTTTGCAGTTATTTATTTGTGAAATATGTTTGGAATCATGTGTGATTTTCGTTTCACTTCTCATGTGTACACCACTTTGTGTTGTTCTTTCAATAAAATTGATTCATGTTTGTGGCAGTAATATGACAAAATGTGGAAAACTTCAAGGGGGATGAATACTTTTGCAACCCACTGTACATGATAGCCGCTGTGCAGCGGCATCCACCTACTACTTCCGATCACCTCCGGCGATCAGAACGGGATTTCCAGTTTGGCTTCCCCCGTCGCCATGGCGACGATCGGGATGACGTCATCAACGTCATGGCATCTGGGGGAGTCCCGATCTATCCCTTAGCACACCCTGGCGGTGATTGGCCCGGCTGTGCACGGGGTCTGGGGGCCCCCCTCTAACGCAGCGGGTAGCGAATAATCGGCGTTGTGCGGCGGCGATCGGCTTGTACACGCAGCTAGCAAAGTGCTAGCTGCGTGAAACAAAGCAAAAAGTGTGCAAATTGGCCTACCAGGGGCTGAGAAATCCTCGGGCTTACCGTTGAGGAGGTTAAGGTAGCAACTCTTGTAAGTCAGCAGGCAGGGGCGTAACAACACAGGAGCAGCCACTGGGAGTGTAGGGACTGGGAGGCCCAGAGATGTGTGTGTGTGTGTGTGTGTGTGTGTGTGTGTGTGTGTGTGTGTGTGTGTGTGTGTGTGTGTGTGAAGGAGGGGGGGGGGGGCAACTTCTAACCATCCCTCCCTTTGATACTCCAGAGCCAATGTTTTGTGGCTACACATCAGAGCCGGGACAATGTCCTCCAGCACCCAAGGCTGAGACACCAAAGTGCGCCCCTCCATCCCTCCCACGCCAGCCATCACACACTGATTGCTATTAGACCAACCCCCCCAACACCTTAACTTCTTTCCGACTGCTCTATGCTAATTGGTGTAAACGTGGCGGCAGCCCCAGGACCGCTCAACGCAAAGTCCTGGGGGCAGATATTGCACGGGATTGTTCGCGCATCCCCGCTTGAATGACGGAGCTCCATCATCAGTCTCCTAGCGCTGATTTTGTTGGCCACGCCCTCTTTAACACCTCCCTTATAACTTATTTAAATGTCTTAACTTGAGGCAATGTGCCTGGATCTCAGGGGCATAGCAATAGGGGTTCTAGAGGTTGCGACTGCATCGGGGCCCTTGGGCCAGAGGCCCCGAAGGGCCCTCTCTCATCTGCAGTATTGGCTGTCTATTGGTCCTGTGCTCATAATAATCACTTCTATAGATACTTTGAATAGTAGCAATCATTAACAAACAGTTCCCCATCCCCTTGTTGCACCTATGACACTGTAGTTGCCATTGGCAGCTTTTGGTGTGCCCTATCAATTGTTATGTATAGAGTGCTTGGATGGTCCAACATAAAACTTGCATCGGGGGCCAAAGCTCCTTAGCTACGGCACTGCTGGATCTATGTGTGTTTTTTTTTCTTTACAGCCATAGGGCATACACAAACACACACACACACACAAACACACACACACACACACACACACACACACACACACACACACACACACACACACACACACACACACACACACACACACACACACACACACACACACCTCATACCTGGTATTGTTCAAATCCTCTTTCACAATCCCGAAGGCTCCAGTTGGTAGAATCAGGATAGTATCTGGGGGGTTGTGTTGTTCTGTACCCATAGTAATATCCATCATAATTGGGATTCATGCTTTCCAGAACCCTCTTACACATTGGTACCAGGTCGTTCCTCCACCTAAAGCTATTAATGTCACCAACTGAGAAGACCATGCCAGTAATGGAAACTGCCAGGCTAACCATCAGTGAAATGAAGGAAAAAGTTCCCTACAAGAAAATATAAATACATATAAATAGAATACACACAAAGGTTTGTGTTACATTTAAAAAAACAAAACAAAAACAAGCAGGTGGAACACCCAACATGGCAACCAGCACTCCTTCCAGTGGCTAAAACTGGCCACTCACAATGCTTGCTTCCCCTTATGGCACTGGAACACAGTTCCAAATCATGAAGATGTCAAGTTTACCTGGGCTTGAGATGTTGGATCACTGCCTCAGATCTTTTGCCTGGCTCAGCTCGAATTCTAGTCAGCAATAGGCAGGTGGGATTTAAGCCAAGGCCATGCCCTAGGGCACCACAGGAGCAAGGGCACCAAAGCAGCAGGCTAAACTGGTGCAGCATTTGCAAGCTTGCAAATGCTGCAATGCAGGGAGATCAGGCGAGCGCCTGACCTCCCTAGTCTGCTGCTAGCCGCCTGTGCAGCAGCCATCTTGCTCTCTGTGCACGTTTGCATAGTTTATGGCCGACGGCTATGGACTTGGGCAGCATTGGAGACGGAAAGGAAGAGGAAGATTCTGCACGAGTGGATAAATGAGTAGCACTGATGGTTGCTGCGCGGTGAAGGTGTGCTGGCTACCTGTGCTAAAAGGGGGAGGGGGAGGAGGGATTTAAGGGAGCCATCTGGCTACCTATACTGGAGAGAAGGGGGAGGGGCCATCTCGCTACCTATACTGAAGGGGGGCAGCTGGTGACAGTGGCCATGGGCAGTAGAGAGTACAAATCCGGCCCTTGCAATAGGTGTCCTGGAGCAGAGGGTGGAGAGGCTAAATACTTCACTGAGAGTGGGTGAAATATACTGTATGTATTTCTACCTCTCCACACAGCTTTGCATTCCCAGGCATAGCGCTTTACATTGCTGACAATTACTAAGACTTTTGCTTATTGCAGGCTTGATGGACATTGTGCTACATTGTGCAATTATTAATTGCTTGCTTACTTGGGAATTGGTTAGGCTGCTTTGCTGCTGCAGCTTACATTGCTATGGACTGAACTTTATTGTATTTATTTGGATTAATTACTATACTATATATCAGTGTTTGAGTTTTGTGAACTTTTCATTTACCATCATTACAACTTTAAGTACACCTGAACTAAAATGGAATATGGAGGCTGACATATTTATTTCCTTTTAAACAATGCAGATTGCCCGACTGTCTTTTTGATCCTCTGCCTAAAGGTGGGTACACACGTCAGATAAAAGTCTTTCGAAAATGAAAGATCACAGACCAATTGTACCCCCTTTCGTGTAGTATGAGAGCCATACTCTACACAGTCTATTCTATAGAGCTGAACTCCCCATCAGATAAAAATCTTTGCAAGATGCTGCACACAAAGATGCTGTACACATGCAACAGATCAGTATCTGCAAAAGATCTGTTCCTGCAAATGATATATTCCTACAAAATGCATTCATAGTCTATGATATCTGCAGATCTCATACACACCTTGTTTAACGGACAATTATCTGTAGATCAGATCCACCAGGTTGGATCTTCAGATCGGCAGATAATTGTCTGATCTGCAAATGAATGTCCATTAAACAAGGTGTGTATGGGATCTGCAGATATCATAGACTATGAATGCATTTTGCAGGAATGGATCTTTTGCAGGGATTGATCTTTTGCAGATACTGATCTGTTGCATGTGTACAGCATCTTTGTGTGCAGCATCTTGCAAAGATTTTTATCTGATGGGGAGTTCAGCTCAATAGAATAGACTGTGTAGTTATGGCTCTCATACTACATGAAAGGGGGTAAAATTGGTCTGTGATCTTTCATTTTCCAAAGACTTTTATCTGACGTGTGTACGCACCTTTAAACATAGACCCTGAACAAGCAAGCAGATCAGGTGTTTCGGACTAAAGCCTGACTGGTTCAGGTGTACTTTTAGTCCTGGCATCACAGCAAGCCACCCACTACTCTCTTTACACCTAGTGGGCTGTATCCCATCATGTAATGGGTGTAGTCCTAGTTAAGACTTTTTAACTTGTGGGGGGTTGTTTGTATACAATGATTTTTTTTTTAGATATTTTAACAAGACACTCCGAACTAGAAGATGCACCTAGTTTTAGAGGACAAAAACCAGGGGAAAAATTAAAAATTATACTAAACTTGGTGTTTCTATGGTCCAGTAGATGTTCTTCCCCCAATTATTGCATCCTTCTCCTGTTCACCTTGGTGTCTTCCTCATGTGCCCTTGGTGTCCTCCTCCTGTCCCCTTGGTGACCTCCTCCTGTCCCCCTTGTGTCCTCCTCCTTTCCCCCTTGGTGACCTCCTCCTGTCCCCCTTGTGTCCTCTTCCTTTCCCCCTTGGTGTCCTCCTCCTGTCCCCCTTGTGACCTCCTCCTGTCCCCCTTGGTGTTCTCCTCCTGTCCCCCTTGTGTCCTCCTCCTGCCCCCCCTGGTGTCCTCTTCCTTTCCCCCTGGCGTCCTCCTCCTGTCCCCTTTGGGTCCTCCTCCTTTCCCCCCTGGTGTCCTCATCCTGTCCCCCTTGGGTCCTCCTCCTTTCCCCCCTGGTGTCCTCCTCTTGTCCCCTTTGTTGTCCTCCTCCATGTCCCCCCCTTTTTGTCCTCCTCCGTGTCCCCCCTTTGTGTCCTCCTCCACTCCCTCTCCTCTCTTGCTCACTCCTTCCCTGTACTGTCAGTCGCGTGTGTAATGACATGACCAGGAGGTGCTGGCACTAGGGGGAAGGAGTAAGCGAGAAAAAAAAAGCAGCTGATTAACATGGGCACCCTCGGGTCAGGTGGTGCACGTGGCTACAGTTACTTACATCACACACAGGAAGTGGAACAGGACACCGGGTAGTGCAGAGAGAAGCAACTGATCGCCGCAGGCACTTTAGGGTCAGGTAAGTGATACATGCGGCTGCTGATTGTAATTACACAGGGTCAGTGGAGCAGGACAGTGCAGGGAGTCCTGTACATAGCGCCAGGTCGGTGGTTCGTATCGGCGGGGCGATCTTAAGTTGGGGAATCCATGTATTCGAACACAGGGACTTCTTCTTTCCACTTTTGGGGTAGAAAAAGTGCGTCTATAATCCTAAATTCTACCCTTAGTGTACCTGTGATGCACTGTTTTTTTTGTTTTATCTTTACTACAATTAACTGTAATGCATGGCATATGTTTTTACCGCTTACAGGGTTTGTGTTCTTTTTGCCCTTGCAATCCCTTCCATTTAGCAATTTACCTTACATATCTGAATTTTAGTTAGACATGCCTTCATGTGTACATAGACATTTAGATAAAAAGGGCGCAGCTGTAATTTGGGTGCGGCGGATAGCCACTAGTAGAATATTTGTTAAGTAAAATATTGTGCACTATTGGGCACTGGGTAATCCAATAGTAGAATATATAGAATAAAGCAAAGGCATCTCCTTGGTAAACATAAACAAAAGCATGCATTAAATATCCTCAACCAAGTTCTCTTCCCCATCTTTTGGAAATCCTGTGTAGTCACTCAGACTTTATTAGCTTTCACTTATGCTAGTCTGATTTATGTTTTATAGTTTCTATTACAATATATACAGTATATGTCTTTAATGCAGATCCTTTTCCCTTATGCTTTAGGGCCCCAAATGCACCACTTTTACAATCCTGCTCAAGACATGTTTATCGACCTATCTATAGTGGACTTTTTTCATTCTCAAGAGATTTTGTTTTCATAAAAATGCATATACTACAATACTCCTTAACCACTTCAGCCCTCAGGTGTTTCACCTTCAGGACGGAAGCAATTTTCCCCTGTCAGTGCTCCTCCCATTCATTCGCCAATAACTTTATCATTTCTCATCGCACGTAAATGATCTATATCTTCTTTTTTGCCATTAAACTTTTTGAGGGCGATACTTGTTTTCAGTAATTACTTTATTTTCTATGCATTTTATGCATTTATGCAAATACACAAGAAAAAAAAGAAAAAATACACTATTTCTCCAATTCAACCCCCTATAGTTTTAAAATAAGCAATGCTACTATAAATGAAACCTACACATTTTATCTGCCCATTAGTCCCGGCTATCACAACATTTAAATTAGGGGTCTAGTACAATGTATGGTGTCAATACATTATTTGGAAATAAAGGTATATTTTTTCTGTTTTGGGGTTTTTTTTTTGTCCGATCAATTGTAAGCCCTTATGTACTAAAATCACAGTAATATACCCTCATGACATACATTTTAAAAAAAAAGAGTCCCTAAGTCAACTATTTATAGATTTTCTTTTTTTTACTAATTTTTTCCATCTATTTGCTTGGTAACTGAGGTGGGGGCTTTGGAAGGGATTAATGATATAATTTTTTAAATTAAAAATCTGTGGTGTGTAATTCAATTTTTCGCCACTAGATGGTGGTAGAAACACTCCCTGATTTACCAGTAAGTGTTTCTTTTTTTTTTTAATACTTCATTCACATTCTTTATTATAAATGGACATGGCCCCGATCAGGGTCATGTCCATTCATTACAGGCACTGCAATTGGATCGGGGAAGCCTTGCTTCCCTTCCCCAACCGCCTACATGGAAATAATGCCGCTCGTCCAGTTTGCCTTTAGCAGAATACTCATCCAGATAGGCTTAAGTGGTTAAAGAGGATCTGTAATGACTTTACTGGGGACGCACAATTTTACATTAATTGTCCTTGTTTCAGTATCATGTAACCCCTCCCTTTCAGTGATGCTCAGCCTAGGCCGTGATGTCACACAGCCTTCTGTCCCAGAACACTCTGTAGTGAGCATGTCAGTAGATCACTCAGAGGGGGAAAAAATCCCACAGTGATTCAACTTGTCCACAGTATTAACATTGTAAAAAAATATGTTTTTAAATGTAATTTTATTAATTAAGTTTCGTTCAATAACATTACTTTAAGAATCTGTTTGAAAATGAAAAATCTCTTCTGCATATAATTCTGTTAAATGTCAGGTCAAATGTTTCCATCTTGTAATCGCTATTCCCCAAGTGTTTCTGAACTTGTGCATTTCATATGACCAAATCAAGCATTACCCCTGGTTTGGTTGGTTCAGCTGGTGTGTGAATGGGTGAGGAATTGCACGCAGCTATTGCTAGCAGGAACCCAAGGGCTGTGTCAGGAACAAGCTGGCTAAGGATCTTTGGACTGTTTGTGTTCATGGCTGTTCTACTAGTGTCACGAACCTGGTCACGTCCGCACGGCAATGGAGATCCAGGGACTCTGCTTCCGTGTGCATCCCCAGCTCTTCAGTAGATGTGTGTAATGATCTGCTCTGCTGTCTGCACAGGCAGACAGCTGTTTGACCATTTGTTAGGTCTGAGTACTGCAGGTCCCTGGAAAAGAGACCTGTCTTCACTCTGCAACTTGCTGAACTGCTGCTCTGGTGAGGAATTTGCATCCACTTGGCATGTACATTGCTTAGCTGCTTCCTCTGATGGCTTGCAGTATAAAAACCATTTCTTCCCAGAATTCCTGGCTGGTCATGATGGTTTGTTCCTGCTAACTTACTTGGAGTCTCAGCCTTTGCTAATTGTTTGCTAAGATTATCTTAGAGTAATTCCTTGGGAGTGCACTAAGCATTCCTTCTAGCGTAGTCAGGTTGTATTATCTGTCACTGTTGGCAATCGGCACTCTTGCGATTGCGTTCCCACTTGATTTCCGTTGTTGTGTGTTCATCGTCGCCGGGGGGCGACTAGATTGGTGGACACACATACATTCTGTCACTGTGCTCACTCTCTCTCTCTGAGGGCTATCTTGCCCTGCATTGTTGCAATTCGTACAATTCCCAACTGGCGTTTGTGGCAGTGCAGAGGGGTTGTTCCTCTGCACTCCACAGCTCCATCTGCCGATGGTAATTTCCCTCTGCAGGTGCATTGCACCCAAGCTGAGTTCTGTCGTTTTATACGCTTGTGGAGGACTTCCGCAGTGTCAGCGCACATCTTGTGCGCTGACCACGGAGATAATTCCTCAATCGTTACAATGTGCCTCTCACGGAGGCTGCTGGCAGTCTGTCCGGGCGGGGGCATGCCTCTCAGAAGAGCCTTTATAGGCTCAGGAAGCGTGTCAGCTGACAGCCTGTCAGCTGAAACAGGATTCCTCCACCTCTCTTTCTCATTGGTCACTCTTGTGGAGGCGGGGTTTTGTGGCCAGGTCTGGCTATAAATTCTCTGGCTCTTCACTTGTCCAGTGTCCGTTGTAGCTAGTTTTTGGTGGTTTACGTTATATATTGGTTCATAGCCCATATATACGTATCCTAGTCAGTGTTGTTATTTTCTTTATTCGAGCTACGGAGATTTATCAGTTACTGTGTTAGCTAGTTAGTTTAGCACGTTTCAGTAGGTTGCACTTATCGTGACCACCCGTGCTTAGCTAGCATAGTTTTGTTGCTATTTGGCTCTGAACTCCTTGTGAGCCACATCTGCTACTCTGTGTTACGATGTGTCTCGCGGCACATCGTTACAACTAGTTGGTGAGACTGTTCCATTGACTTAATCTTAAGCAGTAACACGGTGTTGTGAAGTCCTGGCTTCAACTACAATTGATTGCTAGAGATGGCTCAAACCTCCGAATTTCAATTTGTGAACCTCGAACTCGAACTTCCGAAAAAGTTTGCGAACCTGCAAACTTTTCGAACCGCAATAGACTTCAATGGGCAGGCGAACTTGAAAAACTACAAACACTGTTTCTGGCCACAAAAGTGATGGAAAAGATGTTTCGAGGGGTCTAAACCTGGATGGGGGCATGGCCAGGGCCGGATTTGTGGCTAGGCCACCAAGGCCATGGCCTAGGGCGCCAGAATTTTATCATTCTTTAGGGCGCCTAAGTGGCATTAAGGTGTTTGTAGTGCAAAATGAGTAAACAACATCAAAGTGCTCAACCGCGCTATTCATGCCGCCCTGCAGCCTCCTCTGCACTTTCCTCCACTTCCTCCTGCCTGTACACACACTCTGCTGCAGGCAGCCAGACTCAGTCTGTCCGCAACCTCCCTGCATTAGTTTGCAGATGTTACGCTAGCAACGGGCAGCTTGTGCGGGCTAGATGGCCGGGTCTGATTGCACGTGACACACGTGGCGGCGGGAGATGAAATGTACTGGCAGTAAACAGCAGGGAACAGAGAGAAGGCAGCGATGGTGATGGAGCCTCTGCCCTACCAGAGCACGTGAGATTCCACCAAACGGGGAGCAGGCAGGGAGGCCACGATGTCCGGACTGTACTTTGGCACAGGCGGGGTAGACTATTCTGATCCTCTCCGTGCACACTGTAAGTTCTTCCTCCTCCAGCAGGACTGCTCGGCTCTCCGCCCCTTTCCGTGGTAGTAGAGAGGAGCAGACCTAATACTGCATGCACGGAAAGGTAAATATATGCCTGTGCAGAGGGGGAGGGAGAATAGGGTCTGGACTGAAAGGTAATTGAGAGTGAGACCGGAGTGTACAGTATCTGCAACCTTGCATTGATCTTAATCAGCATTCACACTGTGCACGTGTAATCATGCTGCAAACTTTCTTCCTCCTCAGTTTGTGTAGAACGGCCTGCCCTGCAAGCAGCATCAGGAATGTGTGCACTGACAGGCTGCTCTGCAGTACGGATCGTCTGTCTGTCTGTGTTTTATTGCTGCACTTTGAAACTTCCTCACAGGAGACAAGGCATTGTTTGGGGGAGAGAACACTGGGGGAGGGGGCAGTGCAGGCTGTACTATGTGTGGGGTGTGTTGGGGGAATGATTATGGCAAATACTGGTAATATACTGTAACTATGGCTGTCATAAAAGTTGTACTATAGCACTATCCACCCTCTCTCTCCCTCTAGGCTAGCTCTCCCACCATCACTTCACCATTTCTATGCCCACTGTTCTGTCTCAGTTTCTCTGCCAATCCTCTCTATGTTGCTTTCTCTATCCATTCTCTCTTTCATGCTTTGTCTGCTCTCTCTATCTGTAAACTTCTGCCAACGTATATAAAGTGTACCCAAAACAGGTACAACATTAGATCTTTACCTAAAGAGAGGAAGCCTCAGGATCATAATGAGGCTTCCCTCATTGCTCTGATGCCCCCCTTGCTGAGCGTTGCCCCCTGGAAGATTAGTGAGGCATTGTCTCCAATCATATCAGGGCCACACATCTCTTCCATCAGTGCGGTCACACTCGCGCATGTGCTGTAGTGTTACTGCGCATGCATGGTCATGTTCATAACGGGAGGAGCGCAGCCCCTATGTATAGGGGGGTCGCACTGATTAGAGGGGGCATGGGAGCACAGAGGGAAGCCTCAATAGAATACTGAGGCTTCCCTCTCTTTAGGTAAATATCTCTTTTATAAACCTGAGCTTAGGCTTGGGTTCCCTTTAATAATGTTGATATTATCTGCAGTACTTTACAGAGTACATAGTCCAGTCACTGACTGTCCTCAGAGGAGCTCACAATCTAATCCTACCATAGTCACAGTCTAATGTCCTACCATATTATTATTATGTATTTATATAGCACTGACATCTCCTGCAGCACCTTACAGAGTACATAGTCATGTCACTGACTGTCCTCAGAGGAGCTCACACTCTAATCCTACCATAGTCATAGGCTAATGTCCTACCATTATTATTATTATGTATTTATATAGCACTGACATCTTCTGCAGCACATTACAGAGTACATAGTCATGCCACTGACTGTCCTTAGAGGAGCTCACACTCTAATCCTACCATAGTCATAGTCTAATGTTCTACCATATTATTATTATGTATTTATATAGCACTGACACCTTCTGCAGCACATTACAGAGTACATAGTCATATCACTGCCTGTCCTCTGAGGAGCTCACATTCTAATCCTACCATAGTCACAGTCTAATCTCCTTCTGTATTATTATGTATTTGAATAGTACTGATATCATCTGCAGCACTTTACAGAGCACATAGTTATGTCTCCAGCTACTTGTCCTCAGAGGAGCTCAAAATGTTATCCCTACCACAGTCAGTTTTGTGGGGGGACGAAGTAACTTCACTTTTTTGGGGCTTTAGGAGGTAAATACATATGGCACAGCCTGCCATGTGCTATATAATCAAGCACATGTACAGGCTTCATTTAGATGTGTTTTTTTTGGGGGGGGGGGGGGGGGGGAGGGGGGCGGCCTTTGATAGCTGGCCTAGGGTGTTGAAAAGTAGAAATCCGGCCGTGGGCATGGCGGAGTGGGATACAAGCCAAAAGTCCGGGGGAAAATTACGGATTTGCCGCACAGCAGGGTTATAATCCCTAAGAGGCATAAATCACATTGCATTGCTAAATTGGAGGTCTAAAGTACTTGAAAACATCTTGCGTGTGTATACATGGATCAGCAGTGTAAGTAGTGTCCTGCTTTACACTGATAGACCAAACTCATTGTGTAACGCACCGCAAACAGCTGTTTATGTAGTGATGGCCGTGCTGGACTGGTGCGCACGATGGCGAGAGTGCAGACAATGACGGTTTTCAAGCCCATATGGTCAGGCTGAGGTAGCTCAATGACAGAACAACTGTCCACAATGAAGCAGCGACCTTATTATCTTGGGTCAGGTGTGCCCCCCAACACACTCATATAGCCGGTCATTGCTTCATTGTGATACGCAAGCCCTTTTACCGTGGCAAGGTAACGATCACAAAGGGGAATTGACACATGTATATGCCTTTTGTTTTGTTGTTGCAGCCGCAGTGCAGCCAGAAAAAATAGGCAGGCATGTACATGCACCAGAAAAAAATGATTATTGTTTTTGTTAGCGGCCGATGCAAGCAGCGGCCTTAAAAATTCAGGAATCCACCTGGAGTCCATGCCTCATTCATTTTGATAAAGGTGAGGTACTGAACACTTTTTTGACCTGTCTGCTGGTAATACAAAGTGCAGTCACACAGAGGCAGTGAAAGGTATGCACTGAATGTGCTGGGCCTGGCACAGTACAGAAATTAGCAAGGGCCAGCTGCGACAGACAGGGCTGTATATGCAGAGTCAGTGGGCCACACACAAAAAAAAAAACACATCAGAAGAACATTAACTATCAAAAGAGCAGTTTTGGGGTGCTTTTCTTCGACAAATGTCAGCAAGGAGCAACCTAACAGACCTCTTAACTATTGCTTTCCCTATCTCTCCAATGTCTCTCCCTTCTCTCACTAATACAGCAGCACACAGAGTGAGAACATTGCCGATGCTGCTGCCTTTTATAAGGGGGAGGGGGGCTCCAGGAGGGAGTGCAGCCTGATTTGCTGCCATGTGTCTGCTGACTGTGATGTAGAGGGTCAAAGTTTAGCCCAATGATGTAGTATAGGGGGTAGGTCGAACTCGCTAAGTGTTCGCGGTTCATCGCAAACTCGAACAAGCTAAGTTCGCAAGTTCTCCGGCGAACTGTTCAGGCCATCTCTATTGATTGCAACACGCACTTACTTACCAAAGGATTAATAAGCCGGTATGGCATATGTGAGTGGTAGTGTGAGGTGAAGAGTTGGATTAAGGCCAAATGGGGACCCTATTATTATTATTAAGTATTTATATAGCACCAACATCTTCCGCAGCGCTGTACATAGTATATAGTCTTGTCACTAACTGTCCCTCAGAGGAGCCCACAATCTAGTCGCTACCATATTAATGTGTCTATATTGTGTAGTGTATGTATTGTAGTCTAGGGACAATTTAGGGGGGAAGCCAATTAACTTATCTGTATGTTTTTTGGGATGTGGGAGGAAACCAGAGTGCCTGGAGGAAACCCACACAGACATGAGGCGAACATACAAACTCCTTGCAGATGTTGACCTGGCTGGGATTCGAACTGGGGACCCAGCGCTGCAAGGCTAGAGCGCTAACCATTACCACTACCTCCCCACCACCTCTGCCCCCGCCATGTCATTATATATATATATATATACACACACACACACACACACACACACACACACACACACACACACACACACACACACACACACACACACACGGGTGGCCATCCGTCCGGATTTAGGGAGGACAGTCCGGTTTTTGGACTGCTTGTCCTCCGTCTGGCGCAAGGCAAGGGAGGTCAGCCAGATGTCCTCCTTTTTGGGCTGTGTGGAGGGAGAGAGCGCAGAGAAGAGGGAGCGGTGGGCACAGTGGGAAAGGGGGGACATATCCCCCCCCCTCTCCTCACCTTTGGGCTCCCCCTTCCTCGCTCTCCCCTCTAGAACTATAGTTTTGGGGTGGCTGGCAGCGGGCGGGACTTACCTCTGCCTCGCTCCAAGCGCTGCGTAGTGACGTCCGGTTCATGAGTTATTTGAGCCTGTTCTTTCCTGTGAGTATAATGATCTGACTCATCCACTGAGCCGAATCAGCTAGGGTGGATGAGTCGGTCACAGGAAAGAACAGGCTCAAATGACTCATGAACCGGACATCACTACTGCTTCGCCGTGGAAGGAGGCAGGTAAGTCTCACCCGCTGCCAGCCACCCCAAAACTATAGTTCTAGATGGGAGAGCAAGGAAGGGGGAGCCCAAAGGGGGGGGAGATGTCCCCCCTTTCACACTCCTGTACCTACCGCTCTCCCTTCACTGAGCTCGCCCCTCCTGCCGGGGACACCTGGCTAACTATTCTGGGGACACCTATAGACCTGGCTACATATACTTGGGACACCCATAGCCCTGGCTAAATATACTGGGGACACCTATAGACCTGGCTATATATACTGGGGACACTATACACCTGGCTATCTGTACTGGAGACACCTATACACTTGGCTAACTATCCTGGGGGAACCTAAAGACCTGGCTACATATACTGGGGACACCTATAGACCTGCCTAACTGTTCTGGGGACACCTAAAAACCTGGCCATCTGTACCGGAGACATCTTTAGACCTGGCTAACTACTCTGGGGACACCCAAAGACCTGGCTACCTATTCTGGGGACATTATACACCTGGCTACCTATTCTGGGGACAACTATACTCATGACTACTTATACTGGGGACACCTATAGACCTGGCTACATATACTGGGGACACCTATAGACCTGGCTACCTATGCTGGGGGTACCTATTTTGGGGTAACTGCTGTCAGAATTTCTGTATTTATGGGGAACTGCTGCCAGATTGTGTATGTGTGGGGGACCACTGCTGCCAGATTACATGTATTTTGGGTGTTATGTGTATTTTGGGTGATCTGCTGCCAGGTTTCGCGTATTTTGGGGAACTGGTTCCAGATTATGTGTATGTTGGGGGGAACTGCTGCTGCCACATTGTCTATTTTGGGGGAACCACTGCCATATTATTTGTATTTTGCAGGAACTTCTACCAGATTATGTGTCTTTTTAGTGAAATGCTGTCAGATTACATCTATTTTGGGGGATACACTACGGCAGAGCTCAAACTTCCCCGGCAGACAATTTACACCACTGCTAAGGTCATGTATATTTGGCCCCACCCATGACCACGCCCACGTTATGCTTGACCACACCCACTTTTGGCACGCTCAGTACGATGTCCTCCTTTTCAGGGTGTGATGTCCTCCTTTTTGGGGTACTGCAAGTGGCCACCCTAACACACACACACACACACACACACACACACACACACACACACACACACACACACACACACACACACACACACACACACACACACACACACACACACACACACACACACACACACACACACACACACACACACACATATATTATATCCTCAGTGATATAAACACACACATCAAACAACTGCTGGCTGCTGACTGTCTCCTGTGTACTCACTACTACTATGCCGCCTGCGCTCTCACACTGAGCAGCTGATCTGGACTGTACTGAGTGAGGTGCGTTCAGGAGGAGGGAGGGAGAAGAGCAATGACGTCAACAGTGTCTCACGTGACTCTGATGATGTGAGGAATGTGAACGCACAGCACACTGATCCTCTGTGGGCTAGCGTCTGTTTGCCATAGCAACGGTGACGCTCAGCCTCAGAGTGTTTCCAGAAACCGATTCAGGGCGGGCAAGCACCTGATGATTACATGCTGATGGGGCCACTTAGCCATAGTGATGACAGGCATGTAAAAGGTAACAGACTACATGTTGAGGGGTACAGAGGGGGCCCCTTAGACTCGAATGGGGCCCCAATCAGGTGCTTGAAGTTCCTGGTTGATGATCTGGCTCTGGTGGGGTGCAGTAAGATTGTGGTTGTGTATGGGAGTGCTCCATCTTTTAGGGCATTTGATTTTAAGTGGTTTTAAACACGTTTTGTCAGCATACACTAATTGTTCAATAAAGCCAAGGTTTTGCAACTGATTTTTGACGATCCATAAGTGGAGGTGTTATTCTTTTTTACTTTTTTGGTACTTGGTTGGTTTAGCTACCATTTTAGTCAAGTAAGTTTCTTGTAGTCTTAAGAGCATTTGGTGTCTTATACTACTGTGAGTAGCTTCAACAACCCAGTTAATGTCTGGATAATGTAAATTACCCACAATTAATACCCCGGGTGTATTTTTGCTTCTTTAATGTCGCCATTGATGTAAGGTAGCTGATATAACAGACCTGAACAACTGACATGCCTTACTTCTACCCAGGGCCGGTTTAAGGGGCCCTGGGGCCCCAGGGCAAACTTGATCTGTGGGGCCCTCCTTCCCCCCACAGTTTCCTCCTGACCACTAATAATAACAATTTGCCTCACCAGGATTGCACTTTTATTTAGCTTTCCTGTATGACAAGAAGACACCCAACACTAGGGGTAGAGGGAAACAAAGGTGAATGAGGGAGGGCTGGTGCACACCAAGAGGGCTTCTGAGCATTTTTCAAATCGACAGTGATTTGAAAAGCGCTTGGCTAATGTTACCCTATGACGGTGTTCTCACAGCAGGCGGCAGCATTGTGATTTTTTCAAAATTACAAACACACAGCTTCACAAAAAAAAAATCGCTTCACAAAATCACACTCCCAAATTGCTAGCGATTGCTATTGTGATTTTACCATGCACTAGCCCAGAGAGAGAAGGAGTGGAAAGAAATTGAGAATAGCCTGAGATGGAGCAGAGAACTTATCTGTATTGCAGTCCCACATCACACAGAAGCTATTTGCCTGTAATATGACTCCTGTCCCTGCCAGTCTCTCACACAAGTCAGAAAGCAGCCCTCCTAGAGTCTAGGGACTGTCAAAAACTTTTCAACTTGTTTAACACCTTATCCACAAATGCAGTCATTATAACAATGGGGAGAGACCAGACAGATATTTTCCCACATACCCTCCAGGCAAGCTCTGCATCATGCTGTGTATATTTACCAGCTTGCCTGCCCTGGAATTGCACTTTTATCCGCTAGCCTAGTGTTTCACATTGCCTTACAACAACAAACCTGAATACACCAGGCACTGGACCGGCCCTAAATCACTGAATAAAAGGTGGCCTGGGGGGAGATTACCCCCCTTCCCCCAGCACTAGAGAAAGGGGGAAAACAAGGGTGAATGAGGGAGAGATGAGGAGTGGAGAGCTTGAGATAGGGCTGGTGCACACCAGAGCGGTTCTGGAGCGTTTTTTAAAACGCTTGCAGGGGGGAAACCGCCTGGCTAATGAAAGTGAATGGGCTGGTGCACACCAGAGCGGCTCGTTTTTTCCACAAATGCAAACTCGGGGGCTGCAGCATTATTGAGATTTCTGAGGCGTTTCTGCCTCAATATAAAGTATAGGAAAGTGGAAAACCGCTCTGAAAAATGCTAAATCAGAGCGGTTTTCCAGGCGTTTGTGTTACAGAAGCTGTTCAGTAACAGCTTTACTGGAACAATATATGAAATCTGCTACAAAAAACCGCTCCAAAAAATGCTAGGCATGTTTAGAAAACCTCTCTAAACATGCCTAAAATCGCTCTGAAATCTGCTTCAAAAAACTCTAGCATTTTGCAGATCTGCTAGAGGTTTTTGGTGTGCATTGTCTGGGCCATTGAGCAGAGAGCATATGTGTATTGCAATCCCACATCACACAGAGGCTACTTGCCTGTAATGTGTCTCCTGTCCCTGCCAGTCTCTCGCACAAGTCAGAAAGCAGCCCTCCTGGAGTCTAGGGACTGTCAAAAACTTTTCAACCTGTGAAATACCTTATGTAGCTGTCCACATCAGTCTTTGCAATAGTGAAAGAGCTGAGTTTTTCCCACAGACCCTGCAGGAGGCAAGCCTCTGTATAGTTACCAGCTTGCCAGCTGCTTCAGCGATTTCAGGGAATTTTTTTTAAAGGTACAGGAGGTATTCCAGACATCCAGCTAGCCAGTGATGTCTCCCACCCATTCACCTTTTCTTGCACACAGTCACAGCATGTCTCTATCCCTCAGCCCCCTCTCCCAGGAGATCAGGGGACATCTGCAGGCTGAAAGATAAGATGCAATGCATAGTGAGTTAGACTCACCATGATGTGTCCTGTTCCTGGCTGCTTCCAGCCTTGTCAGCACACACAGACACAGCATGTCTCCCTCCCTCAACCCCCCTCTCCCAATGCAGTGAGTAACACAGACTCACTGAGATGTGTCCATGCTCTGGGCTGCTTCTGCTTCTTAGTCTGCCCCCCTGATTGTACACACAGACACTATCACTATACCTCACAGATCAGCAGCCGCTGAATGCCTAGGGGTGGGCAGCGGAATTTCCTGAAGTGTGTTGGTAGGCGGGGCAGCCTGCATACACTTGGCTTGAACTTTCAAGCCTCTTTAGTAAAAACAAATAAACAGCAGTGGGGAAAACAACTCTGTCAGCAGGGGGCCTTTGAAGTGGTGGAGGCCCTAGGGCAAATGCCTAGTCTGCCTGAATGGTAGCGCCGGCTCCGCTTCTACCTTTAATATTTACCGACAAAGTCTCCACAGAGTCACAGTCTTCAGCCATGTATTCATAAAGGTGCTAAACAAGTTTTAACAAACAGGCAAATCCCCATCCATATTTTTCATCTGATCTGTCTTTAAACACACTGTACCCGTTCAAACTCACCATCCAGTCATGGCTGTTATCCCTCTATTATCCCCACAAAATCGTATGAGGAGAGGGAGGATCTCACACATTATGACACAGGGCTGGAGGCTGATCTGCCAAGGCTTTGGGAAAAACTAATGTGGGGGGTCCTAAGGTTTCAGACACTTAGCTGGTTTTCAAGCGAGTAGGTAAGTAACATGTTGATTGCTGAATTCAACACAGACAAACACAATTATATATAATTCCATATGCTTCATCAAATGTTAGATTGCGGTTTCAAATTTTCTGTCCCTGGCACTACCAGAGTTCACGTTAAGTCATGGAAATCTCAGAAACTGGAAGTTTGGGGATTTTTTTTTCCAATGGGAATATGGGCTTTGGGAATAAGCAAAAAGGAGAAATAAGGGCAAACCTTTCCTACTCTATCCTGAAATGATTTCTCTTAAACTGGACTAGTATACTAAATTTTCTTAGAAGTTTCATAAACCAAGATTTTTTTCTTTTAATGCATTGGTGTTTTTTGAAACTAAGATGGCATATAGAGTATATGTAAATGTATATGCAGAACACTTACCCAGAGTGCACTGGGATATTTGTAGGTCACAACATTCAGCAATCCACAGGCCATAAACTGCAAGACAATAAGTAATATTAGGAATATAGAGATAATAAAAAAATTATACTGCTTTTCTCTCAGGAGAATCAAATCACGGTGTGAAGAGTGAAGAGGGGGCACACAACTGGCTTTGCTAATTAAAGCATGTATTGAAGAGGAACAACACTACATATTGTAAGCGGAGCCATCACGGTTCTTTCTCAGGTGGATAATGAACCAAACAACACAACCTCCATTTATAATAGCTCTAAAAACACGCCCCTTGGATAGGGGGCGTGGTACGCAATAGCTAGACATAGGCCACTCCTTGCTATTTCAATGCCAGCACCAATATAATGTGTTTAAATGCAATTGTATACATATTAAATAGTATCAAAAATACAAATTTATGTAACCAAAGAAATTTGTATGCAAATGTTAAAAAATACATGTTCAGGGGCATTCCACTATGGGCTACCTTAAATCACTATAATGGACTGACCGTACAGGGGAACTCCAATAAGGCTACCCATGAACACCAGCCTGTAAAACGAAAGATGAATTGCGTGATAGTACACACTAACACATAACCTCATTTGATGATCTCAAACTCTTTTTCTTTGTCGCCCCCACCAGATTTAGGATCTATGCAATCAAGTACCAACAGCGTAATTGTGAGACTCTATGTCTGGCCTCACTAAAATGCCTAGCCACAGAGGTTTCATATTTGGTCTCTCTTTCCAAAAATTTACAAATACAACACTTGTGCTCCTGTATACATACTCTCACTGCTCGCGTGGTCATACCCACGTACATCATACCGCACGGGCATTTTAATCCATAGACAACATGTGTGCTCGCACATGAAATTCTCCCCCTGATCTGGATCTGTTTACCTGTATGAGGATGAGAGATGGAATTGCCCCTCACAATTGAGTAACGCTGAACACTACAGATTGAATGAAATTGATCCAACCATGGAAATAAAAACAATGGTGGATTTTTACTTATCTGTGCAGTGGAAGATGGAACTATCACTCAGCAAATAGCAAAAGGGTTGACTATAGACCATCTGTGTACCCCTTTATTATATCTCCTGCCCAAAACTCATAAAAGACTAAGAGACCCCCGGGGCGCCCAATTGTATCCAGCCGGGGAAACGTTTTGTCCCATCTAGCTGGTTTTATAGACAGCTTTTTGCAGGAGATAGTGGGTTCTTTTAAGCAGGCCATACACTGGCTCGATTCGCGGCCGTTTCGACAGCAGATTCGATCCTGGGATCGAATCTGCTGCCAATCGTTCGCGGTAAACGCAGCCGCCGATCCGATTTCCTCCCGAAATCGGATCGGTCCGTCGATCGCGCCGTGCGGGAAATTACCCTCGATCGCCCGCGGGTAAAGTGCGCGTCGCTAGCGGCGGCCGATCCGATCAAGTATACATTACCTGAGGCTGGCTCCCGGGCGTCTTCTCCGCACTGCACGGCTCTGTTCCGGCTCCATCCATCCCGGCGCTTCCTGTGTCACTGCAGTGACCAGGAAGTTCAAATAGAGGGCGCTCTATTTGAACTTCCTGGTCACGGAGTAACACAGGAAGCGCCGGGACGGAGCCGGAACAGAGCCGTGCAATGCGGAGAAGACGCCCGGGAGCCAGCCTCAGGTAATGTATACGGGGGGGGGGGGGGGGACAGGCGGCAGGAGCAGCTCAGCAGATGGTGAATCGGTTTCAGGCTGAAATCGATTCACAATCTGTTTGCAGTAAAGGCAGCCATACGATCCCTCTCTGATCAGATTCGATCAGATAGGGATCTGTCAACTGGTCGATCTAATGGCACATCGACCAGTGTATGGCCACCTTAACTCATTGCTTGAAAGACACAATAGACCTCCTGCAAAGAATTGAATCTTTTGAATTGAATCAAATCCTTTGGCGTTTTGCCAGTGGATTTGACTTTTTGTAGTCTTGACATACAGAGTCTTTTCACTGCAATCCAGCAGGATGAGGCTATTGGTTGTGTTGAATCTAATTTGTTGGACACAAATCTATCTAACAATATGTTATATTTTCTCCTTGATGCATTGCAGCTGGTTCTGAAGTTTAATTACTTTAAATTTTATGGTAATTTTTACTTTCAAAAACAGGGAGCTCCTTCAGTAGCTCCTTCAGTAGCAAATATTTTTGTTAACCTTCTTTGCGGTAACCCCGAGCTGAGCTCGGGGTAAGCCGCCGCGGAGGATTTCTCAGGCCCTGCTGGGCCGGCTTTCATAATTTTTTTTTTTTAGAACATGCAGAAAGCACTTTGCTGTGTGTTTGGGTCGATCGCCGCCGCTTGCCGCCGATGCGCCGCTACCCGCCCCGATACAGGCCCCCCCCGCGGCATACCCATTGCGCAGCCTGGCCAATCGCCGCCAGGCTGCGCTATGGGGTGGATCGGGACGCCCTGTGACGTCACGACGTTGATGACGTCGATGACATCACTCCGTTCATCACCATGGCGACGGGGGAAGCCCTGAAGGAAATCCCGTGCAGAATGGGATTTCCGGATGGGCTTGATCACCAGCGGCGATCGGAGGGGTGGGAGGGAGGCCACAGGGAGGGGGGAATCATGTAGCTAGCGCTAGGCTAGCTACATGATAAAAAATAAATTAGGCTTAAAAAACCTCCCGCGGCCGCGCAGCCGCAGAACAATTGACCGCCAGGAGGGTTTTAAGCCTCTTGAGAGAAAGTTTTTTCATGACCATCCGAAATATAAGGAACATATTTTTCAGTATGTCAGATTTGTGGATGACGTCCTGATTGTGTGGAGCGGCACTATGGAAGTTCTGGAGGAGAAGGTAGTTGAGGCCAATGCTAGCCACAGTCCCATCAAGTTTTCCATGGAAGCATCAAGTGAGTCGGTGAATTTCCTGGATGTTACCATCGTTAAACGGGATGATAGGTTGCACACCCAACTGTTTAAAAAGCCCACCGATTGAAGCAATCTTTTAAGGAAAGATAGTTACCATCACCCCCATACCACAAGAGCTATCCCCAATGGTCAATTTTTAAGAGCTAAAAGGATTTGTTCCACAGTAGACGATTATACAGAAACTGGGCAGGAACTAATTGAGAAATTTGTGACCAAAAGATATCAACGAGATCATTTTGTTAGATTACAGGAGGAAGTGGGGAGGGTAGAGAGAACTGACTTATTGGTGGGCCGCAAAGAAAATGCAAAGGTTGAGCGAATTCCATTTGTGTTGCAGTTTGAACACAACACTTCGCTGGTCAAGAAAACAGTGAGAACATTTTGGCCAGTTTTGAGTAGTGACCAAACTGTTGGGAGACTTTTCCAGGAATCACCACTGTTCTCAAAAGAGGCAAAACAGTACAGAACATAGTCAGAAAGGTTGATACTTCCATTAATGTAGTGACGCAGAACCACCAAAGGGATGGTACCTGTTGCCTGTTGCAACTGCAATGTTTGCTCAGCAATTGTAAGGGGCAATTCCATCTCTAATCCTCATACAGGTAAACAGATCCTGATCAGGGGGAGAATTTCATGTGCCAGCACACATGTTGTCTATGGATTAAAATGCCCGTGCGGTATGATGTACGTGGGTATGACCACACGAGCAGTGAGAGTACACAGGAGCACAAGCGTTTTATTGGTAAATTTTTGGAAGGAGAGATCAAATATGAAACCTCTGTGTCTAGGCATTTTAGTGAGGCCAGACATAGAGCCCCACAATTACGCTGGTTAGTACTTAATTGCATAGATCCTAAATCTGGTGGGGGCGACAAAGAAAAATTGTTGCTTCAAAAAGAAGTCGGCTGGATTAATTATCTGGATGTTATACATCTGAGAGGGATGAAAGAACACACACAATGGAAATGCTTTTTATAATAATTTTGCATAGAGTTTGAGATCATCAAATGAGGTTATGTGTTAGTGTGTACTATCACGCAATTCATCTTTCTTTTTACAGGCTGGTGTTCATGGGTAGCCTTATTGGAGTGCCCTAGGAGTACGGTCGGTCAGTCCATTATAGTGATTTGGGTAGTCCATAGTGGAATGCCCCTGAACATGCATTTTTTAACTTTTGCATTCAAATTTGGTTACATACATTTTTAACATTTGCATACAAATTTCTTTGGTTACATAAATTTGTATTTTTGATACTATTTAATATGTATACAATTGCATTTAAACACATTATATTGGTGCTTGCATTGAAATAGCGAAGAGTGGCCTATGTCTAGCTATTACCTACCACGCCCCCTAGCTAGTGCCTACCACAGGCGTGATTTTGAGCTATTATAAATGGAGGTTGTGTGGTTTGGTTCATTATATACCTGAGGAAAAACCGTGATGGTTCGTAACATGTAGTGTTGCTCCGCTTTCAATACATGCTTTAATTAGCAAAGCCAGTTGTGTGCCGCCTCTTCACTCTTTGCATGTTTGTTGCTCAGGGAGGTGACCTGAGCGAGGTGCAGCACCGGCAGTTGCAGGAATATCGTTCCTGTGTGGGTTCCTGGACCGTGGTTTTCTTCACATTTATGCCAAAGCACGGTGTGGACTGTTGCAAATAGTCAATCGTGTAGAAATACATTTTATAATAGGAGGTGGGAAAAAGAGAGGAAGATAATTTACGGTAAGTTGAGGATCATTGATAATGTGGAGCTAGCAAAGCTAACTGCATCGCCTGCAATTAGTACAGAATTCCGCTGCAAGGCTGTTAACTATACAACCCTGCCATTTCCACATAACACCAACCCTTTGCTCACTCCACTGGCTACCGATAAAATTGAGAATTATTTTTAAGATTGGCTTATTGACATTCAATTCCTTGTACAATCTGACCCCTGGATACCTGAAGGACTAGTTGTTACAATTGCATCATACCCAACACAATCATAGATCATAAGGATCTTATAACTTGGCCACCCCAAAGTCCACCTAAAAACCTTTGGAGACAGAGCCTTTTGTCATGCTTCCCCTACACTTTGGAACTCTCTGCCTCACCCAGTTAGGACATCTCCATCCCTGGAAGTATTTAAGTCCAAACTGAAAAACCACCTGTTTAGTCTGGCATTTATGAACACCAATTTCCCCTGAACACAGTTCAGCCTGCAAACTTGTATTAATCTGAGACATATCTACAGTGGTTTGCAAAAGTATTCAGCCCCCTTGAAGTTTTCCACATTTTGTCATATTACTGCCACAAACATGAATCAATTTTATTGGAATTCCATGTGAAAGACCAATACAAAGTGGTGTACATGTAAGAAGTGGAACGAAATTAATCATACATGATTCCAAACATTTTTTTTACAAATAAATAACTGCAGTGGGGTGTGCGTAATTATTCAGCCCTCTTTGGTTTGAGTGCAGTCAGTTGCCCATAGACATTGCCTGATGAGTGCTAATGACTCAATAGAGTGCACCTGTGTGTAATCTAATGTCAGTACAAATACAGCTGCTCTGTGACGGCCTCAGAGGTTGTCTAAGAGAATATTGGGAGCAACAACACCATGAAGTCCAAAGAACACACCAGACAGGTCAGGGATAAAGTTATTTAGAAATTTAAAGCAGGCTTAGGCTACAAAAAGATTTCCAAAGCCTTGAACATCCCATGCAGCACTGTTCAAGCGATCATTCAGAAATGGAAGGAGTTTGGCACAACTGTAAACCTAGGCCTTTCACCTAAACTCACAGGCCGAACAAGGAGAGCGCTGATCAGAAATGCAGTCAAGAGGCCCATGGTGACTCTGGACGAGCTGCAGAGAGCTACAGCTTAGGTAGGGGAATCTGTCCATAGGACAACTATTAGTCGTGCACTGCATAAAGTTGGCTGTTATGGAAGAGTGGCAAGAAGAAAGCCATTGTTAACAGAAAAGCATAAGAAGTCCCGTTTGCAGTTTGCCACAAGCCATGTGGGGGACACAGCAAACATGTGGAAGAAGGTACTCTGGTCAGATGAGAGCAAAATTGAACTTTTTGGCCAAAATGCAAAATGCTATGTGTGGTGGAAAACTAACACTGCACATCACTCTGAACACACCATCCCCACTGTCAAATATGGTGGTGGCAGCATCATGCTCTGGGGGTGCTTCTCTTCAGCAGGGTCAGGGAACCTGGTCAGAGTTGATGGGAAGATGGATGGAGCCAAATACAGGGCAATGTTGGAAGAAAACCTCTTGGAGTCTGCAAAAGACTTGAGACTGGGGCGGAGGTTCACCTTCCAGCAGGACAACGACCCTAAACATAAAGCCAGGGCAACAATGGAATGGTTTAAAACAAAACATATCAATGTGTAAGAATGGCCCAGTCAAAGTCCAGATCTAAATCCATTAGAGAATCTGTGGCAAGATCTGAAAACTGCTTTTCACAAACGCTGTCCATCTAATCTGACTGAGCTGGAGCTGTTTTGCAAAGAAGAATGTGCAAGGATTTCAGTCTCTAGATGTGCAAAGCTGGTAGAGACATACCCTAAAAGACTGGCAGCTGTAATTGCAGCAAAAGGTGGTTCTACAAAGTATTGACTCAGGGGGTTGAATAATTACGCACACCCCACTTTGCAGTTTTTGTTTTTTTAAATATGTTTGGAATCATGTATGATTTTCATTCCACTTCTCACGTGTACACCACTTTGTATTGGTCTCTCGCGTGGAATTCCAATAAAGTTGATTCATGTTTGTGGCAGTAATATGACAAAATGTGGAAAACTTCAAGGGGGCCGAATACTTTTGCAAACTACTATATGTCCTATGGGAGAAAAGCATTTACAGAGGTTATTGTATTTTACTGTATTATTTACTACAACTAGGTCTCATCACTCACCCTATAATATTCACCACGCTCCACCCATCGCTTTTATAATCATCATGCTTAGATATTGCCGTATTTATTAAACTTTTTATTTAGAAATTGCTTTGGCAAATCTGCAATTGTAGTACTGCCAATGGGCCTTTTTTTAATCTAAAAAGAGGAAGTTAGTAGTAAGGTTAGACATGTCACATCAAACCGCCCACTTCTGGCAAAGTGACAGGTGCCCCGCCCCTTTTCCACACCTTTTCCCCGCCCCCTTTTCACACCTTTTCACCGCCCCTTCCGGTATGTGTCCCCGCCCCCCTAATGCCCTTAGTAATGCTGTGTCACGCCCCTTGCTGCCCACAGTGAAACACCGCCCACTTCTGGTCTTGGACCCACCCCCCAATGGAATAAACCGATCAAAAAGCTTTGTGCAGATCGTGAAATAAAGCATTTTTTTTACTACAAACACGGTCAAGGCCGCCATTGCAGAACGTTTTAATCGCACTTTGAAAACCAAGCTGTGGCGCTATCTTAGACACCAAAATACATACCGTTACATCGATAATTTACAAAAGATCTTAACAAGTTATAATAACACATACCACTCCTCTGTACGATGCAAACCTTCTTCTGTTACAAAAAACAATTCTTTGTTAATCTGGAAAAACCTGTACCAAGATTATGCGTGTGTTAAAAAGATTAAGCCCGCGCTTGTAGTTGGCGACCACGTGAGAATTTCCTGTTATAAAAGTGTATTTACAAAAGGTTATGAGCAAACCTACACGGAAGAGATCTTCACAATACAATCTATCAACACCAGGGGTCTTAGGCCTCTTTATAAGTTGAGAGATCTAGCTGGGAACGCCATTGAGGGGTCATTCTATGATGATGAACTACAAAAAGTGCCGCTTCATAAAAACAGAATTTATCAGATATAAAAAATTATAAGAAAGAAACGTGTGAAGGGGAAAACTTTGTACCTAGTTAAGTGGCTCGGGTACCCTGAAAAATTCAACGAGTGGATTCAGGAAAACCAGCTGATCGATATATAAAATATGCAGACCAAATCCTTTTATATTACCTTACCGTGCAACGCCTCATCAAAAATTTACCCAGAGAATACAATTTCAAACTATACAACCAAATTGGCTAAATCTGTGGAACTTCGCGGCTCGTGGGAAGTAGCGCTCACCGAAATACAGTATCCGCATTCATGGTATACCTTTGAAGGACCCAAGGGTATGTTTCACGCCGGGAAACGTGGAGAACCGTTAAGAGATTATTATGTTAGAGCCGGGTATTATCACACTATTGACGATCTTATCAAAGGCGTTAATCATAGACTCGAAAAAGCAAAGTTACCTCAAGACCAGATTAAATTGACGTATGATGAGGCTGAAAGAACCGTTAGTCTGTATAATTCACCCACACACATTTTCATACCGGGTAAAAAATTGGGACATATATTAGGTTTACCTGTACCAACACCTGAACAACTGAAACAGCTAAAAGCAGGTTACCATCCTTACTGCCCACCAGATCCGAGTCAAACACCCCAAAACACCAAAATATTCTACCCCGATATCAGAGCGGGGTTTTATACGCTGTTTGTGTACACGGATATAATAGAACATCAGCTTGTAGGGGATGCCTATGTTCAATTATTGAGAACCGTTGAAGTCGGTGGTAGAGGCGGTGGGATAAACACACAAAGATACAGCAGACCCGACTATATACCGCTCTGCAAACATCACTTTGATTCAGTAACCATTTCAATTCAAACCGATCAGGGGAAACCTGTTAGGTTTAAGTACGGAAAATCTATTGTGAGACTTCATTTCAGACAGCGGAACACTGCTGCAAATTTAAATGTTGCAGAAACTGTACAGCGACCCAAATATCTACACCCGATATTACCTTGCTCAAGCGGGCTATGGGCTGGATGGTTTCCGCGGCGATGAATTCATGCACGGGTCGGGTCTAGCCGGTTTATTTAGGGGGCTATTCCGTAGAGTTGTTCCCCTGTTGTAAAGCCGCATGTGAAAACCGCAGCCAGAAATATCGCCAAAGACGCTGTTGCAACCGTGTCAACGGCTGTGTTGGATAGAATAAATCGGACAAAACAAGACCAGGGGGGCTCGGGCGTGGTACACATTCACAAAAAAACGCGTAAGAGGAAACGACGTCTTGACAAGATACTTCTACCCCCATTTTTGAATAAAGCAAGCGCTCGCAAGAGTCGTAGACGACAGAAAGCAACAGACCATTCCCCAGGAGACATCTTTTAATCGTACAACATGGCTTTTGTTCACAACTGCTCGACCGAGTATGCCAAATCCAAACTGGATATCTTTCAAATACCACCAACTCAAACAAGTATTGAAAAATCCCTTTATGTAGAAATACACCCTATCGCCGCACTAGCTGACGGCACCCCCTTGGAGTTCTTTATATCAGGAAGCGGTGAATATTACGACGACTTAAATAACACGATGCTACACATCACCTGTCGGATACTTAAAGCGGATAACACACTCCTACAGGATGGCGCCCGTGTGGCTTTGGTTAATTACCCTATAGCCAGTCTTTTCAGTCAGCTAGATGTATCCCTCGGTGATAGATTAGTGTCTACAAGTGATAATCTGTATACCTACAGAGCCTATATAGAAACACTTCTAAACTATAACGTGCAGACTTTGGCAACGCAGTTTACATCCGGGTTATTCTATAAAGATACAGCTGGACAATTTCACAATCGAGCGTTGGATGGTGACAATGCCGGTTTCATCAAAAGAGCGCAGTTTACAGCGCGTTCTAGAAGCGTCGAGCTAGTTGGGCCAGTTTACGTCGATATTTTTAATCAGCCAAAGCTGATCCTGAACGGGTTAGACCTGAAGATTAAACTCACCAGAAATAAAGACATTTTTTGCCTTATGAGCGCTGAAGCTGATGCGTTTAAAGTGCAGATACAAAATGCATCGTTATATATTAAAAGGGTTTAAGTCTCACCAGCTGTAAGGATCGGGCACAGTCAGGCGCTGTTAACCGCTAACGCAAAGTACGCCATTTACCGGGCGTGTCTCAAAGTATACAGTATACCGGCCGGGACACGAATTTCCAACTTTGAAAATCTTTTTCTTGGCAATATTCCAAAAATCGTGATACTTGCACTGGTAGGAAATGAAGAATTTTCCGGAAGTTACCAGAGGAATCCGTTGTGCTTCAGTCATTACAATGTAAATTATGCCTGCCTGTATTTAGACGGGCAGCAGATACCTGCAAAACCCTTCCAACCTAATTTTGATGCAGAAGCCGCCATCCGCGAATACATGGCATTGGTGCACATTACAGGCAAGCAGAAGGCGGATAACGCGCTCTCTTTTGACAGGTCTGAGTTCATGAACGGGTACACCCTGTTAGCGTTTGATACAACTTCGGATCAAGAAGTTGGGTCGGGACACTTTTCACTAGTGAAAACCGGTAATCTGAGAGCTGAGCTGCGTTTTGCCAACCCCACTCCAACAACCTTGAATATGATTGTGTACTCTTTAAATGATAACGTTGTTGAAATTAATCATAAAAGAGAGGTGCTATTTGATTATTAACAACAATAATGAATAATTTTGAAATTGAAAGCATCTTGAAAGCTGATTGGTGCGCTAGACGTATCTTTAGAGATGTGCTACCTTGTGATTTCTTACCGACATATAAAGTTGTTCAGAGGCCAGCGGCATACATCGTGAATACAGATCGTTCAACGCAGCGCGGTCAGCACTGGGTTCTAATAATGTTATTGGATGAAGACGCGGCTCTTTTTTTTTTTGACAGTTATGGAATGTCACCAGATAATATCATCTTTCCTAAGGATTTCATACAGTTCTTAAACAGGAATTCTGACTGTATCACCTATAACAATAAACAGCTGCAGTCTACAGATAGCGCTGTGTGCGGGCATTACTGCATATATATGCTCCATCACCTAGCCAGAGGATATAAGCTGAAAGATTTATTGAAAAAATTTGACAAACATTTTAAAACTAATGACGCTTTTGTACAAACATTTGTGGGTCGTAGATTAAAAAGTAAAATGAACTGTTGTTACTACAATCAATCATGTGTTTGTTATGTTGACAACGTACAATAAATGTGTTTAAATGAACAGAATGCTATTTTGATAATGTACAATAAACTTGGTGAATAAAAATGTAATTTTATCACATCTGAGGGTCTGTCTTTTGTTCTGTCATCAGCATCCCTCTACACATTGCAAAATGCAAGACCAGGATTTTTAGATAACAACTCTTATCTACTCTGAGCTTATGGTTGGGAGTTGTTTTAAGTTATCAGAACACACACAGGGTGTCGCTGTGAAAAAAAAACCACAATCCACAGCAAAATAGGCTGTCTACATACAGGTTGTGCAATATCCCACACGCAGCAAAAAGAAAGCACGTGGTTTGTATTACACTCAGCAAAATATCACATGGGCAAAAAAAAAGTGCACAATCTTTAAATTATATGTGATTACTAATAGAGAATAGCTCTTATTTCTTCAAAATTATATACAATATATGAAGCTAAAATGTTCTGTGGGTATATTTAATATTTTAAATAAAAGTTGGGGGTATGGGGGGTTCCAGACCTGAGTTTTAAATGATCTGAAAACTAGTCGCTGAAATTATTAATAGAGATATATAATGTGTATATACAGGTTGTGTAATATCACGCATACAGCAAAAAGAAAGCACATGGCTTGTATTACACTCAGCAAAATATCACATGGGCAAAAAAAGTGCACAATCTTTAAATTATATGTGATTACTAATAGAGAATAGCCTTTATTTCTTCAAAATTATATACAAAATATGAAGCTAAAATGTTCTGTGGGTATACTTAATATTTTAAATTAAAGTTGGGGGGTATGGGGGTACCAGACCCGCGTTTTAAATGATCTGAAATACAATGTCTAGATGCAGATTGTGCAATACCACACAATCAGCAAAAAGAAAGCACATGGCTCCACATCCTGTTTGCAATAAGTTTTTAACTGATCCTGGAAATTAAACTTGTCATTTTTGTGTTCTTCATACCAGGCCAAGACTTCTTTTTTCTCACCAGGCAGCATGTATTCCACACCATAAAACTCTATGTCGGGCATGGGGCCTACATAGCTCTGATTTGCCTCTGTGTTAAAAAAAATATGGAAAATGGCCTTTAACCCCTGAAAATCCCATGGCTTCGGGCATTTTACTGAGCTTCATAGGTATGAAATTTAAAGAATCTATTAACCTCCTTTTTAAACCTACCAGGGTCACACACATCAGCCGCCCCCCTTGATTCACAATGCGCATTTCCAGCTTTTCTCTGATCAGTTCCTGAACAACAAAATAGGTATCATACTTTCCGGCATTATGGACTATAAATGTATAACCGGTAAATTTACCGCTGGTGAAAAACAGTACAAAATCGCGTGTGCAGGTTTTACCGCTGAATTCCCAGGATGTTGGACCGTACAAAGTTGTTGCGTAAATGTAATTGGGTATGTGTGTGCCTGTCTCCTGCATGCATTCAAAGTCATAAAAAATTTACTTTTCTGTCATTTGTTTAACACTGTAGGCTGCATATAACAAATATGACCGTCAAATCTGGAGACACGCCCATCACAAATGCTACATTTCAGACCACTGCACTTATGCTCATCACCATTGTTGACAAAACGGTAACAAGAGTCACAAAAAGATTTCACCCTGCAGAAAGCTGTATTATCAATCGCTAAATGTTTATGTTCTTCAAAACAAACATTTGATCGGCAAAACACACGACAACGGGGGCACCTAGGCTGTTCACCTGAAACCTCTTTGTAATCTGCTCTTTGACAACTTTTGCAAAACTGTACACAACCGTGATTAAACTTATGGGTGTACACCGAACAACACCTCTCACAAAAATAATTAGTACTGATAAAGGTTTTTTACATTTTTAATACCATAATAATGGTTTTCATGGTGTAAAACAAACACTGTCTTCTCTTTACATGTTTGGCCTGTATGATAATACTGCCACTTGCCACGGTCATGATATAGCACTTTAATTGTGGCATCAAAATAGTTTTCAAACAACATTATTTGGCTAAATGACACCATTTGATCTTCTGGTAGGCTCAAATCTTTGTGCGTCTGACAAGCTTTTGCCAACAAAACACGGTCATCTACATCAACACCTGCCAAAAGAGCATGCAGACTAGCAGCTAGACAAACATTAGAGCTGTAATTGTTGAAATCATAAAGCCACTGTTTCTTACGTTTAATAATCTGGCTGTATGTGATAGACTTCAAAATTCTTCTAGCACCACCACCACGTCTATTCTTGATTACAATGACAGCAAGTTTGAGAGAATTGCAAGCCACACATTCGGCATTGCTTTGTAAAGCGTTTGCAATGTTGTTCAGAAATGTTCCAGCGTTAAAGTCCTCTCTAGATTGCTTAGCTGACACAACTGGGTGAAATGCGTCCCCACCATCGAGTCTCAGCTGAACAAAATCACCAGGTTCTATTTCAGTAACTATCTGGGATAGCAGCTCCTGAATAGCAGAATGGATAACACTTACCGCTTCAGCAAAGCTTTGTATTCTGTCAAGATTTACAAACCGAAAGTGATCAACATACTCAAGACCATTAAAATGTACTAGTTCCCGCTGGTGATGAAAAACATGGTCTAAAAACACAGGCGCATCTCCAACCGGCGCAGAAGCAACACACGTGTCTGGATCTTGTGTGGACCTGTCTGCTATGGATGTGTCAGTCTGTTCACACGTGTCATTGTCTGCATCTTGTGTGGAGCTGTCTGCTATGAACATGTCAGCCTGTTCACACGCGTCACTGTCAGCCTGTTCACACGCGTCACTGTCAGCCCGTTCACACGCTTCACACGTGACTGGGTATTGTACGGACCTGTCTGCTATGGATCTGTCAGTCTGTTCAACACCCACACATTGTGTAGAATTACCAGCTGTATGTACAGGGTGTGTGTCACACTGATGAATGTCAGCCGTAACAACTTTTTGTGTTTGCCCTCGCTGTGGTCTGTCTCTTTGATTAGGACTTGTTTGATTGGTAAGCGAACCGGGAGGTACAACCTTTTTGTTAGAATGTGCACGCCTCTTTTTTCTAGCGTGTAGAGAATGCCTGGCTGTATGTAACATCTTTATAGCCCGTTTTTTAAAACTCTAGACCTTTTGCTATGATGTGTTTTATTCGTTTTTCTCAGGCGATTCCCGCTAATACCACTACCCACCATACATAGTCATGCATTGTCACGGCTATCTTTTTCATATAACGACACATATTTCATAAATTTTTCATGCTTTTCAGGTACCTCTCTAATAGCGGCAATGTTTGATGGTGATGGTAATAATGCTTGTAAAATATAAGTGTTCCAAACATTACATAGTAAATCATTTGCCATAGCACTCATGCGGTGATTGTTACGTCCCAAATACTCCAAGTCCTCCGCCCCCACAGAGCGTAGGTTATAAGTTGCTGGGGTTGTTCCGGTGTGTGTGTATTTTCTGTAACAGTTGGGGAAGGTCTTTCCCACAGGCCTGGTGTTATAAGCGCAGGCGTGTATGTTGGGCTGAATGCATCTGTTGTAGGGGTTGGCGCGGTTGTTGCCATTTCTGAGGCATCACCTTCCGATCGTTGGCATTTGGAGTCAGGTGTAGCATCAAAGATTCGTCTCTTTACATTGTCTGTCTCAACAGAGGCTGTAGGTGTATCCAGAACAGCGTAAAAAGAAGTGTTTAACTTTGTGTTTGTAGGTTCACCCCCATAACTGAACCGCTGTGGTGTCGTCGTGTTTTCACAAATAGGCGATAGCGCTGTTGTCCTTATCGATCCAGCATGCCTTTGTTGAGTAGTTGTTCCTCTCTTGCCAGTTGATGTTGTGCGCTGATCGAGCATTGATGGTAGTATCTGTCTGAGGGTAGTCAGCTGCTCATTAATCCTTTTGAGATTCTCTTTCATTTTTTTTGCTACAAGTAAAAATAAACAAAATACAAGACTTAAAGAGACTCTGTAACATGAAAAACATCCCCTGGGGGGTACTCACCTCGGGTGGGGGAAGCCTCGGGATCCTAATGAGGCTTCCCACGCCGTCCTCTGTCCCACGGGGGTCTCGCCGCAGCCCTCCGAACAGCCGGTGACTGTGCCGACTGTCAGTTCAATATTTACCTTTGCTGGCTCCAGCGGGGGCGCTGTGGCGACTTTCGGCACGGAAATAGACGGAAATACCCGATCTCCGTCGGGTCCGCTCTACTGCGCAGGCGCCGGAAACTTGCGCCTGCGCAGTAGAGCAGACCCGACGGCGATTGGGTATTTCCGCCTACTTCGGCGCCGACAGCCATCAGAGCGCCTGCGCAGGAGCCAGGAAGGTAAATATTGCATCACCGCTGTACGGAGGGCTACAGCGAGACCCCCGAGGGACGCAGGACGGCGTGGGAAGCCTCATTAGGATCCTGAGGCTTCCCCCACCCGAGGTGAGTACCCCCCAGGGGCCGTTTTGTCGTTACAGTTCCTCTTTAATTATACAGCCAATTTTCCAACTCCGCACAATGCATTAAAGCTTTCAGATCGTATAAAAGACATTCACCACATTACATATTTTAGTTAGGATAAAACATACACTCACGTGCGTTAGGGGCAGTGACGGGCCTGTCACTGGCATTCCGCTTCCTTCAGCACGTGAATTTGTCCTCCTACTTATTCCTTCTGCACATGAATTTGTCCTTTTACTTCTTCCTTCTGCACATGAAAATTATCACAATGTAAATTTGTATAGAGAACACATTTATTCCAACCTATATTTTACATTAAATATTACAGCCTGCATATAATGATACTTACGTTTCTTAGTTTGTGTGCCTGTTAAGTCAATACGGACAGGATCAAGATTCCCCACAAGCATGCTGGCTGGCCCTCTAGTTGTTGTGCAAGCGGGTATTGCCGCTGTGGCACTATTAGCTGCTACAACGTTAAAAAAAGCTCTGGAACTAAAATGAAAACAAAAAAAATTATTTCAGGAACTAAAATGAAAACAAAAAATAATAAAGTTTTAAAAAGCTATTTACAACTGGACATATATATTTAAACAAATTTAGCTATTTGTAACTATATTTTACATTAAATATTACAGCCTTCATAAAATTATACTTACGTTTCTCGGTTTGTGTCACCGGCCCGTCCGCATCCTGTGTGTTTGTTAAGTCAATACGGACAGGATCAAGATACCTCACAGCCATGCGGGCTGGCTCTCTAGTTGTGCAAGCGGCTATTACAGTTGATTCAGTATTTGTTACAACGTTAAAAGGCTCTGGAACTAAAATGAAAACAAAAATAATTAATTAATAAATTATTAAAAAGCTATTTACGGCAGAGCATATATATTTAAGCAAACTTAGCTATTTTGAAAAAGCAATGTGTGCCAAGCCATAGGTTTATTTACAGCAAGACATACATATATTTAAACAAATTTAGAGATAATGAAAAAAAAAAAAAAATTACGTGTCCTTACTGTTTATTTCTCTCTCCGGAACTTGATTGGCAGATTCATCATGAAGATAAGCAAACACAGTCTCTTCCACATCCACTATAGTAGAAAAAACACAAACGTTTTTGATCATTGTAGGCCTCTATTTGAAATTATAAACAATACTGGACTATCAAAAAATAGCATTAAATGTAAACTTACTTATCTGTGAGTCTGTGAGTTCGCAGAGAGGATTATACAATGAGCTGTTAGGAACGTATTGCGACATCTGTAAATATAAAAATGGCCGCTGTAATTGTCTAACAAATTATAGCCACAAATGACTAATACTGGTAACTACAGCCATAGAAAAACTAACTACAAAGCATATACAGGCCTATAATTATTTTGTTTACACATATTTACCAACTACATAAACAAAAAACAAAACAAACAAAAAACAGGCTATTTACCGCTACTATGTTCATAAAAAAACATAAATACCATAAAAAAGCGAATTATCGTAACTACACTTATAAAAAGAAATTAACTTCAAATCATATATAGGTCTATAATAGTTTTGTACACACATTTTACCAACTACATAAAAACATAAATTATAAAACATATACACAAATATAATTATGTTGCAAACATAGTTGAAATCAATAGATATGTATATATTTATCGGTGTTGGGAAAGAAAATAAACTAACCTTTTTCCTTAGCTGTAAAAAGTTCTAAAGCAAGCGTCTTGGTAACCGGCGATAAACGTTGTCAATGGAACAGCCTTTTGGTAATCAAGGATGTGACGGCTTTGAGCGTTTGCTTCAAGCTGTAGCTATACACTTCTTGGGCAGCCTAATTTATTCTAGTTCTTGGGGGCAGCACCTTAATCTTATCTAGGATTGACAACCAATAAAAAATAGAAAAGAAAAAAAGTGTTGACTTTTTTGCTGAGTGTTACACAAGCCATGTGCTTTCTTTTTGCTGATTGTGTGGTATTGCACAATCTGCATCTAGACATTGTATTTCAGATCATTTAAAACGCGGGTCTGGTACCCCCATACCCCCCAACTTTTATTTAAAATATTAAATATACCCACAGAACATTTTAGCTTCATATTTTGTATATAATTTTGAAGAAATAAAGGCTATTCTCTATTAGTAATCACATATAATTTAAAGATTGTGCACTTTTTTTGCCCATGTGATATTTTGCTGAGTGTAATACAAGCCATGTGCTTTCTTTTTGCTGTATGCGTGATATTACACAACCTGTATATACACATTATATATCTCTATTAATAATTTCAGCGACTAGTTTTCAGATCATTTAAAACTCAGGTCTGGAACCCCCATACCCCCAACTTTTATTTAAAATATTAAATATACCCACAGAACATTTTAGCTTCATATATTGTATATAATTTTGAAGAAATAAGAGCTATTCTCTATTAGTAATCACATATAATTTAAAGATTGTGCACTTTTTTTTTGCCCATGTGATATTTTGCTGAGTGTAATACAAACCATGTGCTTTCTTTTTGCTGCGTGTGGGATATTGCACAACCTGTATGTAGACAGCCTATTTTGCTGTGGATTGTGTTTTTTTATTTCACAGCGACACCCTGTGTGTGTTCTGATAACTTAAAACAACTCCCAACCTAAAGGTCCGTACACACGCCGGACTTTAGGCAACGACGGGTCCGTCGTTGCCTCCCGCTGGGTGGGCGTGCCAGCGACAGTCCGGCGTGTGTTCGCTCTGTCGTCAGACTGATACGGCTGTTTCTGAGCGATCCGCCGGGCGGATCGCTCAGAAACAGCCGTATCAGTCTGCCGACAGAGCGTACACACGCCGGACTGTCGCTGGCACGCCCACCCAGCGGGAGGCAACGACGGACCCGTCGTTGCCTAAAGTCCGGCGTGTGAACGGACCTATAAGCTCAGAGTAGATAAGAGTTGTTATCTAAAAATCCTGGTCTTGCATTTTGCAATGTGTAGAGGGATGCTGATGACAGAACAAAAGACAGACCCTCAGATGTGATGAAATTACATTTTTATTCACCAAGTTTATTGTACATTATCAAAATAGCATTCTGTTCATTTAAACACATTTATTGTACGTTGTCAACATAACAAACACATGATTGATTGTAGTAACAACAGTTCATTTTACTTTTTAATTTACGACCCACAAATGTTTGTACAAAAGCGTCATTAGTTTTAAAATGTTTGTCAAATCTTTTCAATAAATCTTTCAGCTTATATCCTCTGGCTAGGTGATGGAGCATATATATGCAGTAATGCCCGCACACAGCGCTATCTGTAGACTGCAGCTGTTTATTGTTATAGGTGATACAGTCAGAATTCCTGTTTAAGAACTGTATGAAATCCTTAGGAAAGATGATATTATCTGGTGACATTCCATAACTGTCAAAAAAAAAGAGCCGCGTCTTCATCCAATAACATTATTAGAACCCAGTGCTGACCACGCTGCGATGAACGATCTGTATTCACGATGTATGCCGCTGGCCTCTGAACAACTTTATATGTCGGTAAGAAATCACAAGGTAGGACATCTCTAAAGATACGTCTAGCGCACCAATCAGCTTTAAAGATGCTTTCAATTTCAAAATTATTCATTATTGTTGTTAATAATCAAATAGCACCTCTCTTTTATGATTCATTTCAACAACGTTATCATTTAAAGAGTACACAATCATATTCAAGGTTGTTGGAGTGGGGTTGGCAAAACGCAGCTCAGCTCTCAGATTACCGGTTTTCACTAGTGAAAAGTGTCCCGACCCAACTTCTTGATCCGGAGTTGTATCAAACGCAAACAGGGTGTACCCGTTCATGAACTCAGACTTGTCAAAAGAGAGCGCGTTATCCGCCTTCTGCTTGCCTGTAATGTGCACCAATGCCATGTATTCGCGGATGGCGGCTTCTGCATCAAAATTAGGTTGGAAGGGTTTTGCAGGTATCTGCTGCCCGTCTAAATACAGGCAGGCATAATTTACATTGTAAGGACTGAAGCACAACGGATTCCTCTGGTAACTTCCGGAAAATTCTTCATTTCCTACCAGTGCAAGTATCACGATTTTTGGAATATTGCCAAGAAAAAGATTTTCAAAGTTGGAAATTCGTGTCCCGGCCGGTATACTGTATACTTTGAGACACGCCCGGTAAATGGCGTACTTTGCGTTAGCGGTTAACAGCGCCTGACTGTGCCCGATCCTCACAGCTGGTGAGACTTGAACCCTTTTAATATATAACGATGCATTTTGTATCTGCACTTTAAACGCATCAGCTTCAGCGCTCATAAGGCAAAAAAATCTCTTTATTTCTGGTGAGTTTAATCTTCAGGTCTAACCCGTTCAGGATCAGCTTTGGCTGATTAAAAATATCGACGTAAATTGGCCCAACTAGCTCGACGCTTCTGGAATGCGCTGTAAACTGCACTGATGAAACCGGCATTGTCACCATCCAACGCTCGATTGTGAAATTTTCCAGCTGTATCTTTATAGAATAACCCGGATGTAAACTGCGTTGCCAAAGTCTGCGCGTTATAGTTTAGAAGTGTTTCTATATAGGCTCTGTAGGTATACAGATTATCACTTGTAGACACTAATCTATCACCGAGGGATACATCTAGCTGACTGAAAAGACTGGCTATAGGGTAATTAACCAAAGCCACACGGGCGCCATCCTGTAGGAGTGTGTTATCCGCTTTAAGTATCCGACAGGTGATGTGTAGCATCGTGTTATTTAAGTCGTAGTAATATTCACCGGCACCGCTTCCTGATATAAAGAACTCCAAGGGGGTGCCGTCAGCTAGTGCGGCGATAGGGTGTATTTCTACATAAAGGGATTTTTTCAATACTTGTTTGAGTTGGTGGTATTTGAAAGATATCCAGTTCAGATTTGGCATACTCGTTCGAGCAGTTGTGAACAAAAGCCATGTTGTACGATTAAAAGATGTCTCCTGGGGAATGGTCTGTTGCTTTCTGTCGTCTACGTCTCTTGCGAGCGCTTGTTTTATTCAAAAATGGGGGTAGAAGTATCTTGTCAAGACGTCGTTTTCTCTTACGCGTTTTTTTGTGAATGTGTACCGCGCCCGAGCCCCCCTGGTCTTGTTTTGTCCGATTTATTCTATCCAACACAGCCGTTGACACTGTTACAACAGCGTCTTTGGCGATATTTCTGGCTGCGGTTTTCACATGCGGCTTTACAACAGGGGAACAACTCTACGGAATAGCCCCCTAAATAAACCGGCTAGACCCGACCCGTGCATGAATTCATCGCCGCGGAAACCATCCAGCCCATAGCCCGCTTGAGCAAGGTAATATCGGGTGTAGATATTTGGGTCGCCGTACAGTTTCTGCAACATTTCAATTTGCAGCAGTGCTCCACTGTCTGAAATGAAGTTTCGCAATAGATTTTCCGTACTTAAACCTAACAGGTTTCCCCTGATCGGTTTGAATTGAAATGGTTACTGAATCAAAGTGATGTTTGCAGAGCGGTATATAGTCGGGTCTGCTGTATCTTTGTGTGTTTATCCCACCGCCTCTACCACCGACTTCAACGGTTCTCAATAATTGAACATAGGCATCCCCTACAAGCTGATGTTCTATTATATCCGTGTACACAAACAGCGTATAAAACCCCGCTCTGATATCGGGGTAGAATCTTTTGGTGTTTTGTGGTGTTTGACTCGGATCTGGTGGGTAGTAAGGATGGTAACCTGCTTTTAGCTGTTTCAGTTGTTCAGGTGTTGGTACAAGTAAACCTAATATATGTCCCAATTTTTTACCCGGTATGAAAATGTGTGTGGGTGAATTATACAGACTAACGGTTCTTTCAGCCTCATCATACGTCAATTTAATCTGGTCTTGAGGTAACTTTGCTTTTTCGAGTCTATGATTAACACCTTTGATAAGATCGTCAATAGTGTGATAATACCCGGCTCTAACATAATAATCTCTTAACGGTTCTCCACATTTCCCGGCGTGAAAAATACCCTCGGGTCCTTCAAAGGTATACCATGAATGCGGATACTGTATTTCGGTGAGCGCTACTTCCCACGAGCCGCGAAGTTCCACAGATTTAGCCAATTTGGTTTTATAGTGTGAAATGGTATTCTCTGGGTAAATTTTTGATGAGGCGTTGCACGGTAAGGTAATATAAAGGGATTCGGTCTGCATATTTTATATATCGATCAGCTGGTTTTCCTGAATCCACTCGTTTAATTTTTCAGGGTACCCGAGCCACTTAACTAGGTACAAAGTTTTCCCCTTCACACTTTTCTTTCTTATAATTTTTTCTATCTGATAAATTCTGTTTTTATGAAGCGGCACTTTTTGTAGTTCATCATCATAGAATGACCCCTCAATGGCGTCCCCAGCTAGATCTCTCAACTTATAAAGAGGCCTAAGACCCCTGGTGTTGATAGATTGTATTGTGAAGATCTCTTCCGTGTAGGTTTGCTCATAACCTTTTGTAAATACACTTTTATAACAGGAAATTCTCACGTGGTCGCCAACTACAAGCGCGGGCTTAATCTTTTTAACACACGTATAATCTTGGTACAGGTTTTTCCAGATTAACAAAGAATTGTTTTTTGTAACAGAAGAAGGTTTGCATCGTATAGAGGAGTGGTATGTGTTATTATAACTTGTTAAGATCTTTTGTAAATTATCGATGTAACGGTATGTATTTTGGTGTCTAAAATAGCACCACAGCTTGGTTTTCAAAGTGCAATTAAAACGTTCTACAATGGCGGCCTTGACCGTGTTTGTAGTAAAAAAATGCTTTATTTCACGATCTGCACAAAGCTTTTTCATCGGTTTATTCATGAATTCTCGACCGCGGTCGGTTTGTAGTTTTTTCGGTATTCGATCACTACTGCGAAATATGTGCTCAAAAGCCTTAGCAACTGCTTTCCCAGACTTATTGCACAGACCGATACACCATGTATATTTAGATAAAACATCTATGACCGATAAAATATATTTCACACCGTCATTGTAACTTGAAAAATCTATCATAGACACCAGGTCCGCCTGCCATTGTGCGTCTATATCTGAGACAACAATTTTGTTAGTTTAAAATTTTTTCTTAATAGGTTTAAACAAAGTATATGTGTCTTGTCTGTTAAGCCAGTTTTTGACATCTTTCCTGCTTAATCCATACTTCCGAACAACTCTATGCAGGCTGTCGACACCGCCATAAGAACCGGCGGTTTTAAATTATAATAATGCTTTCTCAAAATGTCTTTGGTAGAGGGCATTTGCCTGCTTTTGGTTTGCCTGTCAGCCATATTCAATGTATTTTGGGTTTACAACCAACCTTTTATGCATGTCAAATAAATGACATTGGGCTAACAAAGGGTGGGGGCGGCCTGTATGGGGGCGTGAGTCATTGGGGGGCGGGTCCAAGACCAGAAGTGGGCGGTGTTTCACTGTGGGCAGTAAGGGGCGTGACACAGCATCACTAAGGGCATTAGGGGGCGGGGACACATACCGTAAGGGGCGGGGAAAAGGTGTGAAAAGGGGGTGGGGGAAAGGTGTGGAAAAGGGGCGGGGCACCTGTCACTTTGCCGGAAGTGGGCAGTTTGCTGTGACATGTCTAACCTTACTACTGAAGTTACAACGGCCTCATACACAAATGACAGTTACAACAATTTCATACACTGACCCCAAACCGTATGCACTGCGGTACATACTAGTCGGTCACATACTCTGATTTGAAGTACAAGGCTGATCTAGAGAACGTGAGCACAGAACAGACCACACGATGCAATCTCACACAGATAACAATGAAACATAACTGAGCATACAATACAGGCACCGGTATCACAATACACTACGGTCTCTAGGAAATACAAATTCTTGACTTAGTACACAGAAGTCTAACTTATTAAATACAATATTTCAAAAGGTGGAAAAGGGCAGAAAAGAGTATACTGTACACCAAAATAGTAAATTGGAATATGTGTGGGTTCACAATGGTGTTTTTTTTCTGGTTGAACTTGATGGACGGATGGCTTTTTTCAACCCATCTAAGTATGTTACTATGTAACAGAACAAGAATTAACAATAACACAGGCCCTTACTTATAAAAATAAAAGGGAATAAACAGAAATAAACTTTACCCTTACAGAAAAGGTCTAATCCTGGCTGTGGAAGGACATTTTAGCTGATCAGAAATCAGGGACCCCTCTGGCTTTGGAAAGCTACCTCCTGAGGAATGACATTGGTTGGAGTTCAGAGGAGACACTTTGGAAGACTGATTGCACCCCTAGGCTCCCCAAACTCCCAAGGAAAATAGATTTTTTCCTTTTCTATAAAATGGATTGACATGTCTTCTGTAATATAAGGCCCCATTTTGTGTCTTGTTTCCAACAGACTTCCAATCACAATATTTTAATACAGACTTTAGAGTATCCTTTAAAGTTACAGGTCTGCTTTAAAGGCCAACTGACTTGAAAGGCTTCCATATTTATTTCCTTCTAAACAATGAAAATTGCACGGCTCTTCTTCTGATCTTTTGCCTCTAACACCTTTAGATATGGACCTCGGACAAGCATGCAGATCAAATGTTTGACTGAAGTGTGACTGCATTTGAAGCATTCTTGCATTTGTGCGAGTCAGACACTACTGATGCATGAAAGATCAGCAGGCCTGCCAGGCAACTGTTATTGTTTAAAAGGAAATAAATATGGCAGCCTCCATATCCCTCTCAGGTCAGGTATCCTTTATAGTGTACCAGAGGTGGTACACTGGCCCATATTTATACTTGCCTGGGGCTCCCTCCAGCTTCATGAGCATTGTGGCTTCTCTTGCCGCCCTCTTCGGCCCCTCTGTACTGGCGCTACGGCTCCCCGTAATCCAGTCAGCCGCCACCAGTCGTCGGCTTCTGTACATGCCTGGCTCGGCCACACGTGTGCCCCTGCCATGCTCTCGTCCCCTGTGCAGTACTACTGCAGTGTTACAGTGTTCATGGGGCTGAAGGAAGCCACATCTAAGTATAAATACAGGCTAGTGAACCATCTCAGGTTCACTTTGAGGCACTCGTGCTGTGGTAAAGATAGGCAGGCTCCCCCTGGCAGAACATTATATTGTTCCTCAGGATGACTCACCCTTTTTGCAGCTCAGAGTTTGAAAACATTCAATAAGTTAATCTTTAGATAGATAAATGAAAAATGTTGTGTTTAATCAATGCTCAGTTCCAGTGGCGGCTCCAGGATTTTTTTGGGGGGTGCTATGCAGGTGTTGTACCAACTTCTGGGGTAGCCGACGGCAAAAAATGGGCGTGGCCATGACGGATGAGGGCGGAACTAACTGTAATTTAAAAGTGCAACGCAAAGACAGTGGTCTCAAGTTTTGATTACCCTTTTCCCAGAAAATTCACATAATTGTGCAAGTTTTCTCAAGAAAATACACGTAATGTGAGCAGATTTGCCCAGAAAATACGTGCAACCCTGTCGGCAGATTTGCCCAGAAAACACGTTCAATCATGTGGCAGATTTGACCAGAAAACACATTCAATGTCTGCAGATTTGACCAGAAAACACGTTCAATCATATGGCAGGTTTGACAAGAAAACACGTTCAATCATGTGGCAGATGTGAGCAGAAAAAACTTCAATCATGTGGCAGATTTGACCAGAAAACACGTTCAATCATGTCGGCAGATTTGACCAGAAAACACAATCATGTGGCAGACTTGACCACAAAATACGTTCAATCATGTGGCAAATTTGACCAGAAAACACAATCATGTGGCATATTTGACTAGAAAACACTTCAATCATGTGGCAGATTTGACCAGTAAACACGTTCAATCATGTCGGCAGATTTGACCAGAAAACACAATCATGTGGCAGACTTGACCACAAAACACGTTCAATCATGTCGGCAGATTTGACCAGAAAACACAATCATGTGGCAGACTTGACCACAAAATACGTTCAATCATGTGGCAAATTTGACCAGAAAACACAATCATGTGGCATATTTGACTAGAAAACACTTCAATCATGTGGCAGATTTGACCAGTAAACACGTTCAATCATGTCGGCAGATTTGACCAGAAAACACAATCATGTGGCAGACTTGACCAGAACATACGTTCAATCATGTGGCAGATTTGACCAGAAAACACTTTAATCATGTGGCAGATTTGACCAGAAAACCAGTGTTGCTCAAATCCAATCTGGATGAAATCCGGATACTAGCTATTCGGATTTCATCATGTTAAACTAAAATCACCTGTGCGGGGGGTTTAATCTTACCTATCGTGACATCTTGTTTGTCTGTCCCTCGGCGCCTCCCACGATGCGGTCCAATCCGACGCCACGTGACTATACACTTTCTCCTTCAACCCGGAAGGAGGAAGTGTTTTTAGTCACGTGACGCCGGATTGGAGTGCATTGTGGGAGGCGCCGAGGGACGGACGAAGAAGACGTCATGATAGATAAGATTAAACCCCCCGCCCAGCCCGCACAGGTGATTTTAGTTTAACCTGATGAAATCCGAATAGCTACTATCCGGATTTCATTCGGATAGAATTTGAGCAACACTGCAGAAAACACAATCATGTGGCAGATTTGACCAGAAATCACTTCAATCATGTGGCAGACTTGACCAGAAAACACTTCAATCATGTGGCAGATTTGCCCAGAAAATACACCTGCTAAGAAATAAAAAAAAAAATGTACTCACCCGTAGAAGACCTCCTGTCCCAGCCTCCGTCCGGCGCTCAGCTCCCATGATCCTCTGTAGCCAGCCAGCCTGAACTGAAACTCCTGCGCTGAGAGCAGGGCTACAGGAAAATGGTGCCCGAAGCCCTGCACTGCAGACTTGAAGTCTCCAGAGCAGGGCTTCGGACGCCATTTTACCGTAGCCCTGCTCTGCAGCTGCCGGAGCTGCGGGCTGCTGCTGCCGGTGAACTGGCACGGCGTCTATTAGACGCAGAAAGTCAGTTCACGCTGGGGGGTGCTTTAGGGGTGCTTGGACAATTTTAGGGGGTGCTTCAGCACCCCAAAGCACCCCCCTGGCGCCACCACTGCCAGTTTGATGACGCATCATAAAATCTGTTTAGTTATTGCAGTGCATAGAAAGTCAAATGTGTAGGTTTCTTGTTCTTGCTTATATTACTTTATTTGGCCATACATGATACTTACCGGTAATCCCACCCAAAAGTGAACCCTTGCATATGCAATGATCAGCTCTGGAGAAGCAACTTCAAGTATCGTGGAAAGGGTAACACATATGCAGCCCAAAGTGATGAAGGAGGCCTAAAGCAAAATAAATACAATATATACCATTATTATTCACATGAATGGAACAATTACTGTAGCAGCTAACAGTGGGCATGCTATTTTGCTGCTTTCCCATTTTAAATAAAGAGTAATTCCTCATGATCATCAACAAGACCCTTTAATCTATTAGCAGCTTCGATAGAGTTCGTTTGTTAGTTTGAACATCATAAACTGGTGAAATAATGTACATCACAAACATACCAATACAAGTGCTCAATGTACGATCTTGGTGGGTGGGTGCACTGCGCAGATGCCGTTTCCCGCTATGCGCTTTAACGAAGGCTGGATCCTAGATACAGCCGTTACAGCCTCCGTAGAAGTGCATAGCATGAAACGGCTATCTGGCATCTCTTCCATGCACCAAAACCAGCTGATTCACCATGAGCTATCTGGTTCCGTAGTCCCAGTCCAAGCCCTATCTAATAGGGCCATACTGACAGCCTTTTGTAAAATGTCACTATCATGCTTAGTGTTTATAATTCTTAATAATTTTGTACCATCTACGAAGATGGCAACATTACTCTGTCTCCAACTACTATATCATTAGTACATGAATTGACAAGGATTGGACCTAGTATTGACCCTTGCAGGACCCCGACACTAAAGCCTGGTACACACATCCAATTTTTATTAGCCAATGACTGGCCAATTTTACCACCTTCATGTAGAATGAGGGTCAACAGATTTTGAATTTTATGAACAGGTTGTGTAGGTAAGCTCTCATACTACATGAAAGTGGTAAAATTGGTCAGTGAATGGCCAATCAAAGTTGGATGTGTGTATCAGGCTTAACAGTTTTGAGCCGTGCATGCGCAGAAGAGCGCGGCCTGCTGGATTACCGGGGGGATTTACAAGAGAAAGGAGCTGCTGCAGAGGATAGCGAGGGACCAAACGTACCTCATGGGGCTGGTGGAAGCCCCAGGTAAGTATAAATACACCCACATGGCCCATCTCAGGTTCCCTTTAACCAGTTCCCCTTCCCTGTACGCACACTATCCTCCTAGTCCCATGTCATGCTTTGCAATGCACAAAGTTTTTTTTTGCATTATACATAAAACTTTTTAGCATTATTAATGGTTTTTCTTGTTTGTTTGTTTTTTTTTTTTTTGTTTAACCTGTTTTATTTCAATACAGACTTCTGTGTGAATGTCAGATGAAGTTTGGATAGATTGAGCAGCAATCTGTGAGCTATCCAAACTCTTCCCCCATTCCATCATCACCCACAAAACATAGCCAAAGAGAAGCTGGGAAAAAGGACAAGCTAATCTGAGCTGATCACCTGACACTGCCCACCCCCTCTGGGTTGCAGAGATTAATTATTTGTGGCCAGCACACTAGCACTACAGCCTTCTCACCTTGCTCAGTGTACCGTATTTTTCAGACTATAAGCAGGGCCGGATTTAAGCCAAGGCCACATGGGCCATGGCCTAGGACACCACAAGATCAAGGGCGGGTGGGCGGCAGGCTATACTAGGGTAGGGTGACCATGCGTCCTCTTTTGCCCGGACAGGTCCTTTTTTCAGACCTGTCCGAGGCTTCCGGATGGTTTCTTGAAATGTCTGGGGAAGAGAGCCGTTCAGAGCCAAACACGAGCCGGCTCATTAAAGGGAGTCGAGCGGCCAAGCGCAAGGAAGAGCCGATACTTCTAAAGAGCCGGAAACTGAGACTCAGTCTAGTGATAGGAATCACGGCTCTTTTAGCACACCAGCCGCTCGGCTCCCAATGCTTCTGTGGCGGCGCTGATTGGCTGCGGTGGCCAGGAAGGAGGCGTAGAGGCGGCCTGTCGGTCTACGGTAGCGGGTTAGCTTGCGCTGGTATGAGAAGAGGAGTGATGGAAGAAGCTGCAGCGGAGTTGGTGAGACCATCCCCATATAAATATAGATGTGTATTTGTAGATACCTCCATTTATGTATGCACGTGGCGGGACTGCCCTTCTGGTATACACATTCACCCTCACTGTACTGTACATATATGTTTGTAGGGAAATGTGCTGCCAATCTCATAAAACTTGTCGGGAAATGTGCTGCCAATCTCATTGCATTTGTGGGGAAATCTGCTGCCAATCTCATAGCATTTGTGGGGAAATCTGCTGCCAATCTCATTGCATTTGTGGGGAAATCTGCTGCCAATAAGATTGCATTTGTGGGGAAATGTGCTGCCAATCTCATAGCATTTGTGGGGAAATCTGCTGACAATAAGATTGCATTTGTGGGGAAATCTGTTGCCAATCTCATAGCATTTGTGGGGAAATCTGCTGCCAATCTCATAGCATTTGTGGGGAAATATGCTGCCAATCTGATTCCATTTGTGGGGAAATATGCTGCCAATCTCATCGCATTTGTAGAGAAATATTCTGCCAATCTGATTCCATTTGTGGGGAAATATGCTGCCAATCTCATTGCATTTGTAGAGAAATATGCTGCCAATCTGATTCCATTTGTGGGGAAATTTGTGGAAAAAAATGGCCCTGCATGCCCGTGAAGTTGAACAGCACACTGCTAAGGTCTTGTATATTTGGCCCCGCCCATGACCATGCCCACATGCTGTTGTGATCATCCTCTTTTTTGGAAATCAAAATATGGCTGTCTATACTGAAGGGAGGGGGGTCATCAGGCTATCTATACGGAAGGGGTAGGAGGCTCATCTGGCTTCTTATACTATAGGGAAGGAGAGGAGGGTTCATCAGGATACCTATACTGGAAAGAATGAGTGGTCATCAGGCTATCTAAACTTGAGGGGGGGGGGGGGGTGGAAAGGTAAATTGGCTATCCATACTGGAGGGAATGGTCAACGGGCAACAGGCTATCTAAATTGGAGGATGGAGGGGGAAGGGTCATCTGGCTACCTATACTGGAGGTGGGGGGGGGGTCATCTGGCAATCTATACTGAAGGTGGGCAGCTGCTGACAGAGGCCTTGGGCGGTAAAGAGTACAAATCCGGCCATAACTATAAGACGAGCTGGACTAGACACGTTGGTTTAGATGGCAAAACCAGGGAAAAAATATACTAATGTAAGTGAAATGAAAAACAAGCAGTATAGTTACCCCAACTCCCAAGGCTATTCCGGAACCGGTCTGTCTGGCTGGTTTGCTTTCTGCACTTGCTTTCTTCTGTACTTTAAAAACCTCCCTGGCGTTCAATTTTCCCAGGATTTCTGTGCAAAAAGTGATAACATTTATTTTTAAAACTTTTTTTTTCCTGTAACTTGCCAAAATGTGTCAAGCAAGGGTCTAGTATACAGTGCAGGAGAGTATTGGCGTGTATGTACGTTTAGGCTACTTACACACCAAGACGTTGCGTTTTAGGGGACGTTATGGTCGCATAAAGTGCCCCCTAACGCAACGTATGGTGGTGTTGAAGTTGGACGTCAGATTGAGCTGCGTTATGCAGCTCTCAAAGCAGCCGCTCTAGGTTAGTCATAGGAAGTCCGGATCTTTTCAAGGATTCGGATCATTTGAATTGGATCATTGAAAAGATCCGGATCTTTGAACTGAATCATTTGAATCATTTTACTAGGGAAGCAGACTGGGTGAAATGACTAACATGACAGGACTTTCCCTGCACTGTACATTCTGTATTTCCTGTTTCTTCCAGACATCCATCCACTGTGAACCGAATCTTTCATTGTGATGATCCGGATGATTCGACTCACAAAATAGATCCGGATCAAATGAACTATTCGTTCATGAACCGGACAACACTACAGTCCCACCACGAGTCTCTGCAGTGCAGTGAATATTAATTAGCCATGTGGCTGGCCTCAGAGGAGGAGGGGAGATCTCCTCCTCCAACATTACTGAGCATGTGCAAACACAAACTTTGTTTTTAACGTGCTGCGTTACAATGTAACTCAACGTGTTACTGTGAACAGCAACATTGCTTTTACAGTGTTGTGAATTAGGCTGCGTTACTGGCTGCTGTAACGTGGGACTTTGACGTCCCTGTGTGGAAGCAGCCTCATACTATTCACAGCATGTTTTTATGGACGGATACATCTGTCCATACCGCTAGGGATCTTTGTAGCATCCAGCATGCAGTCCAGGAAGGAGCGCTGATTGATGTTGATGTTGATGACCGTTCCTTTAGGTGTGTCACAGGAGATCTTTCCGCCCTCACTATTCACAGTACTAATCGCCACCATCTTGTACGGAGCTAGGATCAACAAAACAAAGTAAAAAACAAATATATATGAAAGCATGCATGTAGGGAGTGGTCTACAGAATCAGACATGTTTATTTCTATTGTGTTTATGACCATTTAAACACTGGGGGCCATATGCAATTCACATTTTCACCTGAGTTTTCTCCTAGGAGATAATTTTTTATCTTCGATTTAAAATAACTTTCCAGCACTTTTCAACTAAAAAAGTACCAAAAAGTAGGTGAAAAAGTGCTATCAAAATTATTTGGAGTATTTTCTTGCTTTCTGGTGGCTTAAACGGCATTTTATTGACAAGTTTAAAATTATTACCTAGGAGAAAACTCAGGAGAAAAAGTGAATTGCATATTGCCCTGGATGTCTTTTAAAGAGACTCTGAAGTCTCTTTTTTGACCTGCTTTTCTTATTTAGTCCTGTTCAGCATTACATTTTTCTTGGATTCGCCACATTCCCGTGGCAGAACTGTGCGCAGTGATGGTGTCAGGCTCTGCCTCTGCTGTTGACATCTCTGTGAATGTGCTTCATGAACTTCCTCTCTTCACCAGCAGATGTCATTATGAACTAGCCTTGAAGCATGTTGTTTCTCTGCCTGCCAGCAGAAGGGCTCACTCCTCCAGAACTTGCTCTCCTCTACAGGCTATTGTTGAGAGGAGATTCGGATCAGGGGCGTAACAATAGACCCTGCAAGGGATGCCTCCGCAGGGGGACCCAGAAGCCACAGGGGGCCCGTGGGGGGAAAAGTTTGAGAGACTGACAGCTAAGGGCATGGAGAAATAAAACGTATTCTGCTCTCGCACCATTGTTATATTGACTGCATGTGTCCAGCACACAGATAAGGAATCACACACACTTTGGAATTTGTACACTGTCCCTGCTCCTTAGGGTTCGTAAAAAAACATCTGTCTCTCACTGCTGCAAAGTTCTGATGACTAGATGTTCAAGCTTACAAACAAAGGAGTCACATTTTGAAAAAAAGTTGTAGACTTTCCCTTTTCAGCAAAAGGATTCCTAGATTCTTATCACACGGGCTAATGACTTTATGGCCTCTGAATACTTTTACAACGCAATGGAGTGGAGATTGATGTCTTAAGGCCCGTACACACGCTTGATTTGTAGGAACGACGGGTCTGTCAGACCCTCCCGCTGGGCGGGCATTCCAGCGACAGTCCGGCGTGTGTACAGTCTGTCTGCAGACTGATAAGGCTGTTTCTGAGCGAAACAGCCTTATCAATCCGCCGACAGACTGTACACACGCCGGACTGTCTGCTGAAAACCCGCCCAGTGGAAGGTGACGACGGACCCGTCGTTGCCTTTAGTACGGCGTGTACGAGGCTTTACTGTTGCTGCTTCATTGAGAACTTGTTGTCTCATACTGAGTCCAAGATCTTGTAATGACAGTATCAGTGACATTCTGAATGTTATGCCAAAGTTACATTGAATACTATATCTTATGGTCAGCATGTGATTGTTGTTCCTCCATATAGCATGTGCTCTCATGTAGTAAAATAATACAGCTGTGTGTGTATGTATGTACTGGGAGCAGAGCTGCGACGAGGGACGTGTCGGTTGCAAGGGGCTGGAGGAAGCCCTGTGTAAGTAGATCTGGGGGTAGCATAGATTGCCTGACGTTTCCTTTAAGTTGAAGTGTTTTTATCTGCATGGGGAAAACACATTGGTCCTCAGTTTTCCTGTGCAGAAAGCGAGGGGGTTGGGGGGCCCCATCCAAAGTTTCGCGGGGGGCCCCATCCAAAGTTTCGCAGGGGGGCCCAGTGATGTCTAGTTACGCCCCTGATTTGGATGATCACCTGATGGCTTTGCACAAGGATATAAGCCAAGCCTGAGCACTACTCCAGTGCTAGCTCATCGTATCTCTGGCCCTCGTAGTCTGAGTTCTGGCCCTTGTATCTTGTATCCTATGATCCTGTGTTCTTGATTTCCTGTGTATGACCTCTATCCTTGCTCGACAATTCTTTGCCTAGCGACTACACTGCTTGGTTTGATATCCTGGTTAATGTTTTGCCTGTATGACTGTCTGTTCGCTTGCTCCTTCTGTACTGCAAATTATCTCTTTTAAATATCCACTGTATATATATATATATATATATATATATATATATATATATATATATATATATATATATATATATATATATATATATATATATATATATATATATAAACCATGTTCCGGGGTCTCTGTGCACACAATAATATATATACACTGGGTTGCTCTGCATTACTCCTTAGGCCTCGTTCACATCATACACGCTTCCGTGCGGATATGGAAGCACGTATGATGTGCTGAAATGCAGGAACGGCAGATGGGCATAGACTGCCCTTCTACCGTTCACATCTACTGCGCTGCGCAGCAGTACAATGCGCTGGGAAGCGTTTGCGTACTGCTGCCTGCATTTTGCCTGCACCGCAGAGCTGAACCCATCACTGTCAATGGATGGGATAAGCGGCGCAGATGGCGTGCGATCGGATGCGTTCCGATCGCACAGCCATCTGCGTTGGCTAGATGTGAACGAGCCCTTATGCAGAGAGATCTATTTATATATACTCCGGATGGCATGTGTATGCCAAGTTGAATACATTTGCCTGTAGAGTCATCTTGTGTATATGTTCGAGATTATCATTGCATATTATTGCCATTGCTGTGCATGAGCTTTACCATTGCATATTATTGCCATTGCTGTGCATGAGAATTATCATAGCATATTGTTGCTATTAACATTGCTGGTCACGTTCCTTTTGTTCTTGGCTAATAAACTCTGATTATTCATGTATGCCTTGTCTCAGTATTTCAGTCATTTCCTGAACAGTGACACTTTCATTGGTTGCAGGTCTTGTGCAATGCTCACAAAACTGCCTGTGAAGTGCAATGCACAATTCGAATGCAAGCCTTACAGATGGGCAGCCAATAAATCCTTCTGTGATCAGATTCGATCAGAGAGGGATCTATCTGTTGGTCAATCTGGTGGGAATCGACCAGTGTATGGCAGCCTTAAGAAGCCAGATAATTATAGCTTTCTACTAGGAAAACATATGAGAACGAACAAAAAATAATATAAATAACTAGGGATGACTGGTGGAATTCTGGTATTCCTGATTTCCGTCACATTTTTCAGCTACCGCCCAGGATCTGGAAAGCTGAAAAAAAAATATAAAAAAAATGTGGGTTCAAGTTTTCAATGAAAGTGTATGGCACTGACTTGGGTTAACTTTGAAGTCTCCAAACATGCCGCCATCGCCAAATTTGCTATACATGTCAGGATCACTAATGGACTGTGCCACATTTGTTTTCAAAATGAGATGAAACATTCGCTGCTACACTTCTACCTATTCCTAGGTAATCTAAATATAATTTTAAATAAGCCGCCCCACCCCGCACCCACTTTAAAAACATCAAATTTACATTAATAAGAGTATCAACAAAAGTACCTGGTTGATCCTGCACTTATTACTGGGAAAGAAAAAAAGTTGCCGGGCAAGTGGAAGCTCTACACTCCCTGGCTCCCTTCCAAGTAGTGAGGCATGCGGCACTGCTAAACACGGGGCTAGTGCAAGGGTACAAGCGACCCACGCAATTGTTTTGGGCTTTGCCCTCTAAAGGGACCTCGGTCCTCCTGTATTGGGCTATGCTTGATGCTCTGTGGCCCCCTCCTGTCCTGCAGATTTGCGGAGCATAGTGGGAGTCCCACTGCTCCTGTCTCCTCTGCCACTTTTCTTCTGGTTACCAGAGTTCCGCCAGTGCCTCTCATGATGATGTCATCATGTTAGGCGCGGGCCAGAACCATGGTAACTAGACACTAAGTGGAAGAGGAGAGCAGTGCGACTTGGCGCTGGATCGTAGACATGTGAGTTCCCACTACTCTCCGCAACCTGGCAGGACAGGAGGGTGCCGCAAATCTTCTATACTAGGTGGCCATCTGACCTTCCTGTCGGGGGAAACCTCTGACTACCTATACCGGTGTGCTGGTGGTGGGGCAACATTTGACTACCTATACCGGGCTGGGGATGAATGGAAGACATCTGACTACCTGTGCTGGGCTGGGAAGGAGGGGGGGGGGGGGCAGACTACCTACATTAGGATGGGGCTAATACATGAAACAAAAGAAGCACATTGGCCAGACAATTGATGTATTTTGTGCTTTTTGCCACTTTATTAGGTTGTCTTTCTAGTACTGAGTATAGCCTTTTTTTGCTATCAGAACTGCCTTAATTCTTAATGCCATTCCTCAGAGATTTTTGGTCCATATTGACATGACAGCATGACGCAGTTGGCTCCACTCACATCATGACATGGTCATGCCCATTTTCTGCTGCTCCCTTTCGGTGGAAGGGGGGGGGGGGGAGGGGAATGATGGCACGACACAAACTATGTGCTGCTTGGGGCGGCAAAAACCTTAGCAGCACCCCTGTCTAAACGGACGAAACTGTGCCGCTTTCACAGATCCAAACACGCTGTTAGTCACTGGAAAGAAACATATTTTACACAAAAAAAACGTACTCAAAGCCAAGATGCCATTGAAACAGTTTTACAGTTTACCACAGTAGTCCAATACAGTTCAATCCCTTTTACGTATGGCGCACACTGTAGTTCAAGGCCACGCGGTTACCAATATCACATCAGGGCTCACACGTCATATGCAAAGGAAGACAAAAAAACACATATAGTGTGTAACTACGATATTAATCAATTCCGACATCTCCCACGTGTGTCACTCGCCGTCACCTTAAAATAAGCAACACCAGTGCCAGGGACACCCCCCTCACTCACCCCGGAGACCTCCCAGATATCCGTAGGTGGGAATGACAGCTTTGGGGGTCAGAAAGGTATGATCCACGGCCACTTCCACTTACTCCAAGCGGAGCTCTAAAAAGCGCCACAATAGTGTAAAACCTACATTTTAATTAAAAATATAAAGTATTGCACTCACAAGCGGAGAAGTATCACAGGCATATCAAATACAGATAGAGTCCCCAGACGACCGCTCTGCAAGATGCCGTCCTGAATCCACGTTCTCACGCTCGCGTCCCTTCTCTCGCTTCAACTACCTTGCTAGTCACGAGTGACGTAGCTCCGCCCTATGCATTTCGTCACCTAGTGACTCATCAGGGGCTGACTTCACTCACTGGACCGGCGACTAAAAGACGCAGCTAGCCCCTCCCTCTGCAGCGCGCTGTATATTCTTTATATATACAGCGCGCTGCCCCCAAAGGATTAAATGTGGACTTGGATATAAATTGCTTTATTAGTACAGCAAGATTATTGAATATATATAGGTACAGATTGGTTATGGTTCATGATGGATCTATTGATGATCCCCATAATGTAACTTCTAGTAAATTGGTTGTAGCAACTTGATGGAAATTTATGGTAGGATTAGATTTTGAGCTCCTCTGAGGACAGTCAGTGACATGACTATGTACTCTGTAATGTGCTGCAGAAGATGTCAGTGCTATATAAATACATAATAATAATAATATGGAGGGACATTAGACTATGACTATGGTAGGATTAGATTGTGAGCTCCTCTGAGGACAGTCAGTGACATGACTATGTACTCTGTAAGGTGCTGCAGAAGATGTCAGTGCTATATAAATTCATAATAATAATATGGAGGGACATTAAACTATGACTATGGTAGGATTAGATTCTTAGCTCCTCTGAGAACAGTCAGTGGACGTGACTATGTACTATGTAAAGTGCTGCAGAAGATGTCAGTACTATATATATACATAAAAATAATATGGTAGGACATTAGACTATGACTATGGTAGGATTAGATTCTGAGCTACTCTGAGGACAGTCAGTGGACATGACTATGTACTATGTAAAGTGTTGAAGAAGATCATGTCAGTGCTATATAAATACATAATAATAATAATAATAATAATATGGTAGGACATTAGACTATGACTGTGGTAGGATTAGATTGTGAGCTCCTCTGGGGACAGTCAGTGACATGACTATGTTCTCTGTAAAGTGCTGCAGAAGATGTCAGTGCTATATAAGTACATAATAATAATATTGAGGAACATTAGACTATGCCTATGGCAGGATTAGATTGTGAGCTCCTCTGAGGACAGTGAGTGACATGACTATGTACTCTGTAATGTGCTGCAGAAGATGTCAGTGCTATATAAATACATAATAATAATATGGAGGGACATTAGACTATGACTATGGTAGGATTCGATTGTGAGCTCCTCTGAGGACAGTGAGTGACATGACTATGTACTCTGTAAGGTGCTGCAGAAGATGTCTGTGCTATATAAATACATAATAATAATAATAATATGGCAGACATTAGACTAGGACTATGGTAGGATTAGATTGTTTTATTTTATTATAAAAATACAAAAATATACAAGCATACACATAATTAGCAAATAAAAAGTATGCATAACAAATATAAGCATACTTATAATGAAGAAAACAAAATATACATGTCAATTCTCAATGCTTGTTAGACAACAAATACATAGGAAAATTTCTCAATAAATTTGAAACAAAATAAACTATCATGCAATGCATAATAAGAGATCATATAGAAGGCAACCGCTGGAAAGGTATGCAAACACTCGCATCCATACAACCAAGACTTAACAAAAAAAAAGGAAAATAACACATGTAACAAAAACCAGTACCAAAAATACAGAGACAACGCCTACACTACAACATTCTCACAAAATAAAACACCAACAGACACAATCAGAACAAAGCATTCATGCCCAAGGGACTTTTACGTTTCAGGATCCAAGGCCTAAGCCTTAAACATACAGAGACTAAAGACAAAACAGAAGACAAGACAAAAAACAAAACAAAACAGAAGTGACAAGACAGTGAGAAAAAAAAAATCTTCTGCCAAAAACATGTATTAAAGAAACACCTTTGTGTTTGTGGTCAATCTTCAAAAGAGAAATGTAAAAAAAGACAAAAAAAGGAGAGTGGAAAGTAAGAAATAGCGAGCTCACCATGGGAAAGACTTCACCAGGTTAAGGAGGCTTGATGTTCTGCCAAGCCAGAACCCAAGCTCCTCTCCCCAGTTTACGCCTCTCTAAGCACCAAATTTTCCCAACCTCCCCCAGAATGTTGTGCACCACCACCTGGACAGGTAAGTTTTTCTGTCTAATAGCTAAATCACACCGTGCCAACCATGTGTGTCTCCTAACCACTAGACTAACTATGTACAAATTGCATAAATCAAAACCCTGGCATTGGTTGAAAGCTCCACATGTCCACTCGACATAACTGAGATGCGCCAGAAATGGGACACAGAGAAACCCTTCCACCTGTTTATACACCTCAACATTGAAGGGGCACGAGAGCAGGAAGTGATCCATTCTCTCCTCGACAGCACACGCCTGCCGAGGGCAAACACGGTCCGCCACCCTCAGACACTTCATGTTCCCTCCAACGTAGAGCATGCCCTGGAAGGTTAGCCAGGCAATGTCCCACAATTTGTTTGGGATGCGTGGCGAGTTAAGCACTCGTATCGTAACCCCTCCTCCAAAATTGTTCCTGGGCCAGTAGGTCATGATAGTAAGAGTCCACCACATGAGCCGAAAGGACTTTCCTCTCGACTGATCTGATGTCCTCCATCGTTAATCCCCACTGCAATAGTTTCTTCATGCACGGTAAAACATAGGCCTGAAGGTAGCCATGACGTGCCCTCAGATTTTTCACTGGGCCACCGCTCTTCCAGCTCATAAGGAAAGGCTCACACCAATACTGAAAGATACCTACCCAACTAGGCAGGCTCTCTGTTAACATGTTACCAAGATTGAATTTGATAAAGATCAGAGAGAAAAACACAATCGGGTTGACCATCCCTAGGCCACCCTCCTGCCTAGTTTTGTAAGTAATGTTCCTACGTACAGGGTTAATTCTGTTCCCCCAGAGCATCTGGAAGAACAAAATGTTGATCTTGCTGCACGGGGATACTGGCAAAATCGCAACGTAGCTAACATATAACATGACTGGTACCAGATAGGTCTTGATCAAGTCAACCCTTTCTCTTAGAGTTAAATCCCAACTATTCCAGCGAGCTACCTTCACGCTGACACCATTCAGCTTGCTCTCCCAATTTCGCAGGCCGTCATCACCTGGGCCAAATTTGATGCCAAGGATCTTAATTTCGGCTTGAGGCACTAGAAAAGGAACCGGGAAGTACAAAGGACTCTCCATCTTTACCCATCCAGAAAGTTTCACACTTATCCGGATTGATCTTCGAACCGGATGCCAATGAGTACCAGTCGGGTGATCTTTTCAGCAACCACCACCGCCTCCTCAGCCTTAGAGACTACCACAGTAACATCATCAGCATACGCCAACACCTTCAGAGGTAAGACGCCAGGGATGCCCGCGGGAACCCCACCAAGCGTGCCGCCCTCTAGCCTCCTTACAAAAGGATCGATGGCAAACACGTATAGCAGAGAACTCAGAGGACAACCCTTGCGGACCTCAGAACTCACCTCAAAAGGCTAGCCAACCCATCCATTGATGAGCATGAAACTTTCAGCCCCTTTATACAATGTCTGCAACCAATCGATGAAATCACCTTGCAAACCGTAAACGCTAAGTAGACGCCAAAGATACTCATGGTTAACTCGTTCAAAAGTGTTTGACTGGTCCAGCATTACAAAAGTTTGCTTTCCTAAAACAGAAAGAATTTGCGATAATTCAGGTTGGAGTGAGCTCGAGATGTCTCCCAGGCACCACTGCTGAATATATGCAAATTAACCATTGTACCCTTAGAAGCTAAACACACCTCCAGAACCGCTGGAATGCAATGATGTGTCAGCTTGTTAATATGTACAGAGCCAAAATAATCCAACATGCATACAGACTGTTTCGGATTGTTTGATCCTCATCAGTGCATGGCATGGATTAATTTGGCTCTATGGAGTAGGGCTTGTAAATCCGAGAGGCACAGACTAACCAGCAAGCTCATGGTGACCCAGAACTCATTGGGGTGTGTAAGGGACTACAATGGTCCTAAAAGCCCCCTTACTAAGATGTTAAGAAAAACAAAAGTTTGCTTTCCTAAAACAGAAAGAATTTGCGATAATTCAGGTTGGAGTGAGCTCGAGATGTCTCCCAGGCACCACTGCTGAATATATGCAAATTAACCATTGTACCCTTAGAAGCTAAACACACCTCCAGAACCGCTGGAATGCAATGATGTGTCAGCTTGTTAATATGTACAGAGCCAAAATAATCCAACATGCATACAGACTGTTTCGGATTGTTTGATCCTCATCAGTGCATGGCATGGATTAATTTGGCTCTATGGAGTAGGGCTTGTAAATCCGAGAGGCACAGACTAACCAGCAAGCTCATGGTGACCCAGAACTCATTGGGGTGTGTAAGGGACTACAATGGTCCTAAAAGCCCCCTTACTAAGATGTTAAGAAAAACAAAAGTTTGCTTTCCTAAAACAGAAAGAATTTGCGATAATTCAGGTTGGAGTGAGCTCGAGATGTCTCCCAGGCACCACTGCTGAATATATGCAAATTAACCATTGTACCCTTAGAAGCTAAACACACCTCCAGAACCGCTGGAATGCAATGATGTGTCAGCTTGTTAATATGTACAGAGCCAAAATAATCCAACATGCATACAGACTGTTTCGGATTGTTTGATCCTCATCAGTGCATGGCATGGATTAATTTGGCTCTATGGAGTAGGGCTTGTAAATCCGAGAGGCACAGACTAACCAGCAAGCTCATGGTGACCCAGAACTCATTGGGGTGTGTAAGGGACTACAATGGTCCTAAAAGCCCCCTTACTAAGATGTTAAGAAAAACAAAAGTTTGCTTTCCTAAAACAGAAAGAATTTGCGATAATTCAGGTTGGAGTGAGCTCGAGATGTCTCCCAGGCACCACTGCTGAATATATGCAAATTAACCATTGTACCCTTAGAAGCTAAACACACCTCCAGAACCGCTGGAATGCAATGATGTGTCAGCTTGTTAATATGTACAGAGCCAAAATAATCCAACATGCATACAGACTGTTTCGGATTGTTTGATCCTCATCAGTGCATGGCATGGATTAATTTGGCTCTATGGAGTAGGGCTTGTAAATCCGAGAGGCACAGACTAACCAGCAAGCTCATGGTGACCCAGAACTCATTGGGGTGTGTCCAGCATTAGCAAGTACTTTCCACAACCCTCAGCCCTGCAACGCTCAAGGACCTCCCGTACAGATAGCAGTGCTGAGAGTGTACTCCTTACTTGAACAGAGCAGTGTGTTATAAATCACCTATTTGCTTCGACACCAGCAACTTCTTATAGTTGCGTCTCACGGACTGTGAGATAACTTGACTCTCAACACAGCAAGCAGGAGATAGTCTTTCCTCAGGCTTCTTCAATGTTAACGGAGTTTATTCAGGAAACAGATATACAGATAGATACAGTTCATCATATCCTAGCAAAGCAGATTCTCATGTTGAAGGTCTTGGCGTTACAGCTCTTGCCTAACTCACTGCGGAAGCTAGTCAGGTCTTCTTATATCTACTCTATGTTACACTAGACTACCTATGTACAGCATACATCATATTAGATTACAGAAAGGAATGAACATACTTAGAGGTCCCAGTCAGTATTGAAGCATAGCAGGAATCAGAGAGCCCCCTTTTCCAGCTCGTCCGGCTATTAATACCGACTAGGAAAGAGTTAAATGCGATCTTATCTTCGCCACGACTATTGGCTGAGCCCCCTCGTGGTGTCATAATACACACCAACTCGATTAATATTTAATGAGACTCTTGACATACTTACAAGGAATTCGGTGTTTAGTAAATATGGCTGTGGTTTATTGTTCTAGTGGTGTACATGCATAGGTCAGGGAGACCTGTGGCCTTGTCCATAGAACAGCTTCTTGGTATGTTCTAGTTCTGCTGACAGAACTGCAGATTTTCTCTCTAAGAGAAAATCCCCTTAAAGGGCAGGTCTGCTCCCCAAGCCTTTTTGACTAACTCAGTCCAAATAACTGAGGCCTACTTAAATTATAACAATCCCCCCTAAAAAGGCTTGACCCGCAGATCCCACCTTCTGAAGCCACCAGTACCTGGTTTCTTTTCTTTATGTTTCACTTTTCGATGTTCGTGCTCACACAACTTCTCTGCTCTAGGCGGTTATCCCTGGAAGAGAGAGAGCAAGACCTCTTGGTCTTCCTGTAACCAGGCTCTCTGGGGAGGCCCTACTTCTAAGTCCCTCTATACCACATGCTCAGCATTTGCGTCACTTACGTATCACTCACAAACTTGCATGACCACAGAAAAGTGAAACTCGTTTGTTTGTTACACAATGGAGCAGTGCCAGGTGCCTTCTAAAAGAGCGCCTTTATACAATCAGCTCCATCACCGGTACTACTAAACCTATACCCGTAACCCTGTGTATCCCTTAATTTGGAAATATTGGTTCATGAGATTGTTTATGAGGCACCAATCTCTTGACCGTGTTAATTTGTTTGCATAATTTTACACACAAACTCACCTGTATAATGATTCCCAAGATTGCCACCCCCATCACTACGACCAGTGGATGTAGGAAGAAATTCTGAATTGCAGAGGCCCAGTCCGAATGTCCCTGGAATATCGCCAGAAACCGTTTCCACCAGGTCAGACTGGAACTCACCTGATTATATTTGTGTTCAACCTCTTTAAGATCACCTTGATCATGATGAAATATCACCTCTAATTTAGTGTTCTGTTTGTTTAACCGTTTTAACAAAGTGTGTTCTTGTGTCAAAACCTGTACCCACTTGTCCCATGGCGTGTTATCCCTCAGGATGGGTACTTCCTGTGGAGCTTTGAACTTTAGAGTTCTCCTAACAATTTGAGGGATAACGTAGTCAAACCTGGATGACTTGATCCGTATGGGATCTCCGCTCACACAATATGTTCCCCTTGAAAGATCAACCCTATCGGAACAATTATGAAAATGTACAATGAATGTGTCATTAGACTTCATGTTTAAAAAACAAACTTTTCCTTCAGCCACCGGAGATATTGGTTTGGCCTTAGGAGGGATCTTTTGAATGGCTGCTGCGCACTCTGTGTTATTGAGCCCGCTGGCTTCTTCACTAAATTTGACTTGCCACGGCAAACACAGGTACTTCTGTGAGAATTGCCCGCATGAGGACAACTCTACTTGTTTCACCTCCCCGTCTAGCACCAAAAAAGGTTGACCTCTCAGGTCATGGTGTAAGACATGTGTTGAGGTGGGAACTAAGGAAGTGGCGGTGCCTAAAGGAATGTTGCACCATTTCCATTTGTTCACCCAACCATCTCGAAGCTTCCATGCAAAAGATCCTTCTCCAGAAAAATCGATGTACCTCCCCTTGTCCAACCTCAGTTGTACAGGATCTTTAATCATCTCCCTGACAAAATATGTCCCCAACTGTCCTGATTGGACCTCTTCCCCCCTTATGTCCTGAGTAGTGTTGGGCGAACACCTAGATGTTCGGGTTCGAGAACATTCGCCGAACATCGCCGCGATGTTCGGGTGTTCGCGCCGAACTCCGAACATAATGGAAGTCAATGGGGACCCGAACTTTCGTGCTTTGTAAAGCCTCCTTACATGCTACATACCCCAAATTTACAGGGTATGTGCACCTTGGGAGTGGGTACAAGAGGAAAAATTTTTTTTAGCAAAAAGAGCTTATAGTTTTTGAGAAAATTGATTGTAAAGTTTCAAAGGAAAAACTGTCTTTTAAATGCTGAAAATGTCATGTTTCTTTGCACAGGTAACATGGTTTTTACCGCCAGGCAGTCATAAATGTAATAAAGAGAAGAGGTTCCATAAACAGGGACCAGTAACGCTAACCCAGCAGCAGCAGCAGCACACGTGATGGAACAGGAGGAGGCGCAGGAGGAGAAGGCCACGCTTTTTGAGACACAACAACCCAGGCCTTGCATGAGGACAAGAAGCGTGCGGATAGCATGCTTTTTACCGCCATGCAGTCATAAATGTAATAAAGATAAGAGGTTCAATAAACAGGGACCGGTAACGCTAACCCAGCAGCAGCAGCAGCACACGTGATGGAACAGGAGGAGGCGCAGGAGGAGAAGGCCACGCTTTTTGAGACACAACAACCCAGGCCTTGCATGAGGACAAGAAGCGTGCGGATATAGCAGCAATGCTTTTTGCCGCCATGCAGTCATAAATGTAATAAAGAGAAGAGGTTCCATAAACAGGGACCGGTAACGCTAACCCAGCAGCAGCAGCAGCAGCACAGAGCACACGTGATGGAACAGGAGGAGGCGCAGGAGGAGAAGGCCACGCTTTGAGACACAACAACCCAGGCCTTGCATGAGGACAAGAAGCGTGCGGATAGCATGCTTTTTACCGCCATGCAGTCATAAATGTAATAAAGATAAGAGGTTCAATAAACAGGGACCGGTAACGCTAACCCAGCAGCAGCAGCAGCACAGAGCACACGTGATGGAACAGGAGGAGGCGCAGGAGGAGAAGGCTACGCTTTGGGACACAACAACCCAGGCCTTGCATGAGGACAAGAAGCGTGCGGATAGCATGCTTTTTACCGCCACGCAGTCATAAATGTAATAAAGAGAAGAGGTTCCATAAACAGGGACCGGTAACGCTAACCCAGCAGCAGCAGCAGCACAGAGCACACGTGATGGAACAGGAGGAGGCGCAGGAGGAGAAGGCCACGCTTTGAGACACAACAACCCAGGCCTTGCATGAGGACAAAAAGCGTGCGGATATAGCAATGCTTTTTGCCGCCATGCAGTCATAAGTGTAATACAGATGAGAAGTTCCATAAACAGGGACCGGCAGGCGGCAACGCTAACCCAGCAGCAGCAGCACACGTGATGGAACAGGAGCAGGCGCAGGAGGAGAAGGCCATGCTTTTTGAGACACAACAACCCAGGCCTTGCATGAGGACAAAAAGCGTGCGGATATAGCAGCAATGCTTTTTGCCGCCATGCAGTCATAAATGTAATACAGAGGAGAGGTTCAATAAACAGGGACCGGAAACGCTAAACCATCCCAGATGTTCATTGGTCATGTTACTTGGTTGGGGTCCTGGAGTGTTGCGTAGTCGTTTCCAATCCAGGATTGATTCATTTTAATTTGAGTCAGACGGTCTGCATTTTTTGTGGAGAGGCGGATACGCCGATCTGTGACGATGCCTCCGGCAGCACTGAAACAGCGTTCCGAGATAACGCTGGCTGCCGGGCAAGCCAGCACCTCTATTGCGTACATTGCCAGTTCGTGCCAGGTGTCTAGCTTCGATACCCAAAAGTTGAAGGGTGCAGATGGATTGTTAGACACAGCTACGCCATCTGACATGTAGTCCTTGACCATCTTCTCCAGGCGATCGGTGTTGGAGGTGGATCTGCACGCTTGCTGTTCAGTGGGCTGCTGCTGCATGGGTGTCAGAAAATTTTCCCACTCCAAGGACACTGCCGATACCATTCCCTTTTGGGCACTAGCTGCGGCTTGTGTTGTTTGCTGCCCTCCTGGTCGTCCTGGGTTTGCGGAAGTCAGTCTGTCGGCGTACAACTGGCTAGAGGAGGGGGAGGATGTCAATCTCCTCTCTAAAGTCTCCACAAGGGCCTGCTGGTATTCTTCCATTTTGACCTGTCTAACTCTTTCTTCAAGCAGTTTTGGAACATTGTGTTTGTACCGTGGATCCAGTAGGGTATATAAACCCAGTAATTGGTGTTGTCCCGAATGCGCACAATGCGTGGGTCGCGTTCAATGCAGTTTAGCATGAATTGAACCATGTGTGCCAGAGTCCTACCAGAATCCTCATCATCCTCTTGTGAGCGTTGTGATAGTTATTATTATTATTATTATTATTTATTAGATTTATATAGCGCCAACATATTACGCAGCGCTGTACAATAAATAGGCTTACAGACAATGATAACAGGGTTGACAGAACAATACAGGTAACAGACCATAGATACAACAATACAGGTAATAGCAATAAGATACACAACACAATGCAGATAATAGTACAATGCCAGATCATAAACTGGAATGGTAGTGGTAAAAAATTACCAGTTCCAAATTCTGGGTAAAGTGCACACAGTCAAGTATGATACACAAGGGAAGAGGGCCCTGCCAAAGGCTTACAATCTAGAGGGAGGGGCTGGTGACACAAAAGGAGGGGGTGCATCAAGAAGTTATTGGCAGAAAGGATTAGGGTAGTGTTGAGTTGATGTAGGCCTCCTTGAAGAAGTGAGTTTTGAGTGCTTTTTTGAAGGTGTTGAAGGTGGGAGCGAGCCTGATGGGCAGCGGGAGAGAGTTCCACAGGATAGGGGCAGCTCTAGTGAAGTCCTGCAGTCTGGCATGGGAGTGCGAGATGCGTGGGGTGATTAAGAGGAGGTCGTTGGAGGAGCGAAGTGGGCGGCCAGGTGTATATCTGCTGACCAGGTCAGAGATGTAGGTTGGGCAGGACTTGTGTAAGGATTTGTATGCCAAACATAGGATCTTGAAGCTGATTCTGAAGTGAATTGGTAGCCAATGAAGGGATTTGCTTAGGGGAGTTGTGGAGACAGAGCAGTGGGAGGAGTAGATGAGTCTGGCTGCTGCGTTCATGATGGATTTTAGGGGGGCGATGCGGTTTTGAGGAAGGCCTGACAAGAGGGAGTTGCAGTAGTCCAGGCGGGAGATGATGAGGGCATGGACAAGGAGTTTGGTTGTGTCTGGGGTCAGGAAAGGCCGGATCTTGGAGATGTTGCGTAAGTGGAAATAGCAGGCTCTAGCTACGGTTTGGATGTGGGAGGTGAAGGAGAGGGCCGAGTCTAGGGTGACACCCAGGCAGCGGGCTTGTGTGGTTGGATGAATGATTGTGCCATTGACAGTGACATAGAGGTCAGTGGGGGGTGAAGCAGCAAGGGGGGGGGGGGAAGATTAGGAGCTCAGTCTTATCCAGGTTTAATTTTAGGAACCTGGCAGACATCCACGATGAAATAGCTGAGAGACCAGAGGATACCTTCTCCATGGTGGTGGTGGAGAGGTCAGTGGTATGGAGGTAAATCTGGGTGTCATCTGCATATAGGTGATAGTTGAAACCCAGAGAGGAGATGAGTTTTCCGATGGAGGCGGTGTAAATGGAGAACAGCAGGGGACCAAGAACAGAGCCTTGGGGGACCCCAACTGAAAGTGGGAAGGAGGTTGAGGAGGAACCATTGAAGGAGGTCTTGAAGGAGCGATTTGAGAGGTAGGAGGAAAACCATGCTAGGGCACGGTCTTAGATACCCACAGATTGCAGTGACTGGAGTAGCAGGGAGTGATCAACAGTGTCGAATGCTGATGAGAGGTCTAGGAGGAGAAGGATAGTGTATTTTCCTTCGGCCTTGGCAAGCGTGAGGTCATTGACGACCTTGGTGAGGGCAGTCTCGGTGGAGTGGCCTGGCCGAAATCCTGATTGTAGGGGATCAAATAGGGAGTTGGAGTCAAGGTAATGGGTCATACGTTGGTGGACTAAACGCTCTAGGAGTTTAGATGCAAAAGGGAGTAAGGAGATAGGACGGTAGCTGGATGGAAGTGAGGGGTCTAATGAGGGTTTTTTAAGTAGGGGAAGTACAGTGGCCTGTTTGAAGTCAGAGGGGAAGGTACCCATGGAGAGGGAGAGGTTAAACAGAGTGGTGAGGACAGGAGCCAGAACAGGGAAGTGAGGACGGAGGCATTTGGATGGCACAGGGTCTAGGGGGCTGGAGGTGGCAGGAGAAGTGGCTAGGAGACGGCTGACTTGGTCCTCTGTGATAGGAGTAAAGGCAGTGAGTGGAGGGTGGGGTGGGGAATAGGTATTGGTGGGGGAGGAAGAGGTGGTGGAGTGGAGGCATGAGATTTCCCATCGGATGCTGGCTATTTTGTCGGTAAAGTGGGTGGACAGATCAGTGGCTGAGAGGGCGGAGGTGGGGGGAGGAGTGGTGGGGTTAAGGAGGGAGTTGAAGGTGGCGAAGAGGCGCCGAGGGTTGGAGGCTTGGGATCCGATCAAGGCAGCAAAGTATTTTTGTTTAGCATCAGTTAATGCGGTATAGAACAGCTGCAGGTTGGCCTTGTACGCCAAGAAGTCGGAGTTGCTGCGGGATTTCCTCCATTTGCGTTCGTAGGTGCGTGTCTGTTTTTGGAGGTTGCGAGTGTGTGCATTGTGCCAGGGCTGGGGGTTGATGGGACGGCTGGGGCGGAATGTGGGGGGTGCAGCAATGTCTAGGGCTGCTGAAAGGGCCTGGTTGTATTTGGCCACGGCTTGGTTTGGGCAGGTAACGTTAGGGAGGGTGGATGAGAGGGAGTGGAGGGGGTTGGCTAGTGCAGTTGGGTCTAGGTTATGCAAATCTCTCTGCCAACGACCTGAGGGTGGAGGAGGGTTGGGGGAGGATGATGGGGAGATGGAGAAAGTGAGAAGGTGATGGTCGGAGAGGGGGAAGGGTGTGATGTCCAGGTTGGGGAGGGTGGCGGATTTTGAGAGAATCAGGTCGAGAGTGTGGCCAGCGCGGTGGGTGGGGGAATTGGTGTGTTGGGAGAGGCCAAGGGAAGTAGTGAGGGAGAGCAGTTGAGAGGCTTCAGGGGAGTAAGGACTGTCCATGGGTATGTTGAAGTCCCCAAGTATGATTGTGGGGAGGTCAGAGGAGAGGATGTGTGGGAGCCAAGAGGCCAGGTTGTCCAGGAATTGTTTAATGGAGGTGGATGGGGGGCGGTAAAGGACTGCGATGACTGCTGGAAGGGGATGGTAGAGGCGGATAACATGTGTCTCAAAGGATGTAAAGTTTAAAGAAGGGGGTGGCGTGAGGACACGGAAAGTGCAGGACGGGGAGAGGAGCAGACCCACCCCTCCCCCAGACCTGTTTTCTGGTCTGGGGGTGTGACTGAGGTGAAGTCCCCCATAGGAGAGGGCCGCTGCTGCAGCAGAGTCAGAGGGGGTGAGCCATGTCTCTGTGAGGGCAAGGAGGGTGAGGGAGTTGGAGAGGAAAAGGTCATGGATTTCAGTGAGTTTGTTGCGGACTGATCTAGCATTCCAGAGGGCGCAGGAGAGAGGAGTGGTGTGCTTGTGAGAGGTCTGGATGGGAATGAGGGAGGAGAGGGAGTGAGTGTGGGTGCGGGAAGGAACTGTGAGGGGGGTGGAGACATGTTTAGAGTGGGGTGTGCATGGAGTCAGTGATGGAGAGGTATGGGAGTTGCGTGGGGTTGGAGGGTAGAATGGGAGGGTAGAGTTACATAAGGTGACCTTATTGAGGACTAGGTGGTGAAGGAGCAGGTGGAGGAAGAGCATATTGTGATATGTAGATAGTGGAGGAAGAGGTGTGCAGAAAAGTGGAGGAGTCATGGAGTTTGAGAGTAGGGAGAGATGGTTTGTGCAGGCCGAGATGTTTGGCAGTGTTTAAAGTTGTAAATAATGCAAATACCTTAGTGACTGCTTAATGCTGCTGGATTGCTGGTGAATTCTGGTAAATTCAATTAGTAAGATCCTTAAAGCGATCCTTAAAATGCGAGCCGACAATCGTCAAAGCCGATTACACAGCATCCTTATGAACATCCACACAGCCCTAGTGTTTGAATAAGATTGGTCTAGAGACCATTAGCCTCCACTACAATCAGCTGTGAGCTGGACAGGAAGTTGACCAGCATGGGGGTGGACTATGCAAATACTTAGAGCTGGGTGGATAAAGTTGTTGTGATGCATCATAGTCTTCACCTTCTTCCTGGTCTGCTTCTGCTGACCATTCGCGCTGAATTGTGGAAGTCCAACGTGCACCGCTCTGGCCCTCGTCAGTGGTGGCAGGAAATTCCTGCTCCAACTCCAGCTGTTCCTCCTCCTCTTCTTCATCATGTGTCAGCTTAGCCAACCTTAAAGCGCGAATGAGATTACTCCCATTATCACACACAACCATGGCCGGTTTCAGGTCCAGCGGTGCCAGCCACAAATCCATCTGTTCCTTTATTCCCCTCCAAATTTCCTCCCCTGTGTGCTGCTTATCCCCAAGGCAGATCAGCTTCAGCAACGCTTGCTGACGCATGCCAACAGCTGTGCTGCACTGCTTCCACGATCCTACTGCTGCTGGTGCTGGGTTAGCGTTTCCGGATGAGGTACAGCTTTGAGATGCGTTGGAGGAGAAGGAGTCAGAGAGGTAGGTGCTGCTGTTATCCAGTGGGAGGGACGGCGGTGCAGGTGTTTGCGGCATGGGCAACACCCGCGCCGTAGCAGGTGAGGATTCGCTGCCAAGCTCCACAAGGTTCACCCAGTGCGCGGTAAGGGATATGTATCGACCCTGGCCGAACGCACTCGTCCAGGTGTCAGTGGTGAGGTGAACCTTGCAGGCAACGGCATTCTTCAAGCTTCGGGTTATTTTGCTGACCACGTGCACTGCTCATGCAACTCAGGCACTGCAGAGCGCGCAAAGTGGTAGCGGCTGGGAACCACGTAACGTGGGATGGCCACTGACATCATGCCCTTGAAGCTGTTTGTCTCCACCACTCAATATGGCAGCATTTCGCAGGCCAGAAGCTTGGCTATGCTGGCTGTTACTGCCACGGCCCGGGGGTCATTTGCTGGCAATTTCCTCTTGCGCTCAAACATCTCCGAGACAGACAACTGAACTGTAGGGCTGCACACCGAAGGGCTGTTGGTTGTTGTGTTTGATGAACACTGGGAGACCTCAAGAGCACTACTCCGGAAAGTGACAGTGTCAGCGTCATCTGATTTTTTGGAATGTTTTGAACCACGCAATGGCTGGGCTACTGCTGCTGCTGAGGCGGGTCTGGTGGTGAGTCTGGTGAACCCAAGGGAGGCAGTGTTGCTGGTGGTACCCTGTCCTGCCGCGTTTGCCCACAGAGTGGGATGTTTGGATAGCATGTGGCGGCTCATGCTGGTGGTGGAGAGGTTGTTAATACTTTTCCCCCTGCTCAGGCGGGTCTTGCACACATTGCAAATCGCCATGGTAACATCCTCAGTGCAGTCTTCAAAGAAAGGCCAGACTTTGGAGCACCTGCCTTGCTGGCGATTTCTGTTTGCGCCTCTTTTGCCTCTCACTTGAACTTCCACGCTTGTGGTGCCTGAAATTTGCGCGCCGCCTACCTTGTGGCACAAGGCGAACTCGTGCAGCAGTGGGTTCTTCAACAGACTCATCTGTGCTGCTGCTACGACGGCGATGTTCTCGTTCACAAACAAAATCTGGGTCTATGTCCACATTGTCCATACCCTCCTCTTCCATCTCCTCAAACTCGTCATATGTCATTGTGGGGGGCCGCCGCCGTGGAGTACAGCTCCCCAGTACAACCGTCAGGGGAAACACCTCTTCCCTTGCCCCTCCCTCTTTAACCGGATTTCTTCCTCATTTCACTTATCCTTACAGTACACGATGACTGGCAGCAGTACAGTGGCAGTACAGAAATGCTATACAGTGGTGGGTGAGCGGTGTGCCACTATTGCCAGCAGCGACACAGAGCACAATGCTATACAGTGGCGGGTGAGCGGTGTACTACTGTTCCCAGCAGACACAGAGTGGCAGTAAACACAATGCTATATAGTGTGGCTGAGCCGTGTACACAGAGTGGCAATAAACACAATGCTATATAGTCTGCTATATAGTCACCCCGAACGGGGTGATGTTCTGCAGCACCCGAACAGTGGTGAACACTGTTCGCCCAACGCTACTGGGAACGCAGATTTTAGTACCTAAACACACGATACAACATGTTTTCCGGGGTCGGACTCTGAGGCACATACAGATGGTCCCGATCATCATCCTCATCATACAACTCTTCTCCTGAGTCTGACCCACCCACCACCTCTGCCACCCCAACATCCCCAGACACAGTCACAGACCCCTCATCGTCCTCAACATTAACTTGGGATGCTGGCCTGAGCCCGACCTCCTCCTCCACATCAGGCCCCATCATCTCCTCAATGGCAGCCCTCATCAATCGCTCTGGCGCCGGACCGATGGACACAACGTTCTCCTCCGGGGAGGGCTGCTGCTGACCACTGGCTGCTGGGGTGGATGTTATAGCTTGCGTGGGGCGTTGGCTGTTGCTGTTGTTGGGAGTGCTGCTCACAGCGGAGGTCTCTGAGGAACTCATGGTGAGCTCATATAGTGGTTGACGGTGAGTGGAGTATTACTGATCCCAGCAATATACACACTGACTGGCAGAGTACGCAATGCTATATAGTCTGGCTGAGCCGTGTACACAGAGTGGCAGTGAACAATGCTATATAGTCTGGCTGAGCGGTGTACACAGAGTGGCAGTATACACAATGCTATATAGTCTGGCTGAGCCATGTACACAGAGTGGCAGTAAACAATGCTATATAGTCTGGCTGAGCCGTGTACACAGAGTGGCAGTGAACAATGCTATATAGTCTGACTGAGCGTGTACACACAGTGGCAGTAAACAATGCTATATAGTCTGGCTGAGCGGTGTACACACAGTGGCAGTACACAATGCTATATAGTCTGGCTGAGCGGTGTACACAGAGTGGCAGTACACACAATGCTATATAGTCTGGCTGAGCGGTGTACACACAGTGGCAGTAAACAATGCTATATAGTCTGGCTGAGCGGTGTACACACAGTGGCAGTACACACAATGCTATATAGTCTGGCTGAGCGGTGTACACAGAGTGGCAGTACACACAATGCTATATAGTCTGGCTGAGCGGTGTACACACAGTGGCAGTACACAATGCTATATAGTCTGGCTGAGCGGTGTACACAGAGTGGCAGTACACACAATGCTATATAGTCTGGCTGAGCGGTGTACACACAGTGGCAGTAAACAATGCTATATAGTCTGGCTGAGCGGTGTACACAGAGTGGCAGTACACACAATGCTATATAGTCTGGCTGAGCGGTGTACACAGAGTGGCAGTAAACAATGCTATATAGTCTGGCTGAGCGGTGTACACAGAGTGGCAGTACACACAATGCTATATAGTCTGGCTGAGCGGTGTACACACAGTGGCAGTACACAATGCTATATAGTCTGGCTGAGCGGTGTACACAGAGTGGCAGTACACACAATGCTATATAGTCTGGCTGAGCGGTGTACACACAGTGGCAGTAAACAATGCTATATAGTCTGGCTGAGCGGTGTACACACAGTGGCAGTACACACAATGCTATATAGTCTGGCTGAGCGGTGTACACAGAGTGGCAGTACACACAATGCTATATAGTCTGGCTGAGCGGTGTACACACAGTGGCAGTACACAATGCTATATAGTCTGGCTGAGCAGTGTACACAGAGTGGCAGTACACACAATGCTATATAGTCTGGCTGAGCGGTGTACACACAGTGGCAGTAAACAATGCTATATAGTCTGGCTGAGCGGTGTACACAGAGTGGCAGTACACACAATGCTATATAGTCTGGCTGAGCGGTGTACACAGAGTGGCAGTACACACAATGCTATATAGTCTGGCTGAGCGGTGTACACAGAGTGGCAGTACACACAATGCTATATAGTCTGGCTGAGCGGTGTACACACAGTGGCAGTACACAATGCTATATAGTCTGGCTGAGCGGTGTACACAGAGTGGCAGTACACACAATGCTATATAGTCTGGCTGAGCGGTGTACACACAGTGGCAGTACACAATGCTATATAGTCTGGCTGAGCGGTGTACACAGAGTGACAGTACACACAATGCTATATAGTCTGGCTGAGTGAGCGGTGTACTACTGTTCCCAGCAGCGACACACAATGACTGGGGGGACCCTGGCTAGCGTGGCTGGAGCGCGAACTACCCTGCCTGCCTACCCAAAGCTAAACCCACAGACAAATGGCGGAGATATGACGTGGTTCGGGTATTTATTTACCCGAACCACGTGACCGTTCGGCCAATCAGAGCGCGTTCGGGCCGAACCACGTGACCCGTTCGGCCAATCAGAGCGCGTTCGGGGTCCGAACCACGTGACCCGTTCGGCCAATCACAGCGCTAGCCGAACGTTCGGGGAACGTTCGGCCATGCGCTCTTAGTTCGGCCATGTGGCCGAACGGTTTGGCCGAGCACCATCAGGTGTTCGGCCGAACTCGAACATCACCCGAACAGGGTGATGTTCTGCAAAACCCGAACAGTGGCGAACACTGTTCGCCCAACACTAGTCCTGAGGCACAATATGTACCTGAGGTCGGGAAGACTGTACTCTCTGCAATCTTTCAATTAAGAGTAGAGTTGGGCCGAACCTCCGACTTTAGGTTCGCGAACCGGGTTCGCGAACTTCCGCGGAAGGTTCGGTTCGCGTTAAAGTTCGCGAACCGCAATAGACTTCAATGGGGATGCGAACTTTGAAAAAAAAAAATTATGCTGGCCACAAAAGTGATGGAAAAGATGTTTCAAGGGGTCTAACACCTGGAGGGGGGCATGGCGGAGTGGGATACACGCCAAAAGTCCCCGGGAAAAATCTGGATTTGACGCAAAGCAGCGTTTTAAGGGCAGAAATCACATTGAATGCTAAATGACAGGCCTAAAGTGCTTTAAAACATCTTGCATGTGTATACATTAATCAGGTAGTGTAATTAAGGTACTGCTTCATACTGACACACCAAACTCACCGTGTAACGCACCGCAAACAGCTGTTTGTGTAGTGACGGCAGTGGCGGGTTCACTGAACAGGAATACAGTGGCGGGTTCACTGAACAGGTATGCAGTGGTGGGGTCACAGATCAGGTATGCAGTGGTGGGTTCACAGAACAGGTATATAGTGGCGGGTTCACTGAACACAACAGGTATGCAGTGGCGGGTTCACAGAACAGGTATGCAGTGACAGGTTCACTGAACAGGTATACAGTGGCGGGTTCACAGAACAGGTATCCAGTGGTGGGTTCACAGAACAGGTATGCAGTGGTGGGTTCACAGAACAGGTATACAGTGGCGGGTTCACTGAACACAACAGGTATGCAGTGGCGGGTTCACAGAACAGGTATGCAGTGGCAGGTTCACTGAACAGGTATACAGTGGCGGGTTCACTGAACAGAACAGGTATGCAGTGGCGGGTTCACTGAGCAGTACAGGTATGCAGTGGCAGGTTCACTGAACAGGTATGCAGTGGTGGGTTCACTGAACAGGTATGCAGTGGTGGGTTCACAGAACAGGTATGCAGTGGTGGGTTCACAGAACAGGTATGCAGTGGCAGGTTCACTGAACAGGTATGCAGTGGTGGGTTCACAGAACAGGTATGCAGTGGTGGGTTCACAGAACAGGTATGCAGTGGTGGGGTCACAGAACAGGTATGCAGTGGTGGGTTCACAGAACAGGTATACAGTGGCGGGTTCACTGAACACAACAGGTATGCAGTGGCGGGTTCACAGAACAGGTATGCAGTGACAGGTTCACTGAACAGGTATACAGTGGCGGGTTCACAGAACAGGTATGCAGTGGTGGGTTCACAGAACAGGTATACAGTGGCGGGTTTACTGAACACAACAGGTATGCAGTGGTGGGTTCACAGAACAGGTATGCAGTGGCAGGTTCACTGAACAGGTATACAGTGGCGGGTTCACTGAACACAACAGGTATGCAGTGGCGGGTTCACTGAGCAGTACAGGTATGCAGTGGCAGGTTCACTGAACAGGTATGCAGTGGTGGGTTCACTGAACAGGTATGCAGTGGTGGGTTCACAGAACAGGTATGCAGTGGTGGGTTCACAGAACAGGTATGCAGTGGCAGGTTCACTGAACAGGTATGCAGTGGTGGGTTCACAGAACAGGTATGCAGTGGTGGGTTCACAGAACAGGTATGCAGTGGCGGGTTCACTGAACAGGTATGCAGTGGTGGGTTCACAGAACAGGTATGCAGTGGTGGGTTCACAGAACAGGTATGCAGTGGTGGGTTCACAGAACAGGTATGCAGTGGTGGGTTCACAGAACAGGTATGCAGTGGTGGGTTCACAGAACAGGTATGCAGTGGCAGGTTCACTGAACAGATATGCAGTGGTGGGTTCACAGAACAGGTATGCAGTGGTGGGTTCACAGTACAGTTATGCAGTGGTGGGTTCACAGAACAGGTATGCAGTGGTGGGTTCACAGTACAGGTATGCAGTGGTGGGTTCACAGAACAGGTATGCAGTGGTGGGTTCACAGAACAGAACAGGTATGCAGCCAGGAACAAGCTAAGCCTAACTAATCTTTCCCTATGAGAGACAGTCTGCAGCAGCTCGCCCTACTCTCACTAACGCAGGCACACGAGTGACCGTAATGGCCACCGCTGCCTGCCTTTTATAAGGGGGGGAGTGGCTCCAGGGGCTAGTGTAGCCTAATTGGCTACACTGGGCCTGCTGACTGTGATGTAGAGGGTCAAAGTTGACCCTCATGGTGCATTATGGGGCGAACCGAACTTCCGCAAAAGTTCGCCTGCGGGACGCGAACGCGAACCACTGAAGTTCGCATGGAACCGTTCGCAGGCGAACCGTTCGGCCCAACTCTAATTAAGAGTACCTCTTTACTTACCCAACTAGCATGAGGATAAGCGGCTGCATATGGACTGTGTAATATCGTCCCCTGTGGTGACCCGTGTAGTGTGAATGGGGTTCCCTGTGTTGGCTTTCCCTCCCCCGGGACCGCTCTCCCCACCCTCTTTGTCACCTGGAAATGTGGCTTGATCTCGATTTTTACTTCTTGTTTCGAGAACCACCAACCCTCGGCTTTCCAGCCTTTACGTGTGGATAGTTGTTTCAGAGGCACTCTCTGTTGGTAGTTCCAGAGTGTGATGTAGTCCCCTGCGTCTCTCTGGTAGGAGAATTGACGCCTCCTGCTCGTTCCTCTCCAATCTGGAACCATCTCACTCTGCATAACCAAGACAAGGTACCCCTGAATCACACACTCCACCTTTTGCATGTACCCATTGTACTGCAATGTACCTTTTAACAAAACTTTGGATCGGTGCATTGATTCTGGAAGTGTGGCATTCAATAGCAGATTTACACTGCCATTCAAATGCTAAATGACAGGCCTAAAGTGCTTTAAAACATCTTGCATGTGTATACATTAATCAGGTAGTGTAATTAAGGTACTGCTTCATACCGACACACCAAACTCACCGTGTAACGCACCGCAAACAGCTGTTTGTGTAGTGACGGCAGTGGCGGGTTCACTGAACAGGAATACAGTGGCGGGTTCACTGAACAGGTATGCAGTGGTGGGGTCACAGATCAGGTATGCAGTGGTGGGTTCACAGAACAGGTATATAGTGGCGGGTTCACTGAACACAACAGGTATGCAGTGGCGGGTTCACAGAACAGGTATGCAGTGACAGGTTCACTGAACAGGTATACAGTGGCGGGTTCACAGAACAGGTATCCAGTGGTGGGTTCACAGAACAGGTATGCAGTGGTGGGTTCACAGAACAGGTATACAGTGGCGGGTTCACTGAACACAACAGGTATGCAGTGGCGGGTTCACAGAACAGGTATGCAGTGGCAGGTTCACTGAACAGGTATACAGTGGCGGGTTCACTGAACAGAACAGGTATGCAGTGGCGGGTTCACTGAGCAGTACAGGTATGCAGTGGCGGGTTCACTGAACAGGTATGCAGTGGTGGGTTCACAGAACAGGTATGCAGTGGTGGGTTCACAGAACAGGTATGCAGTGGCAGGTTCACTGAACAGGTATGCAGTGGTGGGTTCACAGAACAGGTATGCAGTGGTGGGTTCACAGAACAGGTATGCAGTGGTGGGGTCACAGAACAGGTATGCAGTGGTGGGTTCACAGAACAGGTATACAGTGGCGGGTTCACTGAACACAACAGGTATGCAGTGGCGGGTTCACAGAACAGGTATGCAGTGACAGGTTCACTGAACAGGTATACAGTGGCGGGTTCACAGAACAGGTATGCAGTGGTGGGTTCACAGAACAGGTATGCAGTGGTGGGTTCACAGAACAGGTATACAGTGGCGGGTTTACTGAACACAACAGGTATGCAGTGGCGGGTTCACAGAACAGGTATGCAGTGGCAGGTTCACTGAACAGGTATACAGTGGCGGGTTCACTGAACACAACAGGTATGCAGTGGCGGGTTCACTGAGCAGTACAGGTATGCAGTGGCAGGTTCACTGAACAGGTATGCAGTGGTGGGTTCACTGAACAGGTGTGCAGTGGTGGGTTCACAGAACAGGTATGCAGTGGTGGGTTCACAGAACAGGTATGCAGTGGCAGGTTCACTGAACAGGTATGCAGTGGTGGGTTCACAGAACAGGTATGCAGTGGTGGGTTCACAGAACAGGTATGCAGTGGTGGGTTCACAGAACAGGTATGCAGTGGCGGGTTCACTGAACAGGTATGCAGTGGTGGGTTCACAGAACAGGTATGCAGTGGTGGGTTCACAGAACAGGTATGCAGTGGTGGGTTCACAGAACAGGTATGCAGTGGTGGGTTCACAGAACAGGTATGCAGTGGTGGGTTCACAGAACAGGTATGCAGTGGCAGGTTCACTGAACAGATATGCAGTGGTGGGTTCACAGAACAGGTATGCAGTGGTGGGTTCACAGTACAGGTATGCAGTGGTGGGTTCACAGAACAGGTATGCAGTGGTGGGTTCACAGTACAGGTATGCAGTGGTGGGTTCACAGAACAGGTATGCAGTGGTGGGTTCACAGAACAGAACAGGTATGCAGCCAGGAACAAGCTAAGCCTAACTAATCTTTCCCTATGAGAGACAGTCTGCAGCAGCTCGCCCTACTCTCACTAACGCAGGCACACGAGTGACCGTAATGGCCACCGCTGCCTGCCTTTTATAAGGGGGGGAGTGGCTCCAGGGGCTAGTGTAGCCTAATTGGCTACACTGGGCCTGCTGACTGTGATGTAGAGGGTCAAAGTTGACCCTCATGGTGCATTATGGGGCGAACCGAACTTCCGCAAAAGTTCGCCTGCGGGACGCGAACGCGAACCACTGAAGTTCGCATGGAACCGTTCGCATGCGAACCGTTCGGCCCAACTCTAATTAAGAGTACCTCTTCACTTACCCAACTAGCATGAGGATAAGCGGCTGCATATGGACTGTGTAATATCGTCCCCTGTGGTGACCCGTGTAGTGTGAATGGGGTTCCCTGTGTTGGCTTTCCCTCCCCCGGGACCGCTCTCCCCACCCTCTTTGTCACCTGGAAATGTGGCTTGATCTCGATTTTTACTTCTTGTTTCGAGAACCACCAACCCTCGGCTTTCCAGCCTTTATGTGTGGATAGTTGTTTCAGAGGCACTCTCTGTTGGTAGTTCCAGAGTGTGATGTAGTCCCCTGCGTCTCTCTGGTAGGAGAATTGACGCCTCCTGCTCGTTCCTCTCCAATCTGGAACCATCTCACTCTGCATAACCAAGACAAGGTACCCCTGAATCACACACTCCACCTTTTGCATGTACCCATTGTACTGCAATGTACCTTTTAACAAACCTTTGGATCGGTGCATTGATTCTGGAAGTGTGGCATTCAATAGCAGATTTACACTGCCATTCAATTCCCACTGCCCGCACACCTGACCCTTCAGACCTTTCACCCACATTGTGCCATTAAATGTGTTTTCTCCTGGCACAAGTGCTCTTTTCCTCCATCCCTGCTTGGTCCATCTGTGCCAATCAGAGGGAGGTGTGAAAGGATCAGTACCTTTGTCCCCCAACATCAACCTGTTTGGGCCTTGTATTCTCATTAACCCCTTATTATTCATGAGAATGCCCTCTCTTCGTTCTCCTAGGACGAAATGGCAACCTAGGATCACCATCAGCACGGTACTCTTCATTAGGAAAGCACCTCCTTAGGAAAGAAAAACATTAGCACTTTGCATTATGCTTTGCTCAGACAGTTTTGTTAGTCTCTTTCCGATCTCCGAAATCTCGTTTTTTAGTCTCTTTCCAATTTCAGGAATCTCGTTTTTTAGTCTCTTTCCAATCTCAGGAATCTCGCTGTTCTCCAAACTCAGATTGGCATCTGGAACCTTTCGCTTATCCGACTGACATCTCCATCTTTGCTGCCAGCACTGCAGCTGTCTCGATTCCATATTGCCCAACTCCTGAAATCGAAATACAAACAAATCAATTCTTATTAATGATTTGGGATTCGCCCTGCGGCTTGTACTCTGTACACTTTAAATTGATCAATATATATTGTAATTGATCTTGTTGCTTTATGGTTCTCATGAACTCTGTTTACTCTTTTTTGGTAGATTGGAGTTACAACCTCTCTCCCCTACCTAAGTACTATCCTCAGTACTTACCTGTGTAAAATATGCTCCTGCGGACTTCACCTTTGGAAGCTCTCACCTCATTGCAGGCTCCTTCCACATCCCCCCCTTTCTGTACATACGCGGCCGTCACATGCACAGATTACGGATGCCACACCTGTTGCTGCTTTGCAGGTGAGCCTGCAATGCTCTTACTCATTTTCGCATATACTTATCTAGAACCTCATTGCGATACCAGCTCTGCTAGAAGTTCTGTGTGTTGTACCCTCTGATCAATGTTTGCCGTGCCACTATCCCCAGACTACAAAAAAAATGGCTGCCTCCCTGTAGGAAGGAGCTCTTTGCACTTAAACTACACAGGGAGCAGGGCTAAGCATACCAGCGTCACATGCCTGTATGCAGATCCCTGAATGCCCACGTGGTAGGTAGTCATATGGCAAACACCGTCCTGATACACTGTCACTCTGTAAATGGCAATTCTATCACCTTTATAATTGCCCCATGAACTGCTACCAGTTCTTGTTCTTTGTGCTACACTTGGCAGGAGCTGGAAAAAAATTTCTTTTGACCAATCAGTGGACGAGAAAAATGCACAAACAGCCCCAGCCCAGCATTGACCTCTTAGTCAAACTCTGGCCCTGTCCACGACAAAAAACGGAAAAAAACGCTACCGCTCTGCAGCCGCGGCGACGGAAACCTGGATTGGTCAACTCCCTTTTTTTCCAACTCCGGCACCCCCCTGATGCACTGTCCCCCCTTTTCTCTATTGGGAACTCATGCTGCACCACCCGGTAAGGTGCCTCACTTAAAGGAATAATCCCATAAGCAACTCAGTACAGACCCTTTCCTGATCTGCGCTGCTCCGTGTCTCCCTGCACCTAGCTGGGAAACACTTCCTATCCATGACCATGCTAGTCTCACAGCAACTGCTTGGTGCACGTATCCTGGCATTCCTATCCCTGGACCCAGACTATGGGGAAATATTCGGGATCCGAGATACTCAGTAGAATGTCTCATTATTTCTACCCCCCTTCCTTTCAGCTGCTCTGCCCGGAGCCGCGAGCACAGCCTGACGTGACGTGGATCCCCCAGCCCCTCCTCCCCCCTGCCATGACGTGTGGGAGCCATGACTCTTGGGGGCGGGGGGCGGGCCCTCCCCTATGCCGCCATTTTGAGTCCTGGACTGCCAGCTAAGATGGCTGCTCCCATAGCAACCTCTTAATCCTTTACACATTAGGAGAAAAACAATATCACACAGAACAAACATTTTATGCCTAGTTACATATAGCATAATTACATATTGCAGAAAATCAGAATTTCGCTACCTACACTCTCCCACTCTGCCTGCAAAAACCTGAGAAAAAAACCCCCACCGTCACAGCTGTAATCCTACATGCTATACATCTTAGTATCACCCAGTGATGCGGAAATATTTCTCTCTTCCCAACCATCTACTTAGCACAGACATAGCTCAGAACTACTAGAGCGTGAGAACATTAAACTTATGCAGACATTAGAAACCTTTCAGCAGTACTGACTGGATCTAGAGAAGCTTGCTTTTCTCTCTCCGCCTTCCACTAAACCTCCCTACCAGCCTATCCCTCTCCCCCTCATCCACTACTCGAAAGCCGCCCCCCCTCCTCTTCTGCGGGGCGCTCTACGCTAGACTAAAACACTGCTGGCCTCCCTCCCAGCTGTCCTCACCCCTACGCAGACAGCTTCTCTGAGAAAGCGAGAGAGAGAGAGAAGAGAAAAAAAAACTTGTATACAGCCTACCAACAGAACACGAAGGAGGAAAAAAACCCAGTCAACATCTGACCCGCGAAAAAACATGCCCGTGACAAATGTGGATATAACCACTATGTAAGTCATAACATGCAACACAGGAACATTAAAGCCAGTACTATGCACGCTTCACACCGAAGCTGCCCCCCTCCTTCCCACCACACACGGGAAAAAAGGAAATACGCAGACTCCAAGCTGCAATGAACACAGAACACATTATCAACTCCTTGTACAACTCCAAATACACCACAGATAATGCAATATAACAACGTAAATCATACATGCCTGATCAGCGGACTCGTGACAATTCATCAGCTTACGCAACTGTTCTCCGCGAAACTTCAGATTGGACCCCAGAACTTCTGGGGGGGCTCCCACTCCCCCTCAGCGGATCGATCTCTCGCAGCAAGTTGCCAGCTGGCCTCAGAGGGTTCCTTCCGATCCTATTTTAGGCTTTTAACTGCTGTGCACCTGCAGCTAAAGTTTAACATCCAAGAGTTTCGCCGCTGATTCCCTCGAATTGCAGCCCGTGTGCTTGGCTCACGCACACCACTTATCAGCTTATCAGCATGATAAGCTTTTCCAGTCCACGTCTACTCCGCTTGTGTCGCTGTGGAATAGCTTGAAAACTTCTTCGGCCCCCGGCCCCTGTCTGCTTGTTTTGCTAGACAGTGAAGGGTTTAATCGGCACCATTGTTATAAATCACCTATTTGCTTCGACACCAGCAACTTCTTATAGTTGCGTCTCACGGACTGTGAGATAACTTGACTCTCAACACAGCAAGCAGGAGATAGACTTTCCTCAGGCTTCTTCAAGGATTACGGAGTTTATTCAGGAAACAGATATACAGATAGATACAGTTCATCATATCCTAGCAAAGCAGATCCTCATGTTGAAGGTCTTGGCATTACAGCTCTTGCCTAACTCCCTGCGGAAGCTAGTCAGGTCTTCTTATATCTACTCTATGTTACACTAGACTACCTATGTACAGCATACATCATATTAGATTACAGAAAGGAATGAACATACTTAGAGGTCCCAGTCAGTATTGAAGCATAGCAGGAATCAGAGAGCCCCCTTTTCCAGCCCGTCCGGCTATTAATACCGACTAGGAAAGAGTTAAATGTGATCTCATCTTCGCCACGACTATTGGCTGAGCCCCCTCATGGTGTCATAATACACACCTACTCGATTAATATTTAATGAGACTCTTGACATACTTACAAGGAATTCGGTGTTTAGTAAATATGGCTGATGTTTATTGTTCTAGTGGTGTACATGCACAAGTCAGGGAGACCTGTGGCCTTGTCCATAGAACAGCTTCTTGGTATGTTCTAGTTCTGCTGACAGAACTGCAGATTTTCTCTCTAAGAGAAAATCCCCTTAAAGGGCAGGTCTGCTCCCCAAGCCTTTTTGACTAACTCAGTCCAAATAACTGAGGCCTACTTAAATTATAACACAGTGCTGATGGTGGGAAAGCACATCCGTTAACTGTGACAAGCGCCAGAACAAAATCTTTGCCAGGATCTTCCTGTCGACATTGAGAAGGCTAATGGGACGCCAATTCTCAATTTACTCAGGATCACGACCTTTTGACAACAGGATTACTGCAGACTGCCTCATGGAGGACGGTAACTGGCCCTCAGCCTTAATCATTGAAAACACCAGCCAATTGAGGGGCTAAGATGGATGTGAAGGCCTTGTAAAACTGAGCAGTCAACCCATCTAGCCCCAGAGTCTTTTTAGGTGCGAGACCACCAATGGCCCTCGCGAATTCTTCTGCCGTAATTTCTGCCATCAAATCTATGGTAGAAACATTTAAATCTCCCAGACCAGGTATGGAGGTCAAGAAGTCATTCATTTTCACCTCATCAAGTGGCTTCCTCCCAAGCAGGTCAGCATAAAACTCTCTAGCGATGGACAAGATCCCCGACCTGGACTTTGCCAGAGACCCTGACCCAGCCCTGAGACCGTTAACCATCTTAAGTGCTGAACTTTGTTTGAAGTTCTAGTAAGGATCAGGTGAGTGGTATTTACCGTGATCCCTCTCCAGAACCAAAGAAGCCAACCAGTCGTACTGCTGCTGCCTAAAACGAAGTTTGACCTCAGAGATCTCCCCCGGATCTCAGCCCTCAAAGACGAGCACGTTTAACCTCTCCCTTAGTTGCTGGTAAGCAACGTTCTTATCAATGCTTCTTTTTAATGCTAGACCCTTGAAAAATCTAACACGCTTTTTGACCTCTTCCCACCACTCAGACCTATTGTTGAAACAGTCCAGGATGGAAATCTGTGGATGAAAAAACTCCTCAAAAGATTGTCTTACTTCTCCCTCCAGTAGCAAGGATGAATTCAATCTCCAAATACCCCTACCCCTGGGAGGAGCAGCTGAAGAATTCAAACACACCGATAGAATAAGTTGATCCGAGAACTCCACCGCCATCAACTTGGGAGTTGAGGTGACAAAGTTCCTAGAAACAAAAAAACGTATCTATTCTATTTCCTACTACTACTTCTAACAGGTGAACCCCATGAGATTTGGTGTATGACGGATGTGTACATCCACCAAATCAACCTCACTAACCAGTCTATCTAAAAACCTACTGTCACGGACGGTTGCGGGGCCGCAGGCGCGTCCTGGAACCGCCCGTGAAGAAAAGAACGATCGCACTCGATTCCCTGCATCGATTGCGCTTCAGATCAATAGAACCAAGATTTGATGTGTAGTATCCCTCTGCCTAGGAACAGCTGGGGGATCTGTCTTAGCTGAGTGGAAGCCTGGGGGGGGGGAGGTGTTAATTAGCTTGAACATCTTCCCTGTGGAAGGCACAATTTCCCTTTCTGGTCTGGGAACCAGGTGACACCTAGCTGATCTTATGTAGATGTTAATTAACCAAAGGGTGATCAGGATGCCTAGGTGCAGCCAGGCAGGCTACGAATCTCCGGGAGGTCTTGACACCTTGCTCACTGGTAAAGATCAAAGGGAAGTCAGCTGTTAGCAGCTAGAACACATCCTGAATAAACCTGAGTCTCATAGCATAATCCATAACTTCCCAGATCTGTCATATTTCTGGGGTTCCTGAGATGGCAGCTTCGCCAAACGTGGGGAAAGTGTAGCATGAGTCCCGATGCTGGTTCTGAGGAAGTTTCAGAACATTCTGAGGTAAGGACTGCCAGTTAGGCAGTTTGAAAGTGCCCTGATGATACCACAGGGGTCCCACCCCTCATGTCTGGTATCAGGGCGCTGGGTAAATCGAGACCGACCTGAAAATATTAGTAAATCTGCCCTGACCTGTACGGTTCTGTGAGATAGAGCCCATATATGGTTAAGGCATGATTTCTGGTCTCCAGGACAAGGGGAGGACTCATCTCATGTTCTAAGGGGGTGTGTGGCCCCGCCCTCACTCCCTCCTACTGATTCAGGGGCATAAGAATGGCAGAGGAGCCAAACTCAGTGTCCTCCACCGTGAAAACATCTTGAACTCATCTGTGCCAGCTTGAGGATATGCTGGCATCCACCTGGTCTGAACTCTGAACCTTGATTGAAACCCAGAACTCTGATTTTTCCCACAAAAAGGACATCTTTCCAGGAACTAAGTATTTTTCTCCCTTCTTTTATTTTTTATACTGGCTATTACTGTTTTAATAATTGTTGATTTTAATAATTGTCTGTATATATTAATTATTTATATTGCGTGAATAAACGACTTTCTCCAAGTCATTCACTGTCCGCTACCCTGCTTATCAGCACACACAGAACTGATCCCGGGTCTCTGAAGATACGCTACTGTTTGTTTGTTGTTGGCTAGACAGAATACCGTGTGTTTAACCGTTTTATTCGCAGAACTAGTCAGTCAGTTAGTGGGCTCCACGGTCCCATGGTAACCGCGGTGGTGGCAGTTTACTCTGAACCAGTGGGTGAAGTTGTAATCACCCGTGTCTCACAGGCTCCCTTCGGAGTTGTCTGCGGCTAATTCTTAACGGTTCCTGCGCATTGACTGCGACCAGAGTTCGCACGATCTGTGCGCTGGCACCGTTTAGAAGGCTAAGTGCGGTCAGCCACTAGGGCTCCTGTGACACCTACCATCAAAGCCCATCTGGACCTGGGTACTTGACCTGTCTCTAGCTCTAGTGATGGTGTTAAAATCACCACCCAGGATCACAGGATGGGCGGAAAAAAGGAAAGGCCTGATCTGTGTAAAGAGGCATTTCCTCTCCCACGAGATCTGGGGTTGGCATAGATGTTAATGAGCCTGAGGTCCTGCCCCCTCACACAGACGTCCAAGACCAAACACCTCCCCATCTTGACCTCAATTACTCACCGGCATGTTACCATATCAGCCCTAAAAAGAACTGCCACACCACTACCAGGCTCTCCCGCAAGAGACCAAAAACTCAGACCAGCCCTCCAGTCCCTCTCAGCTAACCAAAGGTCAACTATAGAGGTGAGCCTGGTGTCTTGCAGGAAAAAGATGTAAGCATCAAAGCTGGCCAGAATTGAAAAAGCCAATTTTCGAGCCTTCAGGTTTTTAATGCTGGTAACGTTGATCGTTGCCAACATGAGTGGTGGGGGAGCAGCCATCAGAGTGATTAAGGGTTCCCTTCATGTTTCTTTAGACATAAACAAAAAGGGAAAATAAAACACAACATCAATAAAATGAAAAATACACAAACACATCAGAACAGTACCTTTCAATCAGTGATTGTCCCCTCAACTATCATATCTTCCTCCTCAGGGGAGAGAGGTTCACCCAACAGAACCTTAAACCTATTTTACAAGCGAATATCTTGCCTTCTTTGATCCAGCTCCATGCGCTGGGTAAATCTCCTGCCCTGAGGGGTTTTAACTTTAGGCCCCTTTTTCTTTTGAGTTTTTAATTTATTCTCTAAATACTCCTGCTCTTCAGGAGACAAGAGTTCCCTGCCTCGAGTCCTAGCAGAAAGACCAGGCAGCACCAAGAGTTCCTTATCAACAATATCCTCAGGAGGAGGAGGAGGATAAAAGACAGGATCAGAATCAGGAGGGAAAGGAGGAGGGGGAGGAGGAGGGGGAAGAGGAAGGTCAGGTTGGGAAGTGGAGAAGGACCTGGGAAGGGAAGAGGAACGGGAGATGGAACGGGTAACGGGCTGGGAGGGAGAGAGAGAAGTTTGGGGATTTGAGGAGGCGGAAGGAGGAGGCTTTTTAGAGCCACCAGCCCTCACACCCCTGTCAGACCTTGAAGGTCTAGTGCGTTGGAGAAGAGCCCTCCGCACCATGAGCAGCATCCCTGACATGACTCGACCGTCCGGGCCCAGACTGCCCACCAGGGGCCATGTTGGCTAAAGGACCAGGGGGAGGGAACACAGAGGAAGGGACCACATCAGACTGAGGTACAGAAGGGGCGGATTCTGACTATACAGGAACATTAGGAACAGACAAGACAACAGACTGGTCCTCCTCTTCCATTGGGACCAACATGGCTTTCTTGAGATCCGACATCGCAGATCAGGAGACCGCGCATTCCGTGTAAGGATGTCCAAACTCCTTACAAAAATTGCACTTGATTCTACGACAATCCCTCGCGGAAGGCCCAAACTCCTGACACCTGCTGCATCTCGGATCCGGGCAGTTGCTGGCGAGGTGTCCCCTCTTGCCACACCTATTACAGGTCCTCGGCTGACCCAGGTAGTAGACCGTTATGTGATCTCTACCAATAAGGGCGGAGCGGGGAATATGGGTGACGACGCCTTCCTTGGTATGTAGTTTAATCGCCACATCATACTCCCCCCCCCCACCACCAGATACCCAAGTCATCGAGGACTCTGTGTGGCGGGGACAACACATCAGCAAAGTGCTGAACCCAAACCATCAAGTCACGGACAGGGATACTCTCATTGGTCACCACAATGTGAGCCTTCTTTTCTAGCAACTGCCTTGACAAAGGGAAAACATTAAAGCCATGCCATCAACTACTGGTGGAAAGTTTCAGATGCTCTTCTAAAAAAGCCTCCATGCCATGCTGAGAAAGAAAGCTCACATCGTAATATTGCGGGGGATTCCCAGGAACCAGGATCGCGAAGAGGTAGCAGGGTATGACCCCCACACCCAAGATGAGCCCGACAAACTCTTTTTTTGCCTGGGACCATAGTCTCACCCTCCCACTTCAACCTAACCACGTTCCTCCTCCCAGGCGTGTAAGCCTTAGATCCTGACTCCATGGGGGCCAGGACTCTTCTCCCAGAGGGCGCCCCACGTGCAACCCTGGAGTAAGACATGGGCTGGGTTCTGGGAGCGTTCTGTGCTTGACTACCACCAGCAGCAAGTGCCGCCGGGTTGGAGGCAGGGCCCAGAGGGGGAAAATCAAATCCCACTCTAAACACGCTCTCCAACTCCAGCACTGATGAAACCTCAGACCCAGACCCATTAGTAGACACGCTAGTGATGTCACATATTCTCAAAACAGGAGCTTCAGGAGCCTTGGGAGTATTGCGTACGGAGTCTTGGGCATTACATCCCAGACCAAAAATGGTCTCCATCCACTACTGCTTGCCAGTAAATGAGAACCTCTTTATAAGCTCATTCGCAATCAAATATCTCTTCCCATCGGCGCGAAAATCCGCCTGAAATCCACAATTTCGGTCACCGTGTCCTACCAAATGGATATTGCTATAATTACCACCGGACTCATTAGTATGAATTATGACATCGCCGGAGTGGTTATCAATTATAATAAGGCGGCTTTTCTCAATTCTATATGTTAGGTTGGCTGTTTTAAACTCTGTAATAGTGTTCTGGGGAATGACTGGGGGAGGATCAAGATGTTTTCTTTTGTCTGTTTTCTTCTTCTTTTTTTTAGAAGTGTTACTTTCACTTCTTGAATCACTATCTGAAAAAAAGTTCCTTTCAAACATTGCTTCTAAAGTGCTTTTTCTGCTAATAGCACCCTGTTCCATGTTAAAGGTGGCCATACACTGGTCGATTTCCCATCAGATTCGACCAACAGATAGATCCCTCTCTGATCGAATCTGATCAGAGAGGGATCGTATGGCTACCTTTACAGCAAACAGATTGTGAACCGATTTCAGCCTGAAACCGTTCACAATCTGTTGTGGTGGTACTGCTGCTGCTGCCCCCGCCCGCCCGCATACATTACCTGCTCCACCGGCGCGACTGCAGTCTCCCGGTCACCGCTGCTCTGTCTGCGCTCTGGTCTCCGGCCCCGGCATGCCTCACTTCTTCTCGCCCGGCAGGAAGTTTAAACAGTAGAGCGCCCTCTACTGTTTAAACTTCCTGCCGGGCGAGAAGAAGTGAGGCATGCCGGGGCCGGAGACCAGAGCGCAGACAGAGCAGCGGTGACCGGGAGACTGCAGTCGCGCCGGTGGAGCAGGTAATGTATGCCGGCTCTATTGCGTCGGTCATCGGGCACTCGAACGCCGCTAGCGATGCGCTCTTTACCCGCGGGCGATCGACGGTTATTTTCCGCACGGCACGATCGACGGGATCGGACGAAATGGATCGAAATTCGGCGTGTAGCGTGAACGATTGGCAGCAGATTCGATCCCAGTGATCGAATCTGCTGTCGAAACGGGCGCAAATCGGGCCAGTGCATGGCCTGCTTAACTCTCCTCAAGATATGCATCTCCTGGTTAGTCTCAAGTGAGACAGCAGAGACCTTATCTGTTTTAACCAGAATGATATCACCATCATCCACTTGAACAAAGGAAAAAGTCCCAGAAGGTGCTACACAACAAACCACCAACAGGGGGAAAAGCCACCCCTTGTTTTTGCTGCAAACATTTACAGCGACCTCACCTGTTTTAACAGAAATGCTGGAAAGGGATGAATCTACATTTTCTCCGGAAGCAGGAAATTTGGGCGCATGAGGCAGGTGGACAAAAAGGGCGCCGCCATTCACTCCCATAATAAATATCGTTTAGTGGACGCCCAACAGGAAAAAAGGGCGCCGGAGAAAAAAACCGTTTTAAAAGCGGCGCCCGGAGACTTTTAATGTTTTATAACTGCTTCTCATGATTACACATTATTTAATGATTTATAATTTTTTAAACATTATTTTTAGACGAAAAACAGCACAATATTTTTTTAAAACGTTACTAATGCTTATCACAGGGGGGTCTTAGGTTTAGGCACCACCAGGGGGGTCTTAGGTTTAGGCACCACCAGGGGGGTCTTAGGGTTAGGCACCACCAGGGGGGGTCTTAGGGTTAGGCACCACCAGGGGGGTTTTAGGGTTAGGCACCACCAGGGGGGTTTTAGGGTTAGGCACCACCAGGGGGTCTAGGGGTTAGGGCTAGGTACAGGGAGGGTTCTGTGTGAGAGTAGGGTTAGGTATAGCTTTAGTAACATTCTCATTAATGTTTTATAAAACGTTATTATAAATTTCACTTTTTAAACAGGGAAGATTAACGTTTTTACAATTGCCGATTTCATACACATTATTTAATGATTTATAACTTTATAAAACATTATTTTTAAACGAAATATAGCACAATTTTTTTTAAACGTTATTCATGCTTATCGTTTAAAACCCTGCGCCCTTTTTTCCCGGCGCCCTTTTTTAACCACTCCAGGACTCAGCCTTTACCCCCCCTTAAGGACCAGCGCTGATTTCGAAGATCTGTGCTGGGTGGGCTCTACAGCCCCCAGCACAGATCAAATAACAGGCAGAGCGACCAGATCGCCCCCCTTTTTTCCCCACTAGGGGTATGATGTGCTGGGGGGGGGGGGGTCTGATCGCTCCTGCATGCGTGTGGGTGGCGGGGGGGGGGGCACCTCAAAGCCCCCTCCATGGCAGGATTCCCCCTCTTCCTCTTCTCCCTCCCTGCCCCGGAGATCGGAGGCTGCACAGGAACGGATCTGTCCTGTGCAGCCTCTAACAGGCTCCTGCCTGTCATGTGACAGCGATCCCCGGCCGCTGATTGGCCGGGGATCGCTGATCTAGTACAACGCTGCTACTATTAGCAGCATTGTAAAAATGTAAACAAAGCGGATTATTTCCGCTTGTGTTTACATTTAGCCTGCGAGCCGCGATCGGCAGCCCGCAAGCTATTCATGGAGCCCCCCGCCGTGAATTGACAGGAAGCAGCCGCTCGTGCAAACGGGTGTTTCCTGATTAATTAGCCTGCAGCCGGCGACGCAGATGTGCGTCGCTGGTCCTGCAGCTACCACTTTGCCGACGCGCGTTATGAGTGGGCGGTCGGCAAGTGGTTAATGTACGCATTTTCTCCACCCACACTATGCAGATGTAAACCCTTCCCAGCCGCCTTACCAACTTGACCACTAGAGGGAGCATGCAACACATTCTTTTCCCCCCCATATGCACATTTAATTCTTGACTAGGAGGAAGAGACTTCTCTTCCTTCCCTCCCACTTCCAACTCAACATGCAAATTAGTATCAATACCCGCTTGGCTGTCGGAAGAAACCACCTCATCTCTTCCTACCTCTAAATTAACATGCAAAACATCATTAGAAGTTTCCACCATCTTCTCTCCCACCTCCATTTCAATATCTGAACAGTCAGAAACATTAGACTCCTCTCCACTCAGCATAATTTTACCGTGCAATGCAGCATCAAAAGAATTTCACATTTTTCAACGCCCTTTTCGGCTTGTCTTTTTCTTTCTAGACTTAGAAGGTAAGGTTACTATTTCAGATAAAGCTTTTTTATGCACTCAACACAAAGGTAGTTATTATATGCAGTGAAGTGAGTTCACTGAACACAAAGGTAGTTATATGCAGAGAGGTGAGTTCACTCAACAAAGGTAGTTATATGCAGAGAGGTGAGTTCACTCAACACAAAGGTAGTTAGATGCAGTCAGGTGAGTTCACTCAACACAACAGGTACTAGTAGTAGGTATATGCAGTACTGGATAGTACAATGTGCAGCTCCCTGTCACACACACAGGTAGTTACTGAATGTGCTGCTGCTGGCTGGGCTGCTGGCAGTGGCACACACACAGTATGAATTAGCAATGCTGTCTAAGCAACACAAGTGTCAGTTTGACACACATAAAAAAAAAATACACAACAGGAAGGATTAGCTCTGAAAAGAGCTGTTGAATGAGGGGTGCTATTTAAGCAATTAGATTCTGCCAGGAGCAAGTTCACAAGCCAAGAGCCTGACTAATCTGTCCCTAGGAGAACAAGTCTGCAGCAGCTCGCCCTATTCTGTCTATTTGCAGGCACACGAGTGAGTGTAATGGCCGCCGGAGCCTGCCTTATATAAGGGGGGATTGGCTACAATGTGCCTGCTGACTGTGATGTAGAGGGTCAAAGGTGACCCTCATAGAGCATTATGGGGTGAATCGAACTTCCGGGAAAGTTCGTCTTCGCCAGCGAAGGCGAACCACCCGAGGTTCGCCTGGAACCGTTCACCGGCAAACCGTTCGGCCCACCTCCACTGCTCAGCAGGCGGAGGTTCACTTGGCGTCTTCGAGCCAGCATTCAAGCCACCGAAGTCATCTTGGGCAACCTCCATCGATTCAGGTAAGGCAAAAGACTTCTCCTGGGCACCTTCCACAGCATCTTTTTCACCCGCCACACCAGCTGCACAATCCTTAGGGGACACAGTCACTGCCACCCCAGAGGTTTGAGCATGAGAGGGGCCATCATCAGCATGCTCCGAGAAGCCATTACAGCCTCAGATATCTCACCCCCATCACCCAACACAGCCCCAGCATCGGCAGAGTCCACCCCACTGCCCACCCTCACTCCGGGGGACACATCGGTATTCAGACCGCCTAAATCCCCGGCAGTTGAGGCAGCAGGGCAGGCACCACCAACACTCTCCCGGGCGACCACTGATGGTAAGGGGGAAGTACTACCCTGTATAGTTCCTGGAGTCTAGTAGTCTTTCCTCCCCTATACAGTTCCCTGGAGTCTAGTGGTCCTTCCTCCCCTGTATAGTTCCCTGGAGTCTAGTGGTCCTTCCTCCCCTGTATAGTTCCCTGGAGTCTAGTGATCCTTCCTCCCCTGTATAGTTCCCCGGAGTCAAGTTATCCTTCCTCCCCTGTATAGTTCCCTGGAGTCTAGTGGTCCTTTCTCCCCTGTATAGTTCCCTGGAGTCTAGTAGTCTTTCCTCCCCTATACAGTTCCCTGGAGTCTTGTGGTCCTTCCTCCCCTGTATAGTTCCCTGGAGTCTAGTGGTCCTTCCTCCCCTGTATAGTTCCCCGGAGTCTAGTGATCCTTCCTCCCCTGTATAGTTCCCTGGAGTCTAGTAGTCTTTCCTCCCCTATACAGTTCCCTGGAGTCTAGTGGTCCTTCCTCCCCTGTATAGTTCCCTGGAGTCTAGTGATCCTTCCTCCCCTGTATAGTTCCCCGGAGTCTAGTGGTCCTTCCTCCCCTGTATAGTTCCCTGGAGTCTAGTGGTCCTTCCTCCCCTGTATAGTTCCCCGGAGTCTAGTGATCCTTCCTCCCCTGTATAGTTTCCCCGGAGTCTAGTGATCCTTCCTCCCCTGTATAGTTCCCTGGAGTCTAGTGATCCTTTCTCCCCTGTATAGTTCCCTGGAGTCTAGTGGTCCTTCCTCCCCTGTATAGTTCCCTGGAGTCTAGTGGTCCTTCCTCCCCTGTATAGTTCCCCGGAGTCTAGTGATCCTTCCTCCCCTGTATAGTTCCCTGGAGTCTAGTAGTCTTTCCTGCCCTATACAGTTCCCTGGAGTCTAGTGGTCCTTCCTCCCCTGTATAGTTCCCTGGAGTCTAGTGATCCTTCCTCCCCTGTATAGTTCCCCGGAGTCTAGTGGTCCTTCCTCCCCTGTATAGTTCCCTGGAGTCTAGTGGTCCTTCCTCCCCTGTATAGTTCCCCGGAGTCTAGTGATCCTTCCTCCCCTGTATAGTTTCCCCGGAGTCTAGTGATCCTTCCTCCCTTATACAGTTCCCTGGAGTCTAGTTATCCTTCCTCCCCTGTATTGTTCCCCGGAGTCTAGTGATCCTTCCTCCCCTGTATAGTTCCCCGGAGTCTAGTTATCCTTCCTCCCCTATACAGTTCCCTGGAGTCTAGTTATCTTTCCTCCCCTGTATAGTTCCCCAGAGTCTAGTGATCCTTCCTCCCCTGTATAGTTCCCCGGAGTCTAGTGATCCTTCCTCCCCTATATAGTTCCCTGGTGTCTAGTGGTCCTTCCTCCCCTGTATAGTTCCCTGGAGTCTAGTGGTCCTTTCTTCCCTGTACAGTTCCCTGGAGTCTAGAGTTCCTTCCTTTACAGACCCCTGGTGTCTATTGAACCTCCTCCCTGCCCTATACAGTTCCCTGGAGTCTAGTGGTACTTCCTCCCCTATACAGTTCCCTAGTGTCTAGTGGACCTCCTCCCTGCCCTATAAAGTTCCCTGGTATGTTGTGCCCTCCTCCCCTATACAGTTCCCTGGAGTCTAGTGGTCCTTCTTCCCCATACAGTTCCCTGGTGTCTAGTGGTCCTTAACCCCTTCAGCCTGTCATCAGGGTAAGAATAGGCATTATAATTACCGGGGGCTTATTCCAGTCCCTGTGGTCCATCAACTCCTTGGTGTCCATCCGGTCCCCTCTGTTCTGCCGCTGTCAGCCCTGGTAAAGTCCACGACTCAGCTCAGTTGGGACTATTGCGCATGCACTGCCCCAGAGTCTCCACAATCGTGCTCCCAGAGTCAGGAGCATGCACAGGTACAAGCCTAAACTGATCAGGCACAGAACATTCCTGGCAATGAAGCATGATTGAGGAGGTATATTTCCAGTGCCGTGTTTGCGCAGTAGTCCACGACTACTGGGCCGATAGCCGCAGAATGGAGGGTAACGTATAGACACTGAGGGTGCTGACAGACTCAAGGGGGCTCAAAGATGGGTAAGTATAAGTCATTTTACACCATCCCCCCCCCCCCCCCCAATCACATGGATCTGGCATGTACTGTAAAGACCATGTGAATTGCTGTAGGGCAGGAATGGATCATGTGAAGAGAGATATGGTAGTTGCAATGTGGAGAAGAGAACCTTTTTGTTTTAGCAGCACCAGGCAGATTGTTAGTCTTGTTAGTGCTGCCGCGCGTCTCACAGACGCGTGCGGCGCAAGTGGAAACAAGCCCTAACACACACATTCTTTCCTGGCTGTAAAAGACTCCACCCGACAGACCCCCTTCGTGCCTCACCTGCTGCTTCTATGCTGCTTGTCACTGGCTTCTCCATTCTGACAGTGACAGCAATCAATCAGTCAGATACAGGGCCAGATTTCTGTCACTATCTGCCCCCCATAATTAGCATTCATTCTCGTTCTCTCTCATGTTGCACCCATTAGCAAATAATTAAGCAAATATTTAGCATCACTTCATTTGACTATTACACATACAGTAAAATTAATAAGAGGTATTCTGTATGATATGCAAATGGAAGGAAAAAAAGGGGGAGAGGAGCGCTCTCTGGTGCATTAACTTCTTTAATTATACTTCCTGCACAAGGATGCAAATAAAACACGTACAATGTTCAATATGAATAAAAACTCATCATGATTATGTTGTATCACCGTGTCCCAGTTGTTACATCACCGATCTGGTCGCCTCCACACTATGGCCGGTAGTTGTGGGTGATCTACGGAATCCGGACACACCAGCGGGGTTTGGAACACAGGATTCTATGGTAGTTGCCCTGCGCCTAGGACGTCATGACGCGTTTCGGCGTTCCACGCCTTCGTCAGATGACGTCAAGGCGCAGGGGATTGAATTAAAAAGGCTTGGTGTTGCCTGGCAACCGAGCGGGCGCATGTATGGCGGCCGCGTCGGATCAAAATGATAGCATTTGTTTGATTTCCAGACGGACACACTTACGGCGGCCGTGTAGGATCAGGCTGACTATACGTGTCAAGCCTGTAGTGTATGGGGTTGCCTAGCAACATCCATGAGCTAACTGGATTACTACGCTCCTATGGCTAGGCTGATACATTAAAAAGTACCACAAAAGATTTTTTATATATGTCACAAACTGGACATATCAAAATTTGGCAAACTTGCTCTGGTCCAGATGTATGACGTTGGGGAAACTCTTGTGAATGAATTCATTTACCATCCAATCAAAAGCTAGAGGTTGGCCCGCAAAGGTGAAAAGGGCTGTAGCGCATGTATATGCATATAGAATGTAGCGTAGACAACGGTAACGCTACATGCAAATACATGCATGCTGATTAGAGGGTTATAGTGGGGAAAGGATACACTTGCTGCAACAAATATAAATAAAAATAAACTGAGAGTAAAAAATGAAAATAAAAAATGAAAAGATAATATGCTCACAGAATTGTTGTGAACTAAGTGGCCATTTGGCGGGCATGTGTCAAGTTGGAATAATGACTTATCCTTAAAATGAAAGATGAATTATATATTAAATGATAGCTATAAACTATCCTATATGGGGAGTGAATTAATTATGGTGGAGGATCTCACCTAAGACCGCCGGAATTGCGTGTAACAAATTGGACACGATTGTAGTATTGTCACAGCACAATCAATACCACAAAGAGGAATTATATACATATCAATAAAAATGCAATAGGATAAAAACAGAATTAAGAATAAAATAACTAGAATATTATATAAAAAATATATACTATATAAATATCACTTTTAAAAATAATGATCAAAACTAATTTACATAATGGGTTTCTACCTCTTGCGGGACTATATGGGTTCACACAGAGAAGAATGACAGAGGGACCCATACAATAAGTACTATAAATAAGGGATAGATAATTGTAAATATGCACACAGGCTGCTGTGGGAGCTGTAAGAACAGCCCGTGTGCATTGATTCCACATCTTAATCCATACACCAGAGGGGGGATCTTAGACACCATTATAACGTGCACCATTGTGCCTAGCTAGAACTAACCAATTGTCTAGGGATGTTAGACATAAAACGACCAATGGAAGGAAATCATGTATATTCCACAGGCCGGTGTGCAAGATGTTTACAGTACATCTATATACTATCACATGTATGTAGGTTGACATAGATGTATAGGTGGATACCCATATGGTAAGGGGAATTTTCGAAAGAAATACACCACCTGAGGGAAGGTGGAGGGAGGGGGGGGGGGGGTTCACTTATTTCCTGTCTCTGTTACTATACCTAAAAATCATAAATAAGTTAGATATAGGTAGCTACTTCTAGGCCTTCATTGAGTCCTACAGGGGTCAATGAGTTCAACCTAAAGATCCAGTATGTCTCTCTTTCACATAATCTTTTGTAACGTAGACCTTTGTTGGTATCTTTTTTAATATTTTCAATTCCCATGATCTTCAGGCTGTCAGGCCGTCCTTCATGAGTTTCTGTAAAATGCCTCGGGACAGAGTGTTTAATGCTCCCGCCTTGTATGTTTCTTTTATGTTCCCCTAACCGTTGCCGTAGAGGTCTGGTTGTCCTTCCGACGTAGTATTTAAAAGGGCACCCACAAGTTAGAATATACACTACAAAGGAGGACTCACAGTTGATGAAATCTTTTACTTGGATGATGTTACCTTCGCTATCTGTAATCTGAGAAGTACGGTGTTGGATGTATGAACAGCATCCGCAACGCTTCTTACTACATTTAAAGTTGCCTTTGAGTTGTGGGAACAGGGTTAGTGATGCACCATTGTTAACTTGGTTACGATTTTTTATGTTACTTGGAGCCAGTCTGTTTTTAATGGACCTTGCTTTTTTAAAAATTACTTCTGGTTTTTCTGGTAAAACTTTCTTCAACCAGGGGTCCTGTAATACTATATGCCAGTTCTTTTTTACAATGTCCTTTATTGTTCGTGCACTATTATTATAATTAGTAACAAAGACAGGGCCTCCAGTACTGCCAGTTTGGGGCCTAGCGGCACTAGATGTCCTGCCTCCTTTCCTGTCATTACACGTATTCCTAGTATTATCATAGGTCTTAAATTGTGCAGCCACCGCAGTGATGTGTTTCTCTTTATACCCTTTCTGTATGAATTTATTAGCTAAGATTTTACTTTGCTCGTCATAGTCCTTATTTAAAGAGCAATTCCTCCGCAAACGGCAGAACTGGCTTTTGGGTATGTTCTGTATCCATCTTGGATGATGGCAGCTTGAAACGTGTAGATAAGAGTTTCCTGCGGTGGGCTTAAAATGCGTTTTGGACAATATCTGCTGACTTGTGTTATCTGACATTAGCATAAGATCCAGGAAGACTATACTCTCCTTGTTTATCACATGTGTGAAGGACAGGTTGAACTTATTATTATTACAATGTTTCACAAAGTGATTGTACTCCTCTTCGGTGCCGTCCCATATTATTAGAATGTCATCTATGAATCTCGTGTAAAACACGAGATTCTTTTTAAAGGGATTATGGCCCCAGATGTGCATCTTTTCCCAGTAGGCCATAAAGAGGTTGGCGAAGCTCGGGGCAAATCCTGCTCCCATCGATGTACCACAGGTTTGTAGAAATATCATGTCCATAAAAGAAAAATGATTGTGGGTTAGAGCGAACTTAAGTAAGTCCATCAAAAAGTTTATTTGTTCTGGCGGCAGTTCCTGATATACTCCAAGGAAGTATCTAGTGGCTTCTAGGCCCATCTCGTGAGGTATACATGTGTATAATGCTGTTACATCTAATGAGGCCCAATGATAGCCTTCCTCCGAAGAGGAGTACAATCACTTTGTGAAACATTGTAATAATAATAAGTTCAACCTGTCCTTCACACATGTGATAAACAAGGAGAGTATAGTCTTCCTGGATCTTATGCTAATGTCAGATAACACAAGTCAGCAGATATTGTCCAAAACGCATTTTAAGCCCACCGCAGGAAACTCTTATCTACACGTTTCAAGCTGCCATCATCCAAGATGGATACAGAACATACCCAAAAGCCAGTTCTGCCGTTTGCGGAGGAATTGCTCTTTAAATAAGGACTATGACGAGCAAAGTAAAATCTTAGCTAATAAATTCATACAGAAAGGGTATAAAGAGAAACACATCACTGCGGTGGCTGCACAATTTAAGACCTATGATAATACTAGGAATACGTGTAATGACAGGAAAGGAGGCAGGACATCTAGTGCCGCTAGGCCCCAAACTGGCAGTACTGGAGGCCCTGTCTTTGTTACTAATTATAATAATAGTGCACGAACAATAAAGGACATTGTAAAAAAGAACTGGCATATAGTATTACAGGACCCCTGGTTGAAGAAAGTTTTACCAGAAAAACCAGAAGTAATTTTTAAAAAAGCAAGGTCCATTAAAAACAGACTGGCTCCAAGTAACATAAAAAATCGTAACCAAGTTAACAATGGTGCATCACTAACCCTGTTCCCACAACTCAAAGGCAACTTTAAATGTAGTAAGAAGCGTTGCGGATGCTGTTCATACATCCAACACCGTACTTCTCAGATTACAGATAGCGAAGGTAACATCATCCAAGTAAAAGATTTCATCAACTGTGAGTCCTCCTTTGTAGTGTATATTCTAACTTGTGGGTGCCCTTTTAAATACTACGTCGGAAGGACAACCAGACCTCTACGGCAACGGTTAGGGGAACATAAAAGAAACATACAAGGCGGGAGCATTAAACACTCTGTCCCGAGGCATTTTACAGAAACTCATGAAGGACGGCCTGACAGCCTGAAGATCATGGGAATTGAAAATATTAAAAAAGATACCAACAAAGGTCTACGTTACAAAAGATTATGTGAAAGAGAGACATACTGGATCTTTAGGTTGAACTCATTGACCCCTGTAGGACTCAATGAAGGCCTAGAAGTAGCTACCTATATCTAACTTATTTATGATTTTTAGGTATAGTAACAGAGACAGGAAATAAGTGAACCCCCCCCCCCTCCCTCCACCTTCCCTCAGGTGGTGTATTTCTTTCGAAAATTCCCCTTACCATATGGGTATCCACCTATACATCTATGTCAACCTACATACATGTGATAGTATATAGATGTACTGTAAACATCTTGCACACCGGCCTGTGGAATATACATGATTTCCTTCCATTGGTCGTTTTATGTCTAACATCCCTAGACAATTGGTTAGTTCTAGCTAGGCACAATGGTGCACGTTATAATGGTGTCTAAGATCCCCCCTCTGGTGTATGGATTAAGATGTGGAATCAATGCACACGGGCTGTTCTTACAGCTCCCACAGCAGCCTGTGTGCATATTTACAATTATCTATCCCTTATTTATAGTACTTATTGTATGGGTCCCTCTGTCATTCTTCTCTGTGTGAACCCATATAGTCCCGCAAGAGGTAGAAACCCATTATGTAAATTAGTTTTGATCATTATTTTTAAAAGTGATATTTATATAGTATATATTTTTTATATAATATTCTAGTTATTTTATTCTTAATTCTGTTTTTATCCTATTGCATTTTTATTGATATGTATATAATTCCTCTTTGTGGTATTGATTGTGCTGTGACAATACTACAATCGTGTCCAATTTGTTACACGCAATTCCGGCGGTCTTAGGTGAGATCCTCCACCATAATTAATTCACTCCCCATATAGGATAGTTTATAGCTATCATTTAATATATAATTCATCTTTCATTTTAAGGATAAGTCATTATTCCAACTTGACACATGCCCGCCAAATGGCCACTTAGTTCACAACAATTCTGTGAGCATATTATCTTTTCATTTTTTATTTTCATTTTTTACTCTCAGTTTATTTTTATTTATATTTGTTGCAGCAAGTGTATCCTTTCCCCACTATAACCCTCTAATCAGCATGCATGTATTTGCATGTAGCGTTACCGTTGTCTACGCTACATTCTATATGCATATACATGCGCTACAGCCCTTTTCACCTTTGCGGGCCAACCTCTAGCTTTTGATTGGATGGTAAATGAATTCATTCACAAGAGTTTCCCCAACGTCATACATCTGGACCAGAGCAAGTTTGCCAAATTTTGATATGTCCAGTTTGTGACATATATAAAAAATCTTTTGTGGTACTTTTTAATGTATCAGCCTAGCCATAGGAGCGTAGTAATCCAGTTAGCTCATGGATGTTGCTAGGCAACCCCATACACTACAGGCTTGACACGTATAGTCAGCCTGATCCTACACGGCCGCCGTAAGTGTGTCCGTCTGGAAATCAAACAAATGCTATCATTTTGATCCGACGCGGCCGCCATACATGCGCCCGCTCGGTTGCCAGGCAACACCAAGCCTTTTTAATTCAATCCCCTGCGCCTTGACGTCATCTGACGAAGGCGTGGAACGCCGAAACGCGTCATGACGTCCTAGGCGCAGGGCAACTACCATAGAATCCTGTGTTCCAAACCCCGCTGGTGTGTCCGGATTCCGTAGATCACCCACAACTACCGGCCATAGTGTGGAGGCGACCAGATCGGTGATGTAACAACTGGGACACGGTGATACAACATAATCATGATGAGTTTTTATTCATATTGAACATTGTACGTGTTTTATTTGCATCCTTGTGCAGGAAGTATAATTAAAGAAGTTAATGCACCAGAGAGCGCTCCTCTCCCCCTTTTTTTCCTTCTGTTTTTTCCAGTAACGTTTACATTGATCCCAAAGTAAACAAGGAGCAGCACTCATTGGTGGCATAGCGAACTTTCTTTCTGGTGACATTACCTTGCTGAGCGCAGCGGATTAACTTGGAATTGATGATATGCAAATGGTCTGCCTTAGAAGGTATAAACTATAGTACAATGGGTGACCCAGTTAAAGTATACCTGAGACAGGGGAAATTAGTTGAGTTTTACTTACCTGGGCTTCTTCCAGCCCTGTGCAGTCATTGAGGTCACTCTGCGTTCTCCGGGTCCCTCCTTTCATCCCAATTAGAGTCCGCAATGTGATTGGGTCACGCACTCTGGCGCATGCGCTGTCCCAGCTGCGCACCTCCTTAAATGCACTCCCGTAGCCAGGAGCGTTTTGCTCATGTGCATTTCCAAGTCTTTACTAACTGTGCATGTGCAGAACACTCCCAGCTATGGGAGTGCGACTGAGGAGACGCAAGGACAGTACAGTGCATGGGCTGTAATCCGTGACACTGCCAGTTGCAGACTTTAATTTTGGAGACAGTGACACAACACAAGGTACCCACAAGACACTGAGGGACCTGAAAGACTATGGGGGCTGCAGGGCCGGCGCTACCATAGAGGGAAAGGAGGCAATTGCCCTAGGGCTCCAGATCCTGTAGGGGCCCCCAAGGTGTCTCCCCCCCAACTTAACTGTTGTTCCCGGGTGCCCCTGCAGAGTCTTCAGCTGAGCCAGATGGTGCCAGCCCCTGCCTCAGAGTCCCTACTGCCGATTTTTGTTTGGGGGGTGTCTATTGGGGGGCCCCGGGGCTAATCTTGTCCAGGGGCCCCATTGTTATTAGAACCAGCCCTGGGGGGCTGGAACAAGCTCAGGATAAAGGAAAAGTAACTTTTTTCCCCGTCTCAGGTACACTTTGACACTTGCTACACCATATGGCTCTTTTCAGCATAAAACTAAAGTCTGGTACACACCATGCAATTCCTTGCCATTTCAAATTGATCATTACAGGTCCAATCAGCTCCCGATTGATAACTGCGCAAAAACAATCGAGTTATTGATTGGGAGTTGATTGGATCTGTCAGAAATTATTAATCCAACCCATCGATCAGACTGGAAATTGAATGGTGTGTACCAGGCTTAAAGCAGTACTGAAGTTAGTTTTAAAACAAACTGTTTAACTTGCTGGGGGCTTACCTGGGGCTTCTGCAAGCCCCAAGCAGCCGTCCTGTCCCGCGTCTGGGTAATTTACGGGCCCCCCCTCCTCCCAGACCTCCCACCCCACACACCTCTCACCCAAACACCCTTCCAGGACCTTTTACTCCACCATCCCCACACCCCTCCTAGACCTCCCACCCTAATGACATTAGAAAATAATTGTATTGCGGCAGCATTTGACCATGAAATAATTGTAATTCTGCAATCTTTCTCCAGAAAACAATTGTAATGTCGCAATCTTTCAGCAGAAAACAATTGTAATGCCAAAATCTTTCACCAGAAAACCATCGTAATGCTACAATCTTTCACCAGAAAACAATCGTAATGCCGCAATCTTTCACCAGAAAACAATCGTAATGCCGCAATCTTTCACCAGAAAACAATCGTAATGCCACAATCTTTCACCAGAAAACAATCGTAATGCCACAATCTTTCACCAGAAAACAATCGTAATGCCGCAATCTTTCACCAGAAAACAATCGTAATGCTGCAATGTTTCACCAGAAAACAATCGTAATGCCACAATCTTTCACCAGAAAACAATCGTAATGCCGCAATGTTTCACCAGAAAACAATCGTAATGCTGCAATGTTTCACCAGAAATTAATCGTAATGTGGGCAGCGTCTTACAAGAAAATAATTGTAATGTGGCAATGGTTCACCAGGCTCCCCCGCCCCTCCCATTAGTTCCTCCAATAGCCCTGGTGGCTGCTGCCCCTGTAAAAAAAAAAAGACATTTATTCACCCGCAGGAGACTCCTCTTCTGACCCAGCTCCTCTCTCAGTCAAATTCCATTCATGCTGCCGCTGTGCCCCACTGCCCACCCTTCTGATTCTGTGACCGGGAAGACAGGCAGGAGGGGGGTGGAGCTACATGCACAGCCAAGGGGCGGGCTACGTGAGGGAGGGGCGGGGACACAACCAGTGCTGCTCTTTGTGTTCCGGCTTCTGGGCCAGGCTGGAACTATAGACTACGTGTCGGGGAAATGTGCAGAGAGGCAGCGGATGGAAAAATAGTCTGATTCCACCTGCCAGCCTCTCTGCAATGGAGGGGGGCCCAGGAAGGGGGGGGGGGGTAACTCTGGCAATCCTGCCTGGGCCTGGGACACAAAAAGCAAATAGGCTGCAGGACAGGTGGGCCCCCAGTTGTGACTAAGGGATCCAGGCCCCATAGCAATTGCTATGGTGATCCCTACGCCACTGGGCGGGGCCTACCAGGGGAAAACCCGGTAATCCGGTGGCCCGGTATGACCCTGCTTTTGTCTACTGAGGAACCTAGGTGAATTGTCTGGAGTTCTATAGCTTCTCCTAAGCTGGAAAACCATGAAAAAGCAGTGTAGCTAGTATCTCAGTAACAGGAAACACCTAAATGCACATTTTTATATAACACAGATTTTTAGGAGGTTTCCAGCTGTAAGTTTGACGCCTTCACTTTAGCAGTTGCAGTATGGTTCAGAACACTGGAGAAATGATATGTGAATATTGGAAAAAAATAAACTAACAAATAAAAGATATTAAGCAGACGTAACGTAAGTCGTGGTAACCACCAGGACAGCCCATGTGTAAGAGACAACTTAGGTTCTCTAGCTTCAGAGAATCTTAACCTCCTTGGCGGTAACCCCGAACGTAGTTCGGGGTAAGCCGCGCAGGAGGTTTTCTCCGGCCCTACTAGGCCGATTTATTTAATTTTTTTTTGCTGCACGCAGCTAGCACTTTGCTAGCTGCGTCAGCACACTGTTCGCCGCCGCCCCGCGCACGATCGCCGCTATCCGTCGCGCCGCACGCCCCCCCCCCCCAGACCCCGTGCGCTGCCTGGCCAATCAGTGCCAGACAGCGCTGAGGGGTGGTTCGGGACTTCCAATGACGTCCTGACTTTGGTGACGTCGGTGACGTCATCCCGCCCCGTCGCCATGGCGACGGGGGAAGCCCTCCAGGAAATCCCGTTCTTTGAACGGGATTTCCTGATCGGAGATCACCGAAGGCAATCGAAGCGGGCGGGGGGATGCCGCTGAGCAGCGGCTATCATGTAGCGAGCCCTAGGCTCGCTACATGATATAAAAAAAAAATAAAAAATAAAAAAAAAACTGCTGCGCTCCCTACTGGCGGAATTTTTTATACCGCCAGGAGGGTTAATAGAGACTTAATCACAGCTTGGTCTGACCTTTTTAAAGTGCACCCGAGGTAAGAGTGATATGGAGGCTGCCATATTTATTTCTTTTTAAGCAGGTACTATCATCATATTGACTATATGACTAAAAGTGAGGACCAGGTACGTAACAACAGGGGAGCAGCCCTGTAAGCTCTATCCTGCAGGTACTCTTCAGCCTAGCTCTCATGGTGACACAATGGTTCCATCATTAATGAGATAACAAACATAACATAAAAGTTCTTAAAGCGGAATATAACCCTGCATTTCAACTTTGCTCTAAAACATTATTTACAGCCAGGGCCGGATTTACCACTAGGCACTGTAGGCACGTGCCTACAGGCGCCATGTGCTACAAAGGCGGCAGGGTAGTAGTGCATCACTTATGTTTTCAATTGCAACTGTCCTACACGCAATGGCATTGTCAGCGCTCTTGCGTCAATCTGCATAGGCCCGCTGGTCACAACTGCGCTCAGCCACCCAGTACTTCCGCCCCGCTCTATATCCGCCTGCTGTGTTCCTGCTCATCATCAGTCACTGCAGTACATCTGACCCCTGCGAAGAGAGAAGGGGGCGGGGCGTGCACACTTCGGACTTCAGCTGTCGGGAGATAGGTAAGCGAGTATGTTTGCTGAGACGTAGTAGAGGATGCTGTTGTCTCCCTCCCTGGAATTCGGAGTGGACTTCTTCAAGCTTGAAAAGGGCTTCGTGCTTCAGTGGTTCCAGGAGGGAGATAGTAACCTGCTGCCGCTGGGAAGGAAGATCAAAGCTGCACCTGGTGTAGTATTTCTTCAACTTTACTTAGCTAGCTGCTGGATTGTCTGCAGGGAGGGAGAGTGTATGTATGTGTGAATATATTCATGTATGTGTCAGTGTGTGTCTCAGACGTGTCTGTGTCAGTGTGTGTCTCAGAGTGTGTCTGTGTGTATGTGTCAGTGTGTGTCTCAGATTGTGTGTCAGTGTGTGTGGTTCAGTGTGTGTGTGTGTGTCAGAGTGTGTATGTGTCAGTGTGAGTGGCGCAGGGTGTGTGTCAGTATGTGTGTCTCAGTGCATGTGTTTGTGTGTATGTGTTTGTGTATGTGTCAGTGTGTGTGTGTATGTGTCAGTGTGTATCAGTGTGAGTGGCTCTGTGTGAGTGGCTCAGATTGTGTGTCAGTATGTGTGTCTCAGTGTATGTGTGTGTGTGTGTGTGTGTGTGTGTGTGTGTGTGTGTGTGTGTCTCAGTGTGTATATGTCAGTGTGAGTGGCTCTGTGTGAGTGGTTTAGAGTGTGTGTCAGTATGTGTGTCTCAGAGTGTGTATGTGTCAGTGTGTGCCAGTGTGAGTGGCTCTGTGTGAGTGGCTCTGTGTGTGAGTGGCTCAGAGTGTGTGTCAGTATGTGTGTCTCAGAGTGTGTATGTGTCAGTGTGCGTGTCTCAGAGTGTGTGTGTGTATGTGTTTTTAAAGGAAACTTTAAAGTACTTCCGAAGTGAGCAGCAATATCTATTTTTTACTCACCTGGGGCTTCTTCCAGCCCTGAAGAGCAGTCTCAGTCCCTCTCCACAGCCCCTGTCCTCCTAGGTGTCCCTGCTGGCTAGCCGTAAGGATCGTGACCTGCCGGCTCAGCTCTTCTACACCTGCGCGGACACTCGTGCCCTCATGTCCATGTCATCTGGCGTGTACTGCACCGTACAGTAGTTGTGCGCAGGCGCAGTATTCGCCAGATCACGTGGACGCAGAAGATCCTACCTGCCAGCAGGTCGGCATAATTGCGGATGGCCAACAGGGACACCTAGGAGGCCCGGGCTGTGGAGAGAGACTGAGACCGCTCTTCAGGGCTGGAAGAAGCCCCAGGTAAGTAAAAAATAGATTTTGATGTTCACCTCGGATGTCCTCTCACTGTAAAGGAAAAAAAAAAAGAAAAAAAGAGGCCAGTTACTTACCTGGGGCTTTTTCCAACCTCTTAAGTCCTTCTTGGTCCTCGCTGTCATTCCGCACTGCACCGCTCAGCCACTCTGGCCCGCACAGGGTCGATCCCGGCTATGGGTGCGCGATCAGGGAAGTGAGTTCCATGCATGTGCGGTAGCCAGCGACTGGGCTACCCGCCCAGCTTTTTATAGAGGGACAGCGGAGGAACGTCACAGTGCTGAATGATGGTGAGGGACCAGGGACTGAAAGAAGCCCCAGGTAAGTAACTGGCCATTTTTTTTCCTCAGTTAAGTGTGGGAGGGGAGAGTCCATAGAAGGTAGGCTTAATGGAGGGGGGGGGGGTGGCTTGTCTAGGCTGCATGCGGGCTATATATAGGGTGGTGCAAAAGACCGGCCCTGCTACCTGTCACATGTGCAAGTTAATGGGCAGACGCTGGCCGGTCCCCAAGCACGTCTCGCTTAATCCCAGTTGTGTGTGGCCCAATCCGACTTTCTTGAAGCATGTGACGCCTGTATTTGCTGCTGTATGCTCTCATATGCAAATGCAGCTGATACAGGCTTCAATAAAAGGACACTTATGGCAGGGAAGAGGCGCACAGGTACAGACCAGCCAGCGTTTGCTTGTATACCCACACTCATGACAGGCAGTTGGGTTGGTCTTTCATGCACCACCCTGTACTTTCTAAAGACAGGTAAGGGGATTGTTGCCTAGGCCACAGTCAGGTTTAATAAGAAGCAGGTGTTACTAGCTCGCAGACAGGCAATGATGAATTTATAGCACCCACTATTCCTGTGACTACAGAGGGGCCTGATGACTGAGGGTGCCCACCTCTTTCCCCACATCCAAGTAGCAAAGCATAAATACCAACTCCAGGTCCTCTTGTCTTTTCTTCAATGCCGCCATTCAGGGAGCAGCTGCGTTTCTCCATCAGGGTCCCAAATGCATATCATGTGACACTGGGAGCCTATGTAGGAACATTGCTGCACGCTGAATGGATATAGTGAACAGGAGAGCAGAGAACTCAGACTTTGAAAAGGTATTTGTGCTCTGCTATTTACATGGTGGAAAAGAGGCAACACCCCAACTCCCCCCCCTCCCCCCATAGTTTCTGGGGATTAAACTTTACACCGGCCTTGCTTATTAGGGGTTGGAGGGACGGAAATTCTTCGTGTCAAAAAGAGGGTGTGGCCTGCGCTGAGGGCGGAGCTTAGGGCGCCAAAACTTCTGTGCCTATAGGCTCCTGAACTGTAAATCCGGCCCTGTTTACAGCATATTATATGCAAAAAGCATTTTTTTTTTACTAGACCAGCATTGGAAGGGTTAAACACAGAGGTTTAAAGTTCCGTGGAGAGATATGCAGAAGCTCAGATAGATAAATTCTATTTAGTTAAATGTATCTATTGAGAAATGTTACACACTCTTTGGCTGTCCTCCAGCTCCTTCTCAGTGAGAGAGAGTGAGTCACATTCAACACTTTATGTAAACAAAATGTATCTATGTCAGCTTCGGATGCGTCTGCAGAAATCTCCAGGAACTTTAAAGCCCTGTGTAACCCTTCCAATGCTGGTCTAGTAAAAAAAAAAAATGATGGTTGCATATAATATACTGTAAATAATGTTTTAGAGCAAAGTTGAAATGCAGGGTTATATTCCACTTTAAGGAAAACATAAATTATAATCTATACGCATATTACTAAAATAGTCATCTGTGACAACTGACATCCAATAAGGGAATGTAAGTAGAATTCTCATTGGGGCACACAGAGATAACAACCAAACAGACGGTATAGTTGGCCTTGGGCAGTGAAAAGTACAAATCCGGCCCTGGTGATGTCTAGTAAGCAGTGAATGCAAATAAGGTTTCCAGTGAAGACTGAGCAGATAGCAGCATAAAGTACTCTCACCTCGTAGCACACGCAGTTACCTCTGTGTCTCTGTAGCTGTGCTGTAGGTTGTGTGATATCAAGCACTGCAAATAAAATAACAAGCAGAGAAAAAAGGGGAGGAGCGCCGCTATACCAAATACTTCTCTCAGAATATAACGACAAGAGCAGGAAGTAAACGGCCTAGCATCAAGCCCTCCTCTGCATTTTTTATCCTGGAAAATATGTGGTTGTTCAAGTTTAGGCTAGCTGATGGCTGACTGGAAACAATGGAACTGAAGGAAACACTGCTAAATATATACTTAAACTTCTAAATATACATTTGTAAAGAAAACAAAGAACACTCCAGGCGTGGCGTTTAAGGCCGTGGCCATCTTTATTGATTAACTTAAATAATAAAAAAGGTTGAGGTCCAAAAATTACTTTATTTAAAATGTAAAAACTTTAATAAGTAAAAGTATATATATATATATATATATATAACAACGTTCATTATAATGGTCCACCAATACGGTTCGGACCACGAAAACTTTAAATAACTTCCAGTAGGACCCCAACTCTAAGTTTGACCACGCCGGCAGGCGAGACCTTGATCAATAAAGACTTGACCACGACGATGTCAGTTGTAAGGAAAAAAGGGGGGGAGTGGTGGGCGGGAAGCTCACCCAGACCGCTCTGGTACACTGGCAGAATACAGGCGACGGACCTTCTTTTTATACACAGAAGTTGCTCCCCATTGGATGATGCAACAATGTATGCCCCCAGCAACACCTGGCAGAACTTTACCTGCCAGTATTGCCGACCAATCACATTCCCTGCCATAGTACCACCTTACTGCAGCAATCTTTCAGCCAATCAGGAACTAGCTACCTCACAGGGGGGAAATTGAACTGGCTATCTAGCTAAACCCAGGTTACCACAGTCCCATGTAGGGCCTATTATTAGACATATTGGCCCTTTTCATGGAACTGAAGGAAACACTGCTAAATATATACTTAAACTTCTAAATATACATTTGTAAAGAAAACAAAGAACACTCCAGGCGTGGCGTTTAAGGCCGTGGCCATCTTTATTGATTAACTTAAATAATAAAAAAGGTTGAGGTCCAGAAATAACTTTATTTAAAATGTAAAAACTTTAATAAGTAAAAGTATATATATATATATAACAACGTTCATTATAATGGTCCACCAATACGGTTCGGACCACGAAAACTTTAAATAACTTCCAGTAGGACCCCACCAGCCAGGCAAACCTAGCCTGGCACCCCACCAACGGCTCTTTCAATGCAGCACTGGAGGTTCCAATTGAAGATGTCGAGACCGACATCACTTAAGTGCACTAAATCCTGCCTATATAGGCCTAAGGGACCACCCTCCAAATCAATGTGCCTAAAAGAAAACCCTCCGATGCATGGAAGGAATTTTTCCAATTTGTGATTTAAACGCCGTCTGATCTTCTCACAGGGGAGCAGATAAGAAGGCTGTAACCATAACCACCTAGGGACGATCTCAGAAAACACAATAGTTGTTTTCTTTGAAAATGATGACAACATGGCAAGATCATCCCTGATGTTAAAATAAAGTTCCAGGGACTTGATTTTGCCAATGTCGTTCCCACCCAAGTGGATTATCAAAACATCTGGAGCAGGCCACACATTAAACAACTCGAAAATAACCTCTTTTAATTGAGACCAAACCATCCCTCTTACTCCATGCCACAAGATTAAAAACTTTGATGGATCCAAGTTCAGGTTGGTAGAATAGCATCTTCTAAACGCTCTGTTGTGGGCCCAAAAAACATAGGAGTGACCCACTATCCATGTCACCGACTTTGAACCTGAAAAATATAAATAGCATTAAGGGCGAATATAGAGCTTGAAAGCTCCTGACTTCCATCTACCCATTTTCTTAATAACACTTTCAGAAAGACCCAACCTGGCAGCTTCTGTGGCAGCCCCGATACGAAAAGAATGAGATGTTAGTTTGTAATTACTCAGCCCTGCAGCCCTTACACAACGTTCCAAAACAGAGGTGAATTGGTACGTGGATAAGGCAGAGCCATCCGCATGCCTCAATAATGTACCCGTGGCATTGCCTCTAACCCGAAGGAAATTAAGCAGATTCTGAAGAGGGCACAACTTATTCCCTTCCCATGCATTTAGCTCAATCGTACAACCTTTTCTCAGCTGATCCGTTTTGGAGGATTGCAAGAAAATTCCCACCTTTTTTGTAGATAAAATCACATTCTCATACAGTAGTCCGCCACCGCCGGTCGAAGATCGAGCGATCAACTCAGACACCCGAAGAGCTGCAAAAAACATAAAACAAAACGCACAGCGAAAAAGCAGGGACTCATAATTGGAATAGCAAACTATTGCAGTAGTATCAAATAGCTGGGATAAAACATGCAGGGAGATTGGATGCCTGCCATCAGGTTTAGACGAGAAACGCTTGTGTCCTTTTAACACCTGCTTAACTGAAAAATAAGAATTACAAGCAGGAAGATTAAATAGCTTCAAAAAGAATGAAATACCGGCCAATGACTTCACAATATGAGAATGCGACAGACTTTTTTTAATACATGCTGAGACATAATGTAGAACTAAACCTTCTGACACCTGAAGCTCTTCAATACCTAAAGCTCGAATGAAAGCAATCCAATCCCTCCAAGCGCCTGAGTAAGACCTCCAAGTCGCTATAGAGACTGATTGTTGTATTCGTGAGCCAATTAACTCCATATCAGATTCCAGAGAAATTTTGGTACTTCTTCCCCTACGGATCGTGCTGTGGGGGCCAACGACTGGAATCTCTGCATCTGAAATCGGGACAGAGCATCCGCGATATCATTTGATATTCCTGGGACATGTTGTGCTTTTAACCAGATATTGAATTTGAGAGAATATAAAACTAATAGTCGCAGCAAACGGACAACCAGTGGGGATTTGGAAGAGAGAGAGTTGATTGCATAAACCACTCCCTTATTGTCAGTTTGCACTAAGATTCTTTTCCCAACAAATTGGTCTCCCCAGATATAAACGGCTGCTACAACTGGGAATAGTTCTAAAAGCACAATGTTTCCCGTCACCTCCTTCTGAAGCCATTCAGAAGGCCACCTGGCACAGAACCAATTGTCATTAAAAAATGCTCCGCAGCCGACGCTGCCGGAAGCATCAGTGAAGAAATTTAACTCAGAGTTCGTTCTAAAATCATCTTGCCAGAGGGAGCGCCCATTGTAAGTATCTAAAAAATTGGACCAGACTAATAAATCTTCCTTTAAATCAGCAGTCAAGCGTACATGGGAAAAAGGGGATTTTAAACCCTTTACTGACATGGCCAACCTACGCGAAAACACACGGCCCATGGGCATAATTCTAGTGGCGAATGCTAAGGTACCTAGAAGGGATTGTATTTCTTTCAGTAATACCTTCTTCTTGCGTAAAAAAGAACAGATCAGGGATTTAATTTTAATCAATTTTGCTTCTGGCAGGCGAAATTCCATTCTGTTTGAATCAATGGTAATACCTAAAAATTCAATGCAGGTACAGGGATATACAGTTTTTTCCACTGCCAGAGGGATACCAAAATCTTTGCAAATAACTGAAAAAACTGTTAAAAGTTTTTGGCAAATGTCTGAGGATGCTGGGCCCAAGAATAAGAAATCATCTAGGTAGTGAATTAGGTAATCATAACCTGAAATAAGCTGCACAACCCACTCTAAAAAGGAGGAAAAACTCTCGAAATAAGTACATGAGAGCGAGCACCCCATCGGTAGGCATTTATCAAAATAGAATTGGTTGGCTAAATGAAAACCTAGCGAACTGAAAGCTGAGGGATGTATTGGTAACAAACGAAAAGCGGATTTAATATCCGCTTTCGCTAAAAGGGCATGACGACCTAGGGGCCGGAGCAACTCCAGAGCTCTATCAAAAGAAGTATAACAAACTGATGAGAGATCACTGGAAATTTCATCATTAAGAGAACTACCACTAGGATAAGATAAATGGTGGATGAGCCGAAAGGCGCCCGGCTCCTTTTTCGGAACAATACCTAATGGTGACAGGCGGAAATTTACAAAAGGAGGTGACGGGAAAGGACCAGCTATCCTACCTTCAAGCAATTCTTTGTCAATCTTCTCTTTTGCTATGTGAAAATGTGTCTGAATTGATTTTAAATTGTCAACCATATAACAACCCTGACCTGAAAATACCGGGAGATTAAAACCATAGTCAAAGCCATTAGTTAGAAGAACAGCCTTCTCCCTGTCGGGGTAAATTTTGAGCCACGGCAACATTCTTGCCAGCCTCACTGGAGTGGGAGCTTTTAAGAAAAAGCTCCTTAGAGCCTGATTGTGTCACTGAAGCTGCTTTCTTGAAGCATCTCGAAATAGGATGAGACCCGGCGCAAAAACCGCATTCGTGGCGATATTTACATGAACCGGGCCACTTGCACTGCCCGTCGTTGAAAGCGTAGCAAACGCCTTTCTTGTAATTAGAACCTGAATTTGAAGCGGATTGCTTAACATTTGAAACTTTTGGTGACATCATTAAAGTGAGCCATAGGCCCACGTCTTTTGAACCCCATTTTGTACCTGGGTAGATAGATAACTTTTGTCTAAAATTCTCATCGTACGTGTACCAACCAAAACCGCCGTACGCTTTATATGCTTCAAGAATTGTATCTAAGTATTGGAACATTTGCGGACACTGCTCTGGATGACGTTCACCCATAACGCTAGCATATATGCAAAATGCCTGTAACCAATTGTGCAATGATCGCGGAACAGGCCGCCTGCAATCATCCTCAGATTTGTCCTCCCTTTTGTCCTGCTTTAAAAATTCTTTTGAACTAGGAAGCAGCGACAATAAATCGATAAACTCCCCTTGCCAAATTTTTTCCTTGACACTAGGTGATAGATGAAAACCTAATGGGGATAGCTCACATGACATCTGTTCTTTATATACTGACTCGGAAATGCCAGACTTTCTTAAAGGAATAACAGGAGCAGCATGAGCAGGAAGAGCAGGAGGAAGGGGAGGAAAGGAAGGATTAGCTGAAGGAAACAAAGGGTTAGCTGAATTAGCAGAGACTGAAGTATTAGCAGAGACATTTTTATCAATCCATACACTATCAGCATTGCAAGGGTTACTGTTCTTCTGAAGAGCACACAATAGAGCAGACATCAAAGAGTTAATTGCATTAGAGTCGGCATACTTACTGCCTCCTGCAGTGGATGCTGGAGCAGAGGCTTGCTGCCCGACCCCTTCGCTGTGCTGAGCAGAGCGCTGCTCCTGTGTCCCCCCAGCATGGAGCTGCGATGCACCGCCAGCTGCCGCCGACACAAGCGTCCCAGGATGCCCTGGCAACGATACGTCAGCGGCGCAGGCCTGCGTACGCTCGCTCCCACCGCTGGTTGATGCGACCGGATGGTCGTTTTCTGCCTGAGCCGCCCCCTCGTCGTCGTCATCATCAGAGGAGTGGTCGGAAGAGTCGGCGGCCACCTGATTGGTCGCTGGAAAGTGGGCGGAGCTACAGCTGGCCCTAGAAGTGGAAGCCCGAACCTCCTCCGCTGCATGGCTCCGCCCCTCGAGGACTGCCGGCGCCGGATTGGCTGGAAATTCAAATCCAGCCGCAGAACACGCCTCTTCAGATCCCGGGTTGGTCGGCGCGGAGGATGCCGCGGAGGGGCGGGCTTCTGACGAGATCATCTTCACCGCCGCTGCCGAGGGGACCCCGCATGTTGCTCCAGACTGCCGATCACTGCCGGGGGGCTTCCTCTTCTTCGCCGCCGCTCCAACCGCCGATGCCTTCCCTCCGCCGATCCTGGATGAGTTGCCGCTGGGGGCATCCGGCGAGTAGGACCTGCGCTTCTTCCGGAGCCTCTTCGCCGGCAGGTTAGTGGCTCTTCCCTCTTCCGCGCCGACTCGCCGCTCCTCTTCTGCCAGCTGGAGACATCTCGCCAGCATCTCCAGTCCCCCGGGTTCTTCGGCTCTTGAAGCCAGAAGCCTCACAATGTCCATTGCGGCTGGGGAGCAACGTAATACAAGCTCAAGTACTACAAGCTCAAGCTCACCCAGACCGCTCTGGTACACTGGCAGAATACAGGCGACGGACCTTCTTTTTATACACAGAAGTTGCTCCCCATTGGATGATGCAACAATGTATGCCCCCAGCAACACCTGGCAGAACTTTACCTGCCAGTATTGCCGACCAATCACATTCCCTGCCATAGTACCACCTTACTGCAGCAATCTTTCAGCTAATCAGGAACTAGCTACCTCACAGGGGGGAAATTGAACTGGCTATCTAGCTAAACCCAGGTTACCACAGTCCCATGTAGGGCCTATTATTAGACATATTGGCCCTTTTCATTCTATTTACAATCTCACAGCTGCTGACAAGTAACTAGCAGCAGAAATCAATAATTTTGGTGTCTTGTATTTTATAGGATTCTAAAGCTTAGTACACACTTTCAATTATGATTGGTTAATCACTGACCAAATTTACTACCTCCATGTGGTATGTGAGCTTACATAGACAATCTGCTCACAGTATTCAATATTTGTTCACTGTTCACCATGACCAGATTTTTCGGGGGCCCAACCTGGGACGGGAAGGGGTGGTTATGTCAGTGCAGCGTGGTGTAACCCTGAGGCAGTGAACCCATTTCCTCCCAAAACACAATTAGGCAAAGTGACCCTAAAGGTAATTAGATAACGTTCCCCTAACACTTGAAGAGAGTCTGAAGCGAGAATAAATCTCGCTTCAGACCTCATACATAGCAGGGGCACGTGTTCCCCCAAATCCCCTCCGTAATGCGGGGGAGCGCTTCCTGGTTGGGGCAGGGCTAACTGCCGCAGCCCTGCCCCACGCGCGTCTGTCAGCGCCTATCTCCGCCTCTCCCCCGCCCCTCTCAGTCTTCCTTCACTGAGAGGGGCGGGGGAGAGGCGGCGATGCGCCGCTGATAGACGTGACTGGAGGCAGGGCTGCAGTCATTAGCCCTGCCTCCAGGAGCGACCAAGTCTGCGACCAAGTGTCGCAGTGGGGGGTTTGGGGGTGAAGGGACCCCCGTTTAGCGGCGCTATTGCGGCGGTTTAGCAGGGGCACACGTGCCCCTGCTAACTATGAGCTCTGAAGCGAGATTTATTCTCATTTCAGAGTCTCTTTAAGAAAGCAGTGTTTTCTCCATGATGTGGTGAAATGGGAGATTTGCATCATGGATGTGCAGACGATAAATCTGCAGAAACTGTGTGATACTATTTATTTATTAGCATATGATTCAGCCACTGTGACCATCAAATAATACTGTAGATACAACAACTGTTACCCTGGCACATGAAATGCAACAACTGTTACCTCCCACACATGTAATGAAGCAAACATTACCTCCGAAAAATGAAATGCAGCAAACGATTCCCCCAACACATGCAATGTGGCAAACATTACTTCTGACACACGAAATGTTGCAAACAGCAAAGGCAGCAAACATTACCTCCCACACATATTAAAATCCAGTAAATGTTACCTCCCACACATGAAATGCAGCAACATGTGAAATGCAGCAAACGGTGCTTCCAACACATGTGAAATGCACATACATCACCCCACATACTGTATATAAAACACAGATGTGGAGGAGGAGGAGGGGAGAGACATATCAACTCATTTTAAGAGCTGCATACTATGTTGGTGCTTAATAAATACAAAAGTACTTCCAGGTCGCGGCCATCTTGGATTTCTTCCACCGGTGATCAGATGTTACACCAGCTGTGGAGGATGAACGGGGCCATAGAGAGCAGTGGGGAGCAGCTCAGATTCATCCAGGAGATGGCATGGAGCAGGTAGTATGTTTTTGTTTTTTTTTTACTTTTTTCATGCGGCCTTGGGTTCTCTTTAAGTGTGGTAGCCCCTGGCTACCACACGTCTAACCATGCCCCCGACACCCTCTAGTCACACATACTATATAACTCTCATAAGAAGAATATGTAGTTTTATCATTCAAACCACACTGGTTCTTTCTATCCTGATTCATGTTCCCTCATATTACCATTTGAAAATAAGGAAAATAACAATCTAAAAGGATGGGGTAAAAGTTTAGAGTTAACGTTTAGGTTAAAACATACAGGAACTATATCTGGCTACAAAAGTGATGGAAAACTTGTTTCAAGGGGTCTCACACCTGGAGGGGGGCATGCCAGAGTGGGATACATGCCAAAAGTCACTAGGAAAATTACGTATTTGATGCAGAGCAGGGGTATAATCCCTAAAGGACAGACTTTTTTTTTTTGATTAATTGAAAATTGAAAAGTTTTTTTATAACATTCTACAAGTTTTTTTTTCCTGATATTATACTTTGATAACTGTGGTAATTCCAGAGCTAATACCTGCCGACGGGCGCTGACCTGTACGGTGCCATAAAGAACTTGTGCTGTGTACAAACACCTGTGCCTTCTCAAGGTGTGAATGAAAAGCAATCTCTAATCCAACAAAACTGAGAAGCATCACACAGAAAAATTAGATGCAGAAAAATTGTAAGCTTGAAGGAGAGCTGTAGGGAGTGGACATTCCTCTGAAAAATGTGATGGTGATCGGAATGAATCTACCATGATGCAGGCTGGAGTTGCTGTTCAGTGATAGGCTTTGTGGCCAACATAAATTCTTGCCTGACCTGCTGCTACTCCAGTGTAATCTTTCAGCTTCCACATCAGGAGATTATGGATGGCTTGAAGCTGTACCTTGTGGCTGCTCTCCAGAAATACTACGAGGTAAAACATGCGCTGCTAGAGAAGATTGTGATGTACCGAGTTGGAGTGGGGAGTGGACATTCCCCTGAAAAATGTGATGGTGATCGGAATGGATCTACCATAATGCCGGCCAGAGTTCCTGTTCAGTGAGAGGCTTTGTGGCCAGCATAAATTCTTGCCTGACCTGCTGTTACTCCGGTGTAATCTTTCAGCTTCCATATCAGGAGATTATGGATGGCTTGAAGCTGTACCTTGTGGCCGCTCTCCAGAAATACTACGAGGTAAGTCATGCGCTGCCAGAGAAGATTGTGGTGTACCGATATGGAGAGTCAGATGGACAGTTATTATTATTATTTATTGTATTTATAAAGCGCCAACATATTACGCAGCACTTGACAATAAATATTTACAATGATACAAGGATTACAGACATAACAAGGTTATACAACATAGAGCAAAATTATACATGCAAATTGTAAAATACATGATCATGCAATATGGGCTGGTTAGGTAGGCCCAGTAATACAAGTACAGGCTGTCATAGGACAGGAGCACACGATCCTGTAGATTACACTAGGGAATGGAGGACCCTGCTTACAATCTAAAGGGTGGCGTGGAATGGCGAATGTAGTCCTCTAGACCAGAGTTCCCCAACCCTGTCCTCAAGGCCCACCAACAGTGCACGTTTTGCAGAAAACCACAAACATTCACAGGTGAGGTAATTAGTGTCTCAGCAGAGCAAATTAACTACCTCTCTGGATTTCTACAAAACATGCACTGTTGGTGGGCCTTGAGGACAGGGTTGGGGAACACTGCTCTAGACAGTTCAGCACAGTGCAGAAATATGAGATCCCGAAGTTACAGACCTGCTTTGGTACTTTTGAAAGTTATTCCCCTCGCATAATTGTCATTGTATTTCAGAAAAGGATCAGCACCAATCTCTACTGCTCCGTGTCCGGAGCATTTGTCACCCCTACTCCCAGTACCGTCGTGGACCATACTGTCACCATCACCAAGCGCAACCGGGTGTATTTCTTCCTGCTCTCCCACCATGTCAGGCAAGGATGTGCCATTCCCACTCACTATATATGTAATGATGAACACTGCAATCCTCAGCCCTGACCATCTACAACGGTTGACTTTCAAATTGGGGTACATCTAAAAATGGCGCAGGGAGAAAAATGGCACACCGTTCTGCCGATAACTGTATCATAAAACGCAATTTACCATTTTAATGGAAATACATTAAAACGGTAAATAGCGTTTTATGATACATTTATTGTGGAACGGTGCGCCATTAAAAAATGCAGGAGGCTGGCTAGTATAGGCAGCGGGGGTCGGGGGAGAGAGGCAGCGGGACACTGGAGGGAATAGGCATCGGGGGGGAGGATGTGTGCAATACAGGGGTTGAGTGGGGCGTGGACGCGGGTGGACGGCGTCCACTTACTATTTCCTGAGGGTGGATGCCGTCCACCCTGGCAAGGCTGGCATGGGTGTGTGGAGGGGACTCAGGGGAGCAGCGCAGTGGAAGGAAAGCTGTGAGCAGCGGTGGAGAAGGGGGGCCATCCCCCCCTTCCCTCACCTTAGGGCTCTCCTTCCCTCGCCCTCCCCTCCAAAGGTAATGTGCGGGTAGCCGGCAGCGGGCGGGACTTACCTCTCCTCGTTCCGGCACGAGCACTCCACTGCCGCTAGACTGGTCTGGTCCAGAGCAGCGGCACGCAGATCCGGCGCCCGAATGAGGAGAGGTAAGTCCCGCCCGCTGCCGGCTGCCCGCACATTACTTCTGGAGGGGAGAGCGAGGGAAGGAGAGCCCTAAGGTGAGGGAAGGGGGGGGGGGGAATGGCCCCCCTTCTCCACCGCTGCTCACACTCTCCTTCCACTCCGCTGCTCCCCTCATGCTGGGGGGACACCTGACTGCCTATTCTGGGGACATATACCCCTGGCTACATATACTGGGCACATATACCCCCTGACTACATATACTGGGCACGTATACTCCTGGCTACATATACTGGGGACATATACCCCTGGCTACATATACTGGGCATATATACCCCCTGACTACATATACTGGCCACATATACCCCCTCCCCCTGACTACATATACTGGGGACATATACCCCCTGACTACATATACTAGGGCACATATACCTCTGGCTACATATACTGGGGCACAAATACCTCTGGCTACATATACTGGGACATATACCCCTGGCTACATATACTGGGCACATATACCCCTGCCTACACATACTGGGCACATATACCCCTGCCTACATATACTGGGACATATACCCCTGCCTACATATACTGGCACATATATCCCTGGCTACATATACTGGGCACATCTACCCCTGGCTACATATACTGGGCACATATACCCCCTGCCTACATATACTGGGCACATATACCCCAGCTATGTATACTGGGCACGTATACCCCTGCCTACATATTCTGGGCACATATACCCCTGGCTACATATATTGGGGACACATACTCCCTGGCTACATATACTGGGGACACATACCCCTGGCTACATATACTGGGCACATATACCCCTGGCTACATATACTGGGGCATATACCCCTGACTACATATACTGGCACACATACCCCTGGCTACATATACTGGGGACATATACCCCTGGCTACATATACTGGGCACATATACCCCTGACTACATATACTGGGCACATATACCCCTGCCTACATATACTGGGTACATATACCCCTGCCTACATATACTGGGCACATATACCCTTGGCTACATATACTGGGCACATATACCCCTGCCTACATATACTGGGACATATACCCCTGCCTACATATACTGGGCACATATACCCCTGGCTACATATACTGGGCACATATACCCCCTGACTACATATACTGGGCACATATACACCTGCCTACATATACTGGGGCACATATACCTCTGGCTACATATACTGGGACATATACCCCTGGCTACATATACTGGGCACATATACCCCTGCCTACATATACTGGGACATATACCCCTGCCTACATATACTGGCACATATATCCCTGGCTACATATACTGGGCACATATACCCCTGGCTACATATACTGGGCACATATACCCCCTGTCTACATATACTGGGCACATATACCCCTGGCTACATATACTGGACATGTATACCCCTGCCTACATATACTGGGCACATATACCCCTGGCTACATATACTGTGGACACATACCCCTGGCTACATATACTGGGGACACATACCCCTGGCTACATATACTGGGCACATATACCCCTGGCTACATATACTGGGACATACACCCCTGGCTACATATACTGGGCACGTATACCCCTGGCTACATATACTGGGGACATACACCCCTGGCTACATATACTAGGCACATATACCTCTGGCTACATATACTGGGGACTACTATACTCATGGCTACTTATACTGGGGACACCTATAGACCTGGCTACCTATGCTGAGGGTACCTATTTTGGGGGAACCGCTGTCAGATTATCTGTATTTTTGTGGAACCGCTGTTATTTATTTTGGGGAACAGCTGCCAGATTATGTGTATGTTAGGGGAACGGCTTCTGCCAGATTACGCGTTTTTTGGGGAACTGCTGCCAGGTTGTGTATGTTTGGGGGACCACTGCTGCCAGATTATATGTATTTTGGGTGTTACGTGTAATTTGGGTGATCCGCTGCCAGGTTTCGCGTATTTTGGGGAACTGCTTCCAAATTATGTGTATGTTGGGGGAACTGCTGCTGCCACATTGTCTATTTTGGGGGAACCACTGGCATATTATCTGTATTTTGGAGGAACTTCTACCAGATTATGTGTCTTTTTGGTGAAATGCCCCTATTTTGGGGGGATACACTACGGCAGAGCTCAAACTTCCCCGGCAGACCTTTTACATCACTGCTAAGGTCATGTATATTTGGCCCCACCCGTGACCACGCCCACATTGTGCTTGACCACGCCCATTTTGGCGCGCAGGAGTTTTCCAGGTAAGTCCACTCACCTCTTTTCCCAGGACTAGACCCCTGGAGCAATATGCATACATTACCTTGTCCCGGCCGCCGATCACTCCTTCCCTCCGCTCCTTCATTTCTTCCATTTGTTTGCTTGTAGTCCTGCAGCCAGCAAATCACTATGCGGGGACTGAAACCACATGGTGATTGGCCGGCTACAGCAAACTAATGGAAGAAGTGAAGGAGCGGAGGGAAGGAGCGATCGACGGCCGGGACAAGATAATGTATGCATATTGCACACATCCTCCCCCGATTCCTATTCCCTCCAGTGTCCGCTGCCTTCCCCCCCCCCCCCCCCCCTCTTGATCCCCTCTGCCCTCTGCATTTTTTAAGACTTATAACGCTATTTAGCGTTATAAGTGTAAGGCACGATGCCTGCGCCATTTTTTTTACACTTATAACGCTAAATAGCGTTATATAATGTAAGTCTATGCGGCGCCGTTTTCATTCCCCTGGCACTGTGCGCCATTTTTAACTGTCACGTAAAATTGTGCCACATGTACTGGAACTGGCCTGGTAGCATCCAAATGCCAGCACCCTGCAAATTAAATATCTGTAATACCTGGCATACTTGTATAATTTATTCGCTTCCTACCTTTGTTACTATCACTATGTTCCCTATATGCACCGTGGGGTTGTCATGAAAAGTAATTTCATTGTTGACTACCTGTCGACCTTTGGGGGGCGTGGTTAAATATGGCGGTGTGAGGGCTCCATGCGACGAGGCTCTTGCATTTTATGGAGACCGTGGGCTGAAGCGGGTGACTTGACGGCATTACAGAGCGAATAGGTCTGCTGGTCAGAGAGCAGAGGCCCCGATTATCGCCTGTGTGAGAACGGTGGCACCAGAGAAAATGGGCGGACCTGCAGCAAGACCAGCTGATCCCTCAGGCACTCCGTACAGAAGACGAGACTGTGGAAGTTGAGAGAGGGGGGAGCTATAGAACACGGAGACGAGCTGCGAGTGATTAGCGGTACTCCTGCTGAGCTTAGCCCGCGGCACTTGGAACTGAAGACACCTGCAGACGGGCCTAGGTGGTGTTCTCCTAGACCCCTGAAGAGCAGCAAAGAGTAAGGACTGTGAGTCCTGCAAACAGCATTAACTAATACGAAGGTGGTGGCAGATAAAGATGACTGGGAAAAATAAAAAAAGACCAATAATGCTAATACTCCGAAGCAGCCACAAGCCTGAATGACTAAATTCTTCTCAGCTACATCACCAGCGCGGGGGAGACAGGGGGAGACCCCGGAGACTTAATCTGCAGACAGCTCGCCGAGCTTGACACAGGCACAAGTATAGAAATTGAAAGATATATGGGCCTACCTACATGAGATGCCAACTAAAGCAGATCTTGAAACACAGACAGTAACGATTCTGGACTCCACTAAAGCGAAATAGAGGCGGTAAGAGGGGAGATGGGGGCTGTGTCACAGAACATAGTGGAAGTGGAAGGTGAGGTAGCAGCCCTTAGACTGAAGGTGGATAAACTGAGAGATCGGACAAAAGAGCAGTAAGGGTTGCATTATATCCTTAGGAGCCAAGTGGAGGACTTACAGAATTGTAGTAGGCGAAATAATGTTAGAATACAGGGCCTGCCGGAGACAATTAAGGCTGAAGAATTGACCTCTAAACTGCAAGCAATATTTGGCAAGCTTTAGGGCAGGGACGGGTCACAGATATGTATTGACCGGGCCCATCGATTAGGGAGGGCAGGCAAAAAAGACTCTGAATTCCCTAAAGATGTAATATGTAAAATCCATTACTTCAGAGAGAAGGAAGAGATTATGAGAGCTGCTAGGAATGTTGGAGTATTGGACTATGAAGGAGTGCATATTCAGTTGTAACAGGGTGTGTATAAAAAAAGGGCGCCTGGAAAAGGGGCGCCGGATATAGCCGAAATTATAGGTTGTAATGTAAAACAATAATTTTTTTTATAGCTTGTAAAAGAAAATGTAGTGCTAAATAGATTAAATAAACAAAAATTAAATGGCAAAATAGCGTCTATAACAAAAAACGATATTTACACTTGTATTAAAGAGAAACTCCAACCTAGAATTGAACTTTATCCCAATCAGTAGCTGATACCCACTTTTACATGAGAAATATAATGATTTTCACAAACAGACCATCAGGGGCGCTGTATGACTGATTTTGTGTTGAAACCCCTCCCACAAGAAGCTCTGAGTACCGCGGTACTCTGGGCAAACTGCCACAATGTAACAATGTTCACAGACAGGAAATGGCTGTTTAGAGCGGAAACAGTAAATTCGGGCGCCTGAGGCTAGTGGACAAATCGGGCGCCGCCATTCACTCCTATAATAAATATCGTTTAATGGGCGCCCGATAGGAAAAAAGGGCGCCGGAGAAAAATAACGTTTTAAAAGCGGCGCCCGGAGACTTAATGTTTTATTACTGTTTCTCATGATTACACATTATTTAATGATTTATACATTTTTAAATTTTATTTTTAAACGAAAAACAGTACAATATTTTTTTTCAAACATTATTTTTAAACGAAAAACAGTACATTTTTTTTTAACATTATTTTTAAACGAAAAAACCAACAGGGGGGTCTTAGGTTTAGGCACCAACAGGGGGGTCTTAGGTTTAGGCACCAACAGGGGGTCTTAGGTTTAGGCACCAAAAGGGGGGTCTTAGGTTTAGGCACCAACAGGGGGGTCTTAGGTTTAGGCACCAACAGGGGGTCTTAGGTTTAGGCACCAACAGGGGGGTCTTAGGTTTAGGCACCAACAGGGGGGTCTTAGGTTTAGGCACTAACAGGGGGGTCTTAGGTTTAGGCACCAACAGGGGGGTCTTAGGTTTAGGCACTAACAGGGGGGTCTAGGGGTTAGGGGTAGGTACAGGGAGGGTTACTTAGGCACCAACAGGGGGGGTCTTAGGTTTAGGCATCAACAGGGGGGTCTAGGGGTTAGGGGTAGGTACAGGGAGGGTTACTTAGTAATTTTTTTTTAAACGTTATTATACGGTTCACTATTTAAACGAAAGATTAACGTTTTTACAATTGCCGATTTAATGCACATTATTTAATGAATTATAACTTTAAAAACCATTAATTTTAAACGAAAAACAGTACAATATTTTTTAAACGTTATCCATTCTTATCGTTAAAAACCCGGCGCCCTTTTTTCCCAGCGCCCCTTTTTAACGTACGCGTTTAGAGCTGTCTGTAACAGCCAAAACAGCTAGGAGCAGCTATATAACCTGCCCACAGTAAAAATGTCACCATGTAATAAATGTCAGAATGTAAATTAGGGAGAGGAAAGATTTTACAATGAGCAAACACTGACTAAATCATTTATACATAATTATGGTAAAAAAATGACGCACTTTTTTTACTACATTATTTTCACTGGAGTTCCTCTTTAAGCATAGTAATACAATGGTAGATTTTACAGATATTTTACTGCAATTATACCTAACTGTAGGCTCACACAGATCTCTCCCTATCCCTAAGCCCTAGACCCCCCCTCTTTGTTTAATATACATAATTTAATAAATTGTATTTATTACATATATTGTGCTGTAACTATACCTAACTTTACTCTCACACAGAACCCTCCCTGTACCTATCCCTAACCCCTAGACCCCCCTGGTGGTGCCTACCTCTAACCACTCCCTGGTGGTGTATCTTGTACTGTAACTATACCAGCGGCGTAGCAATCGGTATAGCAACCATAGCCATTGCTATGGGGCATGCGGCAGCCCTACGTCACAGGGAGCCCGCAGCTGAGAGAGGATTTTTTTTTTAAATTATAATAATGCTGGCCCGGGCCCCCCCTCCCTCACCTCGAGGGCCCCCCTCCTTTTATGAGCGGTGGGAGAGCGGCATACACAGCAGGCTCCGGCAGGGTAATCAGATGCTAGATGTTCAGCTGCCTCCCGGGCTACGGTGTCTCCTCTGTATGCTGCTCGCACTGCTTCCTGGTTTATTGCGAGCAGCATACAGAGGAGACACCGTAGCCCGGGAGGCAGCTGGACATCTAGTGTCTGATTACCCCGCCGGAGCCTGCTGTATATGCCGCTCTCCCGCCGCTCATAAAAGTAGGTGGGACCCCCGAGGTGAGGCAGGGAGGATAGGAGTTGGGCCCCTACCCCACTAAACTACCCATCTACCTACCCTCCCACCCGGCTACCTAACTGCCTACCCTCCCACCCGGCTACCTAACTGTGTACCCTCCCACCCGGCTACCTAACTACCCTCCCACCCGGCTGCCTAACTGCCTACCCTCCCACCCGGCTACCTAACTGCCTACCCTCCCACCCGGCTACCTAACTGCCTACCCTTCCACCCGGCTACCTAACTGCCTACCCTCCCACCCGGATACCTAACTGCCTACCTTCCCACCCGGCTACCTAACTGCCTACCCTCCCACCCGGCTACCTAACTACCCTCCCACCCGGCTGCATAACTGCCTACCCTCCCACCCGGCTACCTAACTGCCTACCCTCCCACCCGGCTACCTAACTGTGTACCCTCCCACCCGGCTACCTAACTACCCTCCCACCCGGCTGCCTAACTGCCTACCCTCCCACCCGGCTACCTAACTGCCTACCCTCCCACCCGGCTACCTAACTGCCTACCCTCCCACCCGGATACCTAACTGCCTACCTTCCCACCCGGCTACCTAACTGCCTACCCTCCCACCCGGCTACCTAACTACCCTCCCACCCAGTTGCATAACTGCCTACCTTCCCACCCGGCTACCTAACTGCCTACCCCCCCACCCGGCTACCTAACTGCCTACCCTCCCACCCGGCTACCTAACTGCCTACCCTCCCACCCGGATACCTAACTGCCTACCCTCCCACCCGGCTACCTAACTACCCTCCCACCTGGCTGCCTAACTGCCTACCTTCCCACCCGGATACCTAACTACCCTCCCACCCGGATACCTAACTGCCTACCCTCCCACCCGGCTACCTAACTACCCTCCCACCGGGCAACCTAACTGCCTACCCTCCCACCCAGCTACCTAACTGCCTACCCCCCTACCCGGCTACCTAACTACCCTCCCACCAGGCTACCTAACTGCTTACCCTCCCACCCAGCTACCTAACTGCCTACCCTCCCACCCGGATACCTAACTGCCTACCCTCCCACCTGGATACCTAACTGCCTACCCTCCCACCCGGCTACCTAACTGCCTACCCTCCCACCCGGCTACCCAACTACCCTCCCACCCGGCTGCATAACTGCCTACCCTCCCACCCGGATACCTAACTGCCTACCCTCCCACCCGGCTACCTAACTGCCACCCTCCCACCTGGCTACCTAACTGCCTACCCTCCCACCCGGATACCTAACTGCCCACCCTCCCACCAGGCTACCTAACTGCCTACCCTCCCACACGGCTGCCTAACTGCCTACCCTCCCACCCGGCTACCTAACTGCCTACCCTCCCACCCGGCTACCTAACTACCCTCCCACCCAGCTGCCTAACTGCCTACCCTCCCACCCGGATACCTAACTACCCTCCCACCCGGCTACCTAACTGCCTACCCTCCCACCCGGCTACCTAACTACCCTTCCACCCGGCAACCTAACTGCCTACCTTCCCACCCAGCTACCTAACTGCCTACCCTCCCACCCGGCTACCTAACTACCCTCCCACCCTGCTACCTAACTGCCTACCCTCCCACCCAGCTACCTAACTGCCCACCCTCCCACCCGGCTACCTAACTGACCCTCCCATTTTGAGTATCCAGGAAACCCATTTTTCTCCTCAGTCTACCCCAAAAGCCAAAACACTTCCACAAGCATTATAGGAGGTTCTACTGTATATGTCTTCTTATAAGAAAAGAAGCAGAGAAGTGATAACCCTTTTTTCTGACAATTTTCCAGTAGACATACAATCTCATATTAATGACGAGTCGGGTACATACTCCATTATTTTGGGCATGTATGAATCCAAGATACTGTGTATAGTGAATGTGTATGCACCACCAAACCAGCCACTTCAAACACTTACTAAGATCTCAGATATCTTGTTGACCCTTAAATTCGATTCTTTAATATGGTTGGGCGATTTTAATATTGCACCTAATGACTCCATAGATAGATCCAACCTTTCTAGAGATTCTATAGCACAAAAAAAAATAAGATTTTTTTTTACTGATCTTTATAAACCACACTCTTTATCTGACACCTGGAGGGAGTACAATGGGGCAAAGAGGGCATAGACCTTCTTTTCTTCACCACATAATTCATACTCCCGGCTGGATCTTATACTGGTATCCTCCTCATGTATTCCATCTCTAGCATATTCAAGACATCTTTTAAGCACATGGTCAGATCATGATCCTGTGCTATTGGTGTATATGCAGAGCTTCTGTTTGGGTTCAAGGTGCGTTTGGAGTTTCTGGGGGGCTCAGCGCACCTCTGATAGGAGGCCATTCGGAGGCGACCTGGTGATGCGCTGATCCACCTTTTGTGCAATTTTCAATTTTACTTGGTGGCGCACCCAGGCTATGCATATGCATATGTCAGGATTTAGTTAGTGTTAGGTCCCCTCCCATCGAGGATGACTTCTCCGCAGTGGGAGGGACAAGTACTTAACAAGTTGCATGCAAGCTGTTATAGGAAACCAACATCCTCCGGTGGTGGACAGGTCATGTGTACGCTAGGTGTGTATTTTACCCCACAAGTGGTGCTTGCACTCTCTCGCAGGTAGGCACATATCTGTTTTTAAGTAGCGCTCCTCATTTCCTTGCCACAATCTTAATGTTTGGTCCACATTTCCTCTGTCTTTACTGGGAAGAGCCAACTCACTTAAGATGACTTTATTACCCCGTCTTTTATACTTATTCAGAGCACTCCCAATTTCAATTAAAATTGGCCCCCTTTGTTTTTTGCAAAAAAAGATAGACTTTTATCTGGCAGATTTGCAAGCCCAGGATCAAATACCTTATCTTAGCAAGGATTAAAGACTTTGGAGGTTTAAATCTCCCTCTCCTAGTTAATTATTATAAGGCTGCCAGAATCTCCCAATTGGCTGTGGTTAATGGCAATATTCGGGCCCCTCTATGAGTGGATATCGAGTCTCAGCTTTTATCACCTATCACGATGCAGGGGGCAATGTGGCCAATTAAAATACCGCTCCAAAATATTAGAAAACTCTCACCCTTGTCAGCTCAAGTCCTTAGTCTCTGGTCTAAATGTAGGTTCTTATACAATATGCAATCTCAAGCCAGCTGTATGTGTCATATCTTTGGCAACCCTGACTTTCCCCCTGGCCTCCATCCACAACGATATCAGTGGTGGAGAGATAAATTATTTCATACTGTAGGAAAATGTACAACTTCATTTAAGTTTCAGTTGGTCAGTTTTGTATTGATAGAAATGTACCTCTGCAGAAAAGAGATAGAGCCTCTCAATTTTTTTCCTATTTATATAATCTAACTAAAGATATCTCTATCTTGATGTATACCTCTTTTGAATCTAGGTGTAAAAATAACCCCCTGGATAGAGGTCTAATCTCTGATACTTATGCTATTCTATCAAAAACACCTTCCAATGATAAATTCAAATTTCAGCTTGACTGGGAAAGAGACTGTGGTATTACACTATCTGAGAGCAGGTGGGCCCATTGTTGTGCCACTTTGATTAAAAACAGCCTCCACTACTCCTCAATTAAAACCTCCATAAAGCTATTGCACAGGATATGCAGTATTATACTCCAGCGAGGATACATAATTTTGATTCTTCACATTCAGAGCTGTGTTATAGAGGTTGTGGAGATAGGGGAGATCTTTGGCACACCTGGTGGGCCTGTCCAATAGCTCAATCTTATTGGACTCAAATATTTCATACACTTTCTCAAATTCTTGGTGTAGACTTACCAGTCGATCCTACTGTGGCCCTGTTGGGGAATAGCTCTACCTCTACCTCTTCTCCTGCCCATAGATTGATAAATACGTAATGACTCTTGCTAGAAGGCATCTACCGCATAATTAGAAGTCTTCCACTCTGTCCGAATCGGGGGGCTGTATTTACAAGCCCTAATGACGTAACTACAGGGGAAAAGTCTCTGCGATTGCAGGGGGGTCCAAAGCTGTAAGGGGGCCCCAACTACTAACCTTACCTTCCTCCGATACAGGGTCCATCCTTCAGATCAGGTGTTTTTGTGTCTACACCCTCATGGGTGTGAAGATTATGATGGCCACACTTGTTTTATGACCCTTGTGAGATGGGCTCCAAGGCCATGAAGGGTACCAAGGGAAGGGGTGTGAAAATTGAGGCGGCCACATCAAAGTTTCACTGGCGGGCCCCATAATTTGTAGTTACGCCACTGGTGAGGACCTCACTGTTGTGAAATCTACTAAGCGGTCATTGGTCCTGTGTATTTAAGTATTGAACACTGTGTGCTGCATGGACTAAGGTGAACTATTTCTCCTTCTATGAACTATCAGCTTATGCAGAAATCGAACTGAATTGATTTAGCCTACCTTTTAAAAGAATAAGGACAATAGGAATACCATTTACTTAATCTTTTTCATTTTTGAAGGAAGAACTCCATGTATGTATGTGGGTATGACTGGGGTAAATTGCTAAGTATGGATGTGGCCAATTGTCCCTTATCCAAGTGTAAACCCTCTTCTGACATGATGGGACAAGGCTCTTTAGTCTACTAAGCTTCAAACCTTGTACACTCCTTAGATGGTTCTTGGCAACCATAGGGAGCCACCTTCTGCCGAGGATCTAGTGTTTGTGCAGCAGCCCCGACCCTCCCTGATGCGTGGGCAAGAGAAACACTGCTAGACTGCTAGATCATTTTGTCTGAGCACTAGACAACTCCATTGTTCTTCATCCTTACTTCTTGTGTGCTGTCTATCCTCCTGCCTCTATAGCAACAGAACACATCTCCAGCTTGGAGACTAGTAAATCCTCTATATAGCATTAAGGCCCCTAACCAGGGCCAGTTCTAGACTCTAGGTTTTTCTGCCTGAGGCAAATTTGGGAGGATGTGCCCCCCCTCCCCCATGCTGCTGCTCTCTTGCCTCCCCCCTCCTCACTCACTGTTAGACTCCTCCCACGGCACAATAGGCTGCTTTTTCCCAATGATGACCTCTTCACCTTGCTCTCCTCTCCCTTCTCTTCCTACTCTGACAGCATGCTGTTAATGTGAACACAGAACAAACATGCTGACCCTGTAATCTCTGCGCCTGATGCAAATGTTTTACCTCTCATGATGTCACCATTATGTTGTGCACATGTGCAGATAACTCCCGTGCATGCGATCAAAAATGCGGAAGCGAACTGCTTAACATACATGTTTCAGCTCTGGTATCCTTTAAAGGAGTCATCAAGCAATATTCCCTACCCCCTGATCTACTTACCTGGGGCTTCCTCCAGCCTCGTGCAGCTGACTTGTCCCAAGCCGCAGCTCTGCTCCCAGCTGCTGGCCCGGGAGCCCCGCACGGTGCAGACAGCAACCTTGAGGTCATCCTCTACTGCACCGGTGCGAGTGCCACTATCAATCAAGTCCACGTGTACGGGGTGTACTGCGCAGGCGTAGTAGTTCTATGCCCACGCAGTACAGTCTGGCCAATGTGGACTTGATTGACAGTGGGGCTCGCGCAGGTGCAGTTGATGACGCCTGGCGAGACACCGTGCAGGGACCCCAGGCCGGCGGCTGAGAGCAGAGCTGCGGCGTGGGACATGTCAGCTGAAAGGGGCTGGAGGAAGCCCCAGGTAAGGAGATTGGGGAATAGGAAATATTGCTTGATGACTCCTGTAAAGGAGTTATCAGGGGGAAAAAAAAGCTTTACTTACCTGGGGCTTTCTCCAGCCCCTTGCAACTAACTGTCCCACGCTGACCGCTCCGTTCTCTGCCGCCGTCCCGGTCTCTGCTGATGGTGCAGAGGCCAACCCCGAGGTCGTCCTTACTGCACCTGCGTGAAGCGCCGCTGTCAATCATGGCCACATTGCCCGCGGCATACTGCGCAGACGCAGAACTACGACCTCAGGGTCGCCTCTGCACCGTGCGTGGAGACCAGGATGGCAGCGGAGAGCGGAGCGGTCAGCGTGGGACAGTCGGCTGCAAGGGGCTGGAGAAAGCCCCAGGTGAGTAAAGCTTTTTTTTTCTCTCCCTGATAACTTCTTTAACCGTGTTTATACCGTTTAGGGCCTTATCACACCAAGTCAATTGCATTGGAACCAGATTACATCGTAGCTGAATAGTCGGATCACACTTTAGCACTGCAGTGCGACCACAGTAAGGCATACAGCACAAAAAAACTATGCTTCACTGCCACGGTAAAGACACGTGTTACCTGGTTAATGGACAGCATGCTGTGCACTACTGCATCCAAACCCACCCCACTCTATGTTTAAAGCCTAATAGGAATATCATCGCAGTGCATAGGGAGGGGCCCTTACACTGCATGCTTCTTACAACAGGGTGCCCTATGCAACAACCAACAAAGGTGTGTAAACTTGGGATTTTGGAACACAAAAAGTTTCAGCACCAACAAACAACAGTAAGGCCTGGAACCCACTACAAAGTGCAATTACTAGCAATTTGTGGTAGCGCTTTGTAAGCAATTTCCCTGCCCCTATCCAATACATTAGAGTGGAAACACTCCCAAAATGCTGCACGTCCTGCAATTGCGATTTCGCTAATCGCAATCACTCTATTGTGATCTGCTCCATCCACTAATATTGGCGAAGCGATTTGAGAAATCACAAGCAAACTAAAAGTGATGCCAAGTGATCCCAAAACGCTGCCAAAAATGCTCTAGCTGGTCGCAGCCCTAAGAAACAAAATTCAGCTGGTCGAAATCATTCACGGCCTTGAAAAGGGGCAATGCATTTGGGAGGCACAGAAACATGAAACCAAGCAAAGCCTAGTATTCTAAATGCCCGGATTAAATCTAAACACAATAATCATACCGTCATGTATATCATTTAATAACATCTGTAGTAAAAGATGTCTATGCTAGACACACATCAACTTCTAAGATCAATGTAGCTTCTCTTTGACGTCTAGTAAGCAGTGAACGCAAATAAGTTTTCCAGTGAAGACCGAGCAGATAGCAGTAAGTACTCTCACCTCTTAGCACACGCAGTTACCTCTGTATCTCTGTGTCTGTGCTGTAGGTTGTGTGATATAAAGCTCTGAGAATAAAGTAACAAGCAGAGAAAAAAGGGGAGGAGCTCCGCTATATCAAAAACTTCTCTCAGAATATAACAACAAGAGCAGGAAGTAAACGGCCGAAATGCTTGCCCTCCTCTGCATTTCATGTCCTGGAAAATATGTGGTTGTTCGAGTTTATGCTAGCTGATGCACTCGGCTGAGTGAAATCCACCAGACACTGATGAAATGATCAAAGATTTATTCGTGACCTAACAGTGGTCACTGTAGAAATGAAGTAGGGTATTGTACCATGCTAGCCATCAGTAAAAGCAAGAAGTTTTAAATCAGGATGATACCATTTATTGGCTAACTAAAAAGAATAAGAATAAGCGAGCTTTCGGCTTTGCAGCCTTCGTCAGGCTTACAATCCTGTATGCTTGCAGGCTGATGGTACAGACAGCTTTATACATGCAACATCAAAAGGGGGTACATAGATTTTTTTCAAGCATAAATACCGTATTTTTCGGACTATAAGACGCACTTTTTCTCCCCCAAATTTGGGGGTGAAAAGTGAGTGCGTCTTATAGTCCGAATGCTACATATTTTGGCCAGTGCAGCTGTCTCTTCCACCCTCCCCCAGTAATCCCTGCGGTAATTTACCAGCATGTGGAGGAGCCTGAGGATAGCGGCGAGGCTGAGAATACTGTAGCAAGTTTTAATTGCATGCCGCGATGCCCGCTGCCTATCTACTGCTATAATGGTGATCGGAGGGAGACAGGTAGTTGGGCAGCTGATGTAATAGCAGAGCGCTGAGGCTGTTATCAAGATCTGTATCGGGCTTACCGTAATTGCCTGCCCGCTGTTTATCTGTTGCTATGTCGGGTGAAGTGAGAGAGGAAGCCGGGCGGCTCATAGCTGGCTCGCACGCTGCTATGAACCGGCTCGCACGCTGCTATGAACCGGCTCGCACGCTGCTATGAACCGGCTCGCACGCTGCTATGAACCGGCTCGCACGCTGCTTTGAGCCGGCTCGCACGCTACTAAGAGCCGCCCGGCTTCCTCTCTCACTTCACCCGACATACAGTAGAAGCAAATAGGCAGCGGACAGGCAATTACGGTAAGCCCGATACAGATCTTGATAACAGCCTCAGCGCTTTATTACATCAGCTGCCCAACTTCCTGTCTCCCTCCGATCACCATTATAGCAGTAGATAGGCAGCGGGCATCGCGGCATGAAATGAAAACTTGCTACAGTATTCTCAGCCTCGCCGCTATCCTCAGGCTCCCGTGCCCGGACGTACAAGGAAGTGGAGGGCGGAGCTGCATGGCGGAGGTGAACAGCGGCGCCACAGTTGAATACCTCTCTCGTGGCTGCCGCTAATGGCTCGCCAAGCCTCTATACGTGATCTGATGGGCTTCTATTTGGTCCCCTGCTGCTGTTGCCAAATGCACCTTCCTCCTGGATAAAAGTTAACAGACACTAGCTGGGTGCCCACCTCTTCATAACCCTGCCTGGTGGCTGCAATTGAATGGCCAGGTGAAGACCTATAATTACTATAAGGACACAAAATGGATGTGAGTACTGTTAAGAATGCTGATTGTTTGTGCTAGCTGTGCACTGGCTGTTTTTGAAATGCTGTCTTTGCAAGCTTTTTGGTCTTGTGATTGATTTCCATAGGTTGTAGTCCTAGGTGCAGGCCACTGGAGTGTTGTTCTTCAATGGGGTTCTCCACATTGCAGTTATATTGCAACACAAACCTCCTGTTCTAGCTTCAATTAGGGTATAACAACTGTAACTGGGAGAAGGAAATTATTGGGGGGTCAAAAGAATAACAGAAGACTGCTTGGGTGGGGGGAGCTCCACAAGATGCTCCTGCACCATAGATGCACCTAGTTTTATATTTTTTTCCCTGATTTTTGTGTTTTAAATCTAGGTGCGTCTTATGGTCCGGAGCGTCTTATAGTCCGAAAAATACGGTACCTGTCATTAAGATGCCTTAAGTGAAACAGAACATCTAAATGGGGTGGAAGGTTTTTAGCGGAGATAAGAATCCTTGTTTACACCATGTTACCAGACCTGGGAGTTGGACTGTCCCAGAGGCATCGTAAATTCTGAGTTCACAAGTTTAGCTATATAGGCTGAGAAAGTGTTTGGCATTAAATATCCTCAGCCTCATACCAATATAAAAAAGTTTTTGTCCTTATTCAAGCCTTTATCCACTGCTTTAAACCAGTTTATACATTTTGTTTCTGCTATTAACCAATCACTTGACATTTTGAAGCCACCATTCAGGGCAGTTACACAAAGATCATACATGCTGTGTCCGTTGGAACATCCCCATGATGATGGTATTGCGGCCTGTCGTAAATATCTTCAGGGTCAGGGCATACCAGTAAAGCCTATTGCTGGACTGATCAAATTCATTCTCACTCATAATTATTTCACTTTTGTACAGGACCTCTATTTACAGCAGATGGGCATGGCAATTGGTTCACGATTTGCACCACAGTATGCAAATCTCTTCATGGCCAAAATTGAAGAGGAATACCTCAATGCATGTCACATAAAACCCATGGCCTACTTCCGCTTCATTGATGATATTTTAATCATCTGGTCCGCAAGTGAGGATGATCTTCTCCAGTTCCACAGGAACTTCAATGCCTTCCATCCTACAATCAAATTGAAACTTACCTACTCTCACACAGAAATTGACTTTCTGGACACCACCATATACATCAGGGGTGCCAACCTACAAACGTCTGTGTATCGCAAACCTACAGATCGTCCCACATACCAAAGATATGACAGTTTTCATCCCAAGCACATTAAGAACTCTATAATTTACAGCCAGGCTATAAGGAACAAACGGATTTGTTCTGACAGGATGGACAGAGACAAGCACCTAGATCATCTTAAGAACACTTTCATTAAACAAGGTTACAGTCTATCTATGACTGAGGCCCAAATCAGGAAAGCCAACATCATCCCCAGGACTGAACTTCTGAAATATAAGCAAAACCAGAAAGAGTATTGTGTCCCTTTGGTTGTCACCTACAACCCACACCTGGAAATCTTAAGGAGGATTGCTAAGGAACTTCATCCCATTTTGCACAAGGATCACAGACTATGGAAGATATTCCCTAAACCTCCATTCTTGTCATATCGGCAACCTCACAATCTGAAACAGATGATTGTCAGGAGTTCTTTGAATAGGCCACAACAAAACGGAACATCACCCTGCCGACAAAAAAGGTGTGGGACCTGCAGACACATTTACTCCACTGACAGGTTAACGATACCAGGTTCACAACAGGAGTACAGAGTACAGGGCACATTTTCCTGTGGATCCACCAATCTGGTATATCTGATCATGTGCGCTAAATGCAGGGGCGTAACTAAGCCCCACCGGGCCCCCCTGCAGAATTTCAGAGCGCCCCCCCCCCCCGGGGCCCGCTCGTGGCCGTTTTTTGGGTGCTGGAGGGGTGGCAGCATGAGGGGAAAGCCTTGCCCACAGTCGGCGGGGAGAGGGGAAGTTCCCCCCCCTCCCTCACCTCGGGGCTCTCCCCTCTGCGCTCCCCTCCGGAAGCGGAAGTGACGTCAGCCGCTAGAGCAAGAAGGCGGCGATGGAACGCAAGGAAGAAGGTATGTATCCTGCCGCCGCTGCTGCTCGCTGCCCACACACGTTCACTAGCTGGAGGGGAGCGCAGAGGGGAGAGCCCCGAGGTGAGGGAGAGGGGGGAACTTCCCCTCTCCCCGCCGACTGTGGGCAAGGCTTTCCCCTCATGCTGCCACCCCTCCAGCCCCCAAAAAACGGCCCCGAGCGGGCCCCAGGGGGGGGCCGGGCCCCCCGCGGGCGCAGGCGCTGCAGGGCCTATTGTTACGCCCCTGGCTAAATGCCCCAATGTTATGTACGTGAGAGAAACTGGACAAACTCTGCGCAAGCGTATGAATGGACACAGGCACACTATTAACGATGCCAAATCTGAACTCCCAGTTGCTACGCACTTTTGTTCCAATGGACACAGCATGTATGATCTTTGTGTCACTGCCCTGAAGGGTGGCTTCAAAACGTCAAATGATCGATTAATAGCAGAAACAAAATGTATAAATTGGTTCAAAGCAGTGGATAAAGGCTTGAACAAGGATAAAAACTTTTTATATTGGTATGAGACTGAGGATATTTAATGCCAAACACTTTCTCAGCCTATATAGCTAAACTTGTGAACTCAGAATTTACGATGCCTCTGGGACCGTCCAACTCCCAGGTCTTGTAACATAGTGTAAACAAGGATTCTGATCTCCGCTAACAACCTTCCACCCCATTTAGATGTTCTGTTTCACTTAAGGCATCTTAATGACATGTATTTATGCTTAAAAAAAATATATGTACCCCCTTTTAAAGTTGCATGTGTGATGATATATGTGGTGATGATGATATATATGGTATGTAACGATCGGTGTCAGCTCGCAGAGAGAATCTGATTATTGGTGATCTGCAGTATCACCAATAATACAGATATAGTGCTAACCTCTGGACACCTCTAAATATGTATATAGTGAGTGTTTGGTGTAACAGTATGACTTAGAGTAACCCACCTGAAGAGCAGGTGGCCCTAGGCAGTACAGGAAGTACTGCTATAGAGAGTACAGAAACCTTCCAGCAGCCTGAGACTCTCCAAGGGGTGGAGTCAGGCTGAAGGTAGGAAGGACCAGAGAGTGAGTGACACCTGGAGGTGGATGTCACTGACTGATCTGGAGACTATCTGATCCCCCCTTGGCTATCATAAAAGTTCTGCCTTTCAGTGTGCGCGCGTGTATTCCTAAACCTATGTGAACTAACAGGCTCAGCCACCCCAGCTGCACGCTGCTGCGTGCAAAGTGCAAACCGCCGCGCTGGACGCGGAACCAGCCGCCTTGCTATCAGTACATGCGGCGGCTTTTCTGCGTTCTGCCATGTCACTAGATGCATGCTTCCGCGTGCAGACCGCCGTGTTGGACGCGGAATCAGCCGCCTTGCTGTCAGTACACGCGGCGGCTTTTCCGCGTTTTCTTACACGGTAATATGCAGAACATGGTGGCCATTTTTGATTAGTATCTAAGGTAGCCTCAATCTTGTTTGTCTACCTCACATGTGTGGGGCTATGACATAGTTGTCACCTGGAAATAGCACATTTGCATCTAAAGGTGAACTCTTGTGAATAGTAGGAGCAGGAAATGCTGAATTGGTTTGCTAGCCTCCAGCAAGGAAATGGTTAATTAGGCAAACAGCCAGCCATGTTCTTACCTTTGGCCTGCTATAAAATACTGTCTCATATGTGTATTTTGCTTTGGAGCTCGTGTCACCTGTAACTTGTAGTAGGGAAGTTTAGAATGCCTATAAACAAGAAAACGGGTAATTAGATTATTAGCCAGCCATTGTCCAGAATTCACACCTGGACTGGCTGCAGTGTGCTTTGATGTAGATCAAACCAGGACAGGAGCCCGGAATTTACATAGGACAGCCTGCTGGAATGTTAAAGAACTCTAGGACAGCCAGGAAGCCCTTACTCAGAAGTCTTTTGATGTGTGTGTTAAATACAATTTTACCTATGAAAATTAGATCTATGGGGAGATGGTAAATGTCTGGAAATTTAATTAAAACTAGTCCCCCCCCTTCCAAATGGGCTTGCAGCCTCAAGGCATATCTCCCAGCATAAAAGGCAGGGGCAAATACCTAAAATCAGTCCGCTCCTGATGGCAGCTGAGCTAGGTGGACTCCTGAGCCAATCAGAACTGTGTCTGTCCACAAAATCAAGTTCAAGGTTCTTCTATATTGATTCCCGTTTATTTTGACAAGCAAATATCCTTGTTTGTATCTTTGTTTCTTATACTTTGTATTTTTTACTTTGTTTTTGTAAATCTTTTGTATATATTACGTTCTGCACTGTTCCACTTTTTCCTGGAATATTACATATTTGTTTAATAAGCTTGACTTCTGATGTACTAAAGCAGCTCATAGCCTAGAGAGAGATTGCCGTGTAATTTGCGTTACAAGTTCAGTGCCTGATTGTACTGCTGGGATTGTGCCTTGCTACTGTGTGATTATATTGTGTGTGTGGCGTTCCCGTATTTGGCCTAAAGCGCAAAGCTGACCCAAATACGAAAACGTGGACTGCATGCAGGCCACTCGACAGCAGAGTGGGAATTGTTGAAGTGTCTAGCAGCAGCTAGTGGTGGCAGTAAGAATTGTTTTTGAGGGGTGACAGCCTTGTGTTAGCTTGAATAAGGCTGCTCCCCTCGCGATCTAATCTAACCCCCAGTCGGGAACCGTATCTGCAGACGTGCCGTGGGGCCGGTTCCTGACATAATTGGCTGGCAGTGGTGGGAACGTTTAGTACATTAGTACGCAGTTTAGCTCTCTATTCTGAGTACTAAAGGCTGGAAGCAGTTAGAAGCGACTAGCCTACAGAAGTCTACTCAGTGCAGAATCTATATACCTTTTTTTTTTTTTTCACAAAGGTACACACTTGGCATTTTGTTTTCCCTCCCCCCTTTTTCTTTTTATTTGGCAATACGATGGCTCAAAAAGCAACCAGCTATAAGAAACCGAATCAAAATGACTTACTCAACCTGTGTGAGCACAGAGGCATCGAGACGGTGAGAGGCCAGACTAAGGAGCAGTTAGTTCGTGCCCTCGAGGAGTATGATGAGGCAGAGCAAGCCCGTGCTCCAACGCCAGCAGATGCAGCTCACAACACATCAAAGGATGAATCGCTCCCGCCACAGGATGCGAGTGGAGACGATGTCCTGGATGATCCACTGAACACGGAGATGACATCTCTGAAAGCTGATCTACAGCTACTGGGCTCGACTGATCCCGAACTGCGCCTAAAGCTGATCCTGGAACATTGGCAAGCCAAGAGGGAAGGAGCTGAACAGCGACACCAGCTGGAGCTGGCTAAACTTCAGCAGCAGAACCGGTCTGCTGGACCCGCAGAATGTAAAGGTGAGTGAGTCCACAGAATCCCCCTAGATATGTTCCCCGCTATGGACAAAGACTCTGATATAGACACTTTCTTACAGGGGTTTGAAAGGACTTGTCATCAGTATGGGTTGCTGAGTGGCTGAGAGGCAAGGCCCTGGAAGCCTTTGTGAGGCTTCCCCGGAAGAAAGAAGTGGACTTTGAGGCGATTAAGCAAGCCATCATTAAGCGATATCACCTCACACCTGAGGTGTATCGCAAACGTTTCAGGACAGTACAGCGATGTCCTAATGACAGTTACCTGGATCATGCTTGCAACCTGCGCACTGCCTTCCAGCAGTGGTTAACAGGACTGTCAGTCAAAACCTTCGATGCCCTGCAGGAACTGATGATCAAGGACCAGTTCCTACACACTTGTCCTGCTGAGGTCCAGTTCTTTGTGCTGGATCGAGAGCCAAAGACAGTGGATGAGCCTGCTGAAATTGCAAATTCCTACACAGCTCATCGAGCATCCGAGTCCCGGAGGACTACTGCACCCAGCTGGAGGGGGGAACAGATTGCTAAACCTGCTTCACCAATCACCCAGAGAGACAAGCACCGCCGTCTCCTGGATTCCAGCCACCAAACACTGACACCTGGAAATGCTTTGTATGTGACAAGGTGGGTCATATCAGCGTGACTTGCCCAGAGAGGAAGAGGGAGGCCCAAAAATCCAGTGAGGCCCCAAACCCCAGTAAAGTCCAAGCTGTGTTGTGTGCTACCATTTTACACACTTTAACGACCTTATACAAGACCACCTAAAATATAACTTTTAATTTATTATCTAAAATCTTTATCTACTATTCATGATTAAATTCACATTAACCTAGTTGAGTTGTTTTGGAGACCAAGTATAAATAAAGAAGGACTAAACCATGTTTGGTAGTCAATTCTTATCTACCCCAATACTAGGCGCTAAAATTACATGTGCTGAGCTACTTCTAAATGAAGAAAAACCCTCCACCTAAACCGACATGTTTCGGCTCCTTAAAAAGGGGAGCCGTCGTCAGGGCTAGAGTACTAAAGTGCTTAGGGTGCTAAGTGCATAATAGAAAGTACACACAGCTATTTACAAATCATGAATAAAACAAAAGAAATGGGAGCTCTGCTCCCTAGCAAGGTCAGCAATCAAATGAGGCTGTCTCACAGCCTTACTTATATACCTTGAGGAGTGGGTGGGGTCTAGTAGGTCATACCCCCCATTCTAAGACATCCTCCTATTGGTTATATTGATTGTCATTCATAAGAGCTCTACAGGCATTGGTTAAATTAGCTTTGGCATCTCTTGCCATGTATCTTCAAATAAGCCTTTTATAAGTCCCCCGCTGTTCACAAAGGATATGGTGTGTGCATTATCACCTGTATATCCGATCCGTGATAGGACAGAGACCCTATCCTCTTCCAAAGTTGAAAACGCTGAATTCAGCGGTCTTTCCCATAGATTACCATTAGAGATCAGCTATTGGTCAGAGGAGAGCATGTGATCTAACGTCACATGGCCTCTCCGTGTAGATGTTTCACAGTGTGAGCTGAGTATTCCCTTACACGCTCCCCTATTGGATAAGGGGAAGCATGTGGCCATTTCTCCTCGTATCCTACCCTCCTCTTTTGTATGCGGCGTCTTACCACTATCAGTATTATGCGGAGACACAAGCGGAGGAGAGGGGGCGTGGCCTAGCGTCTGCAACGCTGTTGTCCTGGCAACCTCTTAGTTGTGTTTACGGAAGGGTAGGGTCTCCGTATCCGATACCAATAATCAGTAGTTCTCCACTCACCATATTTCTGATGAGATATTATAGAGTACATTAGTCCTTGCTATATTTACACGTGGAGAAGTCGTACTACCGATTACTGATAAATCTCCATTCACCACCTCAGGTTAAATATATAGTTACAAAAACACATGATCACTTGGTAAGTATTTAAAACCATATATACATCCAAAGATTATATTAGGTGGATGTACTCAAGTATATATAGATTCTGTGACATCATAAGTTGTTTCGCCCACAAGCACTTTTATATATATATATATATATATATATATATCAAATAAGCACATACATAAGCAAGAATGACATACTATGGTAAGTATATAAAAATGCATCCCACTGCCGATAAAGGAAAGAAAATCAGTATTGTTCTTGCAATAATATATTCGCAGTCAAATGTGTGTTTAATATATATATTCAATAAACTTTTGGGGCGTCTCGGTGTCACAATCTATCCAATAAACTATGTTAAAACATTTATGTGTTGTAATCTATTCAGTAGTATTTACCCTACACACATATAGGGGTAAAGAGATGAAAATATATATGAAAGGTAAATGGACACATTGTCTTGTGATTATATAGAGACAAAACCATAATATGCATATGTCACAGACAAGGAACCACATCGGGCAACTGAGGATTGGACACATCTATAAATCAAATATATCATATTAGGGACATCCCCATCCATAGACAAGGTAGTCAATCTGCATATAGATGACGCGAATGATCCCATGTCTGCACATCCAGGCAGGTAAGTATGTATCTCCGGTGTCACTGTAATGATAGATATCAGTATATGGGTAATGCAGAAACCCCCCCAAAAAATGGGGGGAATTTTACTTCGGTTATTTGTTATTATACAGAGATGTTGACTTATAATGCACACATCCAATCTATATGTGAACCACTTCTCAAATCAGATAAAGGGAGTATATGTAAACCCTTCATTTAGACCATTGGGGCTCATAATTCCCAGACGATAGATCCACTTTGCCTCCAATTGACGCAGCTTTAAATCTAGATTACCACCTCTAGGGCCCATTTTCCATTGTTGTACAACAAAAATTTTTAAGCATCTCTCATCTCCACCATGTACCTCTCTAAAGTGTCTCGACACGGGAGTATTTTTCGGGTTCCTAATATTGCCCAAGTGTTCTAAGATTCTCTGTTTCACCTGTCTTGTTGTTTCTCCTATATACAGGAGGGGACATGGGCATTCAATCCCGTATATCACCCCTTCCGTCTCACATTTGAAAAAATCCAATATTTGGTAGGGTCTTCCATCCTTTGGGGCTATGAATTCCTTACATGTTTTTACATTAATGCATGCTTTACAGCGTCCGCATTTATACATGCCGTTCAATGGTTTTTCAAGCCATGTTTTCTTTATTGGTTTGTTTGTTACTGGTAGAAAAGAATGGACAAATTGGTCTCCAATATTTCTGCCCCTCCTGTACGTAAACATTGGGGTATTTGGAAGAATCTCCTTTAACTGGGTGTCCAATTCGAGGACAGTCCAGTGTTTTTTCACAATTTTTTTGATTTCCTCTGAATCCTGGGAGAAAGTGCTAACAATTCGCATTTTGCCAGCCTGTGTATCCCCCTGTTTTTCTTTTGGTATAAGGAGGTCCTCCCTTGCAATATCCTTCACTTGATTGTATGCTTCTTCAATTACGGGGATTGGATACCCCCTTTCCCTGAACCTATTTTTTAGGGTTCTACACTCATTATTAAAATCCACTTCATTAGAGCAGTTTCTTCTAGCTCTCATATATTGTCCTTTTGGGATGCCCTTTTTCAAAGGAATTGGGTGGTGACTCTCCCACGCAAGCAGTGAATTCGTGGATGTGGGCTTTCGATAAATTTTAGTTTCTAATCCACCATGTGTGCTACCAGGAATGCCACTAGCTACGCAGAAAATCTGCAGCTTGTCATGGTCGGGGGTACAGTTGCCACTGGGCTGAGAGACACTGGAGCAGAAGTGACTCAGCAGTATATTCATAGGAAGAGGATTTGTGTCAGGGGGTGTCACTCCAGCCATACCCACCGCATTGGTCCACCTGGATTGGGGGGCCAGCAGCGGAATGAAAGAAGTTAGGGTTAATGATGCCATCCCCACAATCGTTCTGTTGGGTACTGACCTGGGACGGTTAGTAGCCCGTTATGAGCCTAATCTAAACCCTGTGAAGCCTGCATCCCCACCCGGAGTCCCGGACTCATGTATGTCACAGACCGCAAGGCCGGTCTGCGGATGGGGTCAATCGATCAGCGTCAGAAATCCTCTCACACGGTAATTTTGCTCATCACGAAGGGTAACCCGACTTTGCAATTTGATGAACTGACTCGTGGAGGGAGCGTTCAGATGCCAAAGGACTCACCACACCTACAATTCAAAGATCTGCCACCAAGCGGGTTAAACAGCCTGCTACTGTAATTATACTAGGACTTCGAGAACGCTCTATTAACCCTTAGCAGTATGCAGGAACCGGGGTCAGATCGTTATATCTGGGCCGGGTTCTCGCATACGAGTTATAAAGGCACACTTCTGTTAAACACAGGGTAGCGATTTCAGGAAAATAGGTACGATTGTGTATGTTCAGCAACAGGTCATAACCGCTAAACGATTTTTAAACGTTTAATAACAAAAATGCATTACATACAGTTATATACACCAATTAACATATATCACGAAGCTTAAAAATAAAGGGGTAAAATTAGAAAGTTCTTACTTAGTTATGGCTGCAGTCCATTTGGAGAATGAAGAAACAGAGTCCAGTTTAAAAGTAGGCATTAATGTTAAGAGTCCTTGAACACAGCAGGCGTCGGTTCTCCTTGAATGCCTGCATGGACTTTCCTGGTCGATGGAATTTGGAGAACTGGGCGGGTTTGGTCACGCCCCACTTTTATAGGACCTGAGTTTTGGGCTTTCACTACCTGGAAAGTAGGTGTGTTTAAGGCCCTAATCAGCAGGTTCCCGACCCCCAGACTCAGAGCAAAAAATGTAACACTTATGAATTCTCTGTGTGACTCCGCCACAGATTGGCGCATTGCAAATCCGAGGATATATTCATAAGCGGCCTGCGACCCTGTATCAAATGAGGCTACACATGCCTATTCTATCGCATTCGCTCTACGCAGGCCGGATAAAGCCGTTTCTCTACTGATTCCTTACAGTTAGAAAATTGTAATTCAGGTGAATGATATAACTGCTTTATGGGTATCCGAAAATGTAATTTTTGTCTTTCTGTGCCAAACCTATTTTGAATTATTAATATATTAAAGTTTCCTTTGTTTGAGTCTATGAGTTTGGAGGGAATCTCTTATCTTACTGGTTGAATCTAGTTTCTGGGACATGAGCTGTGCAGCAAATGGCTTTACCCGGGAAGTCATGCTAGGTGTGAAATTCTTTGCTGATCTGACACAGGATGTGGGTGAGGGGCTTTTGCTTTCAGTGAGAAGAGCAAAAGGAAAGGTATTGTTTCACTCTACACAGGACTGACAGTAATGGGCTGCACCATTACGCAAGTCGTTGGCAATTGCGCACGACTTTCCGTAATGTTCGCCACAATGTAAGGTACTGTGTGATAACTCTTTGCAAATGGGGGGTGCTGGTGAGGCTCCAGGGGATAAGGACTGTGTACTAGGAGCCAGCCCTAGTAAGGCTTCAGTGCCTAGGCCTGGAGTGGGACATGCTGATACAGAGAAGGCAGACTCTAATGATGTCATTTGACGCACGGACTATTGATACAATCAATGCGGGAACTGTTGATGTCACCTGTGCAGTGCTGAACAGCGAAGTGTGTAATACAGATAATGCTGAAGTCATATGTGATGTACTACCCAATGCTATGTGTCATGTGGACTCTCCATCAGCTGCAGGAATAACCAGCAGTGTTCGCTGGTCTGCAGCAGATGAACTGCCCACTGAAGGGGCAGATGGCCAGATCCTTCCCCTTCAGATGATTTTGAGATCAAATATAATGTAATGAGCATTGATATGTGTAATGCGGACACTCCCTCAGCTGCAGTGGTAACCAGCAGCGCTAGCGGGTCTACAGCAGAGGGACTGTCCACTGAGGGGGCAGATGTTGCCGGGTCAGCAGTGTCTGCTTCGGAACCTGCCACTGAGGGCCTAGGAGCCTCTCAGTTTGCAGCCTCCATGGCGTGTGTGACAGGCAGCACTGAGCTCTCTGGGGCTGTTCGATTTGACAGCAGCCGGGAAGAGCTCAGGGATCTGGCCAGCAGGTCACCAGCTGGGAGGGGCAGGCAGAGAGGGTTCTGGGAAGTTATTCCCTTGGAGCCATCTGAAGTGGAGGAGGCAGACAGGCAGATAATCGTTCCCCAAAGGGACAGAGAGGTAGCTCCTGCCACTATAGAGAAAGTGCGCGTAGTGACTGTCGAGACCCTTCACCAGCTGCGGCACTGTGTCTATGGTCGCAAATTCATGGGAGTCACTGACCCTCATCCCCCTGGTTGGTTACGTCAGGTTGCCGGGGGCAATGACACATTGCAGCAACCTGGCCTAGCTTTCCAGTCGTGTCGCTTGGAGCTAACTGCCAGGTGGGGAATCCTCCTGAGAAGGCTAAGGAGTTACCCCACCAGGCCAGGCTGACAGTGTAGGTGCTGGCAAGACGATTGGTGGGAATCGTCTGCCATACGCCATCTTGAAAAGGGCAGGTGTTATGATATATGTGGTGATGATGATATGTACGGTAATATGCATAACATGGTGGCCATTTTTGATTAGTATCTAAGGTAGCCTCCATCTTGTTTGTCTACCTCACATGTGTGGGGCTATGACATAGAAAGTAAGTTCTGCACAATGTCGGTAGGATCAAACCGGCTTTATTAAATCAAACACATAAAGGCTAAAATCCAACACCACACGCTGACATGTTTCGGATGTTACACGTCCTTAATCATAGCATAGATGCAAGTGAACAAGGGTGGTCTTTAAGTAAAGTGGCACCACACCCGGTAACACATGCTCAAGACTCCACCCTCACAAAGAAGTGTATCATAAAAGGTTGGGGAATACCCCAATCAATATAGTTAGGATAAAAACATATACAAAGTATAAATAATACATATGATTAAATATGTTGCAAGAAAGCCACAGCAATAAATATGGCATGAAATAACACAGTACTGTGTGCATTATACAAAACAAACCAAAGTAATGATTAAAGCAAAACAGGAACGGTACTACTATCAGGTAACTGAGTGTAGGTCCCATCTAGCATTAAGGCCGCTTGGTGAGCGTGTCCCTAACTGGAAAATCCAATATGCTTCTCGAGTGAGGAGACGTTTGTAGACGTCACCTCCTCTCAAGGGTCTGCTGACACGCTCAATGCCCTGAAATGAAAAAGAGGACATTTCCCCTAAGTGGACCGATCTAAAATGCTTGGCCACATTGGATATCTCCAAAGTAAGCCAGCCAGTAGTGCTCACCGCCAGGTCGTGATCACGCTTACGCGTGGATTCACGACCATTTTGACGCATTCCGCCTCGGACACGCTAAGCCGTGAATAGATTTTCAACCACAAAAATCTGCTTCGGCTTCGCGTGAATGCGGACAGAAATCCGCATTCACGCTCGTGAAACCCGGCGCTGAAGTCGTGGTTAGCGGAAATGCGTCAAACTATGCGGAAGTGACACATTGCAGGCCAATCAGAGGGCCCCAGCCTGGCCCTAGCAACCAATCACAGGAGGGGAGCTATGCCCTCCCCTCCTGAATATAAAGTGGCGGCCATGATGAAAAGCTCTGTCCTTGCTAGACTGTGGTGCTGGGAGGATTATCTCCAGGCCATTGTTGTTTGAGCAAGTGCATTTATTGTGTTAAAAACAAAGCTTTTTTTTGCTAACACTGCTCTAATACTGTACACAGTTAGCTAGTCAGTGAGTGATTGCTGTAGTTAGTTGTAGTCAGTGTAGTGTAGTGGGAGTGTGGGAGTCTAGTGATTATTTAACTGTGTGTAGTGCAGGCAGGTTCAGTGCTGCAGTGTAGTCAGTGTAGTGGGAGTGGGGATTATCTGTGTGTAGTGCAGGCAGGCAGGTTAGTGCAGCTGCAGTGTTCACTTGTATATTCCAGTGACAGTTATACACTTGTACTATTTGCAGGCAGCCAGTCACACCGCCGGCGCCGCCACTCTCTGCCAGCGCTGTTCATTCATTCTGTCAGTGACCTTGTGCCGTGCCCAGTGCCCACTGCTCGCTCGCTCGCTGGCATATAAGCATCTCATTACACACTTGTATATTATTTCAGTGACAGTTATACACTTCACTTGTACTATTTGCAGGCAGCCAGTCACACCGCCGGTACCGCCACTCTCTGCCAGCGCTTTTCATTCATTCTGTCAGTGACCTTGTGCCGTGCCCAGTGCCCACTGCTCGCTCGCTCGCTGGCATATAAGCATCTCATTACACACTTGTATATTATTTCAGTGACAGTTATACACTTCACTTGTACTATTTGCAGGCAGCCAGTCACACCGCCGGCACCGCCACTCTCTGCCAGCGCTGTTCATTCATTCTGTCAGTGAGCTCGTGCCGTGCCCAGTGCCCACTGCTCGCTCGCTGGCATATAAGCATCTCATTACACAGTGTGACATCCTTGTGTGCCCACTGCATCCTTCAGTGACCTAGTTGTATATCCAGTGCCCACTGCTGTGCCCACTGCATCCTTCAGTGACCTTGTACTGTGCCCACTGCATCCTTCAGTGACCTAGTTGTATATCCAGTGCCCACTGCTGTGCCCACTGCATCCTTCAGTGACCTTGTACTGTGCCCACTGCATCCTTCAGTGACCTAGTTGTATATCCAGTGCCCACTGCTGTGCCCACTGCATCCTTCAGTGACCTTGTACTGTGCCCACTGCATCCTTCAGTGACCTAGTTGTATATCCAGTGCCCACTGCTGTGCCCACTGCATCCTTCAGTGACCTTGTACTGTGCCCACTGCATCCTTCAGTGACCTAGTTGTATATCCAGTGCCCACTGCTGTGCCCACTGCATCCTTCAGTGACCTAGTTGTATATCCAGTGCCCACTGCTGTACCCACTGCATCCTTCAGTGACCTTGTACTGTGCCCACTGCATCCTTCAGTGACCTAGTTGTATATCCAGTGCCCACTGCTGTGCCCACTGCATCCTTCAGTGACCTTGTACTGTGCCCACTGCTGCATCCTTCAGTGACCTAGTTGTATATCCAGTGCCCACTGCTGTGCCCACTGCATCCTTCAGTGACCTTGTACTGTGCCCACTGCATCCAGTGATTCATTATTAGCAACATGTCTGGCAGGGTTTCGCGGGGTGAGAGGAAAGGGAGTTCAATTGCCTCAGCCACTTCTGGGACTGCTCCACGTCCAGGGAGAGGACGCCCAGCTGTACGTGGTCATGATGCAGCAGAAAGGGGGGCAGCAAAGCCTGGGCCGAGTCAGCGGACGCCATTGTCCAAATATTTTAAAGTTTCTGGTCCCCGTGTGGTGGTTGAGCAAATGGAACCTGACGTACTCATGGACATTATGACTTCCTCCCAGACCTCTACTGTGAGCACCACTCCAAGCAGCAGCAGCAGCAGCCAACGTCCCACGCTTGTTGTGACATCCACCCCAGCACCCACTGGTCAGCAGCCCTCCCAGGATGACAGCGTTCTGTCCCTCAGTCCGGCATCTGGGAACCTGCTGATGCAAGAAGCTCAGGACTTACTGGGGACTGATGTGGCAGAGATTGAGATCGGGCCACAATCACAAGCGTTGTTGAGTTCTGGTGATGAAGAAGAGGGGTCTGTGTCTGGGGATGTAGGGACAGAAGAGGAGGCGGGGGAGTCAGAGGAAGAGCTGGATTATGATGATGCTGCTGATGATGACGACGTTGTGGACCCTAACTATGTGCAGCCTGCTGAGTCCGGGGAAGAATGGTCAGAGCAGGATGACGAGTCACCTCGGCCTAGGCAAGGATATCGCCATATGTCAGGCAGGGGCAGGGGCATCGGCAGCAGTGGGCGTGGAGGAAGTAGACAGTCACAGGACACTGCTTCAGCCGGCACCACCACCATGCAACCCCCGGCAACTACTACCACACATTGTTCCGCTGCACCCTCTGCTAGTGGGGGCCGCAGTAAATTAAAGTCACCAGTGTGGGATTGCTTTGAGGAATGTACTGATGACAAAAGGTATGCGGTGTGCAGGTTATGCAGCAAAAGATTGAGCCGTGGGAAAAGTCTGAGCAAGATGGGTACCTCATCCCTCCAGGGCCACCTGAGAAGCCGCCACTGCCGCGAGTATGCGGAGTTTAAGAGGAAGCAGGCACTGCTGGCAGGGGTTCCTGAGAGCAGAAGGCCCACCAGCGCAGCAGCATCATCCCTCCCTCAGGGTCGTGAATCCCCCACAGCAGCAGCAGTAGTAGCACGCAAGCGCTCTTCCACCTCGGCTACTCAGGACACAGACATTGAGGCTGGCAGCCAGTGGTCGTCTTTCTCCTCTGTCTCCCCTGCATCCCAGCGTCGTCAGACCCTGCTGAGCGACACCTTTCAGGGTCTGACCAAGCCTCTGCCTCCAAGCCACAGGCGGATCCGCAAACTAAATGGCTTGCTGGCCCAAGCCATGGCATCACAGCTGCTTCCCTACTCCCTGGTGCAGGAGGGGAGCGCCATGCGGACGCTGCTCCAATTTGGCATCCCCGAGTGGCAAGTCCCCAGTCGCCACTATTTCAGTAGGAGCGCGATCCCAGCATTCCACAAGTTTGCGGTGGAAAACGTGGCCCGTTCCCTGGACTACTCTGTGGGCAAGCGGGTCCACGTGACCATGGACTCGTGGAGTAGCAGATTTGGGACAGGTCGCTACCTGTCCTTTACGGCCCACTGGGTGACACTGATGGAAGGGAGGGAGGACAAGAGCGCATCAGCCCAGCTAGTGGTGCCACCACGCGGGATCAGGGGGGATGCAGAAGGGTCCTGTCACGACACTCCCTCTGCACCCGGAAAACAAGCCCGCCTCGGCAGCAGCAGCGCCAAGCCTCGGCACTGCCAAGCTCTTTTAAAATTGGTGACCCTGGGGAAGGAGAGGCTTACGGCCACCAACGTCCTGGCCGCCCTCAGGAAGCAGGAGCGGAGGTGGCTGACCCCCAGAGGCCTGGAAGTGGGGTATGTGGCAGCCGATAACGGGGCCAACCTGGTGGCAGCAGTGCAGCAGGGAAACCTCCGGCACATCCCCTGCTTGGCCCACGTGCTCAATCTTGTGGTGCAGCGCTTTTTGCGCACCTACCAGGGGATGAGTGAGCTGCTGCAGGATGCCCGGGCGGTGGTACGCTTTTTCCGCCTGTCAGCCACTGCCTCTGCACTCTTGTCCACCTTACAGCAGCAGTATGGAAGGCCACAACACCGGCTGATAATCGACATGCCAGTTCGCTGGAATTTGACTCTGGCCATGTTGGAGCGGCTGTGTCAGCACAGGCTGGCTCTTAGGGCCTACATGCTAGACCCAAGTGTCCCCAGCAACCAGCAAGTCCCCATGATTACTGCCACTCAGTGGACACTGATGCAGCAAGTATGCCTGGTGCTGAGTCCCTTCCTGGAGGCAACCAAGATGGTCAGTGAGGAGCGGGCCTCTGTGTGCCAGTGGGTGCCCTTGGTTAGTCTACTAGAGCAGGCAATGGACAATTTAATTGAGCGTGGGGATGAAGCCCTGAGGCAGTTGGAAGAACAGGAGCAGATGGCAGCACAGTCCAGCTCAGAGGAGGGCTCACAGCAGGTAGTGGAAGAGTTGGAGGTCCCTAACCTGAATGAGGAGGAGGAGAAGGAGCAGAGTGCAGCAGGCGTTGTACGTGGATGGCGGTTTGAGTAGGACAACGACATGGCACAGGAAGAGGACAGGCATGCGTTATGGGACAATGGCAAAGACGAGAAAGATCTTGCTGGCAGGGCCCACTTGTTTCCCATGGCTGTGCACATGTTGCGCTGCCTTCGCAGGGACCCCCGGGTGATCCAGATGCGTTCAAGGGAGGACATCTGGATTACCTTGATGCTTGATCCCCGTCTGAAGGGGAAGCTGGGAGACTTCATGACGCCATCCACCACCGAGCAACGCACAAGGGAGTTGAAGGAGGCCCTTGTGCGCAGACTACTGGAAGCATTCCCCCAGCCTTCCACCCCCACTGTAACTGCTCTGCCAAGCCAGCAAGAGGTGCCTGCCATTGCCACTAGCAGCACAACAACAACCACCAGCAGCAGCAGCAGCAAGTGGCGCCCCCCGGAGACCTGAAGAGCCTAAGCAAGAGCCGGTATGCAGTGCAGCAGCCCAGAACAGAGGTGCCCACCACAGCATCCACCACCAACCAGCACAAGCAACGACTGACCACCATGGTGTCTGACTATATGGGGTCATCCAGCGGGCTCAATGACACCGACAGCCCCATGGACCCCTTGGAGTACTGGGTCAAGAGACTGGACATCTGGAGCGAGCTTTCCCAGTACGCCCTGGAACTCCTATCCTGCCCTCCTTCCAGTGTCCTCTCAGAGAGATGCTTTAGTGCGGCCGGTGGCGTGGTCACAGAGAAGCGCTCTCGGCTCTCCCACGCCTCTGTGGACAAACTCACCTTCCTGAAAATCAACCAGGCTTGGGTGGAAGGTGAGTTCCTGGCCCCTATTGTCGGACACAGAGGGACATGAAGTGGCTGCTGCATGTGCTGTTGTTAACTATGCCTGCCTTTATAAAGACAGTTACTACCTGCCTAGTGCCTACCTTGGTTAATTTTTTGGTGTTATGGTACTACTACCAGTAAGTTGCCATGGTCCTCCTTCAGAGCTGCTGAACTGACCGCCCGCTTTGTCCTCCTGACTCAGTCGCTACTACACTCTGCGTTCACACTGCCCGGGTCACTGGGTGCATTTAATTTTTTGGCCAGCACTATGACGCTGTGCTACTACTACTACCACCAGTATGTTGCCATGGTCCTTCTGTGCTGCTGCTGCTGCTGAACTGAACGCCCGCTTTGTCCTCCTCCTCCTCCTGACTCAGTCGCTACCATGGTACCACCAATGCACTCTGTCTGCGTTATCACTGCCCGGGTCACCGGGTGCATTTAATTTTTTGGCCAGCACTATGACGCTGTGCTGCTACTACTACCACCAGTATGTTGCCATGGTCCTTCTGTGCTGCTGCTGCTGAACTGACCGCCCGCATTGTCCTCCTCCTCCTGAATCAGTCGCTTCCACCAATGTACTCTGTCTGCGTTCACACTGCCCGGGTCACCGGGTGCATTTAATTTTTTGGCCAGCACTATAACGCTGTGCTGCTACTAGTACCACCAGTATGTTGGCATGGTCCTTCTGTGCTGCTGCTGCTGAACTGACCGCCCGCATTGTCCTCCTCCTACTACTACTACCAGTATGTTGCCGTGGTCCTTCTGTGCTGCTGAACTGACCGCCCGCATAGTCCTTCTCCTGATTCAAGTCGCTACCACCACTGCACTCTGCGTTCACACTGCCCGTGTCCACTGACAACTCTGCTGCGATGTCATTGCTAACTGCTGCAAAAAAAAAAAAAAAAAAAAATTACAAAAACCTCTCTGGGGCCTCATCCTCCTCCAGGGGTACCTTCGCCGCCAAGTGCCATTGGAACTCGCCTTCACCTCTTTGATTGCTTAACGCGTATATCCCTTTTTAAAACCAAGCATTACCAATTAATAGCCTTATTTACAGTGGTGATTTGTCTTTAAAAGCCATTAAAAAAAAAAGAATTTTTTTGGGAATTTTTTATGTTGAAGTTATGTTGCCCCTTATCACCTCGATAATCCATGCAATTTGGGGGATTGTAGCATGTATGGGGGCTTTGTTATTAACGTTAAAAGAAATTCCGCCTCCGGGCGGGAATCCACGCGTGATTACGCCATTCACGGCAGAAAATCCGCGTGGTTGCGTGGACGCGGACGAAAATCCGCATGCGGCGGGGCCGAATGCGGATTTTTTTTTGCAACCACGCGGATTGCCGAATTCGTGGATGAGGCACATCCGAGCACCACTAAAGCCAGCCAGCCCCCCTATAATGTTCACCTATCCGTTGTCTGAGGTGTCGATTAGTACACCCCACATATTGTATCTGACATGAAGAACATTTCCGCAACCCAGATTTCTATCCTTTGGCTGCTCATAGCCCTCCCGTGGATGCTTTTCAAGAGACTATAGAGAGGGAATTACTTGAGCTTGCCACCACTGGCATTTCTAATTCTCATGGTAATCTTTCCTCTGCCGAGAAGCAGGCTCCATGATGCGGCCACCTACTCTCCTCTGCAAGGCGACCCTACTTCTGAATTTGATAATCCGTTGCGTTCTCTTTTGTCTTTTGGCGAATGCTTGGGAGTGATTTCCAAGCGTTTAGCACAATATCTGGCCATTCCATCTCGCATTACTCCAGTGTTTCATCATCTGCCCAAGATCCACAAACAGGGCTTTCCCCCGGAGGGCAGGCCGATTGTGGCCGGCATTGGTTCTCTGGGGGAACGCCTGGGAAATTGGGTAGATGAACACCTACAACCCTTAGTGTGACGTCTTCCGGGTTACATACGAGACACCAAGCATGTGCTTAGTAGTCTACAGCATTTTCAATGGCGGGATAATTATAGTTGGATTGCTATTGATGTAAAATCCTTATATTCATGCATCCCTCATTCTTTAGCATTGGAAGCTTTAGATTTTCATATGGCCAGATATATTGCTTTCTCGGATGACCTTCAGTTCTTCGTCGGGCGTGCCGTCCAGTATCTGACTCTGATTTTTATTTACAACGCTGTGGAGCATCGATGGGTGCAAAATGTTCTCCCTCACTTGCCAACCTATACATGGGTTGGTGGGAGGAGCTCCACTTGTTTAGTGATTCCAACATTTTTTCGAGTCATATTGTGTGGTACGGCAAGTACATAGATGACCTGTTGGTTGTCTGGGACGGCACGCACGACGAGGCCGTGAAGTTTGTCGACTTCCTTAACATTAACACTCTGAATCTTGTTTTCACCTTTCAATGGTCGTCCATAGAGGTTAATTACCTCGACCTTACTCTTAGGGGTGGCTCCGTTCTAGCCTCTGTGGTCTCCAGTACATACCGCAAACCCTGCAGTGGCAACTCCACCCTGAGAGCAAATAGCTGTCATCCGTTTCACACTATCCGAGCGGTTCCGGTGGGTGAGTCCATTCGATTTCGCAGGAATTGCTCTGATGTCTCGGTCCTTGGGGTGGAGTTGGACACTGTAGGCTCTCGTCTTGCGGAATGTGGGTACTCCAATTGGATGATACAGAGGGGGAGGAGACAGGCCCTTATGAGAACTAGAGATGAACTTTTACATCCCAGTTCTCGTGGGATACGTTCACGATCTAATAAGGACACAGTGTTTGTGACCACATATAGCCAGGAGTACAGACAGGTTACACAGATTGTCAAAAGATGTCTGCCAGTATTGCATGCTGATGACACTCTTAGGGCTTGATTCACAAAGCGGTGCTAACTGTTAGCACGCCTGTGAAAACCCCCTTAGCACGTCTAAACAAGCTTTTCGCGCATAAAACTTTACGCGCGCAAAACTTTATGCGCGTAAAACTTTACGCGCGTACTGCACAGAGCGCAGGGCGCACCGCGCGAAGTGCCCATTAAAGCCTATGGGACATAGCGCGCGTAACACTTTACACGCGCAAAGTTAGCGCGCGATCTAATTGAGAAATCCGGTGCTAACCTACTTAGCACCCTGGTTAGCGAGTCTAAAGACTTTAGACGTGCTAAGTAGGTTAGCACCGCTTTGTGAATCAAGCCCTTAATGTGATTCTCAAACAGGGGGTCAGTTTTGCTAGTAGAAATGCCCCTACATTGGGGAGCATTTTGTCCCCCAGTTTGTTTTTCAGCAGTACTCAGCGACCGTGTTGGTTAACTACCCTTGGTTCCTACAGATGCAATTTTTCCACCTGTAACTACTGTGGTGTTTATAATTCCACTCGATCTGTTATTTCCTTTTCCAATGGGAAAACTTTTCCTATCAAACAATACATAAATTGTCATACAAAGTCCGTTGTCTACCTTATTTCATGTTCTTCATGTCAGATACAATATGTGGGGTGTACTACTCGACACCTCAGACAACGGATAGGTGAACATTATAGGGGGGCTGGCTGGCTTACTTTGGAGATATCCAATGTGGCCAAGCATTTTAGATCGGTCCACTTAGGGGATATGTCCTCTTTTTCATTTCAGGGCATTGAGCGTGTCAGCAGACCATTGAGAGGAGGTGACGTCTACAAACTTGCCCTAACTCGAGAAGCATATTGGATTTTCCAGTTAGGGACATGCTCACCAAGAGGCCTTAATGCTAGATGGGACCTACACTCAGTTACCTGATAGTAGTAGCGTTCCTGTTTTGCTTTAATCTTTACTTTGGTTTGTTTTGTATAATGCACACAGTACTGTGTTATTTCATGCCATATTTATTGCTGTGGCTTTCTTGCAACGTATTTAATCATATGTATTTATACTTTGTATATGTTTTTATCCTAACTATATTGATTGGGGTATTCCCCAACCTTTTATGATACACTTCTTTGTGAGGGTGGAGTCTTGAGCATGTGTTACCGGGTGTGGTGCCACTTTACTTAAAGACCACCCTTGTTCACTTGCATCTATGCTATGATTAAGGACGTGTAACGTCCGAAACATGTCAGCGTGTGGTGTTGGATTTTAGCCTTTATGTGTTTGATTTAATAAAGCCGGTTTGACCCTACCGACATTGTGCGGAACTCACTTTCTACAGCCTTGTACTTTGGGTCGGAGCAGCGCGGTTTCCTGCACTGTCGGCGGTTGGAGGTTGTGAGCGGAGTTTCACATATACTAATGGCTATGACATAGTTGTTGCCTGGAAATAGTACATTTGCATCTAAAGGTGAACTTTTGTGACTAGTAGGAGCAGGAAATGCTAAATTGGTTTGCTAGCCTCCAGCAAGGAAATGGCTAATTAGGCCAACAGCCAGCCATGTCCTTACCTTTGGTCTGCTATGAAATACTGTCTCATATGTGTATTTTGCTTTGGAGCTCGTGTCACCTGTAACTTGTAGTAGGGAAGTCTAGAGTGCCTATAACAAGGAAACGGGTAATTAGATTATTAGCCAGACATTGTCCAGAATTCACACCTGGACTGGCTGCAGTGGGCTTTGATCCAGATCAAACCAGGACAGGAGCCCGGAATTTACATAGGACAGCCTGCTGGAATGTTAAAGAACTCTAGGCCAGCCAGGAGTCTTTTGATGTGTGTGTTAAAATACAATTTTACCTATAAAAATTAGATCTATGGGTAGATGGGAAATGTCTGGAAATTTAATTAAATCGTGTTCCCCCCACACCTTCCAAACGGGCTTGCAGCCTCAAGGCATATCTCCCAGCATAAAAGGCAAGGGCAGATACCTAACCAGTGGTGCTCAGCAGAGCTCGAATATTCGAGTAGTTCGAATATTCGAGCTCTTTTTCAGCTATTCGAGCTCGGTATTCGAGCTCCGAATAGCTGGAGCTATTCGAATGGGCTATCCGAGTACACTCGAATAGCCCATTCACTATTCGAGCTATTCGAGCCACCCGGCGCTATTCGAGCTCGGTACCGAGCTCGAATAGCGTCATAGCCCAGATTGATGTCCTTAGAGCCAATCAGAGGGCTCCCAGGCCCTCTGACGGCAGCCAATCACAGAGGGGGACCCTGGCCAGCCCCTACCCTATAAATAGCGGCCGCCATGTTCCGTTTCTCCATGCTTGCCTGAGACTTGTACAGAGAGAGAGTTGCTCCTTTGTGCTTTGGCTTAGCAAGTGCTCTATTGTGGTCATTTACCTAGCGTTTTTGCTCACCTACACCTGCCATATACACCTATATTGTTGTTAGTTAGATAGACATTGTATTTTAGTTAGTAGCTTGTGTGTTACATTAGAGACAGGCAGCTGCTGCAAGCTTACAGGTTTAGGCCTCAGGGGGGCCTTGCCTCTGTGGGCAGCTGTCCTCTGTTTATTTCTCTCATATTCTATACCAGTATTTCTGCTGTCCTTTACTAATAGTATTGTAGTTATACTGTACTAGGAGTAGGACACTCACTGACTGTCACTGTTTATAGGCTACTAGCTAGCTCCTGCGTGTGTGCACTCACTCACTTTCTGTGTGTACACACACTCTATTTCCTTCTCATTACTGTTTGATTATTGTTAGTTGTACTTACTTACTACTTACTCTTACTGTACCCGTAGGGACACTCACTGTCACTGTTCATATAGGCTACTACTACCTCCTGCGTGTGCGCACTCACTGTCTGAGTGTACACACACAACACACACTCTATTTCCTTCTGATCGCTGATTGATTATTGTAATTAGTTAGTTCTACTTACTGTTACTACTTGTACTTACTCACTCTTACTGTACTAGGAGTCTAGGACACTGAGTCACTGTGTTCATAGGCTACTAGCTCCTGCCTGCGTGCACTCACTGTCTGAGTGTACACACACCCACACTCCATTTCCTTCTGATCGCTGATTGATTATTGTAATTAGTTAGTTCTACTTACTGGTGTTACTACTTACTCTTACTGTACTAGGAGTCTAGGACACTCAGTCACTGTGTTCATAGGCTACTAGCTCCTGCCTGCGTGCACTCACTGTCTGAGTGTTCACACACCCACACTCCATTTCCTTCTGATCGCTGATTGATTATTGTAATTAGTTAGTTCTTCTTACTGTTACTACTTACTCTTACTGTACTAGGAGTCTAGGACACTCAGTCACTGTGTTCATAGGCTACTAGCTCCTGCGTGCGTGCACTCACTGTCTGAGTGTACACACACCCACACTCCATTTCCTTCTGATCGCTGATTGATTATTGTAATTAGTTAGTTCTACTTACTGTTATTACTTACTCTTACTGTACTAGGAGTCTAGGACACTCAGTCACTGTGTTCATAGGCTACTAGCTGCTGCGTGCGTGCACTCACTGTCTGAGTGTACACACACCCACACTCCATTTCCTTCTGATCGCTAATTGATTATTGTAATTAGTTAGTTCTTCTTACTGTTACTACTTACTCTTACTGTACTAGGAGTCTAGGACACTCAGTCACTGTGTTCATAGGCTACTAGCTCCTGCGTGCGTGCACTCACTATCTGAGTGTACACACACCCACACTCCATTTCCTTCTGATCGCTGATTGATTATTGTAATTAGTTAGTTCTACTTACTGTTATTACTTACTCTTACTGTACTAGGAGTCTAGGACACTCAGTCACTGTGTTCATAGGCTACTAGCTCCTGCGTGCGTGCACTCACTGTCTGAGTGTACACACACCCACACTCCATTTCCTTCTGATCGCTGATTGATTATTGTAATTAGTTAGTTCTACTTACTGTTATTACTTACTCTTACTGTACTAGGAGTCTAGGACACTCAGTCACTGTGTTCATAGGCTACTAGCTCCTGCGTGCGTGCACTCACTGTCTGAGTGTACACACACCCACACTCCATTTCCTTCTGATCGCTGATTGATTATTGTAATTAGTTAGTTCTACTTACTGTTATTACTTACTCTTACTGTACTAGGAGTCTAGGACACTCAGTCACTGTGTTCATAGGCTACTAGCTCCTGCGTGCGTGCACTCAGTGTCTGAGTGTACACACACCCACACTCCATTTCCTTCTGATCGCTGATTGATTATTGTAATTAGTTAGTTCTTCTTACTGTTACTACTTACTCTTACTGTACTAGGAGTCTAGGACACTCAGTCACTGTGTTCATAGGCTACTAGCTCCTGCGTGCGTGCACTCACTGTCTGAGTGTACACACACCCACACTCCATTTCCTTCTGATCGCTGATTGATTATTGTAATTAGTTAGTTCTACTTACTGTTATTACTTACTCTTACTGTACTAGGAGTCTAGGACACTCAGTCACTGTGTTCATAGGCTACTAGCTCCTGCGTGCGTGCACTCAGTGTCTGAGTGTACACACACCCACACTCCATTTCCTTCTGATCGCTGATTGATTATTGTAATTAGTTAGTTCTTCTTACTGCTACTACTTACTCTTACTGTACTAGGAGTCTAGGACACTCAGTCACTGTGTTCATAGGCTACTAGCTCCTGCCTGCGTGCACTCACTGTCTGAGTGTACACACACTAAATTTACTTGTGATTACTACTGATTATTGTAACTGCTAGTTGTACTTCCTGACTGTTACTACTTACTTACTGTACTAGGGGACACTCACTCAGTCACCTCACCAACCAACCCACTCCATTAAAGTACCCCACTTTTCACCCGCCCTTTTAAAAAACTTTTGTCTATACGCCCAAAACATTGAAGATGTCTGGAAGTGGCAGCCAACGCGGTTTGGGCAAGGGGAAGGGCAGCAAGGGAATCAGGAGGAGAGGGAGCAGCATTGTGGCAAGCCGCGGCCGCGGGCGCGCCACCATGCACAGTTCCGCAGCAGCAGCAGCAGCAGCGTCAGTGGCTAACATTCCTCCCATAGCCACTGGCCGTGGACGCCTTGGGCGCCGCCCAGCAGGAGCATCTGCAACTCACGCTGCAGAGACACAGCAGCAGCAGCGTGTAGCACCTGCTCCGATTTTCCTCCAGCCGGGTCGGAAACGTCCCATTGAGGAAAAGGATGCAGACACTGTGGTGCAACTCATGACGGAGGATGAGCAGCCCGCCATCAGCTCTGCATCCGAGGCCTCCACCCTCACCACCACCACCACCACCACCCCTGTTCGCAGCAGCCGCCCAGCAGGGTCTGGGGAGGAGGCCAGTTCACCGTCAGTCGCCAACCTCTCATTCAGCACTCTTTTGACCCCAGGCATGATGAGTCAATTGTCTGCTGTTGTTGGCGATTTTGAGGAGGAGATGCTGATGGGCACTTTGGGGGATGAGGGATTGGACAGCAAGACTGTGGCGACAGTCAAGCAGCCCATCCATGCATCAGGAGAGGAGTTTGGGGGGTCCTCATCCCAGCAGGACATGTTTCAGGAGGGGGAGGATGATGATGACCCGGTGACAGACAGAGACTGGGTGCCACCACCTCCAGGGGATGTCGTCCTCAGCAGCTCGGAGGAGGAGGAGGATGCGCTTGTGGGCCTTGCAAGGAGGCGCATCATTGCAAGCATTGGCAGCGACCCACAGCCTGCTGGTGTCTCAGGCTCAGCAGCAGCAGCAGCAGCATCAGCCAGTACCACCACCAGCCGCACCCAAGCCCCCCCCCCAACCACCACAGGGAGACAGGCAGCAGCGCTTCCATGCCGTAGGGGGATGTTTCTGTCACCAATCTGGCGCTTTTTCACCATGCCCACTGTGTACAGCAAGTACGCCACTTGCAACCACTGTCAGCGGAAGTTGAGCAGAGGTGCAGACCCCTTAAAGTTCAGCACCAGCTCGCTGATCAACCACCTTGCGGCTAAACATTTCCACCAGCATGAGGAGTTCCAGAGGCTGAAGGCATCTGGTGCTGGCAGTGGCACCACACCCATCACTGCACAGCCTTCAGCAGCAGCAACAGCAGCCACCCGCCCTCCTGCTCCTCCAGCAGCACCAGCAGGAGTGCGGAAACGCACTGCTCCTCCCCCCTCTGCAACTCCTGCCGCCGACACTGAGGCCTGTTCTGGCAGCCAGTCCTCAGTGGCCTCCTCCGCTGTGTCTGGTGATTCCCGTGTCAGCAAAAGGCCACGCCAGAGCCTTTTGAGCGAGTCCTTCCAGGGGGTGGTTAGGGCTCTGCCTCCCAGCAGCCGTCGCGTGCGGCAGCTGAACGGCTTGCTGGCACGGGCCATGTGCTCCCAACTCCTGCCGTACACGCTCGTGCAGGAGGGGAGCGACATGCGGGCGCTGCTTGCTTGTGCAGCCCCAGACTGGCAGCTCCCCAGCAGACACTTTTTCTCCCGCAAGGCCATTCCAGCACTGCACCGCTTTGTGATGGCCAATGTGGAGCGAGGGCTGGAGCACGCGGTTGGTGAAAGGGTCCACGTCACCATGGACTCCTGGAGCAGCCGCTTCGGGACAGGCCGCTACCTGTCCTTCACTGTCCACTGGGTCAGCTTGGTGGAAGGGGGTGAGGATGGGAGAGCAGCAGCGGGCACAGCAGCAGCAGCAGCAGCAACACAGTGGGTGGTGCCACCCCGCAGGGTCAGGGGAACTGCAGCGGGTTCCTCCGATCCTCTGCCATCCTCCGCCACACCTGGCCAAACCCCCCGCCTCAGCAGCAGCGTGAAGGCCCGCCACTGCCAAGCGCTGCTGCACTTGGTCAGCCTTGGCAAGACCAAGCTGACGGCAGCCCACGTGTTGGCCAAACTCCAGGAGCAGGAGAGGATTTGGCTGACCCCCAGAGGCCTCAGAGTCGGAGAGGTGGTGTCCGACAATGGGGCCAATCTGGTTGCTGCCATAGACAGGGGAAACCTGACCCACATCCCCTGTCTTGCCCACGTGCTGAACCTGGTGGTGCAGAAGTTCCTGCGCACCTACCAGGGGATGGGCGAACTGCTGGAAACGGCAAGGAATGTTGTGCGTCACTTCCGGCGCTCGGCTGCAGCCTGTGCGAGCCTGGAAGACGTGCAAAAGGAGCTGGATCTGCCACGCCATCGGCTGATCATTGACGTTCCGACTCGCTGGAACTCCACCCTGGCGATGTTGGAGCGTCTGGTTGAACAGAGGCACGCTGTCAACCAGTACCTTGCCCTGGCCACTGTTTCCGCAGCTCGGAGAAGGGACAAGACCAGCAACATCCCGTCCATCGTCCCCGATGATGACTGGAGGCACATGCAGCAGGTGTGCTTTGTGCTGGCTCCCTTCCTGCAGGCCACAAACATGGTGAGCAGGGACCATGCTATGGTCTGCGAGTGGGTGCCCCTGGTTTCTCTGCTGAACAGGGCCCTCGATGGTTTGCTGGAACAGGGAGCGGCAGCCTTGGACCAGCAGGAGCGGCAACCAGCTGCGCAGTCCACCTCTGAGGGGGAGGAGGAGGAGGACTTGGTGGAGGTCCCTGACCTGGCTGCTGATGAGGGGGATCAGCACAGCGCAGCTGAGTTGGTGCGGGGGTGGAGAGAGGATGAGGCGGCAGAGGAGGAGGATGAGGACAGCACTGACGTCGATGTGCCAGCAGACGTGGCCCGCCTCTTCCCAATGGCAGCGCACATGCTGGCGTGCCTGCGCAGGGACCCCAGGGTGATCCAGATGAAGCAGAGGGAGGACATCTGGATCAGCATGATGTTGGACCCACGCCTCAAGGGGAAGTTGAGCCAGTTCCTGCCGCCTGCAGGAGGAGACCCAGCGCAACAAATAAGGAGCTTGCAGCAGGCCCTTGTTGAGCGCTTGGAGGAAGCCTTCCCCCAGCCTTCCACCCCCACTGTCCAGCAGCCAGCACAGAGGCAGCAGCAGGTGCCTGCATCCAGCAGCAGCAAGCGCCCCACAGACCTGCTGTCTCTCAGCCACGAGCTCTACAGGACTGTAGAGGCTCCGGCAGCAGTGACTAGAGAGGAGATGCATGCAGCAGCATCCTCCTCCGGTCACAGCCAGCGCCTGACCCGCATGGTGGCTGACTACATGGGGTCGTACAGCGGGCTTGACAGCGATGCCCCTGTTGATCCCATGGAGTATTGGGTCAAGCGCATGGAGATCTGGAGCGAGCTAGCGCAGTACGCCCTGGAAGTGCTGTCCTGCCCCCCTTCCAGCGTGCTGTCCGAGCGCTGCTTCAGTGCAGCTGGTGGCGTGGTCACCGAGAAACGCTCACGTCTGTCTCACAAGTCTGTGGACAGACTGACGTTTCTCAAGATGAACCAGGCGTGGGTGGAAGGCGAGTTCCTGGCCCCTGTTGTCGGCGAGAGGGGGACATGAACTGGCTGCCGGAACCATCGTTAATGTGCCTTACCACCCTTTACCACCTCCTGGCTCCTGCTCACTAAGCCAGCCTGGTTCACTTTGACTATTACGTCGCCTGCAGCCACACATTTTACACCTACAGTGGGCTGCTGTGTACTGCCCTTCTGCTGTCTGTCTGTGTTTCCCACTGCCAGGGTACACAGAATGACCTTCTTCTGCTGCCACTCTGCCACCAGCTATTACGTCAAACAATAGCTATATTGGTTGCAAAACCGAAACCAAACAAACCATTAAAAAAAAAAAAGGTTTAATTTTTCTGAGGTGCCCGGGTTGAAAACTGTGTTGTTCCAGTTGTGTATTGGACACAATGTGGGCTGCACGACCGCTGTCTGGGACCTCCTGTTGTGTTTATTTACGGCCCTGGTATCACCGCTAGGTACCAGGGCTATTATGTCACGCTGCCTACCTGCTGCCACACTCACACTGCTCCTCCATACCTCCTCCTGCTGCTGCTGCTGCTGTCTGTCTGTGTTTCCCACTGCCAGGGTACACAGATGATTTACCTTCTGCTGCCACTCTGCCACCAGCTATTACGTCAAACAATAGCTGCTCGCCTACTCCTCCATTCCTCCTCCTGCTGCTGCTGTCTGTCTGTGTTTCCCACTGCCAGGGTACACAGAATTACCTTCTTCTGCTGCCACTCTGCCACCAGCTATTACGTCCAAAAATAGCTAAATTGGTTGTAAAACCAAAAACCAAAAAACCATTAAAAAAAAAAAAAGGTTTAATTTTTCTGAGGTGCCCGGGTTGAAAACTGTGTTGTCCCAGTTGTGTATTGGACACAATGTGGGCTGCACGACCGCTGTCTGGGACCTCCTGTTGTGTTTATTTACGGCCCTGGTATCACCGCTAGGTACCAGGGCTATTATGTCACGCTGCCTACCTGCTGCCACACTCACACTACTCCTCCATTCCTCCTGCTGCTGCTGTCTGTCTGTGTTTCCCACTGCCAGGGTACACAGAATTACCTTCTGCTGCCACACTGCCACCAGCTATTACGTCAAACAATAGCTGCTCACATAATTACTCTCCTCCATTCCTCCTCCTGCTGCTGCTGCTGTCTGTCTGTGTTTCCCACCGCCAGGGTACACAGATTTACCTTCTGCTGCCACTCTGCCACCAGCTATTACGTCAAAAAATAGCTATATATCTGTGTAATTGGTTGTAAAACCAAAACTACAAAACCATTACAAAAAAAGGTTTAATTTTTCTGAGGTGCCCGGGTTGAAAACTGTGTTGTCCCAGTTGTGTATTGGACACAATGTGGGCTGCACGACCGCTGTCTGGGACCAGCTGTTGTGTTTATTTACGGCCCTGGTATCACCGCTAGGTACCAGGGCTATTATGTCACGCTGCCTACCTGCTGCCACACTCACACTACTCCTCCATTCCTCCTGCTGCTGCTGTCTGTCTGTGTTTCCCACTGCCAGGGTACACAGAATTACCTTCTGCTGCCACACTGCCACCAGCTATTACGTCAAACAATAGCTGCTCACATAATTACTCTCCTCCATTCCTCCTCCTGCTGCTGCTGCTGTCTGTCTGTGTTTCCCACCGCCAGGGTACACAGATTTACCTTCTGCTGCCACTCTGCCACCAGCTATTACGTCAAAAAATAGCTATATATCTGTGTAATTGGTTGTAAAACCAAAACTACAAAACCATTACAAAAAAAGGTTTAATTTTTCTGAGGTGCCCGGGTTGAAAACTGTGTTGTCCCAGTTGTGTATTGGACACAATGTGGGCTGCACGACCGCTGTCTGGGACCTCCTGTTGTGTTTATTTACAGCCATGGTATCACCGCTAGGTACCAGGGCTATTATGTCACGCTGCCTGCCTCATTGACTGCATGCTGCCACACACTCATCCTCCTCCTCCTGCTGCTAAATTTACCTCCTGCTGTCTGTGTGTTTCCACTGCCAGGGAGCACATACAATGGCGCTTCCAACATGCGTGCGCCACCAGCTATTTGTTGTTACGCTCAAAAATAGCTGCATTTCTTTAAAAAAAAAAAAAATGAAAAGAGAAATAAGTGACGAAGAAGACGATATAGAAGAAGATGAAGATAAAGAAGATGAAGAAGAAGAAGAAGAAGATGAAGAAGATGAATAAGAAGAAGAAGAAGAAGATGAAGAAGATGAAGAAGAAGATGAAGAAGATGAAGATGAAGAAGATGAAGAAGAAGATGAAGAAGATGAAGAAGAAGATGAAGAAGAAGAAGAAGAAGAAGAAGATGAAGAAGATGAAGATGAAGAAGATGAAGAAGAAGATGAAGAAGATGAAGATGAAGATGAAGAAGATGAAGAAGATGAAGAAGAAGATGAAGAAGATGAAGATGAAGAAGATGAAGAAGATGAAGATGAAGAAGATGAAGATGAAGAAGATGAAGAAGAAGAAGAAGAAGATGAAGAAGAAGAAGAAGATATAGAAGAAGAAGAAGAAGATATAGAAGATAAAGAAGAAGAAGAAGAAGAAGTATATACAGTACTGAACAAAATTCTGGACACAACTTCTCTTTTCACCTTTTTTTTTTTTTAAAGGAACATCCCCACATAATCACTTGCTGTTGTCACTTGGAAAAAAATATGTTTCTTGCATCATTAACCCTCAAAACAAGTGTTGGGAAGCTATTTAAGGCCAATTCGAATAGTCAGCTCGAATAATGAGCTCGAATACCGACTCGAATAGTGAGCTCGAAGTCCGAGGTCGAATCGAATAGTAAAATTTATTCGACTCGAATATTCGACTGACCTCGAATAATTTACTATTCGAATTCGACCAAACTCGAATTTTAAAAAGGGGTATTTGAGCACCACTATACCTAACATCAGTCCGCTCCTGACGGTAGCTGAGCTAGGTGGACTCCTGAGCCAATCATGAACTGTGTCCGTCCACAAAACCAAGTTCAAGGTTCTTCTGTCTAGATTCCCGTTTATTTTGGTAAGCAAATATTTTTGTGTGTATCTTTGTTTCTTATACTTTGTAATTTTTACTTTGTTTTTGTAAATCTTTTGTATATATTACGTTCTGCACTGTTCCACTTTTTCTTGGAATATTAAATCATATTTGGCAAATAGCCACTCCTTGCTCGTGACAATCTGGTCACGACCACTAATTTGTTAGAAATCGGGTCCCAGCAGGAAAAACTACTTCATGTCACCAACTGAATAGGTCTAGTAAAGTTGCTCAAGCTAATGCAGTAGCTGAAGTAAGCACTGTGCCCAACATAGGCAAACGCAGGGGGGGAAATTACAGCTGTTTAGAATCCCCCCTCAGACCAGGGCCAGTGCAGTGTCTGGGGACAGGCACAAGTTGAGACACCAGAATATCTGCAGGTGTCCTGCAGCTGACAGCACTGCCCCCTTTCTGTATCTGCTACAGTTAACTTTGGATGGAGCAGCAGTGTGTGTACAGAACATGGAGCAGCTCTGGGGAACTTAACAGAGTCAGGTATGAGCACAGTCCTGTGGCCTGCTGTGTGAATGCTTCACTTTCCCCTTCATTAGCAATGTTGGCTGTCCTCATTATTATCTGTTTCCAGACTGCTCCTGATCAATCCTGTTGTCGATCGGGAGCAGATCGGACATTTAGGAAATAATTGTCAGATCCTCTCAGTCGGACGGGAAATTGCATTGTGTGTACCCAGCATGATGTCCTACCATATTATTATACTGTATTGTACATGGCTGAGGGAGACCTTTCAGGAATCCCTCCATTGAAAATCCTGGGTTTGCCCCTGCCCAAAGTCCAGCAGCTGATGCGTGGGTGAGGGTCCTGGTATACAATTTTAGAGGTTATATGCAAGTTTATTTTGGGGTTCCCTGCTGGGTCCCCTATTTCTTACAAATAACTGGTTGTGACCAAATTGTTGAGATCAGGGAGCAGCCATTGAGCTGGTTTCCAGCTGGGTCACCTCAACTAGACTTCCTCCCTACATTTTACACCTCCATTTCCATTTCAGGACAACCTTCCTGTTCGTTCTCACCTCACCTGTGAATGTTGACACTCACCAACTTAATTGCATGCCTTACCCTATAGCAGGTCAGTGGCAGAACCTCAGCCTCCTGCTGTAGCTTTCAGTGTGCTACTAGGGATGGCCATAATTGCAAAATGCAAAATCTGACTAAATTCTGCACAGAATTTTGACCAAATTCCAAATTTTGAGTTTTCATTGCAAAATTGTAAATTGCTGCAAATATATTTTCACACTGATCATAAGATTAATGGGACCCCGAGCAGTAACTCAATTCAAAATCTGAACTTACCTGGGGCTTTCTCCAGCCCACCGTAGGTCGGGAGGTCCCTCGGCATCCATCTGGCTCTTCTCCCAGGCCTTGGGCAGAAATGGCTCCCCGGTGGCTCCTGGCGACACTGGGCCCGAGTGTCAGGCTCCTTCTTCCTGAGAGATGACGTCAGTCGTCACCACACCGGCCGCCTCGCGTCATCACGGCGGCCGGCGTAACAGTACTGTGCATGCTCGGTTTAATCACGCATGCGCAGTACTGTCACGCCGGCCGCCGTGATGACGCGAGGCAGCTGGCGTGGTGACGACTGACGTCATCTTTCAGGAAGAAGGAGCACGACACCGGGCCCAGTGTCGTCGGTAGCTGCCGGGAAGCCATTTCTGACCAAGGCCTGGGAGAAGAGCCAGATGGACGTCGAGGGACCTCCCGACCTACGGTGGGCTGGAGAAAGCCCCAGGTAAGTTCAGATTTTGAATTGAGTTACTGCTTGGAGCCCCTTTAACCACGGTTACAATGAAATTTGTAACATAAGTTCACAATGGGTTACCATTCTGCATTTAAAGTTTTGCGCACTCATGTCTGTTGAACATGCTGCTAAATATAAATTTTATGCAATTAAGACAAAAAATATTTGTGCGTTACACAAACCACATTTTGTTTAACGTTCAGAATTTCTGTGTTAGAAGTTTGTGAAATCCGAATTCTGACGTTCAATTGCAAAATTCTGGAGGTCAGAATGCTGCAAAATCTTCGCACTCACCCCCTATGTGCAACCATTCACTCCCAGGTAACATCTCTACACAGTAATTATATTATCAATTTCATTTATTAACACAATCTGTAATCATACCTCCCAACTTTTTGAGATTCTGAAGAGGGACACTTAAAGAGTAACTGTCAGGCTGCAGAAGCTAATTTAAACCTCTATTCTCCTGTGTTAAACAGTTTAGAAGGAAGCCCAAAAGCCATTAGTGAAGATAAAAATCTCAGTTACCTTTGATGTGTGCTTATCTTAAAGGCTGTTATAGACCCATAAGGACGCAAGCCGCATACTAAACTGCAAAGCATTCTGGGGCCCTCCCCTCGGCTGCTAATGAGACGTTACAGCAGCTTCTAATCAGTCCAGCGCGTAGCACTGATAAATCTCGGGGCAGAGTACACTGCAGGAGTCAGCTATTGTTCCTAGCCACATGGCTCATTAATATTCACTGCACAGTAGTGTTATTTAGTACCAGCTTTTCTGTGATCAGGAAGCAGGCAGGACATGACGACACATTTGACAGAAAAACATGGAGCCTGCCATGAGCTGTCAGGAGCATCTATCTCTGCATATACTATATACAAATTCTGTGAAATCCAAACGTGGACAGTGAAATGCATATGTAATGTAAGTACAGCCAATCTTTAGCTACTGATATATGTGTTTATTTTCTCTGAGACCTTATACCTAACAGCTCCTCTTTAAAGTACCCAAGGTGGATTGTAAATAGATTATAGCACACAGAGGTATGTTCTGATTGCCGCTAGCCTCCATTTACCTTTCCAGCCATCAATCACTTTGCTCCACCACCTCCGTCAGCTCGCTCCCTCGCCTACACCATCTTGCTTCCTCCAATCAGCCATCTTGGATTTCCTCTGCCGGTGATCGGAAGTTACACCTGCTTTGGAGGATGTACGAGGCCATGGAGAGCGGCGTGGAATGGCGCGGATTCAGCCGGGAGGTGGCGTGGAGCAGGTAATATTTTTTTGGTTTTCCTTTTTTTCATGCCGCCTGGGATTCTAATTAAGCCACCCCCTACCACACTTCTAACCACATCCCTGACACCCCCTAGTAACACATACTATACAAATCTCATACGAAGAATATGTAGTTTTATCATTCAAACCACAATGGTTCTTTCTATCCTGGTTCATTTCCCTCATATTAACATTTCAAAATAAGAAAAATAACAATCTAAAAGGATGGGAAAAAAGTTTAGAGTTAATGAAACACATTTTTTCAATAGAAAAATACATATATTTACATAAGCCTATACGTCAGTCCTGAAAGAGGATGAAAGATGTCAACTTCTAAGATAATTGTAGCCTACTGTGATGACTAGTAAGCAGTGCAAGTAAGATTTCCCCTGCAGATGGAGTAGATAGCAGGAGAAAGTGCTCTTACCTCAGCACACGCAGTAACGTTGTCTCCATAACTGTGTCTATGCTGTAGGCTAGTGTTGTCCGGATCATGAACGATTCGGATCTTTGATCCGAATCTATTTTGTGAGTGGAATCATCCGAATCATCAAAATGAGTGATTCAGATCGCAAAAGGGGCGGGGCCAGGAGTGACACGCCCCCTCTCAGCGGGCAGCGGGGTCCTGGAAGCAGAGCAGAGATGGATCGCTCTGTTGGAGGGGCGCCAGGGACAGGTAGATGAGAGAGAGGGGACATGGGTGCCACAGCCAGATATGTGTAGAGCACACATACTGGCTATAACGTGCTGCTCATTATAGGCTGTCTGTTCCGTAGTTGTGCACAGTGAACACATTGGAAGCTTTTGGCTCAGCTCAGCACAGCTCAGTAACTTTGCAGGCACTGTGATTGCTGTGCAATATGATCCTCCTGCACTGCTCTAAACAGCTGCACTTCACTTCTGGGAATGCTTTAGAGAATGCTTTCTTTCACTGTGCGACGTTTGCTTTCAAAGTACACAGATGAACATATAGGTGAAATATATGTAAAGCATATGATTGCAGCATGTGGGTATTGTGTGCAAACAAACATTTCTGCTCTCTGCTCGTCCCTCCTCCCATCTCTGTCCACTCCCTGCCCTCTGTCCATCTTCTCCCCTTCTCTGTGTGTCCACCCCCATCCCCTTCTCCTGTCCACAGCAGGGAAAGACCTGTCCTGCTATTCATTTCACCCCCGAATGCTTCGGTAGTAAAATGATCCGAGATTCGGATCAAAGATCCGGATCTTTTCAATGATCCGATTCGAATCATCCGGATCATTGAAAAGATCCAAACTTCCCATCTCTACTGTAGGCTGTGTGATATCACGCTATGCAAATAATAAAACAAGCAGAGAAGGAAATGGAGGAGTGCTGGTGAGGTATCAGTAAGGGAAGCAGATTTGGGCGCATGAGACAAGTGGACAAAAAGGGCGCCCCATTCACTCCCATTATAAATATCGTTTAATGGGCGCCGAACAGGGAAAAAAGGGCGCCGGAGATTATTAACGTTTTACAAACGGTTTAGAAAATGAGCCCATGACGAATAACGTTTATAAAAATACTAAACATATTTATCCTATTTAATTAAAACATTATTTAACATTTTAACCCTTACTGTTTGTAAAACATTATTATTCACAAAATAAAACGATCAGTACGTAACGTAAATTGCAATATATTTTTTACAATCACTATTTGTAAAACATTTCTAAAACATTATTATCCACCCAAAAAAAATATTTAAATTTTTGTGTTTAAATTTTTTATTTATTAATGTTTGTAAAACATTATTATCCATAGGGGGTCTTAGGTTTAGGCACCACCAGGGGGGTCTTAGGTTTAGGCACCCCCAGGGGGGTCTTAGGTTTAGGCACCACCAGGAGGGTCTTAGGTTTAGGCACCACCAGGGGGGTCTTAGGTTTAGGCACCACCAAGAGGTCTAGGGGTTAGGGATAGGTACAGGGAGGGTTCTGTGTGAGAGTAGGGTTAGGTATAATTTTAGTACAATTTTAATAATACTAATCAACAGTTATTATGAATGTACTTATATTAATATCATTGTTATAAACAATATTTTCACATTTTATTATAATAATAAACAATAAATCAAGATTATTCATAACAATATATAATTATAATGTTTAAACAAATATTACTGTTTTTTTAACAAACGTAATTATAAGTTTCAGTTTAGAAACAGGGACGATTAACGTTTTAAGAATTGCTGATTTCATACACATTATTTAATGATTTATAAATTCTTAAAACACTATTTGTAAACGAAATTCGACACAATATTTTTATAAACGATAATACTGCTTATCGTTTACACCACGCGCCCTTTTTTCCCAACGCCCTTTTTTGATGTACGCATCAGTAAGCCCTAGATTAGCAGCGTCTCCTTAACGTCATCAACCAAAGTAAACGGCCTAGCATCAAGCTTGTCCTCCTCTGCATTTGAAGGCCTGAAAAATATGTGGTTGTTGGAGTTTATGCATTTGCTATCTGATGGCTGAATGGAAACAATATCTCAGCTGCTGACAAGTAACTTACAGCAGAAAAGGATTAAGACAAAATGGGGCCCTAAAAGATAACACTTTTTGCCCAGCGCTAATGGTCACCTAGCTTTTTTTGTTAGATTTGGTGGCGGCTAGCATCCACCGGGCCCTTGATTGTCTCCAGGCCCTAGGCAGCCGCCTAGAATTCCTTGTGGATGATCCAGCTCTGACTAGAAGCAGAAATCAGTACTTTGGGTGCCCATGGGGAGGGGCTGGGAGCGGCGCAGATTCATCTGGGAGGTGGCATGGAGCAAGTAGTATATATTTTTTTAACTTTTTTCATGCCGCCTTGGGTTCTCTTTAATCCACCCCCCACCCCCCCCACCACACCTCTAACCACGCCCCGACACCCCCTAGTCACACATACTATACAAATCTCATAAGAAAAATATGTAGTTTTAGCATTTAAACCACACTGGTCCTTTCTATCCTGGTTCATTTTCCCTTGTATTAACATTTGAAAATAAGAAAAATAACAATCTAAAAGGATGGGGGGAAAATTTAGCATCAATAAACCACATTTTTCAATAGAAAAAATACATATATTTACCTAAACCTGTACATCAGTCCTGAAAGAGGGGTAAATGAGGAGGAAAGAGGGACAGAGTCATTTGGTTCCCAAAGAGGGACTGTCCCTCCAAAAGAGGGATAGTTGGGGGCTATGTCAATGAAGTAAAATATGTCTGTTCTATCACACGTCAAATAGTTTTAAGATATATGTAGCCTACTGTGATGACTAGTAAGCAGTGCAAGTGAGTTTTCCACTGCCGACCAAGTCGAAAGCAGGAGAAAGTACTCTTACCTCAGTACACGCAGTATCGTTGTCTCTGTAAGAGATATAAAGTATGCAAAATCGACGGCTGTATCTATCGAAACCCGATCAAACATTTTGGAAGTAATCAAATCGATCAAATCGATACTGCGGATCGCGCGGGAAATCGCAACGTGTGTACCCAGCATTACTGTGTTGGTGCTGTAGGCTGTGTGATATTAAGCTATGCAAATAATAAAACAAGTAGAGATTGCCCAAACATCTGATTTTGGGTTCGCGAACAAAAGTTCGAGTTTGTGCGAACCGGGAGAACCACCCTAGACTTCAATAAGCAGATGAATTTTAACACATACAGGGACTATTTCTGGTCACAAAAGTGATGGAAAACTTGTTTCAAGGGGTCTCACACCCGGAGGGGGGCATGCCGGTGTGGGATACATGCCAAAAGTCCCTTGGAAAATTACATATTTGATGCAGAGTAGGGTTATAATCCCTAAAGGGCTGAATTTTTTTTTGATTACCGTATATTCCGGCATATAAAATGACTGGGCGTATAAGACGACCCCCCCAACTTTTTCTGTTAAAATATAGAGTTTGGGATATACTCTTCGTATAAGACTACCTCTCTTCTAACGCACACAAAAATAAAAAAATAATAATTTACTGGTGCTATGTATTAATAGATACTGGTTCTGTACTGTATGTGGTAGCCAGTATTTAACAGTATATAGGCGTCGGCGACTGACTGCTTGGATTGGTCAACTCTCCCTAGGTGAATTGGTCAGCTCTCCTTGTCTACCTGTTTATCAGAGCGGTATGGAAGAATAGATTTTGCTGTGCCCATAAAACACGCCTGTTTCACCCTTTTGGCCCACCCTTCTATCCTATTTATCTCCTTCTCTGCCTCTCAGATCTCACACATATGCACCAGATCGGCCTGTAGCGAAATAGCGCAGCACATGGAGTGTAGGGCCCCATGATAGGAGCTAGATTGTCTGTGAAGGGGTTAATTGTGAGGGGTTGGGGCTCCAGGAGGTGGCCGGGTTAACACGCTTTCATAGCGTGGGCGAGTGAGAGGAGGCATGGAGGAAGTGTAGCGGAGGAAGTGACATCAGGAGGAAGTGACGTTGGCAAGGGGCAGACGCGCAGGGACAGCAAGGCGGCAGGACGTGTTTCTGCTCCGGGGTTTTTTTTTACTGCACCATGGCGGACACAGTGGAGGAGTTGCTCCGGCTGGTGAGGTCAGAGGTGGAATTGCGGGGACCACAGTGGGTCTCGATCCAGATGGTGGCCATGATGGGAGGCGGACCTGCCCCCGCGCCAGTGCACGAGTGACTCGCACGCCCGACAGGCTGAGTCCTGCCGCATCTCCGCGGCCTAATCGGCGCTCAGGGAGTCCCATTCAAACCCTTCCAGCACCCAACCCAAAGCAGCCAGCGAATTCCTGCAAGGGCCAGCCGCCTACAGCAGCGACGATCGGATCGGGAGAGGCAGCGACATCAGGAGCAGCAGGTGAGACTGGGCACAGCGATACAGACGGTGGGGCTCTTGAGGATGTCCAAGAGCCTGCGCAGGCAGGCCCCAGCAATGCGGCCCCGGCCCCACGGTCAGGAAAACGGCAGGGGCCTCAGAGTTCTTCAGGACCCGTTTTAGCCACGGAGTGCCAAGCCAGGTGCAGGCCAGAGTTTCTCAGCAGCAGGCAAGGGGAAAAGGGAAGGGAGCCAAGGTGGCCCAGAAAAAGGGAAAAGCCCACTCACAGGTTCATGGCTCCAGTAGCAGAGAGAGCAGCGGCTGGGTGCACGGAGTAATCAATCATCATCCAGCAGCAGATCATCTGACAGACAGAGCGGATTGGTGCCTATCGCTCCCGCCACTCATTCAGGACGTGGCAATGAGTCGCCCAATGAAGGGGCATCATCTCATTCGGAGGAGGAGCCCGACGGAGGGAGTTCGGATCTATCCATGGGTTTAGCTGGTCGGGACGGACGTCCGGTGCAGCCAGGTGAGGCAAATTTAATTAACTTTCTTCCTATCTTGCTATTGTTTACAATGTTCCAGGTAATGGTGGTTTAGTATCACCTAATGCTAGTGGGTTAGTGACTACACAAGCTACAAGGGACAATGCAGTTACACCGGCATTGTCTTTTGTGAACACACTCCTTATGGGGATTCGGGATGTGTTGCAGGGGGCTAGCGTAGCTAACGTAGTGTCCCCCGCAACGGCCTGGATGACTCCTGCGGTTGCAGCGCAATTAATACCCACAGTTGCACCTCCCTTGCCCACTGGGGCGCCATTAGTGTCAACAATGTTAGGGGCAGCTCCTTTAGTGGCAGTCGCCACTGCAGTCCCTGGGGAAGCCGCTACAGAAGTGCAAAAGGAGGTGGACACAGTCAGGCTATCTGACTCAACGAAGAGTGAGTTGTACCTTTGCCTTGAAGCTCCATTGGGCACGCATTTGAAGAAAGAGGTAAAAGAAAAAATCTGGCGGGGTGAATACGTTGAGATTTTTTCTTAGTTACAGCTTTCCAAGTTTAACTTAGATAGGGGAAAGCCAGATGAGAGCAAGAAGGAGGAGGAAGAGCGCAGGCGGTATAGGCTTATACCGCGGACTCACCAAAACTGGTCGCAAGCCTTTGCTATATTGATAGGCAAAAACAGCCGGAATGTTGTTCGGCTTTGTTTGGTTACCAGGACAGCATCGGGGAAGCTTACCGGTCTTACGGAGGCAATTCGTGGCTCCGTTATGATGAGGCGTTCCGGCAGCGGAAGGCAGTGCGACCAGAGATTAGGTGGGATTACAAGGATGTCATCCTCTGTATGAAACTTATGATTCCCACTAGAGTTCTCAGTCCTTTCAGGGGGTGGGGGCGGGCAGCAGCGCCGGCAGTCCGGGGCAGCTAGCCAATAAACGCCCGGGAGTCTGTTGGAAGTTCAATGATTCTTCGTGCAAATTTAGGTCCTCCTGTTGCTTTAAGCACAAATGTGCCAGCTGTGGGGTGGGACATCCAGGGTCCCGTTACTACAAACAGAACAAGAGCAGGGGTAGGGAGCCTTCCGGAAAAAGGGATGACTCCAGTGATGCTTCAAAGGATGGAATGGTACTTAAACAGATACCCAGATGCCGAAACTGCACAATTTTTATGTCAATGTTTTGCAGAGGGTTTTCGTATCCCTAGTTCGGGAGCCTTTCGCTCCTCCCCACCTTTTCAGAATCTGAAATCTGTGTCGGGTCACGAAAAGGTGGTTTCGCTAAAATTGGAAAAAGAGGTTAGGTTGGGACGAATGGCTCCTCTTGAGGATCTGGTTGTTTCCCCATTAGGCATTGTACCCAAGAAGGAGCCGGGATCCTTTCACCTTATCCCCCACTTGTCACTCCCCAAGGGCAGGTCCGTGAATGACGGCATTGACCCGGGGAATTCAACGGTGGCTTACACGTCTTTTGATGTGACAGTGCGGTGGGTAAGGCGTTTGGGCCAGGGCGCATTGCTTGCCAAGACGGACGTGGAGTCAGCTTTTCGCTTGCTCCCTGTGCATAATGAGAGTTTCCATATGCTGGGCTGTTTTTGGAATGACAATTATTATGTTGATTGTTGCCTTCCCATGGGTTGCTCCATCTCCTGCTCTTACTTTGAAAAGTTTAGCTCTTTCATAGAATGGGTGGTGAAGGATGAGTCTGGGGAGGGTTCAGTAATACACTACCTGGATGATTTTTTGTTCATGGGTAAAAGCGATTCCACAACATGTCATTACTTCTTGGCGACCATGCGAGCTTCGGCATCCCGTTAGCTGAAGAGAAAACTGAAGGACCTCAGACAGAGATCAGATTTTTAGGCATAGTCATAGATACAGTGGCAATGGAATGCCGGTTGCCTTTGGATAAGGTAGAAGATTTGCAGTCAGTAATTGAGGAGGTATTGTCACACAAGAAAGTCACATTGCGCGTGCTCCAATCATTGCTCGGAAAATTAAATTGTGCGTACAGGATTATCCCCATGGGACGAATCCTGTGCAGGAAGCTGGCAATGGCAACTTCGGGAGTGTCCTGCCCACATCATCGGGTGCGCTTGTGCAGGGAGCATAGGGAAGATTTGCAAATGTGGTGAGTTTTCCTTTCTGGGTTAAATGGTCAGTCAGTTTGGATGGAGGACAGTGTTTTGCATCATGACCTGGAGCTTTTCACATATGCAGCTGGCTCTCATGGGTATGGGGCATTTTTTGCAGGTAGCTGGAGTGCAGCCGAGTGGCCTGACAACTGGAAACGAGCGGGTTTCAGAAAGAACCTGCTGCTTCTAGAGCTTTTTCCCATAGTGGTGGCGGTAGTAATATGGGGCCCCCGGTTGGCTAACAAGAAAATTAAGTTTTACTGCGATCATTTGGGGGTGGTTATGGCCATTAACAAAGTGTCGGCTTCTTCTATGCCAGTAGTTCGCCTATTAAGGTATTTGGTTCTGGTCTGCTTACGGTTGAATATGTATATACATGCGGCGCATCTACCTGAAACTGAGAATGACGTAGCAGATGCGCTTTCTCGATTTCAGTGTGTTGGGCGAACATCTAGATGTTCGGGTTCGGGCCGAACAGGCCGAACATGGCCGCGATGTTCGGGTGTTCGACCCGAACTCCGAACATAATGGAAGTCAATGGGGACCCGAACTTTTGTGCTTTGTAAAGCCTCCTTACATGCTACATACCCCAAATTTACAGGGTATGTGCACCTTGGGAGTGGGTACAAGAGGAAAAATTTTTTTCGCAAAAAGAGCTTATAGTTTTTGAGAAAATCGATTTTAAAGTTTCAAAGGGAAAACTGTCTTTTAAATGCGGGAAATGTCTGTTTTCTTTGCACAGGTAACATGCTTTTTGTCGGCATGCAGTCATAAATGTAATACATATAAGAGGTTCCAGGAAAAGGGACCGGTAACGCTAACCCAGCAGCAGCACACATGATGGAACAGGAGGAGGGTGGCGCAGGAGGAGAAGGCCACGCTTTGAGACACAACAACCCAGGCCTTGCATGAGGACAAGAAGCGTGCGGATAGCAATTTGCATTTTGTCGCCATGCAGTCATAAATGTAATACAGATGAGAGGTTCAATAAACAGGGACCGGAAACGCTAACCCATCACAGATGTTCATTGTTCATGTTACTTGGTTGGGGTCCGGGAGTGTTGCGTAGTCGTTTCCAATCCAGGATTGATTCATTTTAATTTGAGTCAGACGGTCTGCATTTTCTGTGGAGAGGCGGATACGCCGCCGATCTGTGACGATGCCTCCGGCAGCACTGAAACAGCGTTCCGACATAACGCTGGCTGCCGGGCAAGCCAGCACCTCTATTGCGTACATTGCCAGTTTGTGCCAGGTGTCTAGCTTCGATACCCAATAGTTGAAGGGTGCAGATGGATTGTTCAACACAGCTACGCCATCTGACATGTAGTCCTTGACCATCTTCTCCAGGCGATCGGTGTTGGAGGTGGATCTGCACGCTTGCTGTTCTGTGTGCTGCTGCATGGGTGTCAGAAAATTTTCCCACTCCAAGGACACTGCCGATACCATTCCCTTTTGGGCACTAGCTGCGGCTTGTGTTGTTTGCTGCCCTCCTGGTCGTCCTGGGTTTGCGGAAGTCAGTCTGTCGGCGTACAACTGGCTAGAGGAGGGGGAGGATGTCAATCTCCTCTCTAAAGTCTCCACAAGGGCCTGCTGGTATTCTTCCATTTTGACCTGTCTGGCTCTTTCTTCAAGCAGTTTTGGAACATTGTGTTTGTACCGTGGATCCAGAAGGGTATAAACCCAGTAATTGGTGTTGTCCAGAATGCGCACAATGCGTGGGTCGCGTTCAATGCAGTCCTAGGCCGAAGAGGTCATAGCCTAGGGTCACAAAACCTGTTTATTTGGGCAATTTCAATGGTGGCGAGTCTGACGTACATAAATCGCAGCAATGGCCGTTAGCAACGTCTGAATCTCACGAAATGTCTCATGCAGGTAGAAGACATATTGTTAGACTTGGGCTCCAAAGATGGGTTCCCTACATCTCTGCAAACCAGAGTTACAGGGCTCCAAATTTGGTAAAATCCCCCATAGGCTTTCATTGGGCCTCCTATTTACAGTTCCAAAATCTCACATCTTTTCAAAGGGCAATTACTCAGCAGTGGCAAATTTTCTAGCATTGTAGGGACCCTTAGGGGGAACATGACTGGTGAGTTTCGGGCCCCTAGGCCAAAGAGGTCATAGCCTAGGGTCACAAAAACCTGTTTATTTGGGCTATTTCAATGGTAGTGATGGTGACGTACATAAATCGCAGCAATGGCCGTTAGCAAAGTCTGAATCTCACGAAATGTCTCATGCAGGTAGAAGACATATTGTTAGACTTGGATTCCAAAGATGGGGTCCCTACATCTCTGCAAACCAGAGTTACAGGGGTCCAAAATTGGTAAAATCCCCCATAGGATTTCATTGCCTCCCTATTTCACTTTCCAAAATCTCACATCTTTTCAAAGGGCAATGGCTCAGCAGTACCAAATTTTCTAGCATTATAGGGACCCTTAGGGGGAACATGACTGGTGAGTTTCGGGCCCCTAGGCCGAAGAGGTCATAGCCTAGGGTCACAAAAACCTGTTTATTTGGGCTATTTCAATGGTAGTGATGGTGGCGTACATAAATCTCAGCAATGGCCGTTAGCAAAGTCTGAATCTCACGAAATGTCTCATGCAGGTAGAAGACATATTGTTAGACTTGGATTCCAAAGATGGGGTCCCTACATCTCTGCAAACCAGAGTTACAGGGGTCCAAAATTGGTAAAATCCCCCATAGACTTTCATTGCCTCCCTATTTCACTTTCCAAAATCTCACATCTTTTCAAAGGGCAATGGCTCAGCAGTACCAAATTTTCTAGCATTGTAGGGACCCTTAGGGGGAACATGACTGGTGAGTTTCGGGCCCCTAGGCCAAAGAGGTCATAGCCTAGGGTCACAAAAACCTGTTTATTTGGGCTATTTCAATGGTAGTGATGGTGACGTACATAAATCTCAGCCATGGCCGTTAGCAACGTCTGAATTTCACGAAATGTCTCATGCAGGTAGAAGACATATTGTTAGACTTGGATTCCAAAGATGGGGTCCCTACATCTCTGCAAACCAGAGTTACAGGGCTCCAAAATTGGTAAAATCCCCCATAGACTTTCATTGCCTCCCTATTTCACTTTCCAAAATCTCACATCTTTTCAAAGGGCAATGGCTCAGCAGTACCAAATTTTCTAGCATTGTAGGGACCCTTAGGGGGATCATGACTGGTGAGTTTTGCCACTGCTGAGCCATTGCCCTTTGAAATGGTGTGAGATTTTGGAACGGTAAAGAGTAGGCCCAATAAAAGCCTATGGGGGATTTTACCAATTTTGGAGCCCTGTAACTCTGGTTTGCAGAGATGTAGGGACCCCATCTTTGGAATCCAAGTCTAACAATATGTCTTCTACCTGCATGAGACATTTCGTGAAATTCAGATGTTGCTAACGGCCATAGCTGAGATTTATGTACGTCACCATCACTACCATTGAAATAGCCCAAATAAACAGGTTTTTGTGACCCTAGGCTATGACCTCTTTGGCCTAGGGGCCCGAAACTCACCAGTCATGTTCCCCCTAAGGGTCCCTACAATGCTAGAAAATTTGGTACTGCTGAGCCATTGCCCTTTGAAAAGATGTGAGATTTTGGAAAGTGAAATAGGGAGGCAATGAAAGTCTATGGGGGATTTTACCAATTTTGGACCCCTGTAACTCTAGTTTGCAGAGATGTAGGGACCCCATCTTTGGAATCCAAGTCTAACAATATGTCTTCTACCTGCATGAGACATTTCGTGAAATTCAGACGTTGCTAACGGCCATAGCTGAGATTTATGTACGTCACCATCACTACCATTGAAATAGCCCAAATAAACAGGTTTTTGTGACCCTAGGCTATGACCTCTTTGGCCTAGGGGCCCGAAACTCACCAGTCATGTTCCCCCTAAGGGTCCCTACAATGCTAGAAAATTTGGTACTGCTGAGCCATTGCCCTTTGAAAAGATGTGAGATTTTGGAAAGTGAAATAGGGAGGCAATGAAAGTCTATTGGGGATTTTACCAATTTTGGACCCCTGTAACTCTGGTTTGCAGAGATGTAGGGACCCCATCTTTGGAATCCAAGTCTAACAATATGTCTTCTACCTGCATGAGACATTTCGTGAAATTCAGACGTTGCTAACGGCCATGGCTGAGATTTATGTACGTCACCATCACTACCATTGAAATAGCCCAAATAAACAGGTTTTTGTGACCCTAGGCTATGACCTCTTCGGCCTAGGACTGCATTGAACGCGACCCAGGCATTGTGCGCATTCTGGACAACACCAATTACTGGGTTTATACCCTTCTGGATCCACGGTACAAACACAATGTTCCAAAACTGCTTGAAGAAAGAGTCCGACAGGTCAAAATGGAAGAATACCAGCAGGCCCTTGTGGAGACTTTAAAGAGGAGATTGACATCCTCCCCCTCCTCTAGCCAGTTGTACGCCGACAGACTGACTTCCGCAAACCCAGGACGACCAGGAGGGCAGCAAACAACACAAGCCGCAGCTAGTGCCCAAAAGGGAATGGTATCGGCAGTGTCCTTGGAGTGGGAACATTTTCTGACACCCATGCAGCAGCACACAGAGCAGCAAGCGTGCAGATCCACCTTCAACACCGATCGCCTGGAGAAGATGGTCAAGGACTACATGTCAGATGGCATAGCTGTGTTGAACAATCCATCTGCACCCTTCAACTATTGGGTATCGAAGCTAGACACCTGGCACAAACTGGCAATGTACGCAATAGAGGTGCTGGCTTGCCCGGCAGCCAGCGTTATGTCGGAACGCTGTTTTAGTGCTGCCGGAGGCATCGTCACAGATCGGCGTATCCGCCTCTCCACAGAAAATGCAGACCGTCTGACTCAAATTAAAATGAATCAATCCTGGATTGGAAACGACTACGCAACACTCCCGGACCCCAACCAAGTAACATGAACAATGAACATCTGTGATGGGTTAGCGTTTCCGGTCCCTGTTTATTGAACCTCTCATCTGTAGTAAGTTTATGACTGCATGGCGACAAAACGCAAATTGCTATCCGCACGCTTCTTGTCCTCATGCAAGGCCTGGGTTGTTGTGTCTCAAAGCGTGGCCTTCTCCTCCTGCGCCACCCTCCTCCGGTTCCATCACGTGTGCTGCTGCTGGGTTAGTGTTACCGGTCCCTTTTCCTGGAACCTCTTATATGTATTACATTTATGACTGCATGCCGACAAAAAGCATGTTACCTGTGCAAAGAAAACAGACATTTCCCACAATCAAAAGACAGTTTTCCCTTTGAAACTTTAAAATCGATTTTCTCAAAAACTATAAGCTCTTTTTGCTAATTTTTTTTCCTCTTGTACCCACTCCCAAGGTGCACATACCCTGCAAATTTGGGGTATGTAGCATGTAAGGAAGCTTTACAAAGCACGAAAGTTTGGGTCTCCATTGACTTCCATTATGTTCGGAGTTCGGCTCGAACACCCGAACATCGCGGCGATGTTCGGCGAATGTTCGCGAACCCGAACATCTAGGTGTTCGCCCAACACTAGTTATGATCATGTGTTAAACCAGGAAGTAATCACAGCAAATCAGAGGCTTACAAATCTATCAGCTGATCAAACTGATCATGTGCTTCTCCATGAGTTCTCCAAGGCTGGGCCATCTTTACTCCTGTGTAGTCTTTTAGCTTTCACATTGAAGCTGTACCTTGTGGCCGCTCTCCAGAAATACTACGAGGTAAGTCGTGCGCTGCCAGAGAAGATTGTGGTATCCCGATATGGAGTGTCAGATGGACAGCTCAGCACAGTGCAGAATTATGAGATCCCGCAGTTACAAACCTGCTTTGGTACTTTTGAAAATTATTCCCCTCGAATAATTGTCATCGTAGTGCAGAAAAGGATCAGCACCAATCTGTACTGCTCCGTGTCCGGAGGATTTGTCACCCCTGCTCTCGATACCATTGTGGACCACACTTTCACCATCACCAACCGCGTTTGGGTGGATTTCTTCCTGCTCTCCCACCATGTCAGGCAAGGATGTGCCTTTCCCACTATATATGTAATGATGAACACTGCAAACCTCAACCCTGACCATCTACAAAGGTTGACTTTCAAATTGTGCCACATGTACTGGAACTGGCCTGGTACTATCTGAGTGCCTAAAAGCCCAACCACATTCTCCAGGCAAAGGTGTGAAAAATTCTCTGCCTTCTTCACAAACAAGGTGTCTGCCATCCGTGCTAGCATTACACCAACAACATCAATTGACCACTGGACTTTGCATATGCCTACTAACGTACCACCATGGCAAGTCTTTGACACTCTGAGTGAAGAAGATTTTGGAATTCTCATTCATAGTCTCCGCCCCACTACCTGCGACCTGGATCCTGGCCCAACTGGATCCTTAATGCAGTGCACAGAGCTGATCAGGCCAGCACTTCACAAAATCACTCAGTGCTCCTTGCAAAGTGGACTTTTCCCAGGAGAACTAAAGAATGCAATCATAAAACCCCTCTTGAAGAAACCATCACTAGATCCTGATTCTGTGACCAACTACAGACCTGTTGCGAACTTACCATTCCTATCAAAAGTTATCGAGAAAGCAGTCGCCAACCAGCTAGAAGCCAGGCTTACAGATAACAACATCTTTGATACTTTTCAGTCAGGATTCAGGAAAAGGCACAGCACTGAAACGGCATTAGTCCGAATAATGAATGATCTACTTACTGCAAGGGACAAGGGTGATTGCTCAATTCTGATTCTTCTTGACTTGTCTGCAGAATTGGATACTGTGGATCATGAAATACTTATCCAGCGACTGAAGAATTAGTGTGGCCTAAAGGGTACTGTTCTCAGCTGGTTTAAGACCTTCCTATCTGGCAGGCAGGACACAGCAAGTATGTCTGGGCACACACTACTCTAATTCAGTGCCACTTGCCTATGGAGTTCCACAGGGTTCTGTACTATCACCATTACTCTTTGCAGTCTACATGCTCCCACTGGGCAAAATAATCCAGAACTATGGCCTAGGATACCATTGTTATGCAGATGACACACAACTGTATCTGTCCTTCAAGCCTGGCACTCAAGACCCATCAGCATCCATAAATGTGTGTCTAGTGGATTTACAAAAATAGATGAACACCAGCTGGCTGAGGCTGAACTCTGACAAAACAGAGGTGTTGGTGGTAGGTGGTCCACACATGATGGATAAAGTTTAAAACGCTCACCACCTCAAACTAGCAATTGGGGGAGATACCGTACAGTATAAAGACTCTGTGCGATGGATGGAAATCTAAAACTCAGACAGCAGGTATCAACTGTCGTCAAGTCTTCCTTCTTCCATCTAAGAAATATAGCGAAAATCAAACACCTTATCCCAGCTGAAGACCTACCTACCCTGATTCATGCATTTGTATCCTCCCGCCTAGACTACTGCAATGCCCTGTTCATCGGATCTACAGATAAGGTTCTGCGCCCCTTACAATTAGTACAGAATGCTGCAGCCAGACTCCTAGCCAATGCCCCCCGCAGCTCACACATCACCCCAGTACTGCAAACTCTTCACTGGTTGCCAGTAAAATGGAGAATCAATTTGAAGATCTGCCTGCTGACATTCAAGGCTCTAAACCACATGGGACCCAAATACATAGCGGATCTATTGGAACTTTATGCCCCTCCACGCACCCTCCGCTCTGTCAACAAGATGAAGCTGGTTATTCCCAGGATACACTTAACATTTGGTGCTCGGGCCTTTTTCTATGCAGCCCCTACTCTATGGAACTCACTTCCACAATCAGTACGAGAGGCTCCTTCTGTGGACAGCTTTAAAAAAAGGCTAAAAGCTCACCTCTTTTCCCTAGCCTTTGAGACTGCATAATGCAGAGTCGCAGCGCTTTGAGTCCCCAGGGAGAAAAGCACTATAGAAATGTTATTGTTATTGTTATCACCCTGCAAATATGCCCACAAGCTGGCTTCCCTGTCCGGGCAGTTCCTTCACCATGAGCTTTCCATTCGGCTGTGTGATAATCTCATCTTTCTTTAAGTGTTGGGAACAACCGGCATCGTTTTTTGCCCATTGCCCACACAATTACCTTGCTTTGAATAGGCTTCCCTTTTGTTTTTATTGTACTGTCCAGGGATCATGCTCTAGATCTCTTCCAAAACTGATTTATATATAACGATACAAAATGAACCAAACAACAGTTAATATGTTGAGTGGGAGTATCCCACTTAACCGGGCTTGGGCATCACAGTATACTTACTAAGAGGGGCATACAAACATCAAGAGGAGCTAAGGTGTTTAAAAGTGGTGAGACCTTTCGCTAACAGTTCCACCACTCTCTGCTTACAGCGAGGGTCCAGTAGCGTTGCCACCCAGTACAGGTTGTTAATCCATTTTTATATGGGGGTCCCTCCCTCAACAGGCAGGACAGCATGATAGACCCTATTTGAACAAGGATGGATGCCGAGATAGCCAGCTACTCTTCCTCACTGAGTTCACAAAAGGTCTCCTCCTCCCCCCAGTCCCTCAGTGACAGTGTTCTGTCTGAGGAGTATCACACAGACACAGAGCTATGCAATTGTGCAAACACAATACAGTGATAACAAAGGCCCTGGAGATCCACCATGCTAACTAGTTATGTGACCATGCAGCTACGCGAGATTGGGTGGTAACAGGTCTGTAAGGCCCTTAGCGTGCCGGTGCTGCATGTGCGCTCAACTGAATGGACCAGCTTTGGCGTTGTTATTTTTAAAAAAAAGTATTCTTTTTTTGCAAAAAAAAAAAAAATATACACAGAGCCATGTGTGTAGTGACGCCTAACTGAGACATGTGAGGTGGTGTAACATCCTTAGCGCCTTCATCTTGTACCAATAATGCTCGTGCATCAGTAAATTCACCACAACAATGTGTGAACAACTCCTGCGACATCTCAAGTGGAGCGGCTGTGATGCTAGTAATAGTGGTGGTGGCTGCCGGCTGAGTGGTAAGTAGTTGTTGGGTGCCCAAATCAGAGCAGGAGGAGGAAGATATATCACGGTTCCATCCAGAAGCTGAGGAAAATTAGTTGTTGCACTGTGTTAACCAGTCAACTATGTCCTCAGAATTTTGGGGGTTGAGGGTACGTGCGGGGTGGCCTGCATCTTTCTCTGCCTCTGCCTGTGATTTTTTTCCATATTAAGGGTATGCAGTACCACTAACAATATTCAATAGTGGTAGACTATGTGTAATCACAAAGAGGTACACAATCAGTGTCAAATACACAGCAGCTGTGTGTATGTATCACTGGGCTGTGTACTTTAACACACACAGACAAATATCCTATAGAACGTTCAATCACAAATACAGTTGCAAGCTAAGCACAGCTTATGATAGACAATGTGCTGGCTTGTATTAGATAGAAGAGGATAGTAGAAGTGCAAGGCCCAGCAATGACTGTGCGGACGCAAACAGTTGATATCCGCTAGGAACAGTCCACCAGCAAACCGCTCGGGCCATCTCTACTGGGCGTTAGGAGTTGTTGCTAGCCTGTGTTTGTGGGAACTGGGAGGCAGGAGTTGCTGCTGGTCTGTGTTTGTGGGCACTGGGAGGTAGGACCCACAGCCTGCCTGTGGTTTTGGGTACTGGGTAGTAGAAGCTACTGCTGGCATGTGTTTGTGGGTACTGGGTGGGTAGGAGTTGTTGCTGGCATGTGTTTGTGGGTACTGGGTGGGTAGGAGTTTTTGCTGGTCTGTGTTTGTGGGTACTGGGTGGTAGGAGTTGTTGCTGGCATGTGTTTGTGGGTACTGGGTGGCAGGAGTTGTTGCTGGCATGTGTTTGTGGGTACTGGGTGGTAGGAGTGGTTGCTGGCATGTGTTTGTGGGTACTGGGTGGCAGGAGTTGTTGCTGGCATGTGTTTGTGGGTACTGGGTGGTAGGAGTTGTTGCTGGCATGTGTTTGTGGGTACTGGGTGGTAGGAGTTTTTGCTGGCCTGTGTTTGTGAGTACTGGGTGGTAGGAGTTGTTGCTGGCATGTGTTTGTGGGTACTGGGTGGTAGGAGTTGTTGCTGGCCTGTGTTTGTGAGTACTGGGTGGTAGGAGTTGTTGCTGGCCTGTGTTTGTGAGTACTGGGTGGTAGCAGTTGATGCAGGCATGTGTTTGTGGGTACTGGGTGGTAAGAGTTGTTGCTGGCATGTGTTTGTGAGTACTGGGTGGTATGAGTGGTTGTTGGCCTGTGTTTGTGAGTACTAGTTGGTAGGAGTTGTTGCTGGCCTGTGTTTGTGAGTACTGGGTGGTAGGAGTTGTTGCTGGTCTGTGTTTGTGGGTACTGGGCGTTAGGAGTTGTTGCTAGCCTGTGTTTGTGGGTACTGGGAGGTAGGAGTTGCAGCTGGCCTGTGTTTGTGGGAACTGGGAGGCAGGAGTTGCTGCTGGTCTGTGTTTGTGGGCACTGGGAGGTAGGACCCACCGCCTGCCTGTGGTTGTGGGTACTGGGTAGTAGAAGCTACTGCTGGCATGTGTTTGTGGGTACTGGGTGGCAGGAGTTGTTGCTGGCATGTGTTTGTGGGTACTGGGTGGCAGGAGTTGTTGCTGGCATGTGTTTGTCGGTACTGGGTAGTAGGAGTTGTTGCTGGCATGTATTTGTGGGTACTGGGTGGCAGGAGTTGTTCCTGGCATGTGTTTGTGGGTACTGGGTGGTAGGAGTTGTTGCTGGCATGTGTTTGTGGGCACTGGGTGGTAGGAGTTGTTGCTGGCCTGTTTGTGAGTACTGGGTGGTAGGAGTTGTTGCTGGCATGTGTTTGTGGGCACTGGGTGGTAGGAGTTGTTGCTGGCATGTGTTTGTGAGTACTGGGTGGTATGAGTGGTTGCTGGCCTGTGTTTGTGAGTACTAGTTCGTAGGAGTTGTTGCTGGTCTGTGTTTGTGGGTACTGGGCGTTAGGAGTTGTTGCTGGCCTGTGTTTGTGGGTACTGGGAGGTAGGAGTTGCAGCTGGCCTGTGTTTGTGGGAACTGGGAGGCAGGAGTTGCTGCTGGTCTGTGTTCGTGGGCACTGGGAGGTAGGACCCACCGCCTGCCTGTGGTTGTGGGTACTGGGTAGTAGAAGCTACTGCTGGCATGTGTTTGTGGGTACTGGGTGGCAGGAGTTGTTGCTGGCATGTGTTTGTGGGTACTGGGTGGCAGGAGTAGTTGCTGGCATGTGTTTGTGGGTACTGGGTAGTAGGAGTTGTTGCTGGCATGTGTTTGTGGGTACTGGGTGGCAGGAGTGGTTCCTGGCATGTGTTTGTGGGTACTGGGTGGTAGGAGTTGTTGCTGGCATGTGTTTGTGGGCACTGGGTGGTAGGAGTTGTTGCTGGCCTGTGTTTGTGAGTACTGGGTGGTGGGAGTTGTTGCTGGCATGTGTTTGTGGGCACTGGGTGGTAGGAGTTGTTGCTGGCATGTGTTTGTGAGTACTGGGTGGTAGGAGTTGTTGCTGACATGTATTTGTGGGTACTGGGTCAAAAAAATGTCACTGTATTTAAAAAATATATATACACAGAGCCATGTGTGTAGTGACGCCTAACTGAGACATGTGAGGTGGTGTAACATCCTTAGCGCCTTCATCTTGTACCAATAATGCTTGTGCATCAGTAATTTCACCACAACAATGTGTGAACAACTCCTGCGACATCTCAAGTGGAACGGCTGTGGTGCTAATAGTAGTGGTGGTGGTGGTTGCTGCCGGCTGATTGGTAAGTAGTTGTTGGGTGCCCGAATCAGAGCAGGAGGAGGAAGATATATCACGGTTCCATCCGGAAGCTGAGGAAAATTAGGTGTTGCACTGTGTTAACCAGTCAACTATGTCCTCAGAATTTTGGGGGTTGAGGGTACGTGTGGGGTGGCCTGCTTCTTTCTCTGCATCTGCCTGTAATTTTTTTACCATATTGGGGGTATGCAGTACTACTAACAATATTCAATAGTGGTAGACTATGTGTAATCACAAAGAGGTACACAATCAGTGTCAAATACACAGCAGCTGTGTGTATGTATCACTGGGCTGTGTACTTTAACACACACAGACAAATATCCTATAGTACGTTCAATCACAAATACAGTTGCAAGCTAAGCACAGGAGTTATTGCTGGCATGTGTTTGTGGGTACTGGGTGGTAGGAGTTTTTTCTGGCATGTGTTTGTGGGCACTGGGGAGTTTTTGCTGGCCTGTGTGTGTGAGTACTGGGTGGTAGGAGTTGTTGCTGGCATGTGTTTGTGGGTACTGGGTGGTAGTAGTTGTTGCTTGCCTGTGTTTGTGAGTACTGGGTGGTAGGAGTTGTTGCTGGTCTGTGTTTGTGGGTACTGGGTGGTGGGAGTTGTTGCTGGCCTGTGTTTGTGGGCACTGGGTGGTAGGAGTTGTTGCTGGCCTGTGTTTGTGAGTACTGGGTGGTAGGAGTTTTTGCTGGCCTGTGTTTGTGAGTACTGGGTGGTAGGAGTTGTTGCTGGTCTGTGTTTGTGGGTAATGGGTGGTAGGAGTTGTTGCTGGCCTGTGTTTGTGAGTACTGGGTGGTAGGAGTTTTTGCTGGCCTGTGTTTGTGAGTACTGGGTGGTAGGAGTTGTTGCTGGCCTGTGTTTGTGAGTACTGGGTGGTAGGAGTTTTTGCTGGCCTGTGTTTGTGAGTACTGGGTGGTAGGAGTTGTTGCTGGTCTGTGTTTGTGGGTAATGGGTGGTAGGAGTTGTTGCTGGTCTGTGTTTGTGGGTACTGGGCGTTAGGAGTTGTTACTAGCCTGTGTTTGTGGGAACTGGGAGGCAGGAGTTGCTGCTGGTCTGTGTTTGTGGGCACTGGGAGGTAGGACCCACCGCCTGCCTGTGGTTTTGGGTACTGGGTAGTAGAAGCTACTGCTGGCATGTGTTTGTGGGTACTGGGTGGCAGGAGTTGTTGCTGGCATGTGTTTGTGGGTACTGGGTGGCAGGAGTTGTTGCTGGCATGTGTTTGTGGGTACTGGGTGGTAGGAGTTGTTACTGGCATGTGTTTGTGGGCACTGGGTGGTAGGAGTTGTTGCTGGCCTGTGTTTGTGGGCACTGGGTGGTAGGAGTTGTTGCTGGCCTGTGTTTGTGGGTACTGGGTGGCAGGAGTTGTTGCTGGCATGTGTTTGTGAGTACTGGGTGGCAGGAGTGGTTCCTGGCATGTGTTTGTGGGTACTGGGTGGTAGGAGTTGTTGCTGGCATGTGTTTGTGGGTACTGGGTAGTAGGAGTTGTTGCTGGCATGTGTTTGTGGGTACTGGGTGGCAGGAGTGGTTCCTGGCATGTGTTTGTGGGTACTGGGTGGTAGGAGTTGTTGCTGGCATGTGTTTGTGGGCACTGGGTGGTAGGAGTTGTTGCTGGCCTGTGTTTGTGAGTACTGGGTGGTGGGAGTTGTTGCTGGCATGTGTTTGTGGGCACTGGGTGGTAGGAGTTGTTGCTGGCATGTGTTTGTGAGTACTGGGTGGTAGGAGTTGTTGCTGACATGTATTTGTGGGTACTGGGTCAAAAAAATGTCACTGTATTTAAAAAATATATATACACAGAGCCATGTGTGTAGTGACGCCTAACTGAGACATGTGAGGTGGTGTAACATCCTTAGCGCCTTCATCTTGTACCAATAATGCTTGTGCATCAGTAATTTCACCACAACAATGTGTGAACAACTCCTGCGACATCTCAAGTGGAACGGCTGTGGTGCTAATAGTAGTGGTGGTGGTGGTTGCTGCCGGCTGATTGGTAAGTAGTTGTTGGGTGCCCGAATCAGAGCAGGAGGAGGAAGATATATCACGGTTCCATCCGGAAGCTGAGGAAAATTAGGTGTTGCACTGTGTTAACCAGTCAACTATGTCCTCAGAATTTTGGGGGTTGAGGGTACGTGTGGGGTGGCCTGCTTCTTTCTCTGCATCTGCCTGTAATTTTTTTACCATATTGGGGGTATGCAGTACTACTAACAATATTCAATAGTGGTAGACTATGTGTAATCACAAAGAGGTACACAATCAGTGTCAAATACACAGCAGCTGTGTGTATGTATCACTGGGCTGTGTACTTTAACACACACAGACAAATATCCTATAGTACGTTCAATCACAAATACAGTTGCAAGCTAAGCACAGGAGTTATTGCTGGCATGTGTTTGTGGGTACTGGGTGGTAGGAGTTTTTTCTGGCATGTGTTTGTGGGCACTGGGGAGTTTTTGCTGGCCTGTGTGTGTGAGTACTGGGTGGTAGGAGTTGTTGCTGGCATGTGTTTGTGGGTACTGGGTGGTAGTAGTTGTTGCTTGCCTGTGTTTGTGAGTACTGGGTGGTAGGAGTTGTTGCTGGTCTGTGTTTGTGGGTACTGGGTGGTGGGAGTTGTTGCTGGCCTGTGTTTGTGGGCACTGGGTGGTAGGAGTTGTTGCTGGCCTGTGTTTGTGAGTACTGGGTGGTAGGAGTTTTTGCTGGCCTGTGTTTGTGAGTACTGGGTGGTAGGAGTTGTTGCTGGTCTGTGTTTGTGGGTAATGGGTGGTAGGAGTTGTTGCTGGCCTGTGTTTGTGAGTACTGGGTGGTAGGAGTTTTTGCTGGCCTGTGTTTGTGAGTACTGGGTGGTAGGAGTTGTTGCTGGCCTGTGTTTGTGAGTACTGGGTGGTAGGAGTTTTTGCTGGCCTGTGTTTGTGAGTACTGGGTGGTAGGAGTTGTTGCTGGTCTGTGTTTGTGGGTAATGGGTGGTAGGAGTTGTTGCTGGTCTGTGTTTGTGGGTACTGGGCGTTAGGAGTTGTTACTAGCCTGTGTTTGTGGGAACTGGGAGGCAGGAGTTGCTGCTGGTCTGTGTTTGTGGGCACTGGGAGGTAGGACCCACCGCCTGCCTGTGGTTTTGGGTACTGGGTAGTAGAAGCTACTGCTGGCATGTGTTTGTGGGTACTGGGTGGCAGGAGTTGTTGCTGGCATGTGTTTGTGGGTACTGGGTGGCAGGAGTTGTTGCTGGCATGTGTTTGTGGGTACTGGGTGGTAGGAGTTGTTACTGGCATGTGTTTGTGGGCACTGGGTGGTAGGAGTTGTTGCTGGCCTGTGTTTGTGGGCACTGGGTGGTAGGAGTTGTTGCTGGCCTGTGTTTGTGGGTACTGGGTGGCAGGAGTTGTTGCTGGCATGTGTTTGTGAGTACTGGGTGGTAGGAGTTGTTGCTGACATGTATTTGTGGGTACTGGGTGGTAGGAGTTGTTGCTTGCCTGTGTTTGTGAGTACTGGGTGGTAGGAGTTGTTGCTGGCATGTGTTTGTGGGTACTGGGTGGTAGGCGATGCTGGTGGTCTGTTTCTGGGTATTGGGCGCCAGGAGTTTCAGTCTTTATTCTTTGTGCAATTAATTTGTTAGGGAATGTAGTGTAGTAACAGCACTGATACTGCATAGCAGTAGACTAGGAGGGACAGTGACCCACCTGCTGTAGCAGAGAATGCATGGGGGCTTCCAGTATTAGCAATGTGCTGCTAGCACAGGTGAGAATTAGAAGGATCTGCTGTCAGGACAGGAGCACTTCCATCAGCACATCTAAGTTGGAGGGTGGGATCTTATTCATACTTCATTGTTGTCTAATAATAGAGCTATCACTCAGTGCCTGACTGACAGAAGCCTGCATGTTGCTAATCGCTGCCCCCCACTAATAGTATGACCACTACTATCAGCCATCTAATGCCCGAGCCATCTGCCCACTCTCTCCTCATACAGTCAGCCAGCAAGAGGAGCTGGGGTGCCCACACTGCACTCACCGCACACTTCTTTCCCAGGTTGCTGTACAGAACCTCTTTCTTCCGCACAGTGAGCAGTAGGGAGCCACAATTAATCGCTGATGGCTTCGGCAGCCTGTTCACAACATTGTTGTTACTCAGGGGCAAAACCCAGGATTTTCAAGTTAGGGATTCCTGAAAGGTCTCCCTCAGCCGTGCACAATACAGTATAATAATATGGTAGGACATCATGCTGGGTACACATAATGCAATTTCCCATCCAACCGATTGAACGGGATTGATCTGGAGCAGTCTGGATACAGATACTGAGGACAGTTTACGTTAATAATGAAGGGGAATGTGAAACATTCATCCAGCAGGGGCAGAGGACTGTGCTCATACCTGACTCTGTTAAGTTCCCTTGAGCTGCTCCATGCTCTGTACAGACGCTTCTGCCCCATGCTCTGTACACACGCTGCTGCCCCATGCTCTGTACACACACTGCTGCCCCATGCTCTGTACACACACTGCTGCTCCATGCTCTGTACACACGCTGCTGCCCCATGCTCTGTACACACACTGCTGCTCCATGCTGTGTACACATGCTGCTGCCCCATGCTCTGCACACACTGCTGCTCCATGCTCTGTACACACGCTGCTGCTCCATGCTCTGTACACACACTGCTGCTCCATGCTCTGTACACATGCTGCTGCTTCATGCTCTGTACACACACTGCTTCTCCATGCTCTGTACACACACTGCTGCTCCATGCTCTGTACACATGCTTCTGCTTCATCCAATGTCAACTGCAGCAGGGAAAGAAAGGGGGCAGTGCTGTGAGCTGCAGGATGCCTGCAGATATTCTGATGTCTCAACTTGTGCCTGTCCCCAGACACTGCACCGGCCTGGTCTAAGGGGGGATTCTGGGCAGCTTTAATCCCCCTGCGTTTGCCTATGCCCCCCCCCTCCCAGGAGATTTGGGAGAGTAACACCCAAGGGCCCGTTTCCACTTGTGTGGTGGGAATCGTCGCAGAAAAAAATCGCATGCGGATGCGAATTTTGCATGCGGTTGTATGCAAATTTTTATGCGAATTCGCATGGATGACTATGTATGCGAATTTAACCATGTCAGTGCCTGTGTGCTTTTCCATTGTTTCTATGCGAAATCGTATGCGAATTCGCATGAAAATTTGCATACCAAAAACGCATGCGAATTTCCTATTAAATACATTGTATGTGAATCGCATAGCGGTATGCGGTGTTCGAATTCTGATGGCTCTGCCATGCAGATTTTTTCTGCACAGAAAAACCCTCAGAAATCCTGACAGGTGGATACATGCCCATGCACTTGTATTGGCTATGCGAATCTGCATGCAGGAAACGCATGCAGATTCGCTCTAGTGGAAACGGGCCCTTTAAGTGTTGTAGAGCCTTTAACATGTCAAAATATTTGATTATGACCCTGTTTCTTACATGGTGGTGGAAATCAAACTACACACTCAACCCACATCATCATATAACCTCAACACCAGTGTTAGTCAGTGCAATGGTGTAACAATAGCCCCCTGTGAGGGGGTGGGACTTTAGTGGCCTGCCCTCTACCCCCCCCCCCCTCTTCCTGTGCAGATTGAGCACAGCAAGCAATGTTATATTTACCTAGTCCATGCTGCATCTGGTCTCCTGCATGACATGCATCGGTAGGTGGAGGATCTCAGCACTCAGTGCGCAGATGCTCAGAGGAAGAGGAGGGGGATGTGGAACAACTTGCCACTACCGTCCGGTATGGCGCTAAGCCCCACCATGATAGTTCTGCTGGGGGCTTGGGCCACTGAAGTTACACCCTTGAGTCAGTGCATGGCTGGGGAAGGATGTGGTCAGTACATGTTAGCAGATGGACTTTTTTTTTGTTTGTTTTGAGAAGAATAGTTGGACTTGTCATCTTGTTTTAACTCACTTGTTCATGATTGTGTAAAGCCGAGATAATGGGAAAGGTAAGCAAGGCTGCATAATTCATGTGTAGTCATACACTTAATTCAAAGTTTATGTAGAACCCTTAGGGTCCTTTTACACTTAATCAGTTGGTATGCGTTAGTGTGCGTTAGTGTGCGTTAGTACGCGTTTTTTCCATAGCAGTGCATTGGGAAAAAGATTTCAGTTAAAAGCGTTAAGTGTGAAAGGTGCCATAGGAAAACATGGGACTTACTTTGAAAAGTCAGTTATAACTGAGAGCAACTGATTAAGTGTAAAAGGGCCCTTAAGGTTGGGTAAAATAATGTGAAAGACATTCATAAAGAGCGGTATCTTTTATTGAACACAGTAAAAAAAAATGCTTAAAGCAAGCTTTAAAGTTAACCCCAAAAAGAAAAATCCTTTTAAAAAAGTCATAAACATCCCGCAGAATTTTTCCACAACCTGTGCAGCCCATTCTGGCTACTTGTGTAATCTACAGAGAAAATAGTCTACGTTTCAAAAATGGCAGCTCTGTCTCCTGGGTTCCATTTGGTATTCACCCACTCCCTAATGCATGTAAAATACAAGGTGGTAGCTTAACTTTACTACAGCATAGATCAGGGGTCAGGAACCTTTTTGGCTGAAATATACGCCACATATTTTCAAATGTAATTCTGTGAAAGCCATACAATATTTTTCAAACAGGAACAGTGCGCATGCGCAGCAGAGGGCCATGTTGCAATAGTGATGTGTATACGGTTGATCCACCGAGCAGCGGAAGTGTCAGACACGTCTTCAGCTTCTCTTTGGTTTCAGCAACATCAGCAATTTCCTCGAGAGCCAGACAGGAGAAATACTGACTAAAACATAATCTAGACGGAGCGATCCGGCGGCTCGATTAGCCGATGGATCGCCTCTTCCGCATCCCCGCGCACAGGGCCGTGCAGAGGGTCCTTAAGTGGGGGATGCTCAAATTTAAAAAAGGGGCCTGGCAATGCCTTCCCCCGCATGCCCCCCCCCCCACCTCGTTTTTTTGGCTAGGGGGTATTGATTGTCATGCTGCAGAATGCAGATGCTGGGTGCCATGTGGGTTCTGGGTGTAAGTACTGAGTGTCATGTGGGTTCTGGCTATGGTTGGGTATCGAGTGCCATGCGGGTGTTGATTGAAAGTACTTAGTGCCATGTGAGTTCTGGGTGTAAGTGCTGAGTGTCATGTGGGTTCTGGCAATGGTTGGGTATCGAGTTTCATGCGGGTGTTGATTGCAAATACTTAGTGCCATGTAAGATCTGGGTGCATGTACTGGATGTCATGTGGATGCTGGGTGCAGGTACTGGATGTGACATGGGTGTGAATACTTGGCGCCATGCCTGTACTGGGTGCAGGCTATGGGTGGGCTTTGGGCATCACATGGGTTTTGAATGCAGGTACTTTGGGTGCGGGTACGGGTTAAGTAGGTGCTTGGTGCAGATAGCGGGGGCCATGTGGAAGCTGTGTGCAGGTGTGTTTTAGGCCTGGGTGCAGATACTTGGGGCTTGATTCACTAACCGGTGCTAAGTGCAAGTTAGCAGTAAAGTCTGTATCAAGCTGCTTTGGGTACCAAGGTCTAGTTTGTATTCGGTGTATATGTGCAGTGGGTGCTATGCAGTATTGGGTGCTGAATGAGTAGCAGATGGTGATAAACAATAGTGGGTGCCATGTGAGTGCTAATTGGTACAGGGAGCCATGTGAGTGTTGGACATGAGTGAGTAGGGAGTGCCATGTGTGGTCTGGATGTGTGACATTGGAGAGTACTGAGTCTCATATGGGTTCGGACTAAGGATGGGTACTGGGTGCTATTTGGGTGCTGGCCATGGACGGGTACTAGGTGCATATAATGGCTTTGGAACTTGGTGATGTTTGAGTACTGTGCCATGTGCGTGTTGAATATGGGGGTATGTGGGTCTTAGGTGCAAATGCGAAGTGCCAAGTGGGTACTGGGAGCGAGTACATGGTGACATATGGGTGATGGGTGCTGGCTAGTGGGGTATTTGTTGTCATGTGGGTGCTAAAGGCAGATGAGGGTGCCATGTGGGTTCTGGGTGCTGGCACAGGGTGTCATGTGGATTCTGACTGTATGGGTGTTTATCAACCATCATGTAGATGTTGATTGCAGGTACTCAGTCCCTTGTGAGTTCTGGGTGCAAGTACTGGATGTCATATGTGAGTATTTGGTGTGGGTGCTGGCCACCAAGTGGAGGCTTAGTGCAACTGGAACTACTGCAGATGAAACATGTGGGTGTTGGGTGCAGGTACTGGGTATCACATAGATGCAAATACTTGGTGCCATGCCTGGGTGCTAGCTATGGTTGGGCATTGTGTCATGTGGGTTCTGAGTGCAGGTACTTTGAGTGCTAGTACTAGTTATGTGGGTGCAGATAGTGGGTGCCATGTGGAGGCTGTGTGCAGGCGTGAGTAGTGGGTGCCATGTTGGGGCTGGGTGCAAGTACTGTGCCATGTAGGTGTGAGTACTGGGTGCTAGCTATAGGGTGAAGGGGTGCAGGTATTGGGTTTCATGTGGCTGTTTGATGCAAGTACTAGTCTAAGTGCCATATTGAGGCCGGATGTGAGTATTGGGTGCAGGGTGCTCGGTGCAAGTACTGGGTGCTTGCTATAGTGGGGGTTACTGGTTGAGTGTAATGTATGTGGGAGCTGAATATTGGTGGGATTGCTGTGGGTGCAGGGGGTAGGAGATCACTGTGGGTACTGCTATGAATGGCATAGTTGCTGCTAGGGAAGGTAGAGGTCAGTGTGGTTGCTGGGGAAAGGGTAGGTCAGTGTGGTTGCTGGGGGGAGAAGTAACTGTGGGTGCTGTGGAAGGTAGAGGTCAGTATGGGTGCTGGAGGAAAGGGAAGTCACTGTGGGTCCATTGGGGGAGATCACTGTGGGTCTTGGGAGGTAGAGGTTATTGTGGGTGCAGGGGGTGGGAGGTCACTTTGGGTGCTGCTATGAATGGCATAGTTGCTGCTAAGGGAGGTAGAGGTCTGTGCGGGTGCTGGGGGAAGGGTAGGCTACTGTGGGTGCTGTGGAAGGAAGAGATCAGTATGGGTGCTGGAGGAAGGGGAGGTCACTGTGGGTGCTGTGAGAAGTCAGTGTGGTTACTGGAGGAAGGAGTGGATGCTGGGTGTTGGGAGAGGCCACTGTGGGAGCTGGCAATGGGAGAGGTCACTGTAGGTGCTGCTTTTGGGATTGGACGTCCCTGTGGGTGCTGCAGGGGACAGGAGGGTAGCCACTGGGGGAGGGAGAAATCACTGTGGGTGCTGGGGGAGTGATAGGTCACTGTGGGTGCTGGGGGAGGGAGAGGTCACTGTGGGTGCTAGGTGGAGGGAGAGGTCACTATGGGTGCTCAGGAAGGAGAGGTCACTGTGGGTGCTAGGTGGAGGCAAAAGTCACTGTAGGTGCTGGGGAGGGAGAGGTCACTGTGGGTGCTAGATGGAGGGAAAGGTCACTGTGGGAGCTGGGTAGGGAGAGGTCACTGTGGGTGAAAGGTGAAGGGAGATGTCACTGTGGGTACTGGGGAGGGAGAGGTCAGTATGGGTCCTAGGTGGTGGGAGAGGTTACTGGGTACTAAGTGGAGGGACAGGTCACTATGGGCACTGGGGAGGGAGAGGTCAATATGGGTCCTAGGTGGAGGGAGAGGTCAATATGGGTCCTAGGTGGAGGGAGAGGTCACTGGGTACTAGGTGGAGGGAGAGGTCACTATGGGTGCTGGGGGAGGGAGAGGTCAGTATGGGTCCTAGGTGGAGGGAGAGGTCACTGTGATTGCTAGGTGAAGGGAGATGTCACTGTGGGTACTGGGGAGGGAAAGGTCACTATGGGTCCTAGGTGAAGGGAGAGGTCACTGGGTACTAGGTGGAGGGAGTGGTCACTATGGGTACTGGGGAGGGAGAGGTCAATATGGGTCCTAGGTGGAGGGAGAGGTCACTGTGAGTGCTGGGGGAGGGAGTGGTCACTGGGTATTAGGTGGAGGGAGAGGTCACTATGGGTAATGGGGAGGGAAAGGTCAATATGGGTACTAGGTGGAGGGAGAGGTCACTATGGGTGCTGGGGAGGGAGAGTTCAGTATGGGTCCTAGGTGGAGGGAGAGGTCAGTATGCCACACTAGGATTTCTGTCTTGGCCTCTTCACTTGAAAGTGTCCCAGGTGGGGGCGGAGCTTCCCTCGGGTGGGCGGGGCTTATCACGGTCGGGGGCGGAGCTTATTTTGCGCAGCGAGAGGGGCTTTTTTGGGAAGATTTTAAAAAGGGGGGTGCCTGGGCACCCAGAGCACCCACCTGTGCACGTGCCTGCCCGCGCATACCTGCCGCGTCCCTGCTCATCCGCGCGTGCGTCGGATTTGATACCTGCTCGTCCCCGCCGGCGCCGCTTATCTTCAGATCGATTCCCCGCTGTTGTCCACTCGCAGGGAATCGAGTGGCGGCGAGATCGGACCTGTCGGATCTTATCAATCGAGCCGCATCAGCAGCTCGATTGATAAGTAACATCGCTCCGTGTGTACCTAGCTTAACAGCTTGTACAATTAGTCTGCTGACTTGGGGTTGCTTCACTTTGTAGGATGAGATCCCCGCACTTTAGTCCAATAGGCTGCCTGTCAAGTGACAGACAGCCTATTGGGCCAATCAAAGTGCAGGGATCTCATCTTACAAAGTCACGGGACCTGACAGGGCCTATAGTGGAACAATTGGAGCAGCCATATGTTTTAGGTTAGCGTGAGTATGATAGTAGTGCATGCTACAGCAGTTGCCTACTTTGAAAATGTAATTTGTGCTGCCACCCTAAGCTGCGCTGCTTAAGCAGTGTAGCTTAGTGAACCAACCCCTACTGATTTGTCTGAGAGCCAGATGTAGCCATCAAAAGAGCCACATATGGCTCCTGAGCCATAGGTTCCCTACACCTGGCATAGATGAACAGTTAAGCTTGAGGGATGACAGACTCTTGCCCCTCACATTAGACCAAGAAGGAGCATTACATGACTAATTATAATACGATGATCGTTTAAGCAATTATAGCAGTATATAAGTAAACTGGTGTCAAAGCTCTACTTTATACAGCCTAACCACCTCAGCAGTGTAAGCTATTGCCACAAAGTAAGTTTTGCCAAACCCTGCTATTTGATGGGACTTCCTGGTTTGGAGACCCAGATACCCTATCTTGCCTAACAGGTCTGCTCCTGGCTCACTCCACACCTCTGCTTGCTCTGCCACTTTCCTTCATCAAAAACCAAACCCTCACTGACTACACTGGTGATTTGATAACCTCTACACCAATAATGTTACCAGGTAGTTCTTAATTGGGTGCTCATGTGACTATGGAGATATGCTGTGGTTCAGTAGAGGCCAGTTTGTGTCAGCAATCACCACTGTAATGATACTAAAAGTGTTTTATGTGCAGCCTAACTACCAGGTAGATATGTAGTGACCCGCTAAGCCAGTCTTAAACTTTTCACCCTAGAGGAACCTTCCAAATAGGGTGAAAAGGGAACTACTGTGTTACTGTTTTAAACTGTAACAGTCTCCTTGTTTAGCCCCCATTCCATGTTCCTTCTCTATAGTACTCTCTATTACAGTAACCTGTGTTAGTCATTCTCATTATAGTTCCCACAATTATAGTTCTCACCTATAATAGGGCTCTTTATTAAACATCCTCACTATCATGATGTTCTTTTATTACTGAACTGCTTATCTATAGAGGAGTCATGAAAGTGCTTTTTCCCCCCACCAACTGAGGCCCATTTCACCGGAGGGAACCCCTGCAATATTCCTGCACTTAGCAGTCACTTTAAAAAATACATTCAATTATGTCTAATCAATAAGAGTTCATAATTGGTTAAACATGTTTATACATAGATTTGCTCTTAATTAACCATTCCTATTACTACGCTTTGCATTTTTATTCCAGCAGCATAAGGTCACTCTTATGCTGTAATATTTTACTAAGATAATCAAGCAGGAGAGGGCACTCTATAGTGTGCAAGATTGAAGAAGATGGATGAGAAGTGTGGGCTGTGTTCAGAGAAGACCGGTGGCCCTTAGGCAACAAAGACGTCACCAACAGGGTTTGGTGGCAACATGGGTTCATCTGTGTCTTCATTCTCTCCTTCAGCTTTCTGTAAAATGGAAACATGCCCGGAAAATACAGGTTAATGGTTTTTGCTCACTAGCATTTTATAGTACAGATATAAGTTCTGTATGATTATTAAAGGGACTCCGAGCAGTGCAGAAACTATGGAAAGATGCACATCATTTTAAAGCTCTCTTTCTCCTCTTTCCAATGATATATAAACCGCCACCCTACGCCTTTTAGTTTTCGCTATTTTCGCGATTGAAATTGCTGCGGCCGCAATTTCGATCGCGAAAATAGAGAAAACTAAAAGGCGTAGGGCAACGATGTAGGTGTCGTCAGAAAGAGGAGAAAGAGAGCTTTAAAATGATATCCATCAAGCCATAGTTATATTGTATTACACAGGGCGACTTTTTGTCAAAGTCAGCAGCTGCATTCAGCATAATGGAGCTGCTGACACTGGGGAAAGTGTCGTCCTGTGTAATACAATATAACTATGGCTTGATGGATATAATTTTAAAGCTCTCTTTCTCCTCTTTCTGACGACACCTAAATCGTTGCCCTACACCTTTTAGTTTTCTCTATTTTCGTGATCGAAATCGCGGTCGCGGCAATTTCAATCGTGAAAATAGCGAAAACTAAAAGACGTAGGGTCAGGGGCGTAGCAATAGGGGGTGCAGCGGTAGCGACCGCATCGGGGCCCTTGGGCCAGAGGGGCCCCGAAGGGCCCTCCCTCAACTACAGTATTCGCTCTCTATTGGTCCTGTGCTCATAATAATCACTTCTATATATACATTGAGTAGTGGTAATCATTAACAAGCTCTTCCCCATCCCCTTCTTGCACCTCTGACACTGTAGTTGCCATTGTCAGGTTTTGGTGCGCCGTATCAATTGTTATGTATAGAGTGCCTGGGGGGCCCCATTGTAAAACTTGCATCGGGGCCCACAGCTCCTTAGCTACGCCACTGCGTAGGGTGGTGGTTTATATATCATTGGAAAGAGGAGAAAGAGAGCTTTAAAATGATATGCATCTTTCCATAGTTTCTGCACTGCTCGGAGTCCCTTTAAATATGATGTCACCATAAAACTGAAAAGCCAGACGTATAACATCCATTTATTAATGCTTTGCTTCTACCCATTCTCAACAAAACATTGCTGCTTTTGTCAAGCTGTATAATACTAAGGACACAAATGAAAATGCGGTGAAGGACACACATGACTTCTAGAGGCTGGAAAAAGCCTCCGGTAAGGAAAACTACATTTATTTTGTGGCCTCGGATGTTCTTTAAGAAAAAGTCAGACATCACTTTGAAAGTCCAAAAGTAATAAAAACTTGATGAGGCACTTCCAACAATAAAAAAAGCCAAGGAGGTGCTGCTGCTGCTCCTCTGTCAAGCTTTTCATTGGCTACCAATTAACCAGAAGATCCAGTTCAAACACTTAACCCTGGCCTAAAAAGTACTCTACAATCTCTCCCCCTGTACATCTCCTCATTAGTTTCCAGATACCAACCCAATTGTAATCTCAGATCTGCACATGACCTTCTTTTGTCCTCCTGTAGAATCACCTCCTCACATTCACGTATACAAGATTTTTCATGTGCTTCACCCCTCCTCTGGAATGCCCTTCCACACATCCGTCACTCTCCAAACTTTGAGGAGAAGGGGAAGGCTCTATAGCAGGGGTGTCAAACTCAAATAGAAGGAGGGCCGAAATTTAAAACTTAGACCAGGTCGAGGGCCGACAGTCATATCCCCCTCCCCGCCCATTTGGAATGATCACACAACACCCACAATTTGCACTGCATGTTAATGCCGCGGTGCGACAAAAAAAAACAAAAAACCTCATTGAAGGTAGGTAGCCAGGTATAGGTGACACCTGTATTGGAAGCCAGGTACAGTTGCCCCCAGTATAGGTGGTAATGAATAGGTGCCTCCAGTATAGATAGCTAGGCATAGGTGCCCCCTGTATAGGTTATCCAGGCATAGGTGCCCCAGAATAGGTAGCTAGGCATAGCAGGTGCCCCAGTATAGGTAGCCAAGAATAGATAGGTGCCCCAGTAGAGGTAGCCAGGTATAGCATGTCCCCTAATATAGGTAGCCAGGCATAGATAGGTGTTCCAGTATAGGTAGCCAGACATACTAGGTGCCCCAGTATAGGTAGCCAGGCATAACAGTTGCCCCAGTATAGGTAGCTAGGCATAGATAAGTGCCCCAGTACAAGTTGTCAGGCATAGCAGGTACCCCAGTATAGGTAGCCAGCACAATGCGGCCCCAGTAACTCTCAAGAAGGCGTTCCGAGCCGAGATAGTAAAAAAGGGCGCATGCCGCTCATGGACTATAAGGGCGCCGCCATAGAGAGCAATGTTAATTATCGCTTACACTGCGCCCGCTAGGAAAAAAGGGCGCAAAACACTATTTTCCGCTTACATATAACATTCTACTAATATAACCGTTTACAATTCCTCATTATTTCCTATGGACAATAGCGCTTAACATCATAAACACTATAAACAACACATGATTCCAACTACGTCTACACGGAAAGTATTTAATAGCGTCAACTGCACTATATCGCTAACAGAGGTTACCACATGTCCTTCGGTTAGAACCCTTAACAGCAAATGAAAGGCTATAACAATTAGCACTGTACTTTTGCATAGCAAAATATAAACTATAAATCAGTGTATTTTAACTACCAATATAATTTACAGACGACGGCTACATTATTACATCCCAACTGTTCGTTTAAATATAAACCGCAAAAATAACGTAGTCTTCTGTAAACTATAGCAAAGTAGAGTAAAAGATGTAGTGGTTAGTAAAATATAAACCATATCTCTCGTAAAAATGCAAACCTTTATTGCGGGCGTAACAAATAAACGTAGTGAACGGTTTGGAAACAACCGATAATAAAAATTATATTTTTTAAACCTTATTTTTTTTTTTTGTTGAAGCCAATACCTAACCATTACATATATTAAGCGTGTACTACGTTTTGCTGTATTACAAAACTCAATTGTCGTGGTAAAGATGTAACAGTTAGATCGCGTTTAGTTATATTTGAGGCACCTAACGGCTGCAAACAAACCCGTTGCATACAGCGAAAGTTTACATTCTTAAAACAGCTTATAAAGAAAAACATTATTTAAGGGATATTTAAAATTCCGACTATGAACAACCCTTTATTTGCCTACTATAGTGAAATATCGATTGTGGAAGCCTATGCCTATGATTAATTAATAATAATTATCCGTTCATCTAATCTTAACTAATGCATGAATGGCTATCTACAGTTATGTAAATTTATGTGATACGTAAAGTAAAATGAAGGTAATAGCTTTATAATCCCTCCAATACCATTCATGAAGTTAACCAGCTAAATTTTGGGTTACCTATGTATGTCATGTGTTAGGTATATTGACACCGTTATATTTTTTAATTATTTTTTTGTATGTTCCCATTATGTATTTTCTAAAATTGTAAATGGTAAGTAGTATAGCTATGTAATACTTTCCTTTCCTCTGCCTCCCCCTGCCATCTTCCTACCCTCCCTTTGTCAGGCAGCCTATCACATTGATTGTCTGAGATAGTCTTCAAATTGTCCCCTGCCTCCTCCAGCCATCTTCCCTCCCTCCCCCAGGCAGCCCCAGCCATCTTCCCTCCCTCTCAGGCAGCCTATCACGCTTAGTCATTGGCTGCAGATCGTTATCTTGTCCCCTACGGGGACATACGGGTCACACGTCTGTCCCCAGTGCAGCGCTGCTGTTTATAGTAGTGCTTTTTGTCCCCTAGGGTGCTGTTTGTAGTAGTGCTGCAATGTGTAAATAGATAGCAATTTTGTTGTGTAATAGTCTTCCGAGCGTCATTAGCCACCTGGAGACTGATGAGAGCGCATAGTTTAAACCCCCCCCCCCCCCCGTAGAATGAGTTGCGCGTGCAGCGGGCGCGCAACTGCACGTAAATTAGATCCCCCGTACTTTACGTCAATTGTTGTCTTGTGGCGTTCCTGTTTTTTTTCAATGTTAATCAAAGTTTTTCAAAAAGCACTCTTAATTCTGACCTTTATGTACAAAAGAGAAAAATAACCCACAGTAATAGTTGCAATAATTTAATATTTATTACATTAAAGAAATAACATGAAAACAATAACAAATTGTATTTTTACAAATCTTATTAATAAATGGTTCAGTTGTTCAAAATGTTTTATTCATTAAACACAGAAGATTGAAATGAATTCAGAAATGACAATTTGTTAATGTAGAAGAATAAATACTCATGTTAATCACCACTCAATGTATGAAACAATGTACAGTTACATGAAGTCAGAGATGAGATTTTTGTAAATTTTGTATGTGATTCCAGTTTTCTAGCACTGTACACAGCGTACCGTTACCAGTAACAGTATGGAAACAGTTTTGAAGTTAATTATTTAAATACTATGTCATGTTTAACCTTCCAATCCAAATAAATAATTGTTTGGAAATATGTTTCGCGTACTGTCCATCTAAAACCACCTTTTCCAAGCACCTGTCATGTATCATGAGGTGCTACAATTCAAATATAGTCTAAAAAACCCTGAAATGACCCCATTTTTAAATGAAGATATACCAAAGTATTCAGTTAGAGTCATGGTGACTTCATTGAATTTTTTTTTTTATTTGTCACAAGTTAGTGTAAAAAGACACTAAGAGAAAAAAAAACGAAAAGTTTTCATATCTGCTAACCTGTGACAAAAAAAAAAAGAAATCTTCCATGGACTGAACAGAACAGTTGAACCCACCACTGCATACCTGTACTGTTCATTGAACCCGCCACTGCATAGCTGTTATGTTCAGTGAACCCGCCACTGCATACCTGTTCTGTGAAGAGATGTATGTGAGCAGTGATCAGCAGTCTGTGGAGGAAGGTGATATGAGGACAAGTAAAGAGGAAGAAGAGGAGACATATGTGAGGAGTGGTCAGCAGTCTGTGGAGGAGGGTGACATGATGAGGACAAATAAAGAGGAGGAAACTGTTACAGAGAGCAAAACAGGGTGGAGTCCCGTCATCAGGAACCTCTCAGAGACTTGTCTCTCTGTATCCACAGACTGTATAACGGATGATGATGTCATTGGACAAGAGTCTCCTGCAGATATCCTGGTGCAGATATCCTGGTAACCCCAAATATTCTACCAGACTCCCCTCACCTGTCTAACCATCATGGGCCCCTATACCCAGCAGAGCTCTTCCCCTGCTGGAGGGTCTCATTCCTGTTCCACATGTGGGAAATGTTTTGTATGGAAATCACATCTTGTAAGGCATGAGAGATCTCAGAGTGTTGAAAAGCCATTTTCGTGTGCTGAGTGTGTGAAATTTTTTGTGCAGGAAGGAAGCCATGTCAAGCATGAGAGATCTCACACAGTAGAGAAGTGCTATTCATGTGCTGAGTGTGGGAAATGTTTTAAAGAGAAACGAGGCCTTGTCATACATGAGAGATCACACCGGTGAGAAGCCGTATTCATGTGCTGAGGGTGGGAAATGTTTTGGAGATAAAGTAAACCTTATCAGACATGAGAGATCTCACACTGGTGAGAAGCCGTATTCATGTGCTGAGGGTGGGAAATGTTTTGGACATAAAGTAAACCTTATCAGACATGAGAGATCTCACACTGGTGAGAAGCCGTATTCATGTGCTGATGGTGGGAAATCTTTTGAAAAGAAAGTAAACCTTATCAGACATGAGAGATCTCACACTGGTGAGAAGCCGTATTCATGTGCTGAGGGTGGGAAATGTTTTGGAGAGAAATGAAACCTTATCAGACATGAGAGATCTCACACTGGTGAGAAGCCGTATTCATGTGCTGAGGGTGGGAAATGTTTTGGAGAGAAAGTAAACCTTATCAGACATGAGAGATCTCACACTGGTGAGAAGCCGTATTCATGTGCTGAGGGTGGGAAATGTTTTGGACATAAAGTAAACCTTATCAGACATGAGAGATCTCACACTGGTGAGAAGCCGTATTCATGTGCTGAGGGTGGGAAATGTTTTGGAGAGAAATGAAACCTTATCAGACATGAGAGATCTCACACTGGTGAGAAGCCGTATTCATGTGCTGAGGGTGGGAAATGTTTTGGACATAAAGTAAACCTTATCAGACATGAGAGATCTCACACTGGTGATAAACCGTATTCATGTGCTGAGGGTGGGAAATATTTTGGAGAGAAATGAAACCTTATCAGACATGAGAGATCTCACACTGGTGAGAAGCCGTATTCATGTGCTGAGGGTGGGAAATGTTTTGGAGAGAAAGTAAACCTTATCAGACATGAGAGATCTCACACTGGTGAGAAGCCGTATTCATGTGCTGAGGGTGGGAAATATTTTGGAGAGAAATGAAACCTTATCAGACATGAGAGATCTCACACTGGTGAGAAGCCGTATTCATGTGCTGAGGGTGGGAAATGTTTTGGAGAGAAATGAAACCTTATCAGACATGAGATCTCACACTGGTGAGAAGCCGTATTCATGTGCTGAGGGTGGGAAATGTTTTGAACAGAGGCGTGTTCACTGAACAGAACAGGTATGCAGTGGCGGGTTCAGTGAACAGTATACGTATTCAGTGGTAGGTTCACTGAACAGGTATGCATTGGCGGGTTCACAGAACAGGTACCCAGTGGCGGGTTCACAGAACAGGTACCCAGTGGTGGGTTCACAGAACAGGTACGCAGTGGTGGGTTCACAGAACAGGTACGCAGTGGTGGGTTCACACAACATGTACGCAGTGGTGTGTTCACAGAACAGGTATGCAGTGGTAGGTTCACAGAACAGGTATGCAGTGGCGGGTTCACTGAACAGGTATGCAGTGGTGGGTTCACAGTACAGGTATGCAGTGGTGGGTTCACAGAACAGGTATGCAGCCAGGAAGAAGTTAAGCCTAACTAATCTTTCCCTATGAGATACAGTCAGCAGCAGCTACTCTCACTAACACAGGCACACGAGTGAGCGTAATGGCCGCTGCCTGCCTTTTATTAGGGTGTGGAGTGGCTCCAGGGGCTAGTGTAGCCTAATTGGCTACACTGGGCCTGCTGACTGTGATGTAGAGGATGTAAGTTGACACCTCAGGGTGCATTATGGGGTGAACCAGAACTTCTGCCACAGGTTGCGAAAGTTCGCAAACGCAAACCACCGAAGTTAGCACGAACAAGTTCGCCGGCGAACCGTTGTGCCCATCTATAGTTAAAAGTTAGTGGAAAATTACACTTTGTGAACAAATCAATAAAAACCAATTTTCCGCTAACTAAAAATAAAATCTTCTGTGAACTCGTCATACAACAAGAGGAGTTGATTTATGTTTATCTCAGGGGTTGATTAGAGTTGAAAATATAGGCAATAAATGCAATGTGGAGGTGATTGGAAGTGGGTATGAGGGGGATCTGATGGTTTGTCCGAGTGATCATGAGCCCACACGTGTCAAATTAAGGCCTGATGCGATGGGCAGGTGTGGTAGTGGGTGACACTTGGTGACAGGTGATTGATGCATGTCTCAAGTTGCGATTACAGGGGCGAATAGATGTAAGCAATTCACTGGTGAGGTGATCAGGGCTGTGGTCTGAGAGTGTTGTGAGGGTGTGGCCGGGTGATTGCGTGCCATAGGGGCAGATAGGTGTCTGATGTAATTTGTAGTAGTGACCGGTGGTGAGAGGGGGTGGTTGATGGTTAATTAGTGGGTTTTTAGAGGAGAGAATCGATGTAAATAATGCACTTGGGATGTGATCTGATGGCTGGTTTGTGGGCGATCGGATGGTGTTGGTGGGTGATCCCATTGCCCGTAAGGGGCCGTTTAGGGCCTGATTGATGGTTGTCAGTGACAGGGGGTGATTGATGGGTGGCTGTGACCGGGGGATGATTTATGGGTGATTGACAGGTGATCAGTGGGATATTACAGGGAAGAACATATTCAAATAATGCACTGGTGAATTTATAAGGGTGGGGGGGTGCTGAGTGCAATCTGAGTGTGTGCGCGGTTGATTTGGTTCCTGCAAGGGGGTAGATTAGGGTGTAATCTGATGGATAACAGTGACAGGTGTTGATAGGGTGTGATGGATGTGTGATTGATTTGTAATTAGTGGGTGTTTAGAGGATAGAATGGATGTAAGCAATGAACTTTGGGGGTCATCAGATGTCCGATCTGCGGGCGATTTGATGGTGTTGGTGGTTGATCAGATTTTATGCAAGGGCCAGGTTAGGGGCTGATTGATGGGTGGCAGTGACAGGGGGTGATTGACTGGTGATTGACAGATGATCAGTGGGTTATTACAGGGGGATCGATGCCTATAGTACACCGGGGGGGGGGGCTGGGTAGAATCTGAGTGGTGGGATGTTCATCATGAGCCCCCAGTGTGCAGTTTTGGACCTAATAAAAAAAATTAGCCTTGACAGATAGTGAGAGTGAGTGATTGATGGTTGATTGGGTGCAAACAGTGTTGTGGGTGGTCGATGTGAGTGGTGTTGTGGGCTATCCGAGGGAAAGTGTGGGGGGGGGGGAAATCAATGTGCTTTGGTGAAAAGTAGGGTGGCTGCAGCCTGCCCTGCTGGTCCCTCGGACACTGGTACAACCAGGGCAGGAGGCAGCCTGTGTAATACGTTTTGTATAGAATACAAACCGTATTATAGGCTTTGTATGCGGCAGATGGAGTGGTAACATCCCGCCTGCGCTTCTGTTTTCTTGGCGTTATATCGTTGCGTGCGTGCGTATCCTAATTCCGGTGGATGTGCGATCCCTGGGCCGGCAGAGTCCCAGGATCCAACTCCAATGTGCGTTACGTGTTCCTGGCACTGCCACTTTGCCTTCGGCAATGTATAGTGGCTGCGCGGCTAGTGTTTAAATTTTTTCCGCTTAGGGCAACTATGAAGGTGTCATTTTTATGTTACACCAGCACTGAACTTTGCGAATAGCCTGCAACACGGTAGCTGAAAACTTTTTTTTTTTTTTGGTTGTAAATAAAGAGATTAGAAATGTGAAAATGTGGAAGCGTGACCCACCATCATTTTCATTGTTTAAAATGGACCACATTGTATGTTTTGCACTTTGGAACATGTCTTTTAATACGTATACTGATTGAATTTCAGCTTTGACGTCTTGGTATGTAGGAAATTGTAGTCACACTTTCCGTTTATGTAGATAAACGTAGGCATCAATTATTGCAGAGGAATTTAAATAAATTCTGAAATAAACTACTTCGAATAATAACAATGAAATCATACTGATTCAACGTTTGAGTGATATGTACCAATGTAGTGTACTAAGGCATTTACTAAAACCTTTAAGAAGGAATATTTTTTCAATACATGTAAAAGTATTCTCATTTTTTTCCGAACTGTACTCTTTACCAATTCCTAGGCCTTTAACCGTATTGACCATATAATGTAATCTTTTACATTATTGAACATATATTGTTCCTTCATGGTACTTGTATATAAATAATGTTTGTCAGCTTTTTTCAATAATAATTTATAGATGTTGTAGATTGGCTTACAATTCACCATTACAATGTCTTTCCCCCCCAAAAAAGTTGGGGATCGTCAATTATTGTTTGAAATGTCACATTGTTTTGCAAAACTGTCCACATTGATTGATATTTCAATGCTTAAATCAGTGTATTGCATTCAAAATAGTTTTTCCAACTTACTTTAGTACCGTTGTAAATGAAACTTAATTATTGAGTGTATGATCATTGATCTAATTCCCATGTTACATTTGAATATAACTGTAACAAATGTCCTGAAAAGTTTATTTCATAATTAAACACTTGTACTGATAGTCATTTACAAAACAGCTTGTCTTTCAATTTCGTAGTGTATACACTGTGTTACAGTGTTTTTAAGAGAAAGTTGTGTTGCATGCACAACATTTTTCCTGTTCAACTGTTCAATGTGCACTTCTGAAATCAGATTTTCAGTGCCTGTAGTTTAAAAATAGAAAATCTCTGATAATTTTCTATTGTGTGTGAACTAATCTAGCCAAGTTCACCTCCTTTTACAGCTTTTGCACTTTCATACATTACTGTTTCTTCATGGAATTACAGTGTGGGTACAAGCTGCATGAGTTGTTACTACATAAAGATTGTAGAGGCTGACGGCAGTAGTTTTGAGGAAGGTTGTTCATGTAATTTCCTAATGCGTACAGATTATTGTGGTTTGAAGTGCATCACTGCGTTATGTTTGTAAGCAATAGGGCTGCTGTGATATAATGCCCTTTAAAAATAAAGATATTTTATATAAGGTGTTAGCATGGAGGTTTACAGCAGCTTACATTTATATGTAATCGCTGCAAAAACGTTTACAGGACAGTGTTTGGTATTGTACAGACAACCAATATCTCACTCAAAAAGTGGTTGTGATGAAAATGGCCTAATGAATATCCAGACTGTATCTCGAATACAAGGATTATGACCAAGATTTACTTAATTTGCCAATAATTTAATCCAACTCTACATTGAGAGCCACCCCTCTTAAGTATTCCCAAAATGTTCTCTGTTGGTACTGCCCAACAATTCTTTTCAATTTTTCATCATAATCCATGTATTTTTGTTTTTTGTTTGGTGCAGATTCTCCTCTCAAAAACTGTGCATATTGTAAATCTCTCCCTTTCTGCACCTTCAGTATACCATCAACGAAACGCCATATGCTCGGGTGTTCCATGTCTAGCTCCGAACGCAGGCGACGATGAGCTGCTTCCACGTAATTGTTTGTGCGGTCCATGTCTGTCAGAGTGCGTTCATATACCGACCACAGGGAGGGAGGAAAGATCGGTTTACGAAGGCGTCTCCCACAGATTCCAATGTAGACTCGACTGAACCAGCTGAGTATTGGCCGAATCTCCTCTTTGAGGTCATATTTGATGGCATCCACTGCCGCCTCCAAATCTGGAGGCGGGACAAATGCCAGAGCTGCTATCATGCGAGCATGAATAGCGAGCTCTGGGTCCGAAGAATACCTCGGACAAAGTCCCCGGTTGTCCAATTGTTTTTTTATATTCCGCGTCAAATGAAAGAAACAACCATTAATGCTGCAGGAGGGGAAGACTGCTTTGAATGCATTAATGGCTGCAACTTCATAGTCCGTGGAATAATACTCAGGGTTCAGCATAGGCCACAATTGGTGGATTGCTTCAAACATTTTTTTATAAGTCGCTTGACTTTTGTTTGGCAGCAAGCAGTACAGCAGAGGGAGAACATAGTCTTCTCTTTTTCCCACCAGTGCAAAAACTTGCTTGAATAATTGGGGTGAAATTTTAAAAGTTCCATCCCCGTACAAATACTTGACATGTTGGATCCAAGCAGCGTTTGCACTGTTGCCAAAAATCAGAATTCTATGTTCGTCATTAGGTCCAGAGTCATAAAGGAGAAATGGCACAGTCTGTAGGTCTGACACAGAGTAAAATCTGTATTTATCCGGTATGATGAGGTCAGCTAGAGACTTTGGACCACAAGGGTGTGACATAACTCGTTTCCTAACATTCTGGACCAAATGACGTAAACAGTCCCTCGGCGGTAAAGAATCTATGACTGCGGGTTCAACATTCTGAAGGGCCAAATTAATAATTGTGGAAGGGCCACCCTGTGAGCATATTGCTTTTTCCTTGATGGTACACCTAACTCGAGATACCTCCACCAGGCCAACATTTTGTCCATGATTGTGTTTGCGAAGAATACCTACAACTTTTCCTGTGCTTACATCAGTGTGTAAACGTCCCAAGCAAGGTGGGTCTTTGTTTTTTCTAATACATCGCCAGAAAGCAACTTGACCGTCATGACTCCTTCTGTCAAAGACGTATAGGTAGCCATCGTGGTCAAGTTTTGGTTTTCCCTTGTTGCTTGTAATGGTCGTACTCTGTCGAGATGCGGCCTGTAACAAAGTACGTGTTCAGCATGTATGAAATAATTTTTATAATCAAACACTTAGCTTGTCCATGTTACATAGCATAAGTAGATTTATAAATATAACCTCGAGATCCAATTGTACGGTCTTGGAAAAACTGATGTTTGTTGTGCTGTATAATAAGAAGTACTTTTGCAAAATGATTTTTTAACTTTTTTTGGTGTATAAAATACAAGTTACTGAGATGGTTAGTGATTTTAGTAATCTCTCCCCCCCCCCCCCCCAAAAAAAAATTACAAAATACAATGTATACCTGTGAAAATTGTCCCGTGTAATGATCACCCCTGTAATTTGTTAGTCAACATGAACAACAACATTGGAAATCCCATTAAGCTTTGCAGACCATAAAGGCAAAAAAGGACAGGCAGTTTCCTTTGGTGTGAGGAGCTTACATTAAAATGCTGTAAAACATTCATGCTGACTTTATAAAATCTAAGTTCTGATGGATTGAAACTGTTAAAACCCCAATCCTTTTCTATTCTGTTGAGTAGATTTTCAAAGTTTATGTTCACTTTAAGTATGGCTTTTGATATTTGAAAGCAAGACACCATTTATTTCTTGTTGTGTTTAAAATGCTAATTATTGATTAACTTTATTCCCTTTCAGATAAGTTTAGTAGTACAATTGACACTGGACCCACACACATTTTAAGTTAGGATCTCAAAAAAGTATATGAACTCTTAGAAGCATTGTCTTCAGTTCTCTGCACAGTTTATATTAATTTTGTTATAAATTTTTTGATACAGACGTAGTTTATTTTCATTTAAGTCACATTTACAAACAACATTATTTTTACACTACTCTGTCTACAAGGTTCATAAAATTGTGTGAAGGTGCTACCTAAATCAGCATACATAGATAACAGTTGCAATTTACATATGTTGACATATGTCTATCATCTTTCCCCTCACATGCTATCTCCTCTTAGGCGACTTGCACACCAAGACTTTGTGTTAGTTGCCACGTTAAGGTCGCATAACGTGCACCTAACACAACGTTTTGTGCTTCAAGAGCGTACGGTACAGTGAGCCGCGTTAGCCGGCACAATCCCTATAAGGTCTTCCAGAGTGGTGCTGATTGTCCGGCTGGACCACGTGATGCGGAGCAAGATACCACGCATCACCTGGTCCTGTCGGCCAATCAGTGGGCGCTAGTGCAGTGAATATTAAGTATCCATGTGTGCGTCTACTTTAGGCGGCTCTCCCCGCCTCCTGTCCGCCACCCGCTGCGCATGTTGAAAAAGTGTAACGCGGCTATAGCCGCTGTAACGCCGTAGCATGCTGCAGTTTCCTGATAACGTGCAGCGTTACATGTAACGCAACCTGGGCTGTGTGAACAGCCCACTTGAGTTACATTGCTGTGTGTTGGGGGAGCGTTACAGGCGCCGTAACGTGCACCTGTAACGTCCCTGAATGTAAGCAGGCTTAAAGCAATTAATTACCTGCCTAAAGTTGTTTTCAATTTCCACACTCACATGTACTACAAAAAAAAACACACAGAGGAAGTTTGCCTGCAGAAATTATCCTGTAAAAAATTATTATCCAAAAACTATGTTTGGTTATTCCTGCTTTTCCTTTTTTAATTGTGTAAGTAATCACTGTTACCTTTTCTATAAATAACTAATTTAATACAAGAGAATCGGCTTTTAATGGCCATACACAAGTTTTTTTTTTTACAACGATGTGTTGTTATAATACCCCCTCGTTCATTCGGGAGCCCACCAAACCGTGTTTATGTACAGTCCGTCTGTCGGGTGATAACATAGGTCTTGAACCATTTGCCTGGCTTAAAGGGACACTTAATTTAAAAAAAATTGAGTTTGACTAACCTAGGGCTTCCAATAGCCCCCTGCATCTTTCAAGTGCCCTCGCCGGCTCCCTCAGATCCTCCTGGCCCCACCATCAGCCACTTCCTGTGTCGGTGACAGGAGCCTACAGGCTGGGGACTCGAGTGAATATTTGCGTTCACAGACACATTAGCACCCTCTATGCTGCTTTATGGTATATGATATATGCTATAGCAGCATACATACCGCTATTGAGGCCAGGAACGTGAAGAATCACTTGCGTCCCCAGCCTTTCAGCTCCTGTCACCGAAACAGGAAGTGGCTGCTGGCGGGGCCAGGAGGATCGGATTGAGATGGCGATGGCACTGGACAGCGGCATTGGGCTATTGCAAGGCACAGGTGAGTCAAATTTTTTTTTATTGGTTTGACTTAATTTTCCCTTTAAGCTCGAAGAATGGACTGTACACACGGCTGAATTAGCGAGTGAAGGATGGGACGTTGAAACAACCCGTAGTTCTTAAAAGTTAAAACCTGTGTAAGGTTCTTTACTATTCTTAAATTCATCTGGACACAACTGTAAATATATAATTTTTTTTTTTTTTATATAAAAAGTACAACCTATGCTGCCAACACTAACAGTATATTTTGTCAATTTTAACAATGATAGTTACCATTCCAGAAGACACTTGTTCCATAGATGTGTCTTACGCTGTGTTAATTCAAGAACTGTTCTTGCTTGGGATGGTACACACTGCTGGAGTACACGGGCTTTATTTGTAAAAAGGCACAATTCACGGACAAGTTGTGGTTGATGGAGTGTTGGATATCTGTTGAAAGAGCAATGTTAAATTATAAGTAATGGTTGTATAAAATTGATCTCCAACGCTTTAAATATTTTCAGATCTGTATATTATGTAATTTTATTGGTATAGGAACTGTTATAAATGTTTAACATTTAAGTTAACCCAATTTGTAGTTTGTATATATTTCAAATATTCATGTCGATTTCTATTATAATTTTTAAGGTTTCCTTGAATGTTCTAAAAAACTGTTATTAATTTTCTCCTGTGTTATCAAATGGTATGTGTTTTGATTTTTTAATATATACTTTATTTTGTTGAATTAACCTTTGTTAAAATATATGAATATTTGGATATTACAGTAGTTTGCCAATGTCAGATTTTACCTTACTTATTGACAGTATTTTTAAAAATTGGAGTTAGTTAAATCTGTATTCGTAATTAGTACTACTGTCAACTTCTTTTTTTTTTTGGGGGGAGTATGAAAATGTTTATGTGCCTGGCATGGACAGCCGTGTCTATATGTTTATTACTTATCTTCATTGTTATTTTGTATCAATGTCGCTTAGTAGTGTTGTTATTTTAATTGTGTGTGTTAAAGTGCTACAGAGTATTGTGAACATCTCAAATATCAATTCTACTACTTACTTCAAATTCTACGGAACAAGTTGTATGGTAGGGAGTTACGCAGTTCCTTAGTATATACAGTACTATTTTCTTGTGGAATAGATAGTATAGTAATCTGTAAATGATCAAACAAGAGAAAATCGTTAAAAAATTAATTGAGCTCATTTTATATCCACCCCAAAAAATTAAAAATAGATGAATTGCTTGCTATTGACTGCATATTAATGTAATAAATATAGTCAAGGTGCACTCACCGCTGAGAAGGCCGGATTGGCGTCTGGTCAACCGTCACTATATGGCGCTCCCAAGGACTGCAAGTTGTACAGCTGTGGTCAGGCGTGCGACTCGGCAAGTGCCGCTATGGACGATGGGAGAAGCTGTGGAGGACAGGAGCATAGCATGTCACAATCATCCTTCTTTCTCAGCCACCTGTCAGGAGGGAAGACAAGGCAAAAAGCGCACTCACCTCTGAGAAGGCCGGATTGGCGTCTGGTCAACCGTCACTATATGGCGCTCCCAAGGACTGCAAGTTGTACAGCTGTGGTCAGGCGTGCGACTCGGCAAGTGCCGCTATGGACGATGGGAGAAGCTGTGGAGGACAGGAGCATAGCATGTCACAATCATCCTTCTTTCTCAGCCACCTGTCAGGAGGGAAGACAAGGCAAAAAGCGCACTCACCTCTGAGAAGGCCGGATTGGCGTCTGGTCAACCGTCACTATATGGCGCTCCCAAGGACTGCAAGTTGTACAGCTGTGGTCAGGCGTGCGACTCGGCAAGTGCCGCTATGGACGATGGGAGAAGCTGTGGAGGACAGGAGCATAGCATGTCACAATCATCCTTCTTTCTCAGCCACCTGTCAGGAGGGAAGACAAGGCAAAAAGCGCACTCACCGCTGAGAAGGCCGGATTGGCGTCTGGTCAACCGTCACTATATGGCGCTCCCAAGGACTGCAAGTTGTACAGCTGTGGTCAGGCGTGCGACTCGGCAAGTGCCGCTATGGACGATGGGAGAAGCTGTGGAGGACAGGAGCATAGCATGTCACAATCATCCTTCTTTCTCAGCCACCTGTCAGGAGGGAAGACAAGGCAAAAAGCGCACTCACCTCTGAGAAGGCAGGATTGGCGTCTGGTCAACCGTCACTATATGGCGCTCCCAAGGACTACAAGTTGTACAGCTGTGGTCAGGCGTGCGGCTCGGTAAGTATCGCTATGGACGAACGGAGAAGCTGTGGAGGAAAGGAGCATAGCATGTAACCCCTTAACTAAATTCATCACCTTTTAACTGCATTTTTTACACCTCGTGTATTGAATTAAAAATATAATATTCATACTAATTTACGATGCCTCTCAGGGAATACTTTGGCATGACTTCTTTTAAAAATTGGTTCATTGTGGGGTATACTATCATGAATTGTGAGCAGCTCCTAAAACATTAATTGTGTTAAGAAAAGTCAAAGATGATAAAAAATATAATAATCCACTTTTGTAACCAGGGCTGTGGAGTCGGTCCAAAAATCCACCGACTACGACTCCGACTCCTCAGTTTAGGATTCCACCGACTCAGACTCCGACTCCTCGACTCCGACTCCTCTAATTTGCATATTAAAATTTTGTTGATTAAAAGTATGTAACATGAAATTCGTCTCTTAACTGCCAACGCTTAGGAATTTTACAAGACGACTGAAGTGAGAAGGATATGTAGACTACTATATTTATTCCCTTCAGACTAAAACTAGTCCTTGGTAAGAGTACCTGTAAAAGGTACAAACCGGAACAAAGAACATCTATCAGGCCCTAGGCAATGTAAGTGTGGGTACATGTAAGAATGATGTGCAGGTACTCTGCAGGGGAATGAGGAGATTCTTCCTCTATTACACATTCTTCATGCACAATCTGAACAAGGTTTATGGGTGACAGACAACACCTCTGTGTTCAATGTGCACAGCTTTCTCAGTGGATTCCCTGTAGCTCTGTGGAGAGTGCATATGTAGAGTATAGTACTACTGTGTAACAAAGTAAACCTGAGACAGATGAAATTAAAGTTTTATACATACCTGGGGCTTCCTCCAGCCGCATTCAGGATAATCAGTCCCTCGTTGTCCTCCTCCACCACCTGGATCTTCTGCTATGAGTCCAGGTACTTGAGCCAGTCGGGCGTAGTGCGCATGCACACACTCCGCCGCCAGGAGCATACTACACCAGTGCACCACTATTGCGCAGGTGCAGAATGTTCCTGGCTGTGGGAGCGGCATGCGGCCGGACAGCGCTGACTGGCTGAATTACCAGGACTCATAGCAGAAGATCCGGGTGGTGGAGGACAGCGAGGGACTGATTAGCCTGAAGGGGGCTGGAGGAAGCCCCAGGTATGTATAAAACTTTACTTTTCATCCGTCTCAGGTAACCTTTAATTTGTAGTCACCAAACCAAATTTTAACAACATATCAAATTATTTGATTTCATCAGCAAAGGGAGTGCATACATTTGCATAAATCAGCATCAGTGCAGAATTATTTACATCTCATTGACCATCTCTATTAGTGACACAGCTACACATCAGGCTTTATTCTTACAGCATAGATGTTATTTAGTATATATAAGAGATTCCTGTGTACACATCAAATATACAGTCACAATCAGATGTGTATATCTGACCTTAAAAATACGGGGACTGCTTTATTGAAGCAGCACAAGTAACTAATTTTGATTGGTTGATTTCATTTTTGTGGACTAAGCACAGCTATTACTGTATATATACTGTATATATTTATTATTTATAATGACTGTTATCTGAGAAATAGAACATTTTATCATATTTTCTATTTTAATTACAGTTACAAATTCATTAGGAGTCGGAGTCGGTGCATTTTTTCCCGACTCAGACTCCGACTCCAGGCACCCAAAATTGCCCGACTCCACGACTCCGACTCCACAGCCCTGTTTGTAACCATACTTTGTAAACGCTGTAACTTGTGCAAAATTAATACATATATACTGTATTTTTTTTTTTTTTAAACACATGTAGCTCAACACATTTTGAACATAATGTCTACCGAAATTTGACTCTTTTCCTGAAAAAGTCAGCACATGATGTAAATACAAACTTAATTTTTTAGAAAATCCTGTAGTTTTGGAATAATTTCAAAAAAGAGGTTTTAAAGGGATACTGTAGGTGGGTTGGGTGAAAATGAGTTGAAGTTACTCGGGGCTTATAATGGTTCCACGCAGGCATCCTGTGCCCGTGCAGCCACTCTCCGATGCTCCGGCCCCGCCTCCGGTTAACTTCTGGAATTTCAAGCTTTACAGTCTGAAAACCACTGCTTCTGCGTTGCCGTGTCCTCGCTTACCCTGATGTCACCAGGAGTGCACTGTTCAGGCACAGACCATACTGGGCCTGCGTAGTACGCTCCTGGTGCCATCAGCGGTAGTGATGAGACGGTAACGCAGGCGCAGTGGTTTTCAGACTTTAAAGTCTTAAATTCCAGAAATTAACCAGAGGCGGGGCCAGAGCATTGGGGAGGGCACAGGATGTCTGTGGGGGACCATTAGAAGCCCCGGTTAAGTTCAACTCATTTTCCCCCGACCCCCTACAGTGTCCCTTTAAATATCAGCAGCAATCAAATAGCACGAACACACAGCTGTGGTATTCACATGAAAAATAGTGTTTACATTTTCATTTACATAGTAGGTTGGAAGAACCAGTAATGAACCGTTACAGCGGCACTGCTCGTGTTGTAAAAAAGGCGTATGTGGTAAAGGGTTAAAAAAACGGTGGTCCTGAAGTTGCTAAATCCACCCTGCTCTCTTTAATGAGCCATAAATCACAGTGGTGCTGCAGACACATACCGTTTCCGAATTTTTAGATCTGTATTAGCAAATTTATCCGCTCAACCACGGAACCACCCCCAACACACACAATCCTGTGAAGTGTCAGATGGATGTGACAGATTTAATATCAGCCCGCAGGGAGAAGCTTTATGTATGCAGCGCTTCAGTGATTTTTCAGTTTTTTTGATAGAGTAGGTGCGGTACAAAGTAAGTGATTGTAGGCTGTGAACGCATAACCAGCCTGTAAATGTGCATTGTATTATTCTACATGAACTTTTTAATGCTTTTTATGATTCTCCTGGAATGTATTTTGAACATAAAAGACTCCCTATTGCCGCGAATGTTGATATTTCAAATACATCTGACAGCAAATCACTATGAAAAAGATAGTTAAAAAACACGAAGATTTTACAAAACAGGGGAGATTACTAGGTTAATAAATCTGTGCAGTTACAATCATGAATGCCTAAATGTTAACCTACACGATTTTTTAAATATATGTGAATGATTGTATGCTTATGTGGCCGTACATCTTATTTTTCCATTGTACAGTTATTATACAATATCGTATAATATATCTTCATCATGACAAGTCATTAATTTTACTCACTCGGTAGTGCTCCACGGATGAAGTTCTGCAACTATTCACCTGTCAAACTTAGCAATGCCAACCTTAGCAAGACCAGTGTTTTTATGAAACTTGAAGTTATCATTTATTGGATAGTGTAGTCCTCAATCAGCTCTGTCCACATTGATTGGCTCAGAGAAGTTATGACATATTAGCATGCGACCAGTAGTAATCTAGCTTTTAGTGTTTATTAAAATTGACCAATAGAACTGATTCCCGCCTTTGTCACAATTAACATAAATATACATTTTTGAACATTTACCGCGCAAAAGTAGCGCGCCTATTTTTTAACCGCCCGTGTAGGAAATCTTAACAGGGTGCGTACGTGCGTTGCACGCTCTGGCGCCAAAAGGGGGCTGAGTATTTCTGTAATATCGCGAGAGTTCAGTCTAGTGCGCAACGCAGCAGGGTGGTGGCACGCCAGGAGGAACAGTTGTGACGCACATCCAAGAATGCCGGCCAGGGTACGCGGACGGCCCACCCGGAATCGTAAACACCGCTTTTGTGGATGCGAGGAGTGTAAGATACTACCGTCAACTGCGTCAGGGACCACCAAACAGCGGACCGGTAAACGAAAGACTAAGCAGGCTAGTGTTAGCAAAGTTGCGGCCCAAGAAATCAATGCAGATAATACCCAGTCCGCACAGGCAGAGCTCAATGACGATGCTGACATTAACAAAGTTCACGATTGTACTGATGACAATCAAATGTTCACCCTGGTTTTAGAGGCGTGTGAGAATGAAGCCTCAGCAGAGGCCCAACCGGTCTCTATGCCAAGCCCAGCTTGTACAGGCCTAGCTCAAAGCGCTAGTGATGCACCTGCAGAACAGGATTCCACTGAGAAAGCGGTTGATTTAACTGTGGAGGGCGACAATGACAATGTCAACTCTGATAGCGACATTTTGACCAACACTTTAGTAATTGATGAAAACACTAATCCGGACGACTTGAACGGTTCTGAAGTGGAGGTTAGCAGTGAGGATGAGGATAAAGAGTATGATGATGAGTTTTCTGATATAGTGGAAGATGCAAACAATCATGAGAGTAATGACGAACAATCCGAAGACAATGCATCTGAACATATTGAAGGTGAAGGTGAAGGTGAAGGTGAAGCTGGTGAAGTGGGTTTAGTATGTGAAGGCGTTCCAAATGAAGTGAACTGCACAGAATATGTAGTCAATCTACAAAGTACAGCAATTGTAGTGGATGCAGAAGCACATGACAATATTACTTCAGAGAATGACCATAGTGGCGACCTTGCTGGAGTTGAAGTAGATGATGATAATGCTTCTAGTCACTGTGATGTCAATGTGTCAAATGGCATGGTTCATGTTGAAAGATCTAATATGAATGATATTTTACCTACTGAAAGCGTGACATTGGAAGCATTAACCACTGAGGAATATGGTACAGATGAGCAACCACAGGATCTTAGTATTCATGCACGAAATGAAGTAGATACCAGCCACTCAAATCACACATTAGAGGAGAATGAAGAGGAGCAAAATGAAGAAGTAAGTACATCAGAATGTAGTGTTCGAAAAAAACGGATGCTCAAATTCACAATGATTGAAAACGTTGCATTATGCGACATGGTTTGTAAGGACTATGCTTTCCTGATCAAGAGAGACAAAAATTTCATACTGATGAAGAAGAAACGCTCCATGTGGAAGAATATTTCAGAAAAGGTAGGTTGATTGAAATTTTTCTTGTATGATTATTAATGACCGTTTACAGTACATTTATTCTTACTGTGTTTTAATGTTTATATTGACTTTAACTTACACCTGTGTAGTACAATACTGACTTACCTTGAGTGATGTTCCTCTTTGTCAAGCAATAATGTGCAAGGTAAGTAAGGTTAGCTATTTCAACCGCAAAATTACACTTAGTGTAGTTTCAAATGATACCTAACAGAACTGGTGAGATCTTGTATTGAGAGATATCATCTCCTACTGTATGTGCATTGGAGTGAAATAAATACATGAGACTATTATTATAGGTATTGACATGTTCTAAAAAATTCACAACATTTGAACCATTACTCACGCAAGCAAACGTGTGTGTAATGTAAAACACAGATTGGCATGTTTGTAACTAAACTTTTTTTTTGTACACTTTATTAATTTAGGGGGTTATAAACATGCCAATATTCCAACCGACAATTTAGATGTAGGAATAGACTTCTGCTAATATGCACGGCAATCAACGCTTCTACAACAACCAACAAGGCACAAGTCATTTACATTTAAAGAGAGTTGTTCGGAGAGAGGTTGTTTCCACGTCACATTGACGTGTATAGAGGCAGAGCTGTTCTAACTACATATTGAAACAGCAGGTGAGATACGTTTGTCTTGGCTTTGGTTCATAAATGTTGTATGCACACATGCTTCCAATGATTGGTGTTCTATAATCTTCAGGAGAAATTTAATTTACAACCTGTTTTATTTCTACAGTTCAATGTATCCTTGAAGGTGAACTTAACTATGTTTTTTTTTTTTTTTATTCGTTTTCTAGAAACCATCAATGTAGACTGGCAGCCCTGATGATCTATGCATCTGTATTGACATCTGATTAAGATTATAAACATAAATTACAAAAGGCTTGTCATATATGACAGTGCTGTCATACACACTGTATGCTTCTTCCTGAAAAAATTGTTATGGGCAATACATACGGTGCACAATACTGCCAGCAAACACATGTCACGCATGTGTTTCTGTAACAAGACCGACAACTGTATAATGCTTCCACCAAGAACTGTAGCTGGAGCTGTCCACAGACTATTGATTTTGAGTATTGACCGCCACAGCTGTCGCACCCTCAATCACTAGTCCACAGTGCACAGTCACTGCTGACTAGCGACAATAGACAACTTTAATTGAATGGATCATCGTCCAGGGGGATGCTCCGTTCAGTTGCGAGACAGGTGTATATCAATTCCAGGGATATCTTTGCTGAATAAAATGTGGGACAATTCTATAGCCTGTGTGTATAGCTGTACAATATTAGAGGCAGAGGTTGACCAGGAGGTCAACAATTACATTGCTTAAAGTAAAATAAATATGGCAGACTCAACATCAATGTCACCTCACTTGTCATGTCCTATCATGACACATTTTGTTTCTCTTTTCAAATCATTTATTGACATTTGTATGTTAATTTCAGGTATCGAATATAAGCAGAAACAATAGACAGCCATATAATTGCCAAAGAAGATTTCAGGACTGCCGAAGGATAGTGCGCATTATGATGTCCAAAGAGAAAAAAGAAAAAACGTACTACAATCCCTGGCAAGAGGTGGTCCGTGAATCTATTATGCGTTACCCTCATCTTGGTCGAAGAAGATGTAAGTAATAACAAACAGTGCCTTTCCAAAGTATTCTTCCAACTTTGAAGTTTTAAACCTTTTGACACATTACTGCCACAAACATGCTTCCATTTTATTGAAATTCTACGAGAATGACCAATAGAAAGTGTTGTCCAGGTGATACGTGTAACAAACATCAGAAATCATTGTCAACATTTGTTTCACGACAATAACTACAAAGTGTGGTGTACTTAAGTATTGTGCCCCCTGAGTCAATGCTTAATTGAACCACCTGTTGCTGAAATTACAGCTTCAAGTCTTTTAGGGTATGTCTCTACCAGCTTTCTGGATAAAGGCCACATTTGTATAGTGCATGACTTATAGTTGTCCTCTGGACAGATTCTACCAGCTAAACTGTAGATCTCTGCAGCTCATCCATAGTGACCATGGTCCTCTTCACGGCATTTCTGATCAGCACTATCCTTGTTTGACCTGTGATTTTAGGAGGATGGCCTTTTCTTGTTAGGTGCACAGTTGTGCCATACTCCTTTCATTTTTGAATGATCGCTTGAACAGTGCTCTGTGTGATGTTCAAGGATTTGGAAATCTTTTTGTAGTTTAAGCCTGCTTTACATTCCTAAAAAAAAAAGATCCCTGAACTGTCTTGTGTTTTCTTTGGACTTAACGGTGTTGTTGCTCTCAATATTCTCTTAGGAAACCTCTGTGGCCCGCACACAGCAGCTGTATTTGTGCTGAGTTTAGATTACAGACAGGTGCAGTACATTTAGTATTTAGCACTCATCAGGCAATGTCTATAGGCAACTGACTGCATTCAAAGAAGGCAGTATAATAATGCACACACAACTTTGTAATTATTTGTTAGTTAACAATGTGTGTAAGCATGTATGATTTTGGTTCCACTTCTCATGTGTACACTACTTTGTGTTACTCTTTCATGTTGAATTCCAATAAAATGGATTACGTTTTGTGGCAGTAATGGAACAAAATGTGGAAAACTTCAAGGGGGACAAATACTTTTTGCAACCCGCTGTATGTCCCTAGACAATGTACTACTTGTATGTCATATCACTGTGCGCCTGAAGAAATAACAATATTTGTGTTGAGTAAGGATGTTTTATCTATAATGAAGCAAAAGAAGCACGTTAACGTAAAACTACAGTATTACCTATACGCAGACTATAATGATGATCACTGCATGGTTCAGAACTTAGCTGATGTTAGTATTACATTTCCGGATACAAACAGCTGGTTACTGCAAACTATAACAGAGGGTATACACAGACACCTCGTAGGTACAGCCCCACAGTTTAAAAGGACCACTGGTGGGATTGAGGTCGTGCAGGCATAGGTCAGCATAAGATCATGATTACTGAGGTACTGAATTGTGAGTCAAGAATAAAAGTCTATAGACAACCAGAGGTTGTTAACAGATCAGATTTGCAAATGTACCAAATCATAAGGCAATGTAAAAATAAGAGTTTAAAGCAAGAGGTCATAAACAGTAAGAGGGGGTGTGGACCAATAAAAGGATAGAGATCACAGACAGAGGAGACAGAAGTCTCTACATCAGAGCCTTCACTCCCCTTAAATTGAACCAAAGACGGCCAGATAGGATAAAAAAAAAATTATGCATTTGGTTTAATTATAAAATCCAATAATTTTAAATGTTGTTAAAATTTGATTTGGTGACTAACAATTCAATGATAATTGAGAAGGATGAAAAGTTAAGTTTGATACATAGCTGGTGCTTCCTCCAGGCCACTTCAGGACAATCAGTCCCTCGCTTTCATCCTCCGCCACCTGGATCTTCTCCAATGAGTCCTGTTAATTAAGCCATTCAGCGCAGTACAGCCACGTGCAGCTCCCACAACCAGGAACATTATGCACCTTCGCAGTCATGCTGCGCAGCTGTAGTACGATCCTGCCGGCGGAGTGTGTACATGCGCACTACGCCACACTGGCTTAAAGAGAACCCGAGGTGGCTTTGAAGAATGCTATCTGCATACTGAGGCAAACAGCTTGTCAGAGCTGGCTGTGTTTATCTCTATAGTGTCAGTCTGATGCTATCCCCGCCTCCTGCAGAACTCCGGTCCCCGCCTGCATCCCTACCCTCCCTGGTGTTTGGAGGGAAGGGATGGGGGCATGGACTTGAGCTGTGCCGGAGGCGGGGGAGCAGCCGAGACTGACACTACAGATGTAAACAAAGCCGCACAGCATGTCTGTGATTTATGGGTGATTGCAGAGTGCAGGGGGACCGTAGGGGGGTTTGGGATAGCAACAGAGGCTGGGCTGTATAGGCAGATCCAGCCTGTGTATGCAGATAACATTCTTTAAACAGACCTCTGGTTCTCTTTAAATATCTGGACTCATAGCAGAAGATCCAGGCGGTGGAGGAGGACAACGAGGGACTGATTATCCTGAAGGCGGCTGGCGCAAGCCCCAGGTATGTATTAAACTTTATTTTCATCTGGCTCAAGTTTACGTCGTTACACAGTAGTACTATATTCTACATATGTACTCCACACAGAGCTGAAGGGAATCCCCTGAGAATGTTGTGCTAATCGAACACAGAGGTGTTGCTTATCAACCATAACCCTTGTGTACATTGGGCATGAAGAATGTGTAATAGAGGAATAATCCCCTCATTCCCCTGCATAGTACCTGCACATCATTCTTACATGTACCCACACTTACATTGCCTAGGGCCAGATAGATGTCCTTTATTCAGGTTTGTACCTTTTACAAGTAATGTTCCAAAGGACTATTTTTAGTCAAAAGTGAATAAATATTGTAGTGTACATATCCTTCTCACTTCAGTTGTCTTATGAAATTAATAAGCATTGGCAGTTAAGAGACTAATTTCACGTTACATACTTTAAATCAACAACATTTTAATATGCAAATTAGAGTAGTTGGAGTCGAGGAGTCGGTGGAATCCTAAAATGAGGAGTTGTAGTCGGTTTTTTTTCCGACTGACTCCACAGCCCTGCAGCTAACACTGTATTACAAAGACATAACTTGTAATTAAAAGTCAGTAGAACTCAGATTTAACAATTCTAAAGCCACACTGCTTTGTACATTGCGCATCCACAAACCTTAACTTCCTTATCACAAATCAATGGGGATAGAAGGGAGACAGGCATGGAATTTCGTGACAAATTAATCATGTTAGTTCAAAAAGGTCACTTCAGACATGCATTGCATTCAATCTTCGAACACTAACCAGCTAACAAGTCATTACAGTAATTTCAATCAAAATATAGTGTGGGAGTAGAGACTTGGTGACATACTATAGCAACATAGGCTATAGTATTGTATGCTGACTCTCAGATTATGTGATCATTACAAACTTTCACAAAACATTGCCGCAACCCTAATAATATACCATTGATTATATTCTGTGTGTACATGTTATGTACCTCAATATGCTACCTACACTTGTGTATAGCACGGTTTGTTCTTAGTATTCCTAGATATGTGGAGTTCACAAATGGATTTGTAGGATTAATTTTAAAATCAAAATGCAATCACGTCTTCGATCAATACACCACAAATATTTTTGTACATTAATGTTTTTAATTGTATTACTTGGTGTATGGTTTTAGTATGAAGGACTAAAGATACAAATACAGGCAGGCAAAGCTGGATTATTATTTTTTACCACCCTAGGCCCACTATCTCCAGTCGCCCCCTGATTACAGTGCAGGTTTACATAGGGTTATCAAGACATAGGGAAGGGGGTGCTTATGGAAACTCATAGATCTGGCATATCTTAAGTTAGGAAAATGTAACATAAATATGCTTAGTGTAGATTAGGGACACATTCACAGTGGTGTGTTAGCCCACCTATATTTAAATTCTTGCTGTTGCGTTGCGGTATACCAGGTTGCGGTATAGTAACATACTACATGCGGTGTGTTACTACTAAATGCTCACGATCTCAGTAACAGTGATGCATGCTGTTAATTGACTGTATACTTCGCTGTATCTGAGACAAGGCTAGCATAACATGCAACACCGCTGTCCCGATTTATTGCAGTCCTGCTGTCACAGGAAAAGCAAGGCCCAATGCAAATGTGGCATAAAAGCTAGGCCCTTTGGCAAGCTTGGCTAATGCTACAAAATTGACAATATAATTAGGACAGATTAGTGCGCTTAAATCAACTTATGGCTCAGTGACATGTGGCTATGTAGTCTGAAACATGCAGCAAGAGATGTTAATGTTATATAAATAAAAAATATGGTAGGACATTACACTATGAAATGGTAGGATTAGATTGTGAGATCCTCGGAGGACAGTCAGTAACATGAATTTGTACTCGGTAAAATGCTGCATAAGATGTTTGAGGGGGTTACAGACTGTAAGATAGAATAGAAAAGAGAACACAAGATGCAATAGTGTGGAGCGTAAAATACAGCATGTGTTGGGGAGGAAAGTGTAGATAGAGGAGAAAAATAATTGCAGTATCAGCTACAGAGTTTGTGTTGGAAATACAGGGGGTAAAAACAGTCAATTAGCTGCAGCCACCATCCCTCCTGTTGGTTAACATATCTTTATTGCAGCTCATAGTAGATAGCTTTATAAGTGCTGCTACTTGGCTGTGATAGCTTTTCCGCTTATTTAACACTGATAGCAACTCCAGCCTCACTGCGAATGGAATCTCCCGGCAGAGGCTGCTTGTGTATGACAAGCAGCCCGCAGAGGGAGGGGGCGTGGAATTGGAACACAGAGCTCCGTAAAGACAGAGAGAATAGAGGGGGGGAGGACTCGGTGAGTGACAGGCTGCAGGCATACACGTCAATGTAAACAGCTTGGTGCATCATCACCTCCCACTGCCTCCTTACATCACCGACTGCCAGTACGGGCTGTCCGCGGATGACCCCAGCTATGTGCGTCAAACTCAGAAGATGGGCTTGCGCGGATCAGTGTGGCTGGCTGCACAGGACACCCTCCAAAGCACACAGACAGGACTATACTGCAGTCTAGCAGTCTCTGGAAGGGTGAAATCCGCCCTTGCTCTTTCAGGCTCCCTAGGCCCCAGCCTAGGTTGGCTAGGCTGAAATCCGGCCATGCATACAGGATGTATTGTGATTTTGTGACCATTTACAAATGATTGCATATTACAACTGTGTACACAGAAAGCAAAAAATAGTTAATATATATTTAATTATATCACATACAGCTGTATTCATGATTTGATTGCTATTATCATGTAACTGTTAACGAAAAACAAGAAATAAAATATAACAACCACTGCTTTGTTTCTTGCAGCAAAAAAGAAAAGAAAACAAGGGTTATCAAGAGATAACGAAACAGGAACCTACCATAGCTCAAGTCAAAACCTCTCCTACGTCGAACAAAGACAACAGGTTGAATGTAACAGAACTGATGATCAACCTGATGTTGAGGAAAGAGGTACAAATAATGGCGGAGTACGCAGTGCCTTGCAAACTCAGTGTCCACAAAGCAGCTACTCAGACAATCGTAGCGTGAGAAACACTGTATGTTTGAATAGTAACCAAAGAAATGCAAGTGTCAATGTACATAACACAAATGTGGACTTATCTAACAATTGTTGTCATAATCATAATCTGTCTGAACAATGTAGAATTGTGAACAGTAAGAGAAAGGCCACAAATGTGCTGGACAACAGGGTTGAAACTTTAAATGCAAATGAGCATGTCACAGGGGGTAATGCAGGAGGAGAAGTAAATGAGAGAGCAGGGACAAGAATGGAATCACAGCAACCTTCTTACACAAATGTGCTAGATAGTGCAAATAGTGTGGCTGACAATTTATTGAAGACAAGGCACATTAATCGTGCTCATACTCACAGCAACTGTACCCTGGATAGCAGACAAAGTAGACCTGAGGACGAATTGGACAATGATTCCTTGTGTGATGTAAATGACCCAATTCCATCTACATTTGACTTACACTTACATGATGTCACTGAGGAGAGTGAGTGTGGCATGAGTGTTCAAAGTGGAACTGTTTTGGGTAGGAACACGGTAGGGATAGGACAGACCATGCTGAGAATGAGTGAACATCTTGACAAAATTGGCCAAAAACTAGATGACAAAAGAGATACAATGTTCATGAACAATATTTTGGAGGGAACTCAAAACACTCTCAAATTACTAACGGTCATGGCTGAGAGTCAAAGGGAAATGGTGGAAAATCAAAAATTAATGCTGACAGCCTTTGAAAGCATGAATAAAAAGAAAAAAAAGAAAAAACATCGTAAGCAAAGGAAAACACGAACCGATTCATCGAGTTCTGATTCTTAAAAAGGTTTTAGTTACATTGCATGAGGCAAACCTGAAGTTTACACATTTGAAATACTTTACATATTTTGGCAATGGTCAATAAAAAATTATTGATGAGGTAAGGGGGAGGGCATGTTTGTTGGTTGTGAAGAAAACCAGAAATATTGCAGTTTATAGGTGTTCTTTTGCTAAAAAAGTAGGCAGTTACAAAATGTGACAGATGACAGGTTTTGGGCCAGTCCATCTTTTTAAGGGGGATTCTCAGGGCTTTCTTTGTTTTTAACAGCATTTCCTGAACAACAGTTTAACTGCAAAAATAGCAAGATACCAGCCGGACTCCCAAATCACTTGCACACTATTATGTCAGTTAAAGTTTGCAACTGTTGGTCATGAAATGCTGTTGAAAACAAAAAACGCCCGGAGAATCCCCCTTATAAAGATGGACTGGCTCAAAACCTGTCATCTGTCACATTTTTTAACTGCCTACTTTTTGCGCAAAAGAACTCCTTTAAACATGTTTTACATATAAAAGTTAAACACAAAAGAATATACATGTATGAAGAAATTATCACAAGGTTAATGGGACACGTTTCACAAGGATACTATTTCAAAATGAATATTACAAAAATTCAATTGTAACGTCTACAGTTCTAGATGCACCACACATTTATCGTTGTATTTCAAAGAATTAGTGTAGCTTGCAAGGGAGGACTACCACAAATCGTTTAATTGGAAACCATCAAACTGTACATATATGTAATGTGTGTGTGTGTGTGTGTGTGTGTATGTGTGTGTATATATGTATGTATGTGTGTGTATGTATGTATGTGAGTGTGTGTATGTTTGTATGTATATGTCTGTGTATGTATGTATGTGTGTATGTATCTATGTATATGTGTGTGTATGTATATGTGTGTTTATGTATGTATGTATGTATGTATGTATGTATATGTGTGTGTATGTATTTATGTATATGTGTGTGTGTGTGTATGTATGTATGTATGTATGTATGTATATGTGTGTGTATGTATGTATGTATATGTGTTTGTATGTATATATGTATGTATGTATGTATTTATATGTGTGTGTGTGTGTGTATGTATGTATGTATGTATATGTGTGTGTATGTACGTTTATATATGTGTATGTACGTATATATATATATATATATATATATATATATATATATATATATATATATATATATATATATATATATATATATATATATGTATATGTCTATATACATAAAAATAAATACATACATACATACATATAAATATATACATACATACATAAATACATACATATACAAACATACATATATACATATACATACATATATACATACATATACATATATCCAAACATATATACATATATACTTACATACATATACATGTATATATAAATACATACATACATACATATATAAATATATATATATATATATATATATATATATATATATATATATATATATATAGATATATATATTATATATACATACACACACACACACACACACACATATATTTTTTCGGTATGGGTTATGGACTTTTTGTTTAACATATATCAGTGTAGCCTATGTACAAACTTCACTGCATTACCGAACATGGCCTTTTTAAATTGATAAATTAGATTTGGGGGAGCCTTGTCAGGTATAAAGAAATGATAAAAAATTGCATGGCCCTGCTCTACCAAATTACTAATAATAATTTCAAATACTCGTTCATCTGCTGCCCATCTTCCCCTTCATTAGCATACCTGAGAAGGACCCCTGCACACATTCAGAGTGCAGGCGTAGAGGGAGTCAACTGGCAGCGCAATTATACAGTTAGCCTCCAACCATTCCCTGGCGTGTGCTGTCTTTGGCGTACTGAACCGCATTGTAACAAGCAGGTTAATACACTGTAAAGTTCCGCTTTGAAATTGATCTGTTCATGTACTGTAATGAAACGCTTTTCTGTCAACCAGTTATCCCCTCCATTCATGTGGTGTATAGAAATGATTTTTAATGGAACTCATGAATCAAGGGGAGAAAATGCCAATTACTAAGAGTTTATGCAAACTGTAGGAACAAACTAAGTGAAAAGCGTTTCTTTATTCGGCATAAACCAGCAATTTAAAAAGCTGTTTGTAACAATGCATGAAGCGAGACATTGCAAAGTTGTTGTTTACAACGCATGAACCTGATCATTAAAAAGCATTTCACTACTCCTGAGGGAAAAAACACAGGAAATGGATGGAGGAGTACTGTTTAATTGCAATGACAGCTCACTCCCTCTACGCCTGATTTGTTACCGAGAGCTGGGATTCTTATGTGGTATGGATATGAACAGCAAGATGGGTAGCAGGTGAACCAGCATTGTAAAGTTTGTTGAGTTGTTAGGGAGAGCAGGGATATGAAAAAAAATATTTTGATTACACATCACCTGCCTCGACCTATTATAAAATTTTCATTACCAAAGTCCCTCAAAGCTAATGCAGGTACAGCCGTTCACAGGTGTCAGTGATATAACTTAAATAAAAGGGCAATCACACTAAATCAAAGTTATACATTATAGTAGATATATCTACTGTTGGAGGGTTAACAATTCATTGATTACAGGCATTTGTCCTTCAGCAAGTATCCTTTCATGTTCATTGTGACATACACTTTTATCTTTCCAAACTACTAAATATCGTCCCACGTATTTTTGACACCCTATGCTCATTTACTCTAGTGAAAAGGCTATATGAATATCAATACAACATGTTACTTTCCTGCTTTTCATATTAATGAACGGATAAATCTAGTTTGGATAAAGAAGGTTCTTTTTCTGAGTTGATAAGTATGTTGAGGGATCATAATGTTACGAAACAATTGACAGTAAACAAAGAAGTTCGTGGTAGATTTTAATTCTGTCGGAGACCCTGGTAGCACATGACATGACTACAACATGTACAGATTTGATTATTTAGTCTTCTGTTTGCTTTGACAAACATAAATAAACAATGCTAATGGGTTACACTTACCTGTACATCCAAACATAATTCACCACCACAGCATTATCACAAGAATCAAGACGTATAAAAAACCAAAAAAAAGGAGTTAATTTGAGTGTGCGAAATATTTAGTGGTTTCAGGTTCTAGTTATAAGTTTTTATGTAATATGTTGATCGAGAAAGGTATGCCTGTATGCATTTTTGCATTATTCTTCAAAACATACTTTGCACTACAACATCAAAGTGTTTTTGAGGATACTAGTTGGTTGATAAGATTGATGAAGTTTGCAGTCTACTTTGGAAATGTCTGTTTTTTATGCAGTTTTCATTAAAGGTTTTCGTAAAAAAAAATGTTTGCGTCAACAACTTCTTCAAATTTCGGCCTTAATGTTACACACCATTCAGGGTTATTGGACAAAAAGTTATATAATTCGCTCGCCAAAGTAGAAATGAAAATGTATTTTCAATACACAACAGTTTTAGTGGATAGGGCTATAATAAAAAGTACTGAGATGTCGTACAGGCTAGGTCTGTAACGGGTCGGTAAGCAGCATGATAGAATCATCAGACAACAGCGTACTATAAAAAAAAAAAAAAACGGGTCAGGGTGAGTTCAAATGGGCAAACGTACAAAATCAACAGGAGAAATCTGATTCACAGTTCAAGGTTACAGTCGGCTACAGATCAGATAGGCAAAGTACATAATAAGGAGGAAAAAGAGTAGTCAAGGGTTAAGGCAAGGTTGATGCCCAATACAGTAATTACTATAAAGAATACAGTAATGTAATAATCTCCTAAGCTACATGTGAATCCCCGGGGTCCTGCAGGATCAAACATAGGAAGACCACTGGCAGTTGAGCTGACCCGCATCATCAGCGCATAAACATCCTGTCTCCTGGTGCTCAAGTGCGGTAAACTACTATAGTGTACATTGGATAAACATGTACTGCTGGGAGGAGATAAGCGAGAGGACACATCGAGCTGCACAGAGACGTCAGACGCGGGCGCGGCAGACACAACGATCCCTGATGCCGAGGTAACAAACTCAATGCTGACACAAACTTGGTGCAGTCAGTCATTGGGTGAATGGGGTACACATTCATTAAAGGGGCATGGCCATAAACAGCCAGTCAATTTGATTTGGTGGATAAACTGCTTACATTCAAACTTTGTTGATGCATGGAAGCTAAAAGCTAAAACACTTTGTCATGGTGTGACTACGGTATGTGTCAAGGTTACAAAAAGGGAGTGAAGCCAAACATAAATTTCCCAGGGAACATATAAACTGCATGCATTGTTACACTGTTAATACAAGGGTCAAACTTGCATAGTTTTTCACTGGTTGACTGGAACTAATATTCCAGAAAAAGGGTGGAGCCTACAACTCCAACACAGAATTTTTGGCTAGATTTCAAAGGAAAAAAATTCTACTTCATGCCATTCTTCTACTGCGTAGCATGTGCCTCAAAGCTGGTACAGTGGAGCACTGGCTAACTGGGGTTCAAAATCGTAAAGGGGCAGAGACAAAAAAAAACAAATATACTTTTTTTATGTCAATGGTAATTCATGCTTCCATGTGCTTTGGAATGATGTAAGATCTTCATTCCATCTGTATATCAAGGTTACAAAAAGTGGATAGCGAAGACTACATGATGTAAATGGGAAAATATAAACTGCAACCATTCTTACATTTACTATAAACATCGTTACATGGTTTAAACAATCGCATTGGCCGCAAAGTGACAAACCGTAGATGTAGTATAGAAATCGATCGGTATGTAGACATTAGGCAATGATTTTACATAAACCGACATTGATGTGCGAAGAATACCGTTTAAACAATAAACATCGCCAAACGTTTCCAATATATAGTGCCCGGTTTAAGTTCTATGTATACAAACGTAATATATCCCTTACAGCTACAAACAGAAATAAGACATACTTTTTGCTTCAAAACTTAACGTTTAAAAAAGTATTATATAGACTGCAACAGTGCACAACAATATAGCCGTTATGGTCCGCCATTAGTAAAACAAATAACTATAATTTAGGATGAATGAAACAGCGATTAAATTACGTTGAAAAATATAAACGAAGTATTGACCGGTAAATAATACCTCAATTTACTCTGTTTTTTCCGTTAAAACTTTAAAACATAATTAAGGTTTTTGTTATAGTGGTCCATTTCCTTCACATGAATGTATACGCAAGTAAGAGTTTACAACAACTCGTTTGTTAAATTACCGGCTATCACCGGTTAAACTGTTTGCGTTATTTAGTGTTTAAATTCCTTGAAAACCGGCTACAAATGGTTTTGGAAATTTTAGTTTACAAATTATAAAGCCGCTAATAAACTCAATTGGTACTTTAAACTATGGTTTTGCACTAAACTATTGGTAGAACATCGTTAACATATAGGGTACGGTTTTATTAGCTTACAAAATTAGAAGTCTTATATATCGTTATAACGGTGTAAACTATAAAACCGTACAACACCTTATAAACGTTATAGGCGGTTTTGCCATCTGTGTTGCCGTTCATTTTAGTTGTTTGACAAACTAAAAAGTACAAATGTAAAATATGCGTTACAATACTCGTTTGTTGTTATAAACGATATTATAACTCTTCTTTATCGTTTACTTTTTCTTATTTTCCCGAAACTTTTATTTTACATTCTATTTATCGTGATTATACGTTTATATTAAATCTTATTATTTCGGCTACACCCCGCGCCCTTTTTTCCAGACGCCCTTTTTGTACAGACGCGTTCCGAGCATGTGGCACCTCTTAACATGCTGCCACATGTGTCCAGCACCTCACTAAATGCGGCCCTGGTGCCCAGCAAATTACCAAACGTCGCCTGAGGTGCCCAGCAGCTATGAATATGCTGCAGAAGGTGACCAGCAAAGTAAAACTTGTGAGCCCACCCGGCCCAGCTCCTCTAAATCTATCCCCACATGTGTCCGCAGCACCTTTTAAATATGTCAGCAGTTCCCCAGCACACACAGATCCCCTAGCACACACAAATCCCCCAGCAAACACAAATCCCCCAGCAAACACAAATCCCCCAGCACAAACAGATCCCCCAGCACAAACAGATCCCCCAGCACAAACAGATCCCCCAGTCCCCCAGCACAAACAGATCCCCCAGCACAAACAGATCTCCCAGCACACAGAGATCCCCCAGCACACAGAGATCCTCCAGCACACAAACAGCCCACAGATTCCCTAGCACACAGATTCCCCAGCACACAGCTATCCTAGCATACAGACAGCACACAGATTCCCCAGCACACAGATTCTCCAGCACACAGATTTCCTAGCACACAGACAGCACACAGATCCCCCAGCATACAGACTGCACACAGATTCCCCAGCACACAGATCCCCCAGCACACAGATCCCCCAGCATACAGACTGCACACATATTCCCCAGCACACAGATCCCCCAGCATACAGACTGCACACAGATTCCCCAGCACACAGATCCCCCAGCACACAGACTGCACACAGATTCCCCAGCACACAGATCCCCCAGCACACAGACTGCACACAGATTCCCCAGCACACAGATCCCCCAGCATACAGACTGCACACAGATTCCCCAGCACACAGATCCCCCAGCACACAAACAGCTCACTGATTCCCCAGCCCACAGACTGCACACAGATCCCCCAGCACACAGATCCCCCAGCACACAAACAGCTCACTCAGTGGCGGACACAGCCAGCAGTGGGCCCCTGTGCAAAATTGTAATTGTGGGCCCCCTATGACCTGCGGCGCTTAGCGCGCCGCGGCAAAATATGGGCGTGGCTACAACCTGCAAAAAATAGTGGATAGGCAAAAAATGGGCGTGGCAATGACCGGATGAGGGCGGAGCTAACTGTAACTTAAAGCGAACCCGGGGTGAGGGTTTATTTCCTTTTAAACAATACTAGTTGCCTGGCGGCCCTGCTGATCTATTTGGCTGCAGTAATAAACTGAATTACACCAGCAACAAGCATGCAGCTAATCTTCTCAGTTCTGACAATATTGTCAGAAACCCCTGACCTGCTGCATGCTTGTTCAGGGTCTATGGTTGAAAGAATAAGAGGCAGAGGACCAGCACGGCAGCCAGGCAACTGGTATTGCTTAAAAGGAGAGAAATATGTCAGCCTCAATATTATTCTCACCTCAGGTTCCCTTGAAAAGTGCAACGCAAAGACAGTGGGCCCAAGTTTTGGTGACCCTTTCCCCAGAAAATTCACATAATTGTGCAGGTTTTCTCAAGAAAATACACATATATGCCCAGAAAATACGTGCAATCATGTCGGCAGATATGCCCAGAAAATACGTGCAATCATGTCGGCAGATATGCCCAGAAAATACATGCAATCAAGTCGGCAGATATGCCCAGAAAATACATGCAATCAAGTCGGCAGATATGCCCAGAAAATACATGCAATCAAGTCGGCAGATATGCCCAGAAAATACGTGCAAACAAGTCGGCAGATATGCCCAGAAAATACATGCAATCAAGTCGGCAGATATGCCCAGAAAATACATGCAATCAAGTCGGCAGATATGCCCAGAAAATACGTGCAAACAAGTCGGCAGATATGCCCAGAAAATACGTGCAATCATGTCGGCAGATATGCCCAGAAAATACATGCAATCATGTGGCAGACCTGCCCAGAACATACACCTGCTAATATAAATAAAACAAAAACATTTACTCACCTGCAGCAGCAGACCTCCTGTCCCAGCCTCCATCCGGCGCGCAGCTCCCATGGGTGGTTGGGTGGATAGGTAGCCTAGTGGGTGGGTTAGTGGGTGGGTGAGTGGGTGGGTGGGTGGGTAGGTAGGTAGGTAGCCTGGTGGGTGGGTGGGTAACTAGGTAGGTAGGTAGGTAGCCCGGTGGGTGGGTAGGTAGGTAGCCTGGTGGGTGGGTTGGTAACTAGCCCGGTAGGTAGCCGGGTGGGTGGTTAGGTAGGTAGCCTGGTGGGTGGGTAGGTAGGTAGCCTGGTGGGTGGGTTGGTAACTAGCCCGGTAGGTAGCCGGGTGGGTGGTTAGGTAGGTAGCCGGGTGGGTGGTTAGGTAGGTAGCCTGGTGGGTGGGTGGTTAGGTAGGTAGCCTGGTGGGTGGGTGGGTAGCCTGGTGGGTGGGTAGGTAGCCTGGTGGGTGGGTTGGTAACTAGCCCGGTAGGTAGCCGGGTGGGTGGTTAGGTAGGTAGCCTGGTGGGTGGGTTGGTAACTAGCCCGGTAGGTAGCCGGGTGGGTGGTTAGGTAGGTAGCCGGGTGGGTGGTTAGGTAGGTAGCCGGGTGGGTGGTTAGGTAGGTAGCCTGGTGGGTGGGTGGGTAGCCTGGTGGGTGGGTAGGTAGCCTGGTGGGTGGGTTGGTAACTAGCCCGGTAGGTAGCCGGGTGGGTGGTTAGGTAGGTAGCCGGGTGGGTAGGTAGGTAGGAAGCCTGGTGGGTGGGTAGCCGGGTGGGTGGGTAGGTAGGTAGCCGGGTGAGTGGTTAGGTAGGTAGCCGGGTGGGTAGGTAGGAAGCCTGGTGGGTGGGTAGGTAGCCTGGTGGGTGGGTGGGTAGGTAGGTAGCCTGGTGGGTGGGTAGGTAGCCTGGTGGGTGGGTTGGTAACTAGCCCGGTAGGTAGCCGGGTGGGTGGTTAGGTAGGTAGCCGGGTGGGTGGTTAGGTAGGTAGCCGGGTGGGTAGGTAGGTAGGTAGCCTGGTGGGTGGGTGGGTAGCCGGGTGGGTGGGTAGGTAGCCTGGTGGGTGGGTTGGTAACTAGCCCGGTAGGTAGCCGGGTGGGTGGTTAGGTAGGTAGCCGGGTGGGTGGTTAGGTAGGTAGCCGGGTGGGTGGGTAGGTAGCCTGGTGGGTGGGTTGGTAACTAGCCCGGTAGGTAGCCGGGTGGGTGGTTAGGTAGGTAGCCGGGTGGGTGGTTAGGTAGGTAGCCGGGTGGGTGGTTAGGTAGGTAGGTAGCCGGGTGGGTAGGTAGGTAGGTAGCCGGGTGGGTAGGTAGCCGGGTGGGTAGGTAGCCGGGTGGGTGGTTAGGTAGGAAGCCTGGTGGGTGGGTAGGTAGCCGGGTGGGTGGTTAGGTAGTTAGGTGGGTGGTTAGGTAGGAAGCCTGGTGGGTGGGTAGGTAGCCGGGTGGGTAGGTAGGTAGGAAGCCTGGTGGGTGGTTAGGTAGTCGGGTGGGTAGGTAGGAAGCCTGGTGGGTGGGTAGGTAGGTAGCCGGGTGGGTAGGTGGTTAGGTAGCCGGGTGGGTAGCTATCCGGGTGGGGGGCCCGACTCCTATCCTCCCTCCCTCCCTTCCTTCCTCACCTCGGGGGGCCCCCTCCCGATATGCGCGGCGGGAGAGCGAGCGGCAAATGCAGGAAGTCTTCAGGGCTCTCCAGGCATCCGCTAGAGGCCCAGCCGCTGAGTCTCCAATATGTCTCCAACTGGAGACATATTGGAGACTCAGCGGCTGGGCCTCTAGCGGATGCCTGGAGAGCCCTGAAGACTTCCTGCATTTGCCGCTCGCTCGCTCGCTCTCCCGCCGCGCATATCGGGAGGGGGGCCCCCCGAGGTGAGGGAGGGAGGGAGGATAGGAATCGGGGGGCCCCCCGGGGAATAAAATAATAAAAAAAAAAAAAAAAAAAAAATACTTAATGGGCACCTGAAGAAAACGGAACTTCAGGGGCCCTCGTGCGGCGGCACGGCCTGCACGGCCGTATGTCCGCCACTGAGCTCACTGATTCCCCAGCCCACAGATTCCCCAGCCCACAGACAGCACTCAGATCCCCCAGGACACAGATCCCCAGCATACAGACAGCACTCAGATCCCCCAGCACACAGATCCCCCAGCATACAGAAAGCACACAGATTCCACAGCCCACAGATTCCCCCAGCACACAGACAGCATTCAGATCCCCCCAGCACACAGATCCCCAGCATACAGACAGCACTCAGATTCCCAGCACACAGATCCCCAGCATACAGACAGCACTCAGATTCCCAGCACACAGATCCCCCAGCATACAGACAGCACACAGATTCCACACCCCACAGATTCCCCCAGCCCACAGATTCCCCCAGCTCACAAACAGAACACAGATCCCCCAGCATACAGACAGCACACAGATTGCACAGCCCACAGATTCCCCCAGCCCACAGATTCCCCCAGCTCAAAAACAGCACACAGATCCCTCAGCATACATACAGCACACAGATTCCACAGCACTCAGATCCCCCAGCATACAGACAGCACACAGATTACACCGCACTCAGATCCCCCAGCATACAGACAGCACACAGATTACACCGCACTCAGATCCCCCAGCATACAGACAGCACACAGATCCCCCAGGACACAGATGCCCCAGCCTACAGTTCCCCAGCACACACCGATCCCCCAGCCTACAGTTCCCCAGCACACACAGATCCCCCAGCCTACAGTTCCCCAGCACACAGATCCCCCCGCCTACAGTTCCCCAGCACACACAGATCTCCCCGCCTACAGTTCCCCAGCAAGCACTTGCTCAACATATGCCCCGCCGCTCTTACCAATTTAGCTGACAGAGCTTCTCACACCGCGTGGTCAGCTGTAACATGTCGGGAGTAGGAAGGAAGAGCTGTCAGTGGGCGGAGCAAGAGAGTGATAGAGCATAGTGCTCTATCTCTACTAATACGAGGAGGAGGTGGGTGGAGTTTATGAGCGGAGCCGCAAGCTGGTGCAAGTTTTCATTGGCCCGCACAATCAGGTGGCGGGCCAAGTTTTAAAGCGCCGCGGGCCACAGTTAATGTTAATTAAAAAAGCAGTGGCGGGCCAAGTTTTCAAATTTGGCCCGCGGGCCAGAGTTTGACACATGTGCTCTATAGGAACCAGAGCCTTCCCTATCTTTAGGTGAGTATCTGTTTTTTCTTTTTCGCTTCACACTTGTTGTAACAGAGAACCTCCGAGATATGATGGAACAGAAGATATGCATCATGGATGTACAGTTGACAAATCTGAAACAACTGCATGATGCTACATGTCAATATGGACTAAAATCTCTTAACAAATGTTTCATTGATGTAGTTCTGAAGGCAAAAGGGGGTCTAAGCTGTTACTAGCAAGTTGTAAATAATAAAGTGACCAGTGAGTGTATGTGTGCAGATAATTCACTTATTCAGATTGACCGAGTCGTTTAGATACTGGATAATGGGGTTCAGCATAGTTACAAACACTGTACTAAGAGAACTAGGATTGGGTAAATGACAGCAAAACACTGGGACTGAACCACAGTCCCTGATACAAAGCCCCTCCTAACCGGTAACTATAATAACTAAAATATAACTTTTATTAATGTTATTTTAATGAATCAAAGTATGAATGGGCTGGCAATCTACCGGTCTCAGCGGTCTCACACTTAGACACCCATATTTCGAAGTGTCAAGTGCATAAGAAAGATAATAGTTCCAGAATTTGTATGCTCACTGGATTAGGAAGAGCGCCGGTCTCCCATGTCAGAAACAGAGCCCCTAACCATCACACTATCTAGCCACTGTATCAAATAAGAGCGGTTATATAAACTACACTCTATTCATCTATAAGTTCATATGGAAAACATACATAGACTGGTCAGTAGTTCCAAAGAAGGGGTATGTATTTCCAATGTAATGGAATAGTGATACCATCACTCTGAATGGTTAAAGACCAATCCAAATGTGCAGAGAGTCATACCCCCATAAACATACACATCCACCCTTAAAAATCGACATGTTTCGACAACATTATAATTATAGTCTTCATCGGGAAAATAAAAAATAAAAAAGGTGCTCAATAGTGCATTATAACAGTGACATAATGTGTGAATGGGCCTGCACACCCACCAACAACATATAACATAACAATGGGGGTAGAGTATAATCTTTGCAAATGAACAGCAGTCTAACACTTAGACACCCATATATCGAAGTGTCAAGTGCATATGAAAGATAATAGCTCCAGTATTTGTATGCTCACTGGATTAGGAAGAGCCAAGGTTTGAACCCAGGTCTCCCATGTCAGAGACAGAGCCCCTAACCATCACACTTTCTAGCCACTGTATCAAATAAGAGCGGTTATATAAACTACACTCTATTCATCTATAAGTTCATATGGAAAAGATACATAGACTGGTCAGTAGTTCCAAAGAAGGGGTATGTATTTCCAATGTAATGGAATAGTGATACCATCACCCCGAATGGTTAAAGACCAATCCAAATGTGCAGAGAATCATACCCCCATAAACATACACATCCACCCTTAAAAATTAACATGTTTCGACAACATTATAATTATAGTCTTCATCAGGAAAATAAAAATAAAAATATTTGTTGAAAATTTCTTTTGTGCGTCGTTGGGGTGAGGGGTACCCCAACATAGTGTGGAAGCAGCAGGCCAGTACAAGAAGATTTTTGCTCTTGTACTTGTTTGGTAAATCCACAAGCGCCACCTATAACCTGTTATTTAAACTACCTTATTTATATTTAGACATATTATTAACTTAAAGGACATCTGAGGTGAAAATAAACTAATGAGCTAAACAATTGTATCTGCCCTCCTCCTTCTAAATATGACTTTTTTTTTCGATATTCCACAGTTTTATTTTATATCTAAATCTACTTTTAAGTTTTTACTGTTTCATTGCTTCTTCTCAATGACACATTCACTGAAGTATGTCAGAGCTGAAATCTATGAACTATTGACCCTTTTTATCTCTTTCCTGTTCTCAAAAGTCATTTACTGCCAGAAAAGTGTTTTATGGCTTCAATTCCATATCTACTCTCACAACTACTTGCTGCTACCTAGCAACTGCTCACTGCTGCCTGGCAACTGCTTGCTGAACACACCGTTCCACTGCCCATAGAAATGAGCCCTTATAATAGTCACTGGAAGCTCAACATGGCACCTCATGGCAGAGAACTTTCTGAGAGGGAGAAAAAAAAATTGTTGCTCTATATAAAGTTGGCCTAGGCTTATAGCCATCATATTGCCAACACCCTGAAACTGAGCTGCAGCATGGTGGCCAAGACCATGCAGTGGTTTAACAAGACAGGTTTAACTCAGAACAGGTTTCACCATGGTCAATGAAAGAAGTGGAGTGCACGTGCTCAGCATCATATCCAGAGGTTATCTTCTGCAAATTGACGTATGAGTGTTGGCAGCATGAACACCTCCAAACAGTTTGCTGAATAAGACAAGCAGACTAAGGGCACGGATTACTGGAACCATGTTCTGTGGTCTGATGAGACCAAGATTATTATATTATTTATTTGGTTCAGGTGGTGTCACTGTCAAGTATGTGTGGCAGCAAAAAGGTGAGGAGCACAAAGACAAGTGTGTCTTGCCTACAGTCAAGCATGCTGGTGGGAGTGTCATAGTTTGGGACTACATAAGTGCTGCCAGCACTGGGGAGCTACAGTTCATTGAGGGAACCATGAATGCCAACATGTACTGTGACAAAATGAAGCAGAGCATGATCACCTCCCTCCAGAAACTGGGCCGCAGGGCAGTATTCCAAAATAACAACTCCAAGCACACTTCCAAGATGACTACTGCCCATATAAAGAAACTGAGGGTTAAGGCGCTGGACTGACCAAGCTTGTTTCTAGACCTAAACCCTATTTAGTATCTACAGTAGGGCATCCTCAAAATGGAAGGTGGAGGAGTGCAAGGTCTCAAACATCCACCAGCTTCATCATGGAGGGGTGGAAGAGGATTCCAGTGGCCTGTGAGGCTCCAGTAAACTCTAACTCCAAGAGCATTAAGGCAGTGCTGGAAAATAACGATGGACACACAAAATATTGACATTTTAGGCACAATTTTGACATTCTTCACTTAGGGCTCTACTCACTTTTGTTGCCAGTGGTTTAAACCTTAAAGGACAACTCTAGTGTGAGGGATGTGGAGGCTGTCATATTTATTTCCTTTTAAAGAGACACTGAAGCAAAAAAATAATAATAATGATACGATTTGTATGTGTAGAACAGCTAAAAAATAAAACACTAGGAGCAGAGACATAAGTCTAGCACTGTTTCCAGTAAAGGAAGCATTAAGAAACTCCAGTTGTTATCTATGCAAAAGAGCCATTGAGCTCCACGACTTTCAAAGTCACAGAAAGCTCTGTCTTCTGAAGCTTTTTATCTCAACTGTCAGTTGTATTTTCTTTTTTTTTCTGCAGAGAAGGGTACAAAAGTACATTAGCCTGCTCTGTAAAATCATTTCGAATGCTGAGTAGTGTGTAAACTGCAAATATTAGAGAATGATGCAATGTTATAAAAAATCTATATAACAGAAAATAAAAATATGAGAATATTTTCTTTGCTACTAATGTTCCAGTAATTATCTGTACAACACAACCAATTCATTATATCATCTTTTTTTTTTCTGCTTCAGTGTCTCTTTAAGCAATACCAGTTGCCTGGCTATCCTGCTGATCCCTTTACCTCTAAAACTTTTAGGCTGGTTTCACACCAGGACGTTGCGTTTTAGGGGATTTTATGGTCGCATAATGTGCCCCTAACGCAACGCCTGGTGCTCTCTAAGGTGGACGTCAGAGTGAGCCGCGTTGTGCAGCTCACTCTGGCGTCCGTGATGCCGTGATGCGCACTCTTGGACGTATGCGGCATCACGTGGTCCCACCCGGCCAATCGCCGCACAGAGCGGCCGCTCCAGGAAGTAAACACTGCACGTCACAACGTGCAGTGAATATTAATTAGCCATGTGCCTGGCCGCTCTCCGCTCCTCCCCAACATTACAGCGCATGTGCAAGCAGTCTAACTTGGCTCTGCCGCTTATAAAGCACTGCATGCAGTACGTTCTGTTATGGCGCAGCGTTACTGAGTAACGCAATGTGGGCACTGTGAACAGCCCATTGATTTTTCATTGCTGTGTGGTGGGGTGCGTTACAGGCTGCTCTAACGTGCGCCTGTAACGTCCCACTGTGAAACCAGCCTTAGCCATAGACCCTGAACAAGCATAAGCAGATCAGGTGTTTCTGACAATATTGTCAGATCTGACAAGATTAGCTGCATGATTGTTTCTGGTGTTAGGTCTGGTGCACACCAGAGCGGTTCTGGAGCGTTTTTTAAAACGATTGCAGGGGGAAAACCGCTTGGCTAATGAAAGGGAATGGGCTGGTGCACACAAGAGCGGCTCGTTTTTTTCCACAAACGCAAACTCAGGGGCTGCAGCATTTTTTAGAATGTTAAAGTATAGGAAAGTGGAAAACTGCTCTGAAAAACGCTAGATCAGAGCAGTTTTCCAGGCATTTTTGTTACAGAAGCTGTTCAGTAACAGCTTTTACTGTAACAATATTTGTAATCTGCTACACAAAAACGCTCCAAACAATGCTAGGCATGTTTAGAAAACGTCTCTAACCATGCCTAGAATCACTCTGAAATCTGCTTCAAAAACCTCTTACGTTTTGCAGATCTGCTAGAGGTTTTTGGTGTGCACTGGGCCTTATTCAGACACTACTGCAGCCAAATAGACCTGCAGGGCTGCCAAGCAACTGGTATTGTTGAAAATGAAATACATACAGTGGCTTGCAAAAATATTCGGCCCCCTTGAAGTTTTCCACATTTTGTCACATTACTGCCACAAACATGAATCAATTTTATTGGAATTCCACATGAAGGACCAATACAAAGTGGTGTACAAGTGAGAAGTGGAACGAAAATCATACATGATTCCAAACATTTTTTACAAATCAATAACTGCAATCCGCAAATATGATTACATGCTGTACTTGCGAATTACAATGTGTAATTATGCATAGGCGTAATTTCTGGCCATCACTTATCTCGGTGCTTCCTTATGTAACATGCATGTGTGAAAATCTACCATGACTTACCTGACATTTGCAGGCATAGACCATCTCTTTCAGTCTGTAGCCCAGAGTTACAGATGAGAGGCAGACACCCCAGATTGTTATGAGTAAGGAAAGGATGACTATCCCATACAGAAATGTCTGTGCATAAAAGAGAGGAAATACAGGAGGTCAGGTACTACATGGCATTCATACTGATCTATTTATTAATGTGACATATCTCCAAGGTATGGAACACATTTGTTAGATTCACGCATGCAGCCAAACGTGCACCAGAGCTGTCACCATTAAAGCCAATGGCTCGCTCGTGAATCAAAAGTCTTCTGCATTCGTTCACGTTCTGTTTCCGTGTTTTAAAATGGAACAACTTTCTGCTTTTTCCGCATGATGTATGCGTCCTTAACCACTTGATGACCCACCCTTTACCCCCCCTTAAGGACCAACGCTGTTTTTAGTGATCTGTGCTAAGTGTGCTCTGCAGCCCCCAGCACAGATCAGGTAGCAGGCAGAGAGATCAGATTGCCCCCCCTTTTTTCCCCCCTATGGGGATGATGTGCAGGGGGGGTCTGATCTCTTCTGCCTGCCTGGGTGTTGCGGGGGGGGCACCTCAAAGCCCCCCTCCGCGGCGAAATTCCCCCTCCCTCTCCTACCTGCTCCCCCCCAGTGATCGGGGCTGCACAGGACGCTATCCGGCCTGTGCAGCCAGTGACAGGCTGTCCCCTGTCACATGGCGGCGATCCCCGGCCGCTGATTGGCCGGGGATCGCCGATCTGCCTTACGGCGCTGCTGTGCAGCAGCGCCGTACAATGTAAACAAAGGAGACATGTGTCTCCTACGTTTACATTTAGTCTGCAAGCCGCAATCAGCGGCTCGCAGGCTATTCACGGAAACCCGCTCCGTGATCTTACAGGAAACGGCCGCTCGCGCGAGCGGCCTTTCCTGATTAATTAGGGAGGCACCTGGCGACGCAGATCTGCGTCGCTGGTCCTCCAGCTACCACTTTGCCGCCGCACGGTATCAGTGTGCGGTCGGCAAGTGGTTAATTACATTATATATTTCACCACAATACAGAATATCGCTAACGAATGTGAAAAATAACGTACAGAAAACCGCGATCGCAGAGCGATAGAAACCAAACAGTGACCAGCACTATAAATAGAACAAACAAAGTCAAACAAAGAATCAGAAAAGCATATAGTAGTGTCACTGCAGTACTTTTTAAAGTTTATTTTGTATACACCATCTTAAAACATTTGTACATAAAAACATTTATGATTTTCAGTTCACTCACAGTCCACTCTTATATGAAAATGGTGAGTTGAAAATTATAATGAAAAAAAAAGTAAAGTTGTACGTTTATGATAGTGGTAAGACTTTCAGCCTAGGTGCACACATAGCAGAAACGCTAGCGTTGCGTAAAATGCTGCGTTTTTGCCGCTAATTAAAGTCTATGAGCTGCAGGAGAAAACAAATATAAAAAACGCATATGCGTTTTAGAAAATGCAGGTTTTGTTGCACAATATTCATGGACGCAGCAAAAACGCACATAATGAAAGTCAATGGGAATGCAATGGTATTTGTTTTTTATGCGTTTTCCATGCGTTCTTATATGCGTTTCCCCCCCCCTCTCCAATTTTTTTTATGTATTTCCGCTTCCTGTTGTCTTCCTAGTGATTTGCCTTAATGTAAATGTGAAAACGCATGAAAAACGCACACAAAAGGCATGTGCATTTTGTATATGCAAACCGCCAACGCATTAAAACGCACGCAAGACGCTTGAAAAACACATCCGTGGTAAAAAGTGCAAATGCAGCAAAAATGCGATAAAAATGGAGCAAAAACGCACACAACATTAACATAACACTTGATATAAAACGCAGAATTTCACGTTATGTTATGTGTGCACCCTGCCTTAAAGAGACACTGAAGCGAGACTAAATCTCGCTTCAGCTCTCATATATAGCAGGGGCACGTGTGCCCCTGCTAAAACACCGCTATCCCACGGCTAAACGGGGGTCCCTTCACCCCCAACCCACCCCCCGCAAAAGTTGGTCGGAAAATGGTCGCTGGTAATCTTCTTCCTGGAGGCAGGGCTAACGGCTGCAGCCCTGCCTCCAGTCGCTTCTATCAGACGCGCATCGCCGCCTCTCCCCCGCCCCTCTCAGTGAAGGAAGACTGAGAGGGGCGGGGGAGAGGCGGAGATACGCGCTGACAGACGCGCGTGGGGCAGGGCTGCGGCGGTTAGCCCTGCCCCAACCAGGAAGCGCTCCCCCGCATTACGGAGGGGGTTTGGGGGGACAGGGACCCCCGTTAAGCCGCGGGATAGCTGCGTTTTAGCAGGGGCACACGTGCCCCTGCTATATATGAGGTCTGAAGCGAGATCTATTCTCGCTTCAGACTCTCTTTAAGTAGGAATGATCAATGAGATGCAAATTATTTCTCCTTTTATTCTAATGTCACATAAATGTTCTGCAGCTTGAACTCGCACACACACAAAAAAATTGACAGGAAGATATTCTTGAATGGTCCAATTTCAAGCTGCATATAAATTTGAAGAGAAAATTATTTGCATCTCATGGAACTTCTCTATTCATAAGATCCTATTTACCAAACTAGGTGAATAAATGAGTAAAAATCTTCCCACATCATTGTAATGAAAGTAAAAAAAACATTTAAAATTTGCGATGTTTCTGGGTGGGTTTCAGATGTGCAATGGGTGTGAATTGCAGTTCTTCTTAAAGGAACATTAGCAAACCAAGTGTTCTAAAATGACAATGTACAAATAATGTCTAAGTAGCTGTGTAAACATTTCCTACTTTTCATGTTAAATATCAGAATCAAAAGCTTTAATTCATTGTGTGTAGGATTTAGTTGTATTGGAACCAAACATTCTTAAAAGGGGTGCCTGCTTCAGTGCACAGCCAGTGTTGTTTTTTTGCATATCAGAGGACTCTGCATATCAGAGTACAGAGTATTTTTCTCAGAAAGCAAACAAAATATGAAAAGCTGTGGAGTCACAGACAATTACAAATGTTTATAACAAGTTACACTTCCTTTGCTCTCTTCAGACACTTCAGTCAGAGACACAGGACACAGGCAGCTGCTGAGAGCTTTCTCTCACACACAGGGTGTCACGTACCTGTGTGATGCGTGAATCCTCTGTGTGGCCGGATGGGCACAGCCCTGGAGTCTAGGTGGGTGCACCCGAAGGCAACTGCTGAGTGTGTCCGGAAATCCGATTCAGGGTACAGGTACAACAGACAGTAAACATAGTCAGGGATAAGCCAGGAGTCCGTTAACAGGAAATCAGTCCGAAACAGGTAAGGTATAGGAACGTAAGTAAAACGGATAGTCAAAGGATTGCCAAGGATCAAAGCCAGGATATCAGTTCATAAGGGAAAGTCTCTTAGGACACAGGGAACAAGTACTCAGGAAACCTGATGCTCAGACAACTAGGCCTGAGACCAGGAAGTGCTTATAAAACATTATGCAGGAAGTGAGCTCACCTGCCCACAGGGATGCATAGCAGAAACCAGCCACTAGATGGTGCTGGAACGTCTAAAGGTCCTGGAAGGGTAAATATTTCTGTAATCAAGGTCCTGAGCTGATGGGTTGCCACGGGCAATCACTTGCTGAAGTGTGCCAAAGGGTTAGCAGATGCACTGTGAGGGAATTCCCCCTCCCCTCATTGTTCACTCTCCCATCAGATTAGAGCAGACTTTCCTTCAGTTAAAGTGAAAGGAATTTATTACAGTAAACAAAAGAGATAAGCAAGTGAAGTGTATACTTCATTATTTACCAGCACTTCAGGAACTCTCTCAATCCTATGGTCCTGAGCTGATGGTTTCCCCGGGCAACCACTTGCTAAGGTGTGACAGTACCCCCCTCATATGGCCCCCCTCCAGAAGCTCCCCTCCAGGTTTCTTGGGGAACTTAATGCGGAAGTCTTTACGAAGCTGGGAAGCATGCAAATCATTTTCAGGAGCACAAGAGCATTCTTCAGGACCATAGCCCTTCCAGTGTATAAGGTACTAGCCTCTGTGGAATCTAAAGCCCAGGATCTGCTCCACCTCGTACTCCTCTGTGGAGACTGGACCAGGGGGAGAAGTCTTTTTAGTATAACGGTTCAAGACAACCGGCTTGAGAAGGAAAACATGGAAAGAATTGTGGATCCAGAGGGAAGGAGGAAACTTGAGCTTATAGGTGACAGGATTAATGCGAGCCAGAACAGAAAAATGACCTATGTAATGAGGAGCAAGTTTGGCAGTGGGAACCTGGAGACGAATATGCATCGTTGAAAGCCAAACCTTTTCCCCAGGAGAAAACTGTGGGGCAGAAGTCCTCTTTTTGTCAGCCAATTTCTTATGGCGAGCAGATGCTTTGGCAAGAGCTTTTTGTGCAAGTTCCCAGACTTGCTGCAGATCAGCTCTGATAGAAGATGCAGCTGGAACATCAGACTTTGAAGAAACTGGAAGAGGTATCCTAAGAAGTCCATAAGTAATGAAAAAAGGACTGAGACCAGTGGACTCCAAGAAGTGATTGTTATGTGCAAACGCGGCCCAAAGAAGCAGATCAGTCCAGTTATCCTGTCGGAAAAATTAAGAAGCGTAGAAATTGTTCCAAGACTTGATTTTGGCCAGGTTCACATTAGCGTTTGCCAACGGAACCGGCCGTACGGTTCCGTGGTCCGTTCCGCTGAGCGGACGAAAAATGCTGCAGGACCCAATTTTCCGGACCATTTTGCTCAGCGGAATAGACACAGAAGGTTTTGCAGCTACATAGTAACACAAATAGAAAACTGACAGTTTACAGCACACTGGCTGTAAAAACTGACAATTTTTCCTGATCCTGATGGCCGGATCCTTACGGCCGGCTCCGCAGAAAAACGCTAATGTGAACCGGGCCTTACTCTTTCTGTTTGTTCATTGGACTAAGGGTGATATGCAGAAGAAAAGTTCACATTAACGTCCAGGAGATGACAAAGCCTTCCAGAAGGGAGGTGTAAATTGCACTCCTCTGTCAGACACATGTCGGGCGTTTTGTCAATGTTTGTATTAATCGTAAAAAAATAAATATAAAATCAAAAATGTAATGCTCCTGAAAAAAATGGGAGGAGCTAACAATACAAACACACGCCTAACTATATGAGTTCGTTTTTCGAGGTTTTACAGTACTGGTTTAAACATGTAAATAAACGTAGACCAACTTGTAAAAATATCAATTTAATATCAAATAAATATTACAATATCAAAACAATATAAAATTGCACTTTTGATTTAACACAAGACTCATAAGGTTATTTCTACAATGAGCTGGATTATACAATTTCAGTAAAACATCAAAATGTTATTATACTCATTTATCAATAAGCAAAAACTTAAACCAATAGCAGTCAATTCAAATACAATGCAGAGTTATGACTCATCAAATATGGCCACCGGCCATGTCAATCAATTTATCACAGGATTCCTGGAGACAAAATGGCTGCTATCAAAATCAAAAATGGCTGCTATTAAAAACAAGATGGCAGCTATCAAAAACAAAATGGCGGCTATCAAAATCAAAATGGCTGCTATTAAAATCAAAATGGCGCAGTCCAAAATCAAAATTGTGCAGTCAAAATAAAATGGCTGATGTCAGCTATACCATTCAATATGACAAATTTAGGATGACTCAGTGGATATAACGACTGGGCGTTGCCCCACAATGGATATGCAATTAACTATAAATGACAGGAATTTTCCCTCTGTCTGCACTTTAAGCTCCGCTGGCCTGTGTTACTACACAGAGCAAGCGGGTAACATATATATAATTTTGGAATAAAATATCTATTGAGTCATCCTAAACCTTGCTAGGCGTGGCCTGCACATACTGCGGCAAAATATCAAAATATCAATACTTGGAGGTAGCTTGAAATATCTAGCGCTTTTATCCAAAACAAGTTATGGCATTCACAGTCAGCGATTCTTGAACGATTGATTGTGTTTATCTAAAGAAAAAAAATTCCCACTGAATGGGTTTTATCAAATATATGGAAAGGGCAATTCCTGTGCACTGGAAGAGCCCACTCCCTTTGGCTATAAATGACTATAAACTAAGAAAGACAATTGTCAATAAATCAAAAGTTCAGATATTCGTGCTGTGATAAGCCATATGACTAAAAAGAAAAATTTATAACTGGGTTCAAGTATAGTCACCAAGATGGCCTCTGGGGCGTATTCCTTTAGGCGTGGCTGCTTGCGATCATTCAGATGGCATGGATCCCTAATGTTCTGGTCTGCTCAGATCTGCTGATGGTCTGATCATCCCTCATTGAATGACCCCTCTCATCTTATTCCCCTCACTACCTATGGTCCTGCCCAGGGGATTAAATCTTCCAGCCTATCACAAGGCAGTGGGAGTGATCAGTGGGAGTTTCCTATAACTAATCTTTAACCCAAGTGTACTACTGGATTTCATCCTCTGGAGGTGCTGTTGGCTAACTAATCGCATTTTTAAGGGGATATTTGACAAAAACTCAAAACATTGTGTTTTATTATTTATCACTCATAGTGGATAAATCAATGGTATAATTCCTCTATGGATGGCTGACCTTGATGGAATCACTGGTTATGTTTTATTACACAATGACAGTTTCTACCATATTTAAGATAGATTGGATTTGATCGAAAATCATAGTGCCATATTTAAAAATTACCATGGATTTCTCTTTATAACATCTTATAAATGTCAGCAGAGTTTTATACCTCTATCCATTAATTATTTTAATTGGAATTCATATTGTGCTATACCATGTTGATGTTTAGTGACTCATCCTAGCTTGGTCTATCTATTAACTAAGGAACCTGTTTTTCTCAGCTGACACTGTCTACCCTTCACAATGAGGACATCTGGCTTTACTTGGATTAAGGTGTAGTCATTCAACACAAAGGGGTTTGAGCAATTGCACACAAAAACTGGTTCATTTACAAACAAAAGCTAGTTAAGGTTTGTCTCTTTCATTATTTTCAGACTCCTCTTGTTTGGCAATTGTTTGTCCTAGCAAGGTAACTGTGTTACCTATTGTGCATAGCACATCAGCTGACTGCCTGTTATTCATAGCTAACCTCACCTTATAGCCACAGACAATGCAATTCAGCATTACAAGTTATATTAAAATAAGCCATATATATATTTCTAAATAATAAATGCACCTATGTTAACTAGAATCACCATATATTAAAAAGTCTTTGTCTTCTGTACCTTAGGGGAAGGAAATTAATTAGGTTTTATTTGTATTTGATCATGCGCAGTTCAGTTTATCGGAAAAACGTTATTTCGTCATATGGAAATCTCGACACATCCCCCTTTTTTTCATAATGTTTCACAAAGTGTGAACTTTCTGGAAATAACAACAAGGATTATTAAACGTTTTTTCGTTTGCTTCATTCCTGTGGGAACGCGTTGCGAACAAAACTTCATGTTTTGTATTGTAATCCAAGTTCAGAGGGAAATGGACTTTAAAACATTGTCTTCATCACATTGAAGTTCATGTTTCACGCTTCAAGAAAAATAAACTTGGCAAATGACACTCCGGCAGTAAACAAACAGGTTTCCTCTTGCTGCAAAGGTAGCAAACAGCGATTGTAACAGCGATAGACTGCTTTGGTCTTCGGCTTAAACAAAAGGATTTTCCGGATCTGCTTCAAGATTTGAACAACTCACTCCTGTGAGTATCTGGCGTGCAACAGGTATCAGACTTGCATCTCCATCAAATGGACCTCGTATACATCAGCTCGTCATTCAATGACACATCGCGGGTTTAGGCTCATCTGGACCCTCTACGATAGGAACATCTATCTGGTCATGATGAACTCCGCTGTATCCGGTAACATCACGGATGCTGAATCTGGCATCACTCGTGGCTCGGCACTCTTCCCCAAGATTAGGACTGCGTAAAGGATGGTAATCATCAGGTGGGGCATCTTTGCGCCGGTATGAAATCTTTGTGTCTAGTAGATATTAAATACATCATTAGGTATACCTGTCAGGAGAAAAATAATTTGTTAGCACACATTTCAAGATTGCTCAATTCTCTGTAGCTGTGAGCTAGGGTGACATATGCGCAGTTGATTAATATGCACCCATTTCTCAACAAAGTCATCCCCCTTTGGGATCTTAAAGAGAATCTGTATTGTTAAAATCGCACAAAAGTAAACATACCAGTGCGTTAGGGGACATCTCCTATTACCCTCTGTCACAATTTCGCCGCTCCCCGCCACATTAAAAGTGGTTAAAAACAGTTTTAAAAAGTTTGTTTATAAACAAACAAAATGGCCACCAAAACAGGAAGTAGGTTGATGTACAGTATGTCCACACATAGAAAATACATCCATACACAAGCAGGCTGTATACACCCTTCCTTTTGAATCTAAAGAGATCATTTGTGTGTTTCTTTCCCCCATGCACTGAAGTTTCAGGCTGCTCTTTTCTTCCTGCAAACAGCTTTGCCCTTGTCTGTAATTCCTCACTATGTGAAAGCCCAGCCAGCTCAGAGGACGATTTATCCAGCTTGTAAAAGATAAGAGAGAAGAGAGAAGCTGCTCTAATCTAAATAACACACAGGCAGTGTGCATAGAGGGGCCTGGAAGGGGGAGTTCATAGCAGAACCACAACACTGAAGAACTTGGCAGCCTTCCAGACACAGGCTGACAAGTCTGACAAGAGAGAGAGAAGTTGATTTATTACAGAGACTGTGATAGTACAAAGTGCTGCAGTAAGCCAGAACACATTAGAATAGCTTTTGGAACTTGTAGGATGATAAAAAACAGGATGCAATTTTTGTTACGGAGTCTCTTTAACCTTATAAACCACAGGAGACAATTTATCGGTAATTGGATATGGACCTTTCCATGAAGGGAGGAATTTCTTTTCCTTTACCTGGTCTCTGGCAAAATTATACAGATAAACTTTGTCATCAATCTGATACTCCTTTTGCGTAGTTTTGAGGTCATAGTACGTTTTCGTACTGACTGCGGCTTTTTCAATGTTTCTTTGAGCAAATGCGAATGCATGCTGGAGGTGCTTACGTAAGTTCTCCACGTATTGATGTGCAGTAGTCGCATTCATTAAAGTGAACCAGAGACGAAGCACCCTTGTGTATTTTACCATAGAAATCAGTGGGAACATTAGAGAAAACATTTACCATGCTCTCTGTTCCATCCTCACTGCTAAAAGTGTCTGTTATCTAGCTGAGATAAGAATCCCGGACTGAGCATTGAGTCTGGCTTTGATATAATGACTCAGCTATAATGATTCCTGAGCAAAGCCAGCAGGGGGCAGGCTTGGACTTGAAGACAGCAAAGAACACAGTCTCAGCTATAATCATTCTGTAGCAAAGCCAGACCGACTGCTTAGTCGGGATTCTTATCTTAGAGGTGATAACAGGCAAATTAAACAGAGAACAATGTAACAAAGAGCAGATTAGGTGTTTACTGTCATGTTCCCACTGATTTATAAGGTAAAATACATGAGGTTGCTTCATCTCTGGTTCTCTTTAAGTTGTGATCTGAGGTCTTGTAAAGCAAATGCTGGGGTAACACCATCTTTCTACCTGTGAGCATCTCAAATGGAGAAAGTTTGGTTGTTGCGCTTGGAGTAGCTCTAATAGCCATAAGAACTAGTGGCAGCTTGACGTCCCAGTCTTTACCTGATTCGCTAACAAATTTTTTCAGGATATTTACAATAGATTGATTGTAACGCTCCACTCCACCACTAGAGGCTGGTCGGTAAGCTATGTGGAGCTTTCGTTTTACCCCTAGGATTTCCCACATTTTGGTCATTACTTCACTGGTGAAGTGACTTCCGCGATCGGATTCGATGCGCTGGGGAAGACCAAATCGGGAAAATATGTGGTTAATGAGCAGTGATGCGCACACACTAGAACTGCATGTTTTACTTGGTAGACATTCTACCCACTTAGTAAATAAACACGTTACAGTCAACATGTATCGATTTCCTTTTGAGGACGTTGTTACTGGTCCAATGAAATCTATCTGGATGTCTGACCATGGCATGGCTATGCCTCTTTTCATCAGCGGTGCCCTGTGAGTGGGACCTTGTGGCTGGAATTGAGGGCATATCAAGCACCCTTGGCAATATGTCCTGACATCCTGTAACATGTGTGGCCAGTAAGCGTAGTCCCTTAATAACTCATACGTTATTTTCTCTCCTCGATGACCAGCAGTCGGGGCATCATGAGCATGTTGCAACATCAGACCCCGATATGCTGCGGGTACTACCCATTGCGTAATACCGTTTTTCAAGGTTCGTATTAGCAATCCATCCTGTAATGAAAATTGTGACACACCTTTCATCAGAATACGTAATTCTTCGTTGTCACTGCAGTCTTCCACGGTGATGGGATAATCCTGTGGACTTTCAATATGTTTATAAAACAAACCAATAATGGGATCCCCCTTTTGGCTTGTAATGAGATCCTCACTAGGAGAATCTTGATTCCACATTGCCACACTGGGTTGAGACTCTTTTTGGGCCTGCCCCCTAGTGGTGACATTTACTTCGATAGTTCCCATGAGGTCATTGATATCGAAGATCTCACCATCAATGGCCGCTTTCTTAGCGAGGGAATCTGCTAAATCGTTCCCATCTTTATCAGCGCCAGGGTGTTTTGAATGACCCCTTACCTTTTTCCAATAAATGGTAAGACCGTGGGTATTAACAAGCTCATCGATTTTACAGAACAATTTACCATGTTTGACTGGCTTTTTGTTACTCCTTGTCATGCTAGTTCTTTTCCAACTGGGAAAATATTCCACAAAACTGTTCCGAACATATTCAGAATCTGTTATCAAAACAAACTCCTTAAGATCATGTTCGATAGCCATTTGTATAGCTTTATACACGGCAGCAAGTTCTGCGACCTGGCTACTTTTGGGACCAATTTTGTATCCCGCAGATATCTCTGGGAATATGTTATTCCATACGATACCGATACCTGCAACCAGCATCTTTTCATCTCCTTCTGTGTGAAAAGAACAGCCGTCCACATATGCACATGGTAGTGATTTGCAGTACTCTTCTTCATAGGATTTATATGGAGATAAAGATTGCTCTTCCAGAAAATCATTTTCTGGTGTCTCATCTTTACGTTCCACATGGGTGCAATCATGGAGTTCAGCTAATCCTTGAGCAACTGGGTTTTTAGTATCGTGTTTATATTTGATTTCCAATGGCCATCCCATTAGGGACATTGTCCATGCAGTTATCCTGCTGTTTGACAGGTTCCCTTCTTTTATTTGATCACTTTGTAAATATTGTAGTGATTGGTGTGCAGTTTCTACAATGATCTTTTCCCCTTGAATAAAACTTCTGAAATATTGCAAAGCCCACACAGTTGCTAATAATGCCTTCTCGCAATTATTAAATTTGATTTCAACTGGTGATAGTGATTTACTGGCATAAGCAATTATTTTATTCAGTCTTTCTTGCTTTTGGAAAAGAACTGCACTTACACTCTTGTCGGTAAAACCTGTTTCAACATAGAAGGGTTTACCACCTTCAGGATAAGCAAGGCATGGGGCCTGTATGAGTTTTGTTTTAAGCTCAGATACAGCTTGTTCATGGCACTCATTCCATTCCCATTGTACTCCTTTCTTTAGCAGCTGCAATAGCAGTTTTGTAATCTCAGCATAGTTATCTATGAACTTGCGAGAATAATTCATCATCCCCAGGAATGATCTCAGTTCCTTGAGATTTGTGGGGGACCTTGTATTTTTGATTGCTTCTACTTTCTTTTTCTGTGGATTAATTCCTTCTGCAGTAATTTCATGTCCTAGGAAATTTACCTTAGATCGGCACCATTGAGCTTTCTGTAGGGAAAGCTTAACACCTGCTTCTTTTAGCTGATTTAATACATATCTCAACTCTGAAATATGTTCCTCAAAGATTGTACTTTTTATAAGGATATCATCGACATAAGTTAGGGTACCTCGTTCAGCTGCATCAGGCATTGCTTTGTGCATGAACACAGCAAATTCGTGGCCTGCGTTGATGTATCCGAAAGGCGTACGGGTCCACGCAAATTGTCTATTACCGAACGTAAATGCCAGTTTGTATTGATCCCTTTCATCCACTTTAATTGTCCAATATCCTTGTGCGCAGTCAAGGGCTGTGAATATTTTAGATCCCTGGATTTGCGCCAAGCATTGGTCAATGTATGGTACGGGCCAACCAGACATGTAGACACGTTTGTTTAACTGTCTCAAGTCTGAGCATAGATGGAACTGACCATTTGGTTTAAGAACTCCGAGTACTGGATGATTGAAGGAACTGTGTACTGGTCGGATAATACCTTTCTTTTCCAGGTTCTTAACGATTTCCGATAGTGACTCGTAGGCTGCTAATGGAAGTCGATATTGTTTGATAAACACAGGGGGTGCATCTGGATCAGTCAGGATTCTCGTAACATGTAGGTTAGTTTCCCCACAGTCATAAGAGTCCTTGGCAAACATGTCCTGGAAATCCCAGAATAGTTGCCTTAGCTGCTGTCGTTCTGATTCATTAGAACATCCATCAGCTATAGAGAGTTGTTCTTCTACCCGTTCCTGAAATTCTGGGAAAATCTCAGGTTGACCTACCTCATAAGCTTCTTCAAGCCTATTAGTTAAGTCATTTGGGGTGTAACATGCTTGATCCTTACCCTGCTGGAGTGATTGATACTCACTTTCATTGATCTCATGGTTAAAAATCAATGATGTTTCCTCGACATGACATGTACCTTCCTCAGAACTGAAAGGATAAATAGAGTGTATGCTGAATAATCCTTCAGGTGTTGAGAAATATTGTTGGTCCACTATTTGTTCTTCTGTCAAATATTCATCAGGTATTAATCCAATGACTTCATTTTGGAATCCAAAAGTATAATATTCTGAGTCAATGGCTAAGCCAATCATTGTATCCTCCTGTAACGTGATACTATGAGGGTTCATGTTTTGCATGACCATATATAATGGTTCCTGATGAATATTTATTAGGGGAATTGGTTTTACCTTTAACCCCAATTGTTGCATCCGATTGGATAGACAAATCAATGCATCTGCATTTCTCATCTTTTGACCCTTCTTTACTCGAATGGGTAAAAGAAATGATTTGCAACCTTCAGGGATTTTTACTTTTTCAGCGACAGTGATATCCACTGCATATGGTATTCGCTGTCCCCATCTCAAGGCTTGTTCTCTATCCTGGAATTCCTCTGGGTTTCCGGATAATCTGGACCACAGAATATCATTGACCAGATCAACCTGTATGGCAAATCGGTGAATAATGTCGTTTCCTAAGTACATTTGGTACTGTGGTTCCTTTAACACACTGAAGACATGTTTTGCAGATTTGTTTCCTAGAGACACAGATAAGATGCATTTTGCAATCACATTATGACTCTGGTTATCGTTATCCAGATCGTGGATCCATTCCTGTCTGGAAATGAATTTGATTATCTGAGGGTCTGTAACCTGCTTCAGCAGTCCTAGGCTTATGTAGCTGGCCTCAGGTTTGAGATCCAACTTGGCATATTTTACCCGAGCAATATTATTTACCTGCACGGGAACCAGCACAGTATCATTGATTTTCTCGATTTCAACCAATGCCTGTGTATGGCTGGTTATGCCTGCCACTTCCTGACTTCCCCCTTTAAGGGAAATAGTTAGTACATCATCCTCCAGAATTATTTTATCAATTTTATCCTTTTGGATATTTATGATATGGAAAGATGTATCAATATTTTGTTCGGGTTTACCGTTTTTCAGGATAGTGACTTCTGGTATCTGACTGTTTCGGAAATGGATTTCAACAGAGTTAGGCCTTTCCTCAATCATATGGCAGCTGCGTTACGACTGTGCATTGCTGGAGCGCTCAAAATCAATTGGAGTATTGACTTGAGCCCATATTGCTTCATTAATGAAGTCAATTATGGAATTTAGTCGTTTGAGCAGATCGATTCCAATGATCAATCTATCATATGGAAGATCAACAATCAAAGTTGGATGTTTAATGACCTTTTTACCGATCTTGTATGTCAGCCAGGATGTGCCTTTTACTTGTAAACTATTACCACCAACGCTTATCAGCGTACCGTCAAAGGCTTTTAATCTTGGCTTCCTTTGTGATGAATCCAAGATCTGCTGGTAATAGTTAAAAGACAGAATAGTAACCTGGGAACCGGTATCCAGTAAACCTGGGATCGGTCCGATACATCCATCTTGTAGATGGGTATCGATAAAATACCGGCCATCTACCTGTTCAAGATTGCAAAGAAAATTGGAATGTTTTTCCATTTGTTGTTTCAGAGAATTATCTCTCTGCAGCGTCAGGGTATTAGGAATTTGTTCCTCCTGATTCCGCCTGCAAGGCATTTGGGTTCCCATGGATTCTACCAATGGGACAATCTGAACAGAGGGTACTTCACGCTCTGGCTCAAATGACATAATATCACCCATTTGTGGTGAAATATCAAGAACATTAGACTTCCCTTCCTCGACCTGGGGTAGGTCGGTACATTGCACATCATTTTCATTACTCGTATTTAGTACTGCCATATCCATTTCCGTACAGTGATTTATCTCGGTTTCCTTTAGTTGGCAGAGCTGGGCCCTGCCTCCCCAGCTAAAAAATCCTCATGCTGTCTTCCTGCAGATCCCTGAGCCAACTTACCCATCATGTCACTTAGTTTGTTCACTTGATCGACAAGCTGATCAAACCTGTTAGGTCGGCGAGGGTTCTGGTTCCGGGGATCATTTCTGTTCCCTGCGGGTGATCCACTCCTAGGTGAGTTAGGTGGTGATCTACCCCTAGGTGAATTAGGTGGGCCCTGTCTCCTTTCCCACTGCTGCCTGGGTCGGTTATCCCACCGTCTATATCCTTGGGGACGCCTGTACCCCTGGGGTTCTCTCAGAGGCGTAGCTAGGGTTTTCAGCGCCCGGGGACAAAGACTATTAATGCGCCCCCTAAGGTGAAGGTTCGTGACCAAATGTGGGCGTGGTTATGGGTGCTCCACATTTGGTCACGCCCCTTCAAATGTACATGGAGGTTAGCAGGCTCACGCTCACCCACCCTCCCTCAGTATGTACCTTCCAGCATGTTCCAAGACAAATTCAGCAATCATGAGCCCCCCCCCCCCATCAAGACAAATTCCGCAATCATGAGCAAACATGAGGCCCCCAACATGACCAACTCAGCAATCATGAGGCCCCCAACAAGACAAATTTAGCAATCCTGAGGCCCCCAACAAGACAAATTCAGCAATCATGAGGCCCCTAACAAGACAAATTCAGCAATCATGAGGCCCCTAACAAGACAAATTCAGCGATCTTGAGGCCCCCAACAAATCATGAGGCCCCCAACAGGACAAATTCAGTAACTATGAGGCCCCCAACAAGACAAATTTAGCAGTCATGAGGCACATAAATAGACAGCATTTCACATAAATAGGCAGAATGCCCCCTTAATATGGTAGACACCTCTCACCTGGCAGCAGTTCCAGAAAATACACTCAATCTGACAGCAGTGGTTCCCCAAAAATAGGTAGCCCCAGGTCTATAGGTGTCCCCAGAATAGGTGGCCAGCGGTATAGATGTCCCCAGAACTGGTAGCCAGGGGTAGAGATGTCCCCAGAACAGGTAGCCAGGGGTATATGTGCCCAGTATATGTAGGCAGGAGTATGTGTCCCCAGTATATGTAGCCAGAGGTATATGTGCCCAGTATATGTAGCCAGGGGTATATATGCCCAGTATATGTAGCCAGGGGTATATGTACCCAGTATATGTAGTTAGGGGTATAATGTGCCCAGTATATGTAGGCAGGGGTATATGTGCCCAGAGTAGGTAGCCAGGGGTATATGTGCCCAGAGTAGGTAGCCAGGGGTATATGTGCCCAGAGTAGGTAGCCAGGGGTATATGCCCAGTATATGTAGTTAGGGGTATATGTGCCCAATATACGTAGCCAGGGGTATATGTGCCCAGAGTAGGTAGCCAGGGGTATGTGCCCAGAGTAGGTAGCCAGGGGTATATGTACCCAGAGTAGGTAGCCAGGGGTATATGTGCCCAGAGTAGGTAGCCAGGGGTATATGCCCAGTATATGTAGACAGGGGTATATGTGCCCAGAGTAGGTAGCCAGGGGTATATGCCCAGTATATGTAGGCAGGGGTATATGTGCCCAGAGTAGGTAGCCAGGGGTATATGTGCCCAGAGTAGGTAGCCAGGGGTATATGTCCAGTATATGTAGGCAGGGGTATATGTGCCCAGAGTAGGTAGCCAGGGGTATATGCCCAGTATATGTAGTTAGGGGTATATGTGCCCAATATATGAAGCCAGGGGTATATGTGCCCAGAGTAGGTAGCCAGGGGTATGTACCCAGAGTAGGTAGCCAGGGGTATATGTGCCCAGAGTAGGTAGCCAGGGGTATATGTGCCCAGAGTAGGTAGCCAGGGGTATATGCCCAGTATATGTAGGCAGGGGTATATGTGCCCAGAGTAGGTAGCCAGGGGTATATGCCCAGTATATGTAGTTAGGGGTATATGTGCCCAATATATGTAGCCAGGGGTATATGTGCCCAGAGTAGGTAGCCAGGGGTATGTGCCCAGAGTAGGTAGCCAGGGGTATATGTGCCCAGAGTAGGTAGCCAGGGGTATATGTGCCCAGAGTAGGTAGCCAGGGGTATATGCCCAGTATATGTAGGCAGGGGTATATGTGCCCAGAGTAGGTAGCCAGGGGTATATGTGCCCAGAGTAGGTAGCCAGGGGTATATGTGCCCAGAGTAGGTAGCCAGGGGTATATGTGCCCAGAGTAGGTAGCCAGGGGTATATGCCCAGTATATGTAGGCAGGGGTATATGTGCCCAGAGTAGGTAGCCAGGGGTATATGTGCCCAGAGTAGGTAGCCAGGGGTATATGTGCCCAGAGTAGGTAGCCAGGGGTATATGTGCCCAGAGTAGGTAGCCAGGGGTATATGTGCCCAGAGTAGGTAGCCAGGGGTATATGTGCCCAGAGTAGGTAGCCAGGGGTATATGTGCCCAGAGTAGGTAGCCAGGTCAGGTGTCCCCCTCCCCAGCAGGAGGGGAGCAGCGCAGAGAAGAGCTGCTCTCCCTTCCTCGCTCTCCCCTCCAATGTCCGGGTGGCTGGCAGCGGCGGGCGGAACTTACCTCCGTCTCGTCGCAGCGCCAGATGGATCTGCCACTACTCTGGTCTGGTCCAGACCAGAGCAGCGGCTGCGCACCCGAACTTCCGGCCGGCGCTGGAGCGAGACGGAGGTGAGTTCCGCCCGCCGCTGCCAGCCACCCGGACATTGGAGGGGACAGCGAGGAAGGGAGAGAGCACCTAAGGTGAGGGAAGGAGGGGGGAGATGGCCCCCCTTCCCCACCGTCCGCACAGCTCTCCCTCTTCTCTGCGCTGCTCCCCTCACCCGCCGAAAACAAAACAAAAAAAACCCCCGCAGCTCAGCCAGGCGGAGGGCGCCCTTGGGGACCAGGCGCCCCGGGGCACTTGTCCTACCCCGACCCCCCCTAGCTCCGCGCCTGGGTTCTCTATATCCCTGGTAACCTCTGTACCCCTGGCTACCCTGGTTTCCTTGGTAACCCTGGTATCCTTGATACCTGCGATTAAACCGAGGACGGTAGTCCTGGTTTCCAGAGCCTGAGCTATCCCTATCTGACCCTTTAGGATTTGGGGGCCTATTTTGATTTGGATTTTGTTGCTGTCTTTGGCCCTGCTGGATAGGTACTTTTGCAGGAGGTATTTTCTTCTGCTGGGATTCAAGGTTTAGGTCCGCTTTCACTTTGGTTTCTTCTACTCTGCGCTCTGGGTACTTTTTGTTGTTTCTCCCACTTACATTGGAACTCCCACTGATGTTGAACAGCAGTGTCGCTGAGGTAACCATTTTCTCTAGGGAGTTTCCGAAGTCTAACTCATTGGCCATGCTTAACTTTATTTGGGTAGGCAATGCATCGTAATATGCCTGTTTAAAATCAAGAGACTCTCAGTTAGGATTCCGATATGCTAAACTGTAAGAGTTTTTTAGCACGGAAAGGAATTCTCGGGGGCTCTGATCGGGTCGACAAGTAAGTCGATACACATCTCGTTTAGCTTCTGAGTTAATGCGATACGGCCCAAACTCAAGTTTCACTTCGTGTGAAACTGCTTGCCATCTAATGATACCCCGCTCCTTAAATGAAGTGAAATAGTGGCAGTATCTATCATCAAAAACCCATGGGAGAAATCTGATTCTGTCTGCTTCAGACAGATTTAAAGAGTCCATAGTGGATTCATACAACTCCATGTGGGATGCTATTTGCGCTGAACCCTTTTTAGTGAACTTTGGCACAGCGGTGTTTAAGAATTTTATGATGCTGGCCAAGCTCTGTTTTTCTTGGGGGTACTGATTATTTCCCCTATTTGAATCCCCTTTATACGTACCTTTCCCCCTTCTTGGGATAGGGCTGGATTCTCGCTTTCTTTCATCAGCCTCAAATTCATCTGAATCAATATCAGCAAGGGAGTCGTTACCTTTATGGGAATCGTCATACCTAGGGGCCCTCATTTGCATATCTCTCTCTGGAGAGGAATCCAAATGTCGATCTTTAGGGACCCTTGTACTGTCATCTATCATGGTATTCATAGTTTTACATACCGCCTCCATACGATCCAACATGCCTTGCCATTTTGGGTCATATGGAGTGAGTACTGGCGGGCAAGGGCTGGATGATCTATCGAATCTACCTGCCTGTTTGATTTTGAAGTACTGCTGTTGTAGTTCTTCAAAATCCTGTTTAAGTCTGTGATGTGCTTCACGATTTCGTTCAGCGTCTTTTTCCAGACTTTTGATCGCTGCTTCCCTGTCTGACACATCAATCATCAATTGGTCTCTATCAGCCCTCATAACCTGAATACTTGATTCCATATCATGTAACTGAGAGGTCAACGATTGGACGTTTTCCTCCGTTTCTTGCAATTGAGATCTCCACTGTACAATGTCTTTTTTTCTAGATTGTGAAAGGATATTTACTTCTAATAACCCATATAACACAGGAGGTAGGGAACCTAACAACCTTTTCTTCAGATCGGATTCTGAAGTTATTGTGGTCATACATGATAGATAATGATCAAATGTACCTTGAGACTTAAATATACAATCAATTTCCTGTCTGATACATTTCCTCATTTTGTCTATCCAGTCATCTACTTCCTCATTATATTTTAGCTGTATAAATATGAATTCAGTAATCTTCCGGAATAACCGTTCCATCTGGAGTCCTGAATCATTATCTGCAGCATTCATGATTCAACAGCCAATGCAATAAAATCAGCTCAATAAAACGTTTTTACACTGTTTAAACCAGTAAGGGAAAGTAAACGAATCTCGCTGGGGCCTCCAATCTTATGTCGGGCGTTTTGTCAATGTTTGTATTAATCGTAAAAAAATAAATATAAAATCAAAAATGTAATGCTCCTGAAAAAAATGGGAGGAGCTAACAATACAAACACACGCCTAACTATATGAGTTCGTTTTTCGAGGTTTTACAGTACTGGTTTAAACATGTAAATAAACGTAGACCAACTTGTAAAAATATCAATTCAATATCAAATAAATATTACAATATCAAAACAATATAAAATTGCACTTTTGATTTAACACAAGACTCATAAGGTTATTTCTACAATGAGCTGGATTATACAATTTCAGTAAAACATCAAAATGTTATTATACTCATTTATCAATAAGCAAAAACTTAAACCAATAGCAGTCAATTCAAATACAATGCAGAGTTATGACTCATCAAATATGGCCACCGGCCATGTCAATCAATTTATCACAGGATTCCTGGAGACAAAATGGCTGCTATCAAAATCAAAAATGGCTGCTATTAAAAACAAGATGGCAGCTATCAAAAACAAAATGGCGGCTATCAAAATCAAAATGGCTGCTATTAAAATCAAAATGGCACAGTCCAAAATCAAAATTGCGCAGTCAAAATAAAATGGCTGATGTCAGCTATACCATTCAATATGACAAATTTAGGATGACTCAGTGGATATAACGACTGGGCGTTGCCCCACAATGGATATGCAATTAACTATAAATGACAGGAATTTTCCCTCTGTCTGCACTCTAACCTCCGCTGGCCTGTGTTACTACACAGAGCAAGCGGGTAACATATATATAATTTTGGAATAAAATATCTATTGAGTCATCCTAAACCTTGCTAGGCGTGGCCTGCACATACTGCGGCAAAATATCAAAATATCAATACTTGGAGGTAGCTTGAAATATCTAGCGCTTTTATCCAAAACAAGTTATGGCATTCACAGTCAGCGATTCTTGAACGATTGATTGTGTTTATCTAAAGAAAAAAAATTCCCACTGAATGGGTTTTATCAAATATATGGAAAGGGCAATTCCTGTGCACTGGAAGAGCCCACTCCCTTTGGCTATAAATGACTATAAACTAAGAAAGACAATTGTCAATAAATCAAAAGTTCAGATATTCGTGCTGTGATAAGCCATATGACTAAAAAGAAAAATTTATAACTGGGTTCAAGTATAGTCACCAAGATGGCCTCTGGGGCGTATTCCTTTAGGCGTGGCTGCTTGCGATCATTCAGATGGCATGGATCCCTAATGTTCTGGTCTGCTCAGATCTGCTGATGGTCTGATCATCCCTCATTGAATGACCCCTCTCATCTTATTCCCCTCACTACCTATGGTCCTGCCCAGGGGATTAAATCTTCCAGCCTATCACAAGGCAGTGGGAGTGATCAGTGGGAGTTTCCTATAACTAATCTTTAACCCAAGTGTACTACTGGATTTCATCCTCTGGAGGTGCTGTTGGCTAACTAATCGCATTTTTAAGGGGATATTTGACAAAAACTCAAAACATTGTGTTTTATTATTTATCACTCATAGTGGATAAATCAATGGTATAATTCCTCTATGGATGGCTGACCTTGATGGAATCACTGGTTATGTTTTATTACACAATGACAGTTTCTACCATATTTAAGATAGATTGGATTTGATCGAAAATCATAGTGCCATATTTAAAAATTACCATGGATTTCTCTTTATAACATCTTATAAATGTCAGCAGAGTTTTATACCTCTATCCATTAATTATTTTAATTGGAATTCATATTGTGCTATACCATGTTGATGTTTAGTGACTCATCCTAGCTTGGTCTATCTATTAACTAAGGAACCTGTTTTTCTCAGCTGACACTGTCTACCCTTCACAATGAGGACATCTGGCTTTACTTGGATTAAGGTGTAGTCATTCAACACAAAGGGGTTTGAGCAATTGCACACAAAAACTGGTTCATTTACAAACAAAAGCTAGTTAAGGTTTGTCTCTTTCATTATTTTCAGACTCCTCTTGTTTGGCAATTGTTTGTCCTAGCAAGGTAACTGTGTTACCTATTGTGCATAGCACATCAGCTGACTGCCTGTTATTCATAGCTAACCTCACCTTATAGCCACAGACAATGCAATTCAGCATTACAAGTTATATTAAAATAAGCCATATATATATTTCTAAATAATAAATGCACCTATGTTAACTAGAATCACCATATATTAAAAAAGTCTTTGTCTTCTGTACCTTAGGGGAAGGAAATTAATTAGGTTTTATTTGTATTTGATCATGCGCAGTTCAGTTTATCGGAAAAACGTTATTTCGTCATATGGAAATCTCGACACACATTATATGCTGGAAGGCCATGAAGTCGAAAAAACTCATGAAAAAAAGATTTTAGCCATTTCTGGAGCAGAAGGTAACTGTTTCAAAGGGACAAAATGAGCCATTTTAGAAAATCGATCTACTACCACCCAGACTACCGAGTGACCATTGGAAGGTGGTAGATCAGTGATAAAGTCTATTGAAATATGAGTCCAAGGTACTTCTGGACTAGGCAGAGGGAGCAAAGGACCAGAAAGGTGCCCTCCTAGGAGTCTTATTCTGGGCACACAGGGAGCAATCAGAAATATAATCATTAACATCTTGTTTTAGAGAAGGTCACCAATAACTGCGGGATATGAACTCAGAAGTCCTGCGGACACCTAGGTGACCCACCAGTTTGGAAGTATGTCCCCAGGACAAGTTACGTTGCCGTAAGGACTTCGGAACAAAAGTCTTACCCGGAGGTACTTGATTGACATGGACTGGGGCAGCAGGCACAATTTCGAGATGGTTCGATAATGTGTGCAGGTGCGGATTCTAGATCCTCAGTGTCAAAGGACCGGGACAGAGCATCTGCTTTGGTGTTCTTAGAACCAGGATGGTAGGTGAGCGTGAAGTCAAACCTGGAAAAGTACAGTGCCCATCTGGCTTGGCGAGCATTAAGTCTCTGAGCTGACTGGAGGTATTGCAGATTCTTGTGGTCAGTGTAAATGGTCACAGGAAAGCAGGCCCCATCAAGTAGGTGGCACACTCTTCCAAGGCCAACTTCACTGCCAATAGTTCACAATCTCCTATGGAGTAATTCTTCTCTGCAGGAGCAAATTTTTTAGAAAAGAAGCCGAAGGGGCGAAACTCACCAGAAGCACTTTTCTGGGAAAGCACAGCTCCAACTCCAACAGCTGATGCATCAACTTCAAGGAATAAGGGTTGAGTTGTGTCTGGATGCTGTAGGATAGGTGCAGCTGAAAAAGCTTCCTTTGAACAACTATAGTGTTGCTCGGATACTTCTTTTTGAAATCAGAATTGATCCGGATCCGGATAGCTAGAAATCCGGATCCGATCGGATATCCGAATTCAAACCGTTCAGGTATCCGAGTCGATCCGGATATCTGAACCCATTATCCGGGTAAATCCGGATATCCGGATTAAAAATCGGAAATGGCCTTTAAATTGCTTCCAAAACATCTTTTATAGTAAATGATGCATGAAGCATCTTGTTTTTTTTTTTTAAAAAACAGAAATGGTTTATGTGGGGAGGTATAATAATAAGAAAAAGAAATGGCTGTAAATTAACATCAGGAGGTTCCAGACAGCGGTTGTGAAGCCCACATTATGTCCAATACACAACTGGGACATCAAAGTTTTTAGCCCAGACATCTCAAAAAATTATATATTTTTTTTTCAACAAAATACAGGTATTGTAGTGGCTTAATAGCTGGTGGCATACTGGCAGCAGAAGATTTGTTCTGTGTGGCTGGCGGTGGGTAAGAAAGACTGACACAGCAGGAGGAGTAGGAAGATGCAGTGGCATAATAGCTGGTGGCAGTGGCAGACTGGCAGCAGAAGATATAGTTGTGTGTGGACCCTGGCGGTGGGTAACACAGACAGCAGCAGCAGGAGGAGGAGGTAGATGCAGCTATTGATAGTGTTGTGAGAAGTAGTGCCGGCTGGGGATTGGCCAATCCGGCGCTACACACTGCAGGAGCGCATGCATCTGGTTCCCCTACTGCACTAATGAGTATTGGAGGAGCTGGCAGGACATGGCCCGTGCAAGCAAGCCGCTCAGCTGGCGGATGGGACGGCTGCCAGGAGGCTGAGCCCTGACGAGGAAGGACTCGCTCAAAAGGGTCTGGTGGTGTTTCTTGCTTGCACGGGAAGTGGAGGAGGGAACAGAGGAGACCACTGAGGACTGGTTGCCCGCTGGGGCCGACATGATGACCGACGAGTCCCCATGCCCTGCTGGGCGGCTCCTGCTGCTCCTGCGAACAGGAGTGCTGGTGGTGGTGGAGGTCTCTGTTGTAGAGCTGGTGGTGTCCTGCTCATCCATCATCAGCTGCATCACAGGCTCAGCTTCTTTCTCCTCCAATTTGCGCCGCCGATCCTGCTGGAAAATGGCCACTACACGCTGCTGCGCCTCTGCAGCGTGACTCCCCGGAACAGCTGGATGGCTAGTGGCGGAATGGACACTGACGTGGCAGAACTGCTGACGGTGGCGGCAATGTTGCTCCCTCTCCTCTTGGCCTTGCATGCCCTTCCCCGGCTGCCAGTGCCAGTAGACATAGTACAAGATATGTGACAATGTCACCAGATGATGTGGGGTACGTGTACTTTATTAAAATCGGGGTTGGACTTTAAAGAAAATCAGCATAGAGTGACAGACATCAGAGGAGAAGACACACTGACACTGCTCAGCAAAGCAGCACTGCAGTAATTTATAGTAAGCTAACACAGAACTACTCTAACAACTAACTAGCACTGCAGTACTAACTACACAATAACATAGTAATCCTATTCCCTAACCTATACTGAAGCTAAGGCTAATAGCAGGCCAGCAGCAGGCCTGGCCTGCGCGCACACAGGACCTAACTAGCAGCTGCTGCAGCACAGAGTCTGACTGTCACTGACTGAAATCAAACAATTACACAAGCTAGCTAACTAAAAAACAATAAAATAATAGTGTAGTACAGGTGTTTATCGCACTCAAAATGCTAGGTTTTTAACTGTAATACAGCACTTGCATAGCCAACGCCACTGGAGATGTCACTCAATGAGCAGTCACAAGCAAGGACGAGATTTCTCATAATGGCACCCGCCTTATATACAGGAGGGGCTGGCCCTCTGTGATTGGTTGCTAGGGCGTTGGCTGGGAGCCCTCTGATTGGCTCAATGATGTCATGGACATCATCTCCATGGTTACACTATCCAGATTCGGATACCCAATCTAAGCATCCGATCGGATTCCGGATTCCAAATAGGTATCCGAGTTAGCTCGGATAGTGCATTCCGGATTTACCCAGCTATCCGGAATCCGGATCCGAGGTCGGATACCGAAAAAAGTTCAATAATCCGGATATCCAGAATCCGGATGAGCATGCCTGCAAGTAAAGGCCTGTATAGCTTCTGGTGACCAGGACTTGCAGTTGTTGTCCTTTTTGGTGAGAGCTGTAAGTGGAGCTACAATGGAAGAGTAATCCTTGATAATTTGGCAGTTCTCTGCTGCTTTATAAAGCCTGCAGGCTGCTTATAAGCCAATGAGAAGTGCACACATAATACACCTAGCTTGCAGTGATAATCAAGCAGAAGCTGAGCAAGTCAGCCAATTAGTTGGAGAGGGCTTCAGTTGCATATAGACAATGGCTATATGACCAGCAGGGGGCACCAGCGTGCAGGATATTCCCTCTCATCTGCCCCCCTCCTAACTGTTTGGGAGTGAGTTTCTCCAATTGTGTGTTAGATAAGAATATAATCAAGGTAAACAACAACACCTTTGTATAACAAGTCCCAGGAAAATATAATTTACAAAGTTTTGGAATACTGCAGGAGCATTGCAAAGTCCGAAGGGCATGACTCATAATGGCCATCTCTCGTGCTGAAAGCAGTTTTCCATTCATCCCCCTCTCTGATACGAATGAGGTTATAGGCCCCACGCAGATCAAGCTTAGAGAAAATCCTAGCCCCCTCAAGATGATCAAACAGTTCAGATATTAAAGGCAGGGGGCACTTATTCTTCACAGTGATTTTATTTAGACCACGATAGTCAATGCAGGGTCTCAAATATCAATCTTTCTTGGTAACAAAGAAAAAAACAGCTCCTGCCAGGGAGGCAGATGGGCGGATAAAGCCTCTTTCTAGGTTTTCTTTGATGTAGTCAGACATTGCTTGGGTCTCAGTGACAAAGGATATACACAACCTCATGCCTATGGTGACAGTACAAATACTACCAGGAATGACTGTGCCATTAACAACAGAGACAAGAGTTTTTTTTGCAGAGGTACTACTGGAACTTTATATCTGGAGACAACTCAGCCCGAGTCAAGGAAAGCATCAGTCCAAAACAATGTCTTTATGCTGGATGGACACAGGATAAGTAATTTTCTTGGGGGGAGAGGAAGATTTTCTGCCTAGGGAACCCTCTCCCGGTTGCCCTAGGCTCTGGAGTTTGGGTGCTTTTTTAGGACAATTGTTCTTAAAGTGACCAGCCCCTCCTCAATACAAAGACTGACCTTTAGCCAGACGAGAAGTCCTTTCCTCCTAGGAGAGCTTAGTGCGATCAATCAGCATAGGTTCCTCTGCAGGGACAATGGGATGCTGAAAGTTGGGAGCCAGTCGGACGGAACGCTGTGTGCAACGTCGCTCCTGTGCTCTTTCTTGGAGGTGAAGGTCGATTTTAATGCAGAGAGAGATCAGATCTTCCACAGATGCAGGAAGATCCTGGGCTGCAAGTTCATCTTTAATACGGCCAGAAAGTCCTTGCCAGAAGACAGCTACTAGTGCATCATTGTTCCATGCTAGTTGTTCCATGCTAGTTCCAGGGCTAGAGTTCTGAAATGAACAGCATACTGGTCAACAGACAAATCACCTTGCTGAAGCTGAAGGATATTAGAAGCTGCAGCCTGCAGATGTAGCTCATCAACCACTTTACAAAAGTTTTGCTGAAACAATGCATAATTTTGTACAATGGAATCTCCTTTCTTCCATAATGGGGAGGCTAATGCATCACCAGTAATCAAATAAATCACAAATGCAGTTTTAATGCGATCAGAAGGAAAGTTCCCAGATTGAAATTCAAACTGGATCTCGCATTGATTTAGGAATCTCCTGCAGAGCTTGGGATCCCTGTTATAGCGTTGAGGCATAGGAATCTGCAACATGGAAGCGGGAAGATTTACAGGTGGAGGAGCAGCAGCAGGAACTGACACTTGAACAGGTTGCATCTGATCCAAACGGTCAGACAATCTTTGCAAACATTGCATATCGAGGTCCTGCTGAGTCTGTTGTTGCTGCACTCGGAGAACCAAATCTCACAAAGAGTCCAGCAGTGGCACCTCAGTGGGATTCATGGACTAAGCATACTGTCACGTACCTGGTATGAGTGAATCCTCTGTGTGGCCGGATGGGCACAGCCCTGGAGTCCAGGTGGGTGCGCCCGAAGGTGACTGCTGAGTGCGACTGGATAATCCGATGCAAGGTACAGGTACAACAGACAGTAGACGTAGTTAGGGATAAGCCAAGAGTCCGTTAACAGGAAATCAGCCTCAAACAGGTGAGGTACAGGAACGTAGGTCAAACGGATAGTCAAAGGATTGCCAGGATATCAGTTTATAAGGGAAAGTCTTTTATGACACAGGGAACAGGGACTCGGGAAACCTGATGCTCAGGCAACTAGGCCTGAGACCAGGAAGTGCTTTTAAAACATTATGCAGGAAGTGAGCTCACCTGCCCACAGGGATGCATAGCAGAATCCAGCCACCAGATGGCACGGGAACATCTAAAGGTCCTGGAAGGTAAACATTTTTTGTAGTCAAGGTCCTGATCTGATGGGTTGCCCTGGGCAAACCACTTGCTGAGGTGTGACACAGGATTAACAGATGCACTGTGAGGGAATCCCCCCCCCCCTCCCCTCATTGTTCATTCTCCATCAGATTAGAGCAGACTTGCCTTCAGTTAGGGCTGGTTCAGACGGACGCTTGCAGAGCGTTTACAGCCAGCGTTCAGGGCTTGGTGTTAAACGCTCCCATTCAAGTGAATGGGAGCGTTTGTACCAAGCTTTCAAGCGCGTTTACACAAACGCAGCGTTTGGGTCCCGATTTTCCCTGGCGTTCAAGGAGCCCCTGGAAGCTACATGTAGCTTCCAGGGGAGGTTAACCGTGACGGCTAATGTCCCCCTAGGGGAAGAAAAAACGCGACCGCATCCAAACGCACACGAACGCTGCTGAACGCGACGCCAGCAAACGCAACGCCTCCAAACGTCCGTCTGAACCAGCCCTTAGAGTGAAAGGAATTTGACACAGTAAACAAGAGATAAGCAAGTGAATTGTATACTTCGTTATTTACCAGCACTTCAGGAACTCTCTCAATCCCAGGTTAAAAAAAGATGTTAATCGATAGTGTTCCTTGAATTTCGGCATGTTCTAAAGTAGTAGTAAATGATAACAGAAAGCGCTGCTGTTAGGACAGGTGGTAGAAAATCTTTATAAATAAGCTTGATAACTTTTATTGATAAAATCAACCTGAAGCTGACAACCTGTATCTGGCTTCTCAAAGAAATGCTGATAGCATAAAAACAACATTAAAATTGCTGTAACAGGTGTATACACCCGTTAGAGCAGTATATGCACATATACTAAAAAGGACTGAAAAGATGCTTGCAAGCCTTGGCAAATGATTAACCTCCCCGGCGTTCTATTGAGATCGCCAGGGAGGCTGCGGGAGGGTTTTTTTTTAATTAAAAAAAAACTATTTCATGCAGCCAACTGAAAGTTGGCTGCATGAAAGCCCACTAGAGGGCGCTCCGGAGGCGTTCTTCCGATCGCCTCCGGCGCCCAGAATAAACAAGGAAGGCCGCAATGAGCGGCCTTCCTTGTTTTGCTTAGATCGTCGCCATAGCGACGAGCGGAGTGACGTCATGGACGTCAGCCGACGTCCTGACGTCAGCCGCCTCCGATCCAGCCCTTAGCGCTGGCCGGAACTTTTTGTTCCGGCTGCGCAGGGCTCAGGCGGCTAGGGGGGCCCTCTTTCGCCGCTGCTCGCGGCGAATCGCCGCAGAGCGGCGGCGATCAGGCAGCACACGCGGCTGGCAAAGTGCCGGCTGCGTGTGCTGCACTTTATTTGAAGAAAATCGGCCCAGCAGGGCCTGAGCGGCAGCCTCCGGCGGTGATGGACGAGCTGAGCTCGTCCATACCGCTCAGGAGGTTAAAGTGCACCTAGTGCTGGAGTTCCAGATGATAGCCTCAGTCAGGTGTATATCCCTCCATAGACTTGAATATGTTTCACTTGGTAACGATCATGGGGAACCTCAAAATAATAATGATGTTACTTCCTCAATGATGATAACAACAACAACAACAACAAATAACATTTGTAAAGCGCTTTTCTCCCGTGGGACTCAAAGCGCATAAGCATGGCTCTGACCATCGTGGTACAGTGGAAGAATTTTATAAATCTGGAAATGCCAGGCTAAACAGGTGGCTTTTCAGTCTGGATTTGAATAGCTCCAGGGATGGTGCTGTCTTTACTGGGTGTGGTAGGGAGTTCCAAAGAGTAGGGGCAGCATGACAGAAGGCTCTGTCTCCAGATTTTTTGAGGTGCACTCTGGGAGTGACCAAGTTTATAGAACTTGCTGATCTGAGGTTGTGAGAGGTGTGGTGCAGCTTCAGCAAGTCCTTCATGTATCCAGGGCCCAGATTGTGCAGGGATTTGAATGTCAGCAGTCCAATCTTGAAGAGTATTCTCCATTCTACTGGTAGCCAGTGCAGTGAGCGAAGGATCGGTGTAATGTGACAGTGGCGAGGCTGGTTTGTTAGCAATCTGGCAGCAGCATTCTGCACTAATTGCAGGCGACGCAAGTCCTTTTTGGGGAGGCCAGCATAAAGGGCATTGCAGTAGTCCAGCCGTGATGTGATGAAGGCGTGGACTAGGGTTTGAAGATCCTCTGGGGGAATCAGATGTTTAATCTTTGCAATGTTCTTCAGATGAAAGAAGGAAGATTTAACTACAGATGAAATTTGGTTTCTGAAACTCAATTCCCCATCGATTAGTACGCCAAGGCTGCGCACAAGGTTGGAGCTGTTTATGTCTGAATTCCCAATCCTGATTGGTGTTGCTTTAGGATAGAGCTGTTTTGATGGCGAGCACTGGCTTTGGACAAACAGGACCTCAGTTTTGTCAGCATTCAGTTTCAACCAGTTATCATTCATCCATGCCTGAAGCTCAGCTAAGCAAGAGTTTATTTTTGGGGTAGGGTCTGTTCCACCAGGTTTGAAGGACAGGTATAACTGTGTGTCATCGGCGTAGCAGTGGTACGTCAGGCCATGTCGTTGGATAAGTGTACCGAGTGGCAACATGTAGATTGCAAACAGCAGAGGGGATAGGATTGATCCTTGTGGCACTCCGAATTGTAGAGGTGCAGGTTTGGACATTATAGGTCCTAGGGATACTCTCTGTGTTCTGTCAGTCAGGAATGATCTGAACCACTGGAGGACTGATCCACTGATGCCACAGTACTCCTGCAGTCTGTTAAGCAGGATTTCATGGTCAACTGTATCAAAAGCAGCTGAGAGATCCAACAGGATTAGGATGGAGCATTCCCCTCTGTCCCTTGCCATGAGCAGATCGTTGCAGACTTGGATGAGGGCTGTTTCGCAGCTGTGGTGTTTCTTAAAGCCAGATTGTAGAGGGTCCAGGATGTTGTTTACTGACAGCCTGGTTTCAAGTTGCAGATAGACAGCCTTTTCAATAACTTTACCTAAGAAGGGGAGGTTGGAGACAGGTCTGTAGCTGCTCATAGCATCTGGATCCATGGAAGGTTTTTTGAGAAGGGGCTTGATGATTCCTTCTTTTAGAGAGGTAGGAAACCTCCCTGCTTGCAGAGAGCAATTTACTATTTTGTGAAATGCTGGACCAAGCAGGTCAGGGCATTTCAGCATATGTTTAGTTGGTCCAGGGTCCAGGTCGCAGGTTGTCTGGTGGAGACGACAGAGGGTGTCTGAGATCTCTTCCTCACTAATACTTTTGAAATCAGTCCAGGGTGTTAGGTTGTTTTTGCAGCTATTTCCATTAGTTGCATGAGTCTTGGGTGCTGTGGACTGAATGAGAGACCGAATAGAAGATACTTTGTCAGCAAAGTAGCAGGCAAATTTCTCACATAGCTCCTTTGAGGGAGTTATAGTGGGTTTTAGACAGGATGGATTACATAGTCTATCAACTGTGCGGAATAGTTGGGCTGGTCTGTTGGCGGCCTTTGCGATCTCCTGTGATAGGTAGGAGGATTTTTTCTTGGTGATCGCATTTTGGTAGCTTTCCCGGTGAGAGACAGGGGTGTGTTTATCTTTTGAATTCTGAGATTTTCGCCACTTCCTTTCTAGTCTGCGCACTTCTTTCTTTAGGTCCTTTAGTGAGCTGTCAAACCACCGTGCATGGTGAAGTGGTGTAGATCGTTTGATGCGAACTGGAGCGAGGGCGTCATAGGCAGATGACACTGCATGGTTGTAAATCAGGACCATGGAGTCTGGGTCTGCGCAATGATTGGTTAATGCGTCGAAGTTGAGGATATTCTGAACGTGCTGGGGTGAGACATCTTTCAGTGAACGGTATTTTATGAGTTCTTTCCCTCTGTGTTTTATCGCTGGTGCTGTCAGAGAGAAGTGGATGGTGTGGTGGTCTGACCATACCACTGGGTTTATATCCATGTGTGATATTAAAAGTCCGGAATGAAATATAAGATCCAGAGTGTGCCCTTTCGTATGGGTGGGGAGGTTGATAGCCTGAGAGAAACCCAGTTCATTCATTATGAGAAGTAGTTCACTTCCTAGCTGGGAGTCGTGATCATCCACCCATGCATTGAAGTCTCCCAGGATGATCCATCTAGGGTGTTCCACTGTTACGCAGGATAAGAGTTCAGATATTTCCTTAAGAAAGGCTGGACCATTTTTTGGGGGGCGGTATATGAGCAATATGTTGATGTTTACTTCTGCTGACAGTTGAGCTGCAATACATTCAAAGGTTTCAGTGGGGCCTATGGGCAGGGGCCTTATGTTCAAGGAGGATCTGAAGCATATGGCAACCCCCCCACCCTTGCCGACTTGTCTCTCACAGTGCAAGATTGAATAATTGGCCGGCACGGTTGCTTCAAGAGTTGGGCCTGCATGCTTCCCAAGCCAGGTCTCTGTCAAAAAGGTCAAATCAGAGAGCTCTATTAGGTCATGTATAGTTGCAGTCTTATTATTTATCGATCTGGCATTGCAGAGTGTAGCTGTGATTAAGCTTTTCTGAGGGCAAATATGTTTTTTATACTTGGATCCACTACCTCTCCGCCCCCTTCTGCATTTCCTGAGTATCCCGAAGGATTTTAAGAGTAGAGCCAGAGAGGTGTTAATTTGTAATTGATTCTTGGGAGGGCATGCAGAGATAGGTATGTGCTGAATCCCTGATTGGAATAGCTACTACATGCTATTCCACCTATCTTTTATCATCATTGAGGAAGTAACATCATTATTATTTTGAGGTTCCCCATGATCGTTACCAAGTGAAACATATTCAAGTCTATGGAGGGATATACACCTGACTGAGGCTATCATCTGGAACTCCAGCACTAGGTGCACTTTAATCATTTGCCAAGGCTTGCAAGCATCTTTTCAGTCCTTTTTAGTATATGTGCATATACTGCTCTAACGGGTGTATACACCTGTTACAGCAAATTTTAATGTTGTTTTTATGCTATCAGCATTTCTTTGAGAAGCCAGATACAGGTTGTCAGCTTCAGGTTGATTTTATCAATAAAAGTTATCAAGCTTATTTATAAAGATTTTCTACCACCTGTCCTAACAGCAGCGCTTTCTGTTATCATTTACTACTATTTTTAATTGAGGTTTGGGATCCTTTTACAGAGTCTGCAGCTACTGGTGTGGGCGCAGCGCAATCCTTCCTTTATGTTCTAAAGTAGTGTTTCTGAACATTTTATTGGTATGTACCATTTTAAAAACCCTATACTCACCAAGTACCCCCTAACATAGTAAACATTATCACAAGTACCCCTTGACAAATATATATTTAATCGTAATACATCATAATTGGTTCTAAATGATGTACAAGCATTTAGGACTCCTTCACACTAGAGACGCCTTTTTCAAAATCGCCCTGAAAGTGCTGCCACCATGCTTTCCAATGAGATAGTTCTCTTTGGAGCATTCCGTTCGCTTGCCGTTCCGATTTGCGCTACATGGGCCATTTTTGATGCGATTTTGCCTCAATGGAAGGTATAGGAAAAACACAAAACGCTCACAAAATCGCTTTGTGCAGCAATTGCGTTCGTGTTTTTAAGAATAAATACATTGTATGTATTCTTTTCCATATCAAACAGTTCACTTCCTGACTTGCGTCAGGGAGTGAATTTACAAACCGCTCGGGAGAATCGCTTTTAACAAAAACGCATTGCCCACCCAAGCGCCGCAAATCGCTTAAAAAAAAGTAGAAAAAAATGTGTGCGCAATGATTCTCTATGACAGAGTTCACACCTGAGCGGTTCGTTTCCGATCCGCTCAGAAAAGCGTTGCATGGGCCATTTTTGAGGTGATTCATCCTCAATGGAAAGTATAGGAAAAATGCAAAACGCTCACAAAATCGCTTTGTGCAGCGATTGCATTCGCGTTTTTAAGAATAAATACATTGTATTGTTTATTCTTTTCCAGATCAAACAGTTCACTTCGTGACTTGCGGCAGGAAGTGAATTAAGAAAATACTCGGGAAAATCGCTTAATAAAACACTTTTAACAAAAACGCATTGCCCACCCAAGCACCGCAAATCGCTAAAAAAAAAAATTGAAAACAACGTCCAACGCGAACGCTAACTCGATCGGAGCGCAATGTGAACAAGGCCTCAGGGCTCGTTCACACTAAGGGTGTTTTTGCCCTTTTTTCAAGCATAGGCGATTTTCATAATCGCCCTAAAAATGTGTGTGCAATGATTCTCTATGAGAGAGTTCACACCTGAGCGATTCGTTTCCAATCTGCTCAGAAAAGCGTTGCATGAGCCATTTTTGAGGCGATTCATCCTCAATGGAAGGTATAGGAAAAATGCAAAACGCTCACAAAATCGCGTTGTGGAGCGATTGCATTCGCGTTTTTAAGAATAAATACATTGTATTTGTTCTTTTCCGGATCAAAGAGCTCACTTCCTGACTTGTGTCAGGGAGTGAATTAAAAGAACCGCTCCCGAAAACCATTTAGAAAAACACTTAGCAAAAACGCCCAGCGCACAGAAATGGCCGGGAATTGAAAAAAAAAAACAGCGTCAAAAACTGGCCAACGCGAACGGCCATGCGATTGGAACGCAATGTGAACGAGGCCTCACTGTTGTTTTTAATTAACTAAAACACTAATTTGGAGTTGTTTTAATAAGACTTATCATTTTCTAAAGCTCTAAATTTGTTATTCTTGGTTAAGTATATCAAGCCCGAGAACCCCCCGGAACCATCAGAAGTACCCATGGGCGGCGCCAGGGGGTGCTTTGAGGTGATGAAGCACCCCCCAAAAAAGTCAAAGCACCCCCTGAGCACCCGCACCGGCAGCCGCTCGCCACCCTGCTCTCTCTCCCTGCTCCTGTAGTGCTACAAGAAAATGGCCGCCGATGTCCACATTTCTTGTAGCTATCTTACTACAGAGGGAGAGGAGGCGGGTAGAAGCAGGAGAATGATGCAGGAGAGGAGGCGGCGGCGGGAATGGGCATAGAGGTAGCGGCCGCCAGCTCAGAAGGGTACACGAGCGGCGGCCGTGGGAACAGAGGGGGGAGCAAGCTGGGGCAGCTACATTACCTACACTGGGGCAGATCTACTACCTACACTGGGGAAACTATACTACCTATGCTGGGGAAGCTATACTAACCATACTGGGGCATCTATACTACCCTTACTGGGGCAGCTACACTACCTATACTGGGGCAGCTATACTACCTACACTGGGGCACCTATACTACCTATGCTGGGGCAGCTATACTAACCATACTGGGGCAGATCTACTACCTACACTGGGGCAGCTACATTACCTACAGTGGGGCAGATCTACTACCTACACCGGGGCAGCTATACTACCTATGCTGGGGCAGCTATACTAACCATACTGGGGCATCTTTACTACCCATACTGGGGCAGCTACACTACCTATACTGGAGCAGCTATACTACTCATATTGGGGCATCTATACTGCCCATACTGGGGCAGCTATACTACCTACGCTGGGGAAGCTATACTACCTATGCTGGGGCAGCTATACTACCTATGCTGGGGCAGCTATACTACCCATACTGGGGCAACTATACTACCCATACTGGGGCAACTATACTACCCATACTGGGGCAACTATACTACCTATGCTGGGGCAGCTATACTACCTATGCTGGGGCAGCTATACTACCTATGCTGGGGCAGCTATACTATCTATACTTGGGCAGCTATACTACCCATACTGGGGCAGTTATATTATCTATACTGGGGCAGCTATACTACCTATACTGGGACAACTATACTACCTATACTGGGGCAGCTATGCTACTTATACTGGGGAACAACACTACCTATACTGGGGCAACTTTATTACCTATACATGCCCGCTTTCCAGTGCATACGCCCCTTTTGGCCACGCCCCTGTTTTGGCCACACCCCTGATTTTTCCACACAGCTGCCCCTAGAAAAGATCCAGCACCTGCATAGCACCCCCTAAAAAAATTTCCTTGAGCCGCCCCTGGAAGTACCCCCTGGGGTATGCGTACCACACATTGAGAACCTAGGTTGTAAAGGCAGGCTCCCTTACACCTCAGGGGCCTTTCACACTGGCATGCGCTGCATTTTACGCATTCCTACCGCAGGGCAATGTAAGTCTAGGGGATAAATCACAATGACTGCGGTGCAGTTGCAGTTTTTCACGTCGTGCATTTTAGCAATTCGCTTCTGCGCATGTCATTGAATCGCCAGAAGGGGATTACTGCGTACTAATGTGGTAATCCCCAAAGACCTGGTTTTGGCGGTGTGGTACGGCCCCTGGTTGATTTTGGTTGAGATGTTGGAGCTTGTGGAGTCATTAGGGAAGGCTCAGTTGATTGAAAGCAAGGGAAGAAAAATTAAAATAAAAAATTCTAACTAGGCTGCTGCATGGCAAATTTGGGCCTCTTTTCCACGGACTGTTGAACTGTGTGCTCAACAAGTAGTTACCTAGCAGCAGTGAGCAGTTACCAGGCAGCAACAAGCAGTTACCAGGCAACAGTAAGTGGTTTGAGAGTTTGAGAGGCATTTCACTGCTTATCAACAGTCCGTGGAAAAGAGGCCTTAAAGGAAACCTTAACTAAGAGGGATATGGATGTTTCCTTTTAAACAATACCAGTTGCTTGTCAGTTCTGCTGATCAGTAGTGGCTGAATCACACACCTGAAACAAGCATGCAGCTAATCCAGTCTGACTTCAGTCAGAGCACCTGATCTGCATGCTTGTTGAGGGGCTGTGTTAGAGATTCAGGATCAGCAGGAGAGTCAAGCAACTGGTATTATTGTAAAAGGAAAAATCAATATCCATCTCAGTTTAGGTTCCCTTTACCTCCCTGGTGGTCTATTAAAACCGCCAGGATGGTGGCGCAACACTTTTTAATTTTTTTTTTAAATCATGTAGCTAGCCTAGCACTAGCTACAGTGGGTTGAAAAAGTATTTGGCCCCCTTGAAGTTTTCCACATTTTGTCACATTACTGCCACAAACATGCATCAATTTTATTGGAATTCCACGTGAAAGACCAATACAAAGTGGTGTACACGTGAGAAGTGGATCGAAAATCATACATCATTCAAATTTTTTTTTACAAATATATAACTGCAAAGTGGGGTGTGCGTAATTATTCAGCCCCCTGAGTCAATACTTTGTAGAACCACCTTTTGCTGCAATTACAGCTGCCAGTCTTTTAGGGTATGTCTCTACCAGCTTTCCACATCTAAAGACTGAAATCCTTGCCCATTCTTCTTTGCAAAACAGCTCCAGCTCAGTCAGATTAGATGGACAGCGTTTGTGAACAGTAGTTTTCAGATCTTGCCACATATTCTCGATTGGATTTAGATCTGGACTTTGACTGGGCCATTCTAACACATAGATATGTTTTGTTTTAAACCATTCCATTGTTGCCCTGGCTTTATGTTTAGGGTCATTGTCCTGCTGGAAGGTGAACCTTCTCCCCAGTCTCAAGTCTTTTGCAGTCTCCAAGAGGTTTTCTTCCAAGTTTGCCCTGTATTTGGCTCCATCCATCTTCCCATCAACTCTGACCAGCTTCCCTGTCCCTGCTGAAGAGATGAACCCCCCGAGCATGATGCTGCCACCACCATATTTGACAGTGGGGATCGTGTGTTCAGAGTGATGTGCAGTGTTAGTATACCACCAAATATAGCATTTTGCATTTTGGCCAAAAATTTCCATTTTGGTCTCATCTGACCAGAGCACCTTCTTCCACATGGTTGCTGTGTCCCCCACATGGCTTGTGGCAAACTGCAAACGGGACTTCTTATGCTTTCTGTTAACAATGCCTTTCTTCTTGCCACTCTTCCATAAAGGCCAACTTTGTACAGTGCATGACTAATAGTTGTCCTATGGACAGAGTCTCCCACCTGAGCTGTAGATCTCTGCAGCTCGTCCAGAGTCACCATGGGCCTCTTGACTACATTTCTGATCAGCGCTCTCCTTGTTCGGCCTGTGAGTTTAGGTGGACGGCCTTGTCTTGGTAGGTTTACAGTTGTGCCATACTCCTTCCATTTCTGAATGATCGCTTGAACAGTGCTCCGTGGGATGGTTAAGGCTTTGGAAATCTTTTTGTAGCCTAAGCCTGCTTTAAATTTCTCAATAACTTGATCCCTGACCTGTCTTGTGTGTTCTTTGGACTTCACAGTGTTTTGCTCCCAATATTCTCTTAGGCCCAGTGCACACTAGGAGGATCCGCCAGCCGCATCCGCTTGAAAATCCGCGTGGCTAATGTATCTCTATGGGCTGGTGCACACCGGCGGTTTGAGGTTTTTAGCAAGCCGCAAACATGCCTCTTGCTGCACGTTTGCGGTTTGCTTAAAACCTCAAACCGCCGGTGTGCACCAGCCCATAGAGATACATTAGCCACGCGGATGCTGATGCGGATGCAGCCGGCGGATCACATACAAAATCCGCTCGGTGTGCACCCAGCAAATATCGGCTCTCTGCTCCCAAAACTGCTAGCGTTTTGACGATCTGCTAGCGGTTTTGGTGTGCACTGGGCCTCAGACAACCTCTGAGGCCCTCACAGAGCAGCTGTATTTGTACTGACATTAGATTACACACAGGTGCACTCTATTTAGTCATTAGCACTCAACAGGCAATGTCTATAGGCAACTGACTGCACTCAGATCAAAGGGGCCCGAATAATTATGCACACACCACTTTGCAGTTATTTATTTGTAAAAAAATGTTTGTAATCATGTGTGATTTTCGTTCCACTTCTCATATGTACACCACTTTGTGTTGGTCTTTCATGTGGAATTCCAATAAAATTGATTCATGTTTGTGGCAGTAATATGACAAAATGTGGAAAACTTCAAGGGGGACGAATACTTTTGCAACCCCCTGTACATGATAGCCGCTGTGCAGCGGCATCCACCTACTACTTATGATCACCTCCAGCGATCAGAACGGGATTTCCAGTTTGGCTTCCCCCGTCACCATGGCGACGATCAGGATGACGTCATCGATGTCATGGCGTCTGGGGGAGTCCCGATCCACCCCTTAGCGCAGCCTGGTGGTGATTGGCCAGGCTGCGCATGGGGTCTGGGGGGCCCCCTCTAACGTGGCGGGTAGCGACTAATCTGCGTGGAGCGGTGGCGATCTAACTGTTCTAACTGTTATAATTTAAGTAGGCCTCAGTTATTTGGACTGAGTTAGTCAAAAAGGCTTGAGGAGCAGACCTGCCCTTTAAGGGGATTTTCTCTTAGAGAGAAAATCTGCAGTTCTGTCAGCAGAACTAGAACATACCAAGAAGCTGTTCTATGGACAAGGCCACAGGTCTCCCTGACCTGGGCATGTACCGGCACTAGAACAATAAACATCAGCCATGTTTTGTAAATATCCACATTCCTGTATGTATGTCAAATGCCTCATTGAATATTAATCGAGTAGGTGTGTAGGATGACACCACGAGTGGGTCCACCAATAGTCTGATCTAGGGGATGGCGAAGATGATGTCATATTTAACTCTTTCCTAGTCGGTATTAAAGCCTGAGTGAGCTATGGGAGCTCACTCTGCTTCTTACTTTCGCACTAGCTCGCAAGGCTGACTGGGACCTCTAAGTATGTTCATTCCTTTCTGTAATCTGATATGATGTATGCTGTACATAGGTAGTCTAGTGTAACATAGGTTAGAAAGAAGGTACCTGATTGACTTCAGCAGGAAGTCTAATCAAGAAGCTTGTAACGCAACATGAAGATCTGCTTTGCTTGTTAGGATATGATGAACGGTATCTATCTGTATTTCTGTTTCCTGAATAAATAACATAAATATTGAAGAAGCCTGAGGAAAGTCTATCTCCTGCTTGCTGTGTTGAGAGTCAAGTTATCTCACAGTCTGTGAGACGCAACTATAAGAAGTTGATGGTGTCGAAGCAAGGTGATTTAGAACAGTTTCTAACACTAACCATCCCTCCCTTTGATACTCCAGAGCCAATGTTTTGTGGCTACACATCAGAGCCGAGACAAGGTCCTCCAGCACCCAAGGCTGAGACACCAAAGTGCGCCCCTCCATCCCTCCAACGCCAGCCATCACACACTGATTGCTATTAGACCAACCCCCCCAACACCTTAACTTCTTTCCGACTGCTCTATGCTAATTGGTGTAAACGTGGCGGCAGCCCCAGGACCGCTCAACGCCAAGTCCTGGGGGCAGATATTGCACGGGATTGTTCGCGCATCCCCACTTGAATGACGGCGCTCCGTCATCAGTCTCCTAGCGCTGATTTTGTTGGCCACGCCCTCTTTAACACCTCCCTTATAACGTATTTAAATGTCTTAACTTGAGGCAATGTGCCTGGATCTCAGGGGCATAGCAATAGGGGTTCTAGAGGTTGCGACCGCATCGGGGCCCTTGGGCCAGAGGCAGGGGCGGCGCCAGGGGGGTGCTTGGGGGTGCTCGAGCACCCCCTAGAATTGTCCAAGCACCCCCAAAGCACCCCCTGGAGTGAACTGACTTCAGGCGTCTAAAAGACGCCAATGTTGTCAAAAGAGAAAGTGAGTGTGGCACTCCTGCTATGATCAGGAAGGATCTGTGGGTTGAGAATAGTTATATCCCAAAAACTCCTGCTTGTAACGATATCTTGCACTATTTGATACTCAGCCACTGACGTGTGCCTCACATATATGGCAAGAAGAAAGCAATCATGTATCCATTGTGAACAAGAAGCAGATCTGGGCACCATCCGTCATTCAGCTTGTTTATTGTAAAAACGCTTGTGCAGTGTACAGTGTACAAAGTCAAATAGTTGTCACCTGGTATTCCATGGCGTATGTGGAGTGGGTTGGAGGTGGGTGCTCAGGGCTGTAGAAGGGTCGGCGACGGCCGTTTCGCGTCCACCAGGACGCTTGGTCACGCTGCGTTCCACAAGAAAGGCAGCCGAAGCGGGACCGGCATATGACGGGGAAAAGCCCCGCCCCTTCCGGTCGCGCGACGGCGCCCATCCTCGGAGGTGATTGGTCGGCTGGCAGAGAGGGCCTGGCTCACAGTGCGCATGCGGGAACCAGTGACGCACAACAGATGCGACCTACAGGTCGCATGACAGACCAAAAAGCAAAAATTTACACTTCAAGTCTGCCGGTTGCGGCGTATCCCTATACGACACGCCACCCTGTTCAGCGCATATGCGGAAGTGTTACCACCTCCAGGTATGTCCAAACGGTACATACCTCCTGGTCCCTTAGTTCATGCACACCCATGAACCAAGCGCCATCTTGCGGCCGATACAATTAGTGCACAATGTAAAGTGTAACCACAATTCCACACAGTGACTAAAATCAATACAAGCCGGAGCGGAGTGAGAGAAGGATGGAGACCAAACAGTTATAAATGTCCCGGAAGGCCCATTATCCCAATATGCCTAAACATCACTATGTAAATTACTGGCCACATTTTATCGGGGATGCGGGGAACATTGCGCGACAGCGCCATCACATCCAGGACAAAAGGGGAGGGGTGGATGGAAAGGGAGGAAAAGAGGAAAAGGGTCTCAATATCCCTTAAGTGATTTCAATCTATAATTCTATATTTGATACAATCCATAAAAGCCACACATATTGACACTGGGGGAGGGGGGAAAAAGAAGGGGATGATTTTTCTTAAGGGTCAGGGTTCTTCTAAAGGGGCATCTCAGGGGTCTAACATGCATGAGAGTTCTATCTTATCATTTAAACCTAGGGGGCCCATTGCATTAGTTTGCAAAATCAGCCATGTCTCTCTCCTTAGTAGCATTTTCTCTCTATCGCCTCCACGTCTCTGTGGTTCAACTCTTTCCAAAACAGCAAACCTTAGGCCTCTACCGTTTCCCCCATGTGCCTCATGCATATGTGTCACCAATCTTGTCCCACTTTTTCCGGATTTCACCGAGCTTAAATGTTCTCCTATTCTAACCTTTAACGGGCGAGTTGTTTGGCCTATATAATATCGGCCACACGGGCAGAACATAACATAAACGACATAGTCAGTGATACAAGAAAAGAAAGCCTTGGCCTGGAATATCTCCTTCCCCACCTGTGTGCTCCTCTGGAGCAGCATGTGGGGACAATGGACACAATGCCCACACCTGAAGTTCCCTTTTGGAATATTTCTATTCAACCAGTTTGTTTTCCTGGGGGAAATGAACTCGCTTCGGGTGAGCATGTTCCTCAGGGTGGGTGCCCGCCTGAAAGCTACTCGCGGCAAGCCTCCCACTTTTCTCGACAGGTCCGCGTCTTTCATGATAACATCCCAGTGTCTAAAAACCGTCCTTCTAACCTTGTCCGCCAGAGGAGTGTAGTCAAATGAAAAAGTCATCCTTTTTGTATCTGAGTCCTTTCTTATTTTGGGGTTTAACAGATCAAGTCTGTCCTGCTCTTTGGCCCGCTGTCTAGCTGTTTCTAATTGGACAGAGTCGTAGCCTCTGTTAATGAACCTTACTGTCATCTCGTCTGCCTGTCGGTCGAAATCTGACTCTTTCTTGTTATTCCTTCTTAATCTTAAATATTGTCCATATGGGATTGCCCTAAGTACATGTTTCGGGTGGAAGCTATTGGCATGTAAAATTGCGTTTGTGGCTGTCGGTTTTCTATAGCCCTTGCTATGGATCCCGTCGTCCTGAACAACCAGTCTTAGATCTAAAAACGTGACCTCTGTCTGGCTTAACTCTGCAGTAAATTCCATATTGATTTCATTGATATTCAAATATCTCATAAATGAGTCAAACTCATGGTCAGTACCCGACCACACCACCAGGACGTCGTCCACCTGATTGACTTCAGCAGGAAGTCTAATCAAGAAGCTTGTAACGCAACATGAAGATCTGCTTTGCTTGTTAGGATATGATGAATGGTATCTATCTGTATTTCTGTTTCCTGAATAAATAACGTAAATATTGAAGAAGCCTGAGGAAAGTCTATCTCCTGCTTGCTGTGTTGAGAGTCAAGTTATCTCACAGTCTGTGAGACGCAACTATAAGAAGTTGATGGTGTCGAAGCAAGGTGATTTAGAACAGTTTCTAACACTAACCATCCCTCCCTTTGATACTCCAGAGCCAATGTTTTGTGGCTACACATCAGAGCCGAGACAAGGTCCTCCAGCACCCAAGGCTGAGACACCAAAGTGCGCCCCTCCATCCCTCCAACGCCAGCCATCACACACTGATTGCTATTAGACCAACCCCCCCAACACCTTAACTTCTTTCCGACTGCTCTATGCTAATTGGTGTAAACGTGGCGGCAGCCCCAGGACCGCTCAACGCCAAGTCCTGGGGGCAGATATTGCACGGGATTGTTCGCGCATCCCCGCTTGAATGACGGCGCTCCGTCATCAGTCTCCTAGCGCTGATTTTGTTGGTCACGCCCTCTTTAACACCTCCCTTATAACGTATTTAAATGTCTTAACTTGAGGCAATGTGCCTGGATCTCAGGGGCATAGCAATAGGGGTTCTAGAGGTTGCGACCGCATCGGGGCCCTTGGGCCAGAGGCAGGGGCGGCGCCAGGGGGGTGATTGGGGGTGCTCGAGCACCCCCTAGAATTGTCCAAGCACCCCCAAAGCACCCCCTGGAGTGAACTGACTTCAGGCGTCTAAAAGACGCCAAGTCAGTTCACACAGCGGCAGCACGGAGCAGCAGGCAGGGCTACGGTAAGATGGCCGCCCGGAGCCCTGTTCTGCAGACTTCGAGTCTGCAGTGCATGGCTTCGGGCGGCCATTTTCCCGTAGCCCTGCTCTCTGCATGCAGGCAGGAAGTCTTGTCGTGACGTCGGGAAGGAAGAGGATCGTGGGCGCGCGGGCGCTGCGCGCCACAATGAGGTCGGGACTCGGGACAGGAGGTCGGGAAAGAAGGTCTTCTGGCTGTAGGTGAGTAAATGGGTTTTTCTTTTCTTTTTCAGGTGATGCTGATTGTGCATATTGGGGTCATATCTGCTACGGATTGTGCATATTGGGGTCATATCTGCTACGGATTGTGCATATTGGGGTCATTTCTGCTACCGATTGTGCATATTGGGGTCATTTCTGCTACCGATTGTGCATATTGGGGTCATTTCTGCTACCGATTGTGCATATTGGGGTCATTTCTGCTACCGATTGTGCATATTGGGGTCATTTCTGCTACCGATTGTGCATATTGGGGTCATTTCTGCTACCGATTGTGCATATTGGGGTCATATCTGCTACGGATTGTGCATATTGGAGTCATATCTGCTACGGATTGTGCATATTGGAGTCATATCTGCTACCGATTGTGCATATTGGGGTCATATCTGCTACCGATTGTGCATATTGGGGTCATATCTGCTACCGATTGTGCATATTGGGGTCATATCTGCTACCGATTGTGCGTATTGGGGTCATTTCTGCTACGGATTGTGCATATTGGGGTCATATCTGCTACCGATTGTGCATATTGGGGCCATATCTGCTACCGATTGTGCATATTGGGACCATATCTGCCACCGATTGTGCATATTGGGACCATATCTGCCACCGATTGTGCATATTGGGACCATATCTGCCACCGATTGTGCATATTGGGACCATATCTGCTACCGATTGTGCATATTGGGACCATATCTGCTACCGATTGTGCATATTGGGACCATATCTGCTACCGATTGTGCATATTGGGACCATATCTGCTACCGATTGTGCATATTGGGGCCATATCTGCTACCGATTGTGCATATTGGGGCCATATCTGATAACGATTGTGCATATTGGGGCCATATCTGATAACGATTGTGCATATTGGGGCCATATCTGATAACGATTGTGCATATTGGGGCCATATCTGATAACGATTGTGCATATTGGGGCCATATCTGATAACGATTGTGCATATTGGGGCCATATCTGATAACGATTGTGCATATTGGGGCCATATCTGATAACGATTGTGCATATTGGGGCCATATCTGATAACGATTGTGCATATTGGGGCCATATCTGATAACGATTGTGCATATTGGGGCCATATCTGATAACGATTGTGCATATTGGGGCCATATCTGATCACGATTGTGCATATTGGGGCCATATCTGATAACGATTGTGCATATTGGGGCCATATCTGATAACGATTGTGCATATTGGGGTCATTGGACGTGTTTTTTGTTAAAATCTGCTCACATTACGTGTATTTTCTTGAGAAAACCTGCACAATTATGTGAATTTTCTGGGAAAAGGGTCACCAAAACTTGGGCCCTCTGTCTTTGCGTTGCACTTTTAAAGGGAACCCGAGGTGAGAATAATATTGAGGCTGCCATATTTATCTCCTTTTAAGCAATACCAGTTGCCTGGCTGCCGTGCTGGTCCTCTGCCTCTTATTCTTTCAACCATAGACCCTGAACAAGCATGCAGCAGGTCAGGGGTTTCTGACAATATTGTCAGAACTGACAAGATTAGCTGCATGGCTTGTTTCTGGTGTAATTCAGTTCACTACTACAGCCAAATAGATCAGCAGGGCTGCCAGGCAACTAGTACTGTTTAAAAGGAAATAAATATGGCAGCCACCATATCACTCTCACCCTGGGTTCACTTTAAATTACTGTTAGCCCCGCCCTCATCCGGTCATGACCACGCCCATTTTTTCGGCGCGGCACGCAGGTTGTAGCCACACCCATTTTTTGCCAGGTCGTCAGCTCCCCCGGAAATTGGTCCAGCACCTGCATAGCACCCCCTAAAAAAATTTCCTGGAGCCGTCACTGGCCAGAGGCCCCGAAGGGCCCTCTCTCATCTGCAGTATTGGCTGTCTATTGGTTCTGTGTTTATAATAATCACTTCTATAGATACTTTGAATAGTAGCAATCATTAACAAACAGTTCCCCATCCCCTCCTTGCACCTCTGACACTGTAGTTGCCATTGGCAGCTTTTGGTGTGCCACATCAATTGTTATGTATAGAGTGCTTGGATGGTCAAACATAAAACTTGCATCGGGGGCCAAAGCTCCTTAGCTACGGCACTGCTGGATCTATGTGTGTTTTTTTTTTCTTTACAGCTATAGGGCATACACAAACACACACACACACGGAGCTGGGAAAAAAGGGCGCAGGCCGCTAGTGGACAAAAAGGGCGCCGCCATTCACTCCCATAATAAATAGCGTTTAATGGGCGCCGAGTAGGAAAAAAGGGCGCCGGAGCTAAATAAAGTTTACAAACGGCGCCAGGAGCTAAATAAAGTTTACAAACGGCGCCCGGAGATGTTTAATGATTTATAACTGAACTTGTGGTGATTTACGTTTATAAAATGCACCCGTGCCGAATAACGTTTATGAAAATTCTAAACATATTTATCTTATTTAAATAATTAAAACATTATTTAAAGTTTTATCCCTTACTGTTTGTAAAACATTATTATTCACAAAATAAAGCGATCAGTACGTAACGTAAATTGCAAAATATTTTTTGCATGCACAATTAGTAAAACATTATTATCCACATAATAAAGGGGGTCTTAGGTTTAGGCACCAACAGGGGGGTCTTAGGTTTAGGCACCAATAGGGGGGTCTAGGGGTTAGGGGTAGGTACAGGGAGGGGTACTTAGGCAACAACAGGGGGGGTCTTAGGTTTAGGCACCAATAGGGGGGTCTTAGGTTTAGGCACCAACAGGGGGGTCTTAGGTTTAGGCACCAACAGGGGGGTCTTAGGTTTAGGCACCAACAGGGGGGTCTTAGGTTTAGGCACCAACAGGGGGGTCTTAGGTTTAGGCACCAACAGGGGGGTCTTAGGTTTAGGCACCAACAGGGGAGTCTAGGGGTTAGGGATAGGTACAGGGAGGGTTCTGTTTAAGAGTAGGGATAGTTTTAGTAAAATTTTAGTAATAATTACTAATGTATTACAACACTTATTACGAACGTAGTTATATTTATATCATCTTATAAACAATATTTTCAGATTTTATTATAAGAACAAACCATAAATGAAGGTTATTCACAATAATATACAATTATAACAATTAAACATATATTATTATTTTTTTTATAAACGTAATTATAAGTTTAACTTTTGAAACAGGGAAGATTAACGTTTTCACAATTTCCGATTTCATAAACATTATTTAATGATTTATAATTTTGTTAAACATTATTTGTAAACGAAATATAGCACACTATTTTTATAAACCCTATTAATGATTAATTATTATTTAGAGTTTACACCCCGCGCCCTTTTTGTCCAGGCGCCCTTTTTGTACGTACGCCACACACACACCTCATACCTTGTATTGTTCAAATCCTCTTTCACACTCCCAAAGGCTCCAGTTGGTAGAATCAGGATAGTATCTGGGGGGTTGTGTTGTTCTGTACCCATAGTAATATCGGTCATAATTGGGTTTCATGCTTTCCAGAACGTTCTTACACTTTGGTACCAGGTTGTTGCTCCACCTAAAGCTATTAATGTCATCAACTGAGAAGACCATGCCAGTAATGGAAACTGCCAGGCTAACCATCAGTGAAATGAAGGAAAAAGTTCCCTACAAGAAAATATAAATACATATAAATAGAATACACACAAAGGTTTGTGTTACATTTAAAAAAACAAAACAAAAACAAGCAGGTGGAACACCCAACATGGCAACCAATACTCCTTCCAGTGGCTAAAACTGGCCACTCACAATGCTTGCTTCCACTTATGGCACTGGAACACAGTTCCAAATCAGGAAGATGTCAAGTTTACCTATAGCTGGGCTCAGGCCCGGCCCTAGACTTTTTGCCGCCTGAGGCAACTTTCAAAGAAATCGTTCCAGGCCAGCGTGCGCTCCACTGACGTCACTTCCTGCAGCGTAGCGTAGCAGGAAGTGACGTCAGTGGAGCGCACGCTGACCTGGAACGAGGAAGAGGTGAGTAATCCCCGCCCGTTGCCTCTTACATATAGCTGCAGCCAGCAAGGAACTTTTTAAAGCTGGAGGGGAGCGGAGGACGGGGGACCCAGGCGAGGGAGGGGGGGGTCCGACCCCCCTCCCCGCCGGTAGGCCCAATACCCCCTTCCTGCCCGCTATCCCCTCCAGCTCAGGCGGCCCCCCCCACACACGGACGGGCGGGTGCCGCCCCCCCAGAAGTGCCGCCTGAGGCAAAAGTTTCACCCCGCCTCATGGGCGGGCCGGCCCTGGCTGGGCTTGAGATGTTGGATCACTGCCTCAGATCTTTTGCCTGGCTCAGCTCAAATTCTAGTCAGCAATAGGCAGGCGGGATTTAAGCCAAGGCCACCTAGGCCATGCCCTAGGGCACCACAGGAGCAAGGGCACCAAAGCAGCAGGCTAAACTGGTGCAGCATTTTCAAGCTTGCTAATGCTGCAATGCAGGGAGATCAGGCGAGCGCCTGACCTCCGTACTCTGCTGCTAGTCGCCTGTGCAGCAGCCATCTTGCTCTCTGTGCAAGTTTGCATAGTTTATGGCCGACGGCTATGGACTTGGGCAGCATTGGAGACGGAAAGGAAGAGGAAGATTCTGCACGAGTGGATAAACGTGTAGCACTGATGGCTGCTGCGGGGTGAAGGCATGCTGGCTACCTGTACTAAAAGGGGGGGTGGGAAAAGGAGGGATTTAAGGGAGCCATCTGGCTACCTATACTGGAGAGAAGGGGGAGGGGCCATCTCGCTACCTATACTGAAGGGGGGCAGCTGGTGACAGTGGCCATGGGCAGTAGAGAGTACAAATCCGGCCCTTGCAATAGGTGTCCTGGAGCAGAGGGGGGAGAGGCTAAATACTTCACTGAGAGTGGGTGAAATATACTGTATGTATTTCTACCTCTCCACACAGCTTTGCATTCCCAGGCATAGCGCTTTACATTGCTGACAATTACTTAGACTTTTGCTTATTGCAGGCTTGATGGACATTGTGCTACATTGTGCAATTATTAATTGCTTGCTTACTTGGCAATTGGTTAGGCTGCTTTGCTGCTGCAGCTTACATTGCTATGGACTGAACTTTATTGTATTTATTTTGATTAATTACTATACTATATATCAGTGTTTGAGTTTTGTGAACTTTTCATTTACCATCATTACAACTTTAAGTACACCTGAACTAAAATGGAATATGGAGGCTGACATATTTATTTCCTTTTAAACAATGCAGATTGCCCGACTGTCTTTTTGATCCTCTGCCTTAAACATAGACCCTGAACAAGCAAGCAGATCAGGTGTTTCGGACTAAAGCCTGACTGGTTCAGGTGTACTTTTAGTCCTGGCATCACAGCAAGCCACCCACTACTCTCTTTACACCTAGTGGGCTGTATCCCATCATGTAATGGGTGTAGTCCTAGTTAAGACTTTTTAACTTGTGGGGGGTTGTTTGTATACAATGATTTTTTTTTAGATATTTTAACAAGACACTCCGAACTAGAAGATGCACCTAGTTTTAGAGGACAAAAACCAGGGGAAAAATTAAAAATTGTACTAAACTTGGTGTGTCTATGGTCCAGTAGATGTTCTCCCCCCAATTATTGCATCCTCCTCCTGTCCACCTTGGTGTCCTCCTCCTGTCCCCTTGGTGACCTCCTCCTGTCCCCCTTGTGTCCTCCTCCTTTCCCCCTTGGTGTCCTCCTCCTGTCCCCCTTGTGACCTCCTCCTGTCCCCCTTGGTGTCCTCCTCCTGTCCCCCTTGTGACCTCCTCCTGTCCCCCTTGGTGTTCTTCTCCTGTCCCCTTTGTGTCCTCCTCCTGCCCCCCTGGTGTCCTCTTCCTTTCCCCCCTGGCGTCCTCATCCTGTCCCCCTTGGGTCCTCCTCCTTTCCCCCCTGGTGTCCTCCTCCTGTCCCCTTCGGTGTCCTCATCCATGTCCCCCCCTTTGTGTCCTCCTCCGTGTCCCCCCTTTGTGTCCTCCTCCACTCCCTCTCCTCTCACAGGGACTTCTTCTTCCCACTTCTGGGGTAGAAAAAGTGCGTTTATAATCCTAAAAATATGGTACTTTTTTAATTTTACCCTTAGTGTACCTGTGATGCACTGTTTTTTTGTTTATCTTTACTACAATTAACTGCTTACAGGGTTTGTGTTCTTTTTGCCCTTGCAATCCCTTCCATTTAGCAATTTACCTTACACATCTGAATTTTAGTTAGACATGCCTTCATGTGTACATAGACATTTAGATAAAAAGGGCGCAGCTGTAATTTGGGTGCGGCGGATAGCCACTAGTAGAATATTTGTTAAGTAAAAAATATTCTACTATTGGGCACTGGGTAATCCAATAGTAGAATATATAGAATAAAGCAAAGGCATCTCCTTGGTAAACATAAACAAAAGCATGCATTAAATATCCTCAACCAAGTTCTCTTCCCCATCTTTTGGAAATCCTGTGTAGTAGACTTTATTAGCTTTCACTTATGCTAGTCTGATTTATGTTTTATAGTTTCTATTACAATATATACAGTATATGTCTTTAATGCAGATCCTTTTCCCTTATGCTTTAGGGCCCCAAATGCACCACTTTTACAATCCTGCTCAAGACATGTTTATCGACCTATCTATAGTGGACTTTTTTCATTCTCAAGAGATTTTGTTTTCATAAAAATGCATATACTACAATACTCCTTAACCACTTCAGCCCTCAGGTGTTTCACCTTCAGGACGGAGGCAATTTTCCCCTGTCAGTGCTCCTCCCATTCATTCGCCAATAACTTTATCATTTCTCATCACACGGAAATGATCTATATCTTCTTTTTTTGCCACAAATTAAACTTTTTGAGGGCGATACTTGTTTCCAGTAATTACTTTATTTTCTATGCATTTTATGCATTTATGCAAATACACAAGAAAAAAAAGAAAAAATACACTATTTCTCCAATTCCACCCCCTATAGTTTTAAAATAAGCAATGCTACTATAAATGAAACCTACACATTGTATCTGTCCATTAGTCCCGACTATCACAACATTTAAATTAAGGGTCTAGTACAATGTATGGTGTCAATACATTATTTGGAAATAAAGGTATATTTTTCTGTTTTTTTTTTTTTTTGTCCGATCAATTGTAAGCCCTTATGTACTAAAATCTCAGTAATATACCCTCATGACATACATACTAAAAAAAAAAAGAGTCCCTAAGTCAACTATTTATGGATTTTCTTTTTTTTTACTATTTTTTTTCCATCTATTTGCTTGGTAACTGAGGTGGGGGCTTTGGAAGGGATTAATGATATAATCTTTTAAATTAACCACTTGAGGACCGTGGGCTTTAACCCCCTTAAGGACCAGGCACTTTTTTTCCATTCAGACCACTGCAGCTTTCACGGTTTATTGCTCGCTCATACAACCTACCACCTAAATGAATTTTGGCTCCTTTTCTTGTCACTAATAAAGCTTTCTTTTGGTGCTATTTGATTGCTGCTGCGATTTTTACTTTTTATTATATTCATCAAAAAAGACATGAATTTTGGCAAAAAAATTATTTTTTTTTTACTTTCTGTGCTGACATTTTTCAAATAAAGTAAAATTTCTGTATACATGCGGCGCGAAAAATGTGGAAAAACATGTTTTTGATTAAAAAAAACCCATTCAGTGTATATTTATTGGTTTGGGTAAAAGTTATAGCGTTTACAAGCTATGGTGCAAAAAGTGAATTTTCCCATTTTCAAGCATCTATGACTTTTCTGACCCCCTGTCATGTTTCATGGGGTGCTAGAATTCCAGGATAGTATAAATACCCCCCAAATGACCCCATTTTGGAAAGAAGACATCCCAAAGTATTCACTGAGAGGCATAGTGAGTTCATAGAAGATATTATTTTTTGTCACAAGTAAGCGGAAAATGACACTTTCTGACAAAAAAAAAAAAGTTTCCATTTCTTCTAACTTGCGACAAAAAAAAATGAAATCTGCCACGGACTCACCATGCCCCTCTCTGAATACCTTGAAGTGTCTACTTTCCAAAATAGGGTCATTTGTGGGGTGTATTTACTGTCCTCGCATTTTGGGGGGTGCTAATTTGTAAGCACCCCTGTAAAGCCTAAAGGTGCTCATTGGACTTTGGGCCCCTTAGCGCAGTTAGGCTGCAAAAAAGTGCCACACATGTGGTATTGCCGTACTCAGTAGAAGTAGTATAATGTGTTTTGGGGTGTATTTTTACACATGCCGATGCTGGGTGGGAGAAATATCTCTGTGAATGACAATTTTTTCATTTTTTTTACACACAATTGTCCATTTACAGAGAGATTTCTCCCACTCAGCATGGGTATGTGTAAAAATACACCCCAAAACACATTATACTACTTCTCCTGAGTACGGCGATACCACATGTGTGGCACTTTTTTGCACCCTAAATGCGCTAAGGGGCCCAAAGTCCAATGAGTACCTTTAGGATTTCACAGGTCATTTTGAGAAATTTTGTTTCAAGACTACTCCTCACGGTTTAGGGCCCCTAAAATGCCAGGACAGTATAGGAACCCCACAAATGACCCCATTTTAGAAACAAGACATCCCAAGGTATTCCGTTAAGAGTATGGTGAGTTCATAGAAGATTTTATTTTTTGTCACAAGTTAGCGGAAAATGACACTTTGTGAAAAAACCCAATAAAAATCAATTTCCGCTAACTTGTGACAAAAAATAAAATCTTCTATGAACTCACCGTACTACTAACAGAATACCTTGGGGTGTCTTCTTTCTAAAATTGAGTCATTTGTGGGGTTCCTACACTGTCCTGGCATTTTAGGGGCCCTAAACCGTGAGGAGTAGTCTTGAAACGAAAATTCTCAAAATGACCTGTGAAAACCTAAAGGTACTCATTGGACTTTGGGCCCCTTAGCGCAGTTAGGGTGCAAAAAAGTGCCACACATGTGGTATCGCCGTACTCGGGAGAAGTAGTACAATGTGTTTTGGGGTGTATTTTTACACATACCCATGCTGGGTGGGAGAAATCTCTCTGTAAATGGACAATTGTGTGTAAAAAAAATCAAAAGATTGTCATTTACAGAGGTATTTCTCCCACCCAGCATGGGTATGTGTAAAAATACACCCCAAAACACATTATACTACTTCTCCCGAGTACGGCGGTACCACATGTGTGGCACTTTTTTGCACCCTAACTGCGCTAAGGGGCCCAAAGTCCAATGAGTACCTTTAGGATTTCACAGGTCATTTTTGTTTCAAGACTACTCCTCACGGTTTAGGGCCCCTAAAATGCCAGGGCAGTATAGGAACCCCACTAATGACCCCATTTTAGAAAGAAGACACCCCAAGGTATTCCGTTAGGAGTATGGTGAGTTCATAGAAGTTTTTATCTTTTTGTCACAAGTTAGCGGAAATTGATTTTAATTGTTTTTTTTCACAAAGTGTCATTTTCCGCTAACTTGTGACAAAAAATAAAATCTTCTATGAACTCACCATACTCCTAACGGAATACCTTTGGGTGTCTTCTTTCTAGAATGGGGTCATTTGTGGGGTTCCTATACTGCCCTGGCATTTTAGGGGCCCTAAACCGTGAGGAGTAGTCTTGAAACCAAATGTCGCAAAATGACCTGTGAAATCCTAAAGGTACTCATTGGACTTTGGGCCCCTTAGCGTACTTAGGGTGTAAAAAAGTGCCACACATGTGGTACCACCGTACTCAGGAGAAGTAGTATAATGTGTTTTGGGGTGTATTTTTACACATACCCATGCTAAGTGGGAGAAATATCTCTGTAAATGACAATTGTTTGATTTTTTTTACACACAATTGTCTATTTACAGAGAGATTTCTCCCACCCAGCATGGGTATGTGTAAAAATACACCCCAAAACACATTATACTACTTTTCCTGAGTACGGCGGTACCACATGTGTGACACTTTTTTGCAGCCTAGGTGCGCTAAGGGGCCCAACGTCCTATTCACAGGTCATTTTGAGGCATTTGTTTTCTAGACTACTCCTCACGGTTTAGGGCCCCTAAAATGCCAGGGCAGTATAGGAACCCCACAAGTGACCCCATTTTAGAAAGAAGACACCCCAAGGTATTCCGTTATGTGTATGGCGAGTTCATAGAAGATTTTATTTTTTGTCACAAGTTAGTGAAAAATTACACTTTGTGAAAAAAAAACAATAAAAATCAATTTCCGCTAACTTTTGACAAAAAATAAAATCTTCTATGAACTCGTCATACACCTAACAGAATACCTTGGGGTGTCTTTTTTTCTAAAATGGGGTCACTTGTGAGGTTCTTATACCGCCCTGGCATTTTACGGGCCCAAAACCGTGAGTAGTCTGGAAATCAAATGTCTCAAAATGACTGTTCAGGGGTATAAGCATCTGCAAATTTTGATGACAGGTGGTCTATGAGGGGGCGAATTTTGTGGAACCGGTCATAAGCAGGGTGACCTTTTAGATGACAGGTTGTATTGGGCCTGATCTGATGGATAGGAGTGCTAGGGGTGTGACAGGAGGTGATTGATGGGTGTCTCAGGGGGTGGTTAGAGGGGAAAATAGATGCAATCAATGCACTGGGGAGGTGATCGGAAGGGGGTCTGAGGGGGATCTGAGGGTTTGGCCAAGTGATCAGGAGCCAACACGGGGCAAATTAGGGCCTGATGTGATGGGTAGGTGTGCTAGGGGGTGACAGGAGGTGATTGATGGGTGTCTCAAGGTGTGATTAGAGGGGGAATAGATGCAAGCAATGCACTGGCGAGGTGATCAGGGCTGGGGTCTGAGGGCGTTCTGAGGGTGTGGGCGGGTGATTGAGTGCCCTAGGGGCAGATAGGGGTCTAATCTGATAGGTAGCAGTGACAGGGGGTGATTGATGGGTAATTAGTGGGTGTTTAGGGTAGAGAACAGATGTAAACACTGCACTTGGGAGGTGATCGGACGTCGGATCTGCGGGCGATCTATTGGTGTGGGTGGATGATCAGATTGCCCGCAAGGGGCAGGTTAGGGGCTGATTGATGGGTGGCTGTGACAGTGGGTGATTGATGGGTGGCAGTGACAGGGGGTGATTGATGGGTGATTGATAGGTGATTGACAGGTGATTGACAGGTAATCAGTGGGTTATTACAGGGGAGAACAGATGTAAATATTGCACTGGCGAATTGATAAGGGGGGGGTCTGAGGGCAATCTGAGCGTGTAGGCGGGTGATTGGGTGCCCGCAAGGGGCAGATTAGGGTCTGATCTGATGGGTAACAGTGACAGGGGGTGATTGATGGGTGATTGATGGGTAATTAGTGGGTGTTTAGGGTAGAGAATAGATGTAAACACTGCACTTGGGAGGTGATCTGATGTCGGATCTGCGGGCGATCTATTGGTGTGGGTGGGTGATCAGATTGCCCGCAAGGGGCAGGTTAGGGGCTGATTGATGGGTGGCAGTGACAGGGGGTGATTGATGGGTGGCAGTGACAGGGGGTGATTGATGGGTGATTGACAGGTGATTGACAGGTGATCAGTGGGTTATTACACAGGGAAGGACAGATGTAAATAATGCCCTGGCGAATTGATAAGGGGGGGGTCTGAGGGCAATCTGAGCGTGTAGGCGGGTGATTGGGTGCCCGCAAGGGGCAGATTAGGGTCTAATCTGATGGGTAACAGTGATAGGTGGTGATAGAGGGTGATTGATGGGTGATTGATGGGTAATTAGTGGATGTTTAGAGGAGAGAATAGATGTAAACACTGCGCTTGGGTGGTGATCTGATGTCGGATCTGCGGGCGATCTATTGGTGTGGGTGGGTGATCAGATTGCCCGCAAGGGGCAGGTTAGGGGCTGATTGATGGGTGGCAGTGACAGGGGGTGATTGATGGGTGATTGACAGGTGATTGACAGGTGATTGACAGGTGATTGACAGGTGATCAGGGGGGATAGATGCATACAGTACATGGGGGGGGGGGTCTGGGGGGGGGGGGGTCTGGGGAGAATCTGAGGGGTGGGGGGTGATCAGGAGGGAGCAGGGGGCAGGGGGGATAAAAAAAAAAATAGCGTTGACAGATAGTGACAGGGAGTGATTGATGGGTGATTAGGGGGGTGATTGGGTGTAAACATGGGTCTGGGGGGTGGGCAGGGGGGGGGGGTCTGTTGGGTGCTGTGGGCGTTCTGGGGCAAGGGGGGGGGAAATCAGTGTGCTTGGTGCAGACTAGGGTGGCTGCAGCCTGCCCTGGTGGTCCCTCGGACACTGGGACCACCAGGGCAGGAGGCAGCATGTATAATACACTTTGTAAACATTACAAAGTGTATTATACACTTTGTATGCGGCGATCGCGGGGTTAACATCCCGCCGGCGCTTCCGTATGGCCGGCGGGATGTTGCGGCGGGTGAGCGGAGACAGGCAGCGGCGGAGGATCGCGTCATGGATGACGCGATCGCTCCGCCCATGCCCCTACAAGGACCGCCGCCATTTGTCAATACGGCGGTCCTTGCGGGGTCCACTTCCCAGCCGCCAATTGTCAATACGGCGGTCGGGAAGTGGTTAAAAATCTGTGGTGTGTAATTTAACTTTTCGCCAGTAGATGGTGGTAGAAACACTCCCTGGTTTACCAGTAAGTGTTTCTTTTTTTTTTTTTTTTTATACTTCATTCACGTTCTTTATTATGAATGGACATGGCCCCGATCAGGGTCATGTCCATTCATTACAGGCACTGCAATTGGTTCGGGGAAGCCTTGCTTCCCTTCCCCAACCGCCTACATGGAAATAATACCGCTCGTCCAGTTTGCCTTTAGCAAATTACTCATCCAGATAGGCTTAAGTGGTTAAAGAGGATCTGTAATGACTTTATTGAGGACACCCAATTTTACATTAATTGTCCTTGTTTCAGTATCATGTAACCCCTCCCTTTCAGTGATGCTCAGCCTAGGCCGTAATGTCACACAGCCTTCTGTCCCAGAACACTCTGTAGTGAGAATGTCAGTAGATCACTCAGAGGGGGAAAAAATCCCACAGTGATTCAACTTGTCCACAGTATTAACATTGTAAAAAAATATGTTTTTAAATTTAATTTTATTCATTAAGTTTTGTTCATTAACATTACTTTAAGAATCTGTTTGAAAATGAAAAATCTCTTCTGCATGTAATTCTGTTAAATGTCAGGTCAAATGTTTCCATATTGTAATCACTATTCCCCAAGTGTTTCTGAACTTGTGCATTTCATATGACCAAATCAAGCATTACCCCAGGTTTGGTTGGTTCAGCTGGTGTGTGAATAGGTGAGGATCTGCACGCAGCTATTGCTAGCAGGAACCCAAGGTCTGTGTCAGGAACAAGCTGGCTAAGGATCTTTGGACGGTTTGTGTTCATGGCTGTTCTACTAGTGTCACGAACCAAGTCGGGTCCACACGGCAATGGAGATCCAGGGACTCTGCTTCCGGGTACATCCCCAGCTCCTCAGTAGATGTGCCTCTCATGAAGGCTGCTGGCAGTCTGTCCGGCCGGGCGGGGGCGCGCCTCTTAGAAGAGCCTTTATAGGCTCAGGAAGTGTGTCAGCTGACATCCTGTCAGCTGACACAGGATTCCTCCGCCTCTCTTTCTCATTGGTCGCTCTTGTGGAGGCGGGGTTTTGTGGCCAGGTCTGGCTATAAATTCTCTGGCTCTTCACTTGTCCAGTGTCCGTTGTAGCTAACACTTCTGTGTGCTAACGGGCCCAGCTAGTTTTTGGTGGCTTACGTTATATATTGGTTCATAGCCCATATATACGTATCCTAGTCAGTGTTGTTATTTTCTTTATTCGAGCTACGGAGATTTATCAGTTACTGTGTTAGCTAGTCAGTTTAGCACGTTTCAGTAGGTTGTGCTTAGCGTGACCACCCGTGCTTAGTTAGCATAGTTTTTTTGCTATTTGGCTCTGAACTCCTTGTGAGCCACCTCTGCTACTCTGTGTTACGTTGTGTCTCCCGGCACATTGTTACAACTAGTTGGTGAGACTGTTCCATTGACATAATCTTAAGCAGTAACACGGTGTTGTGAAGTCCTGGCTTCAACTACAATTGATTGCTAGAGATGGCTCGAACCTCCGATTTTCAATTTGCGAACCTCGAACTCGAACTTCCGAAAAAGTTTGCGAACCTGCAAACTTTTCGAACCACAATAGACTTCAATGGGCAGGCGAACTTGAAAAACTACAAACACTGTTTCTGGCCACAAAAGTGATGGAAAAGATGTTTCGAGTGGTCTAAACCTGGAGGGGGGCATGGTGGAGTGGGATACAAGCCAAAAGTCCCGGGGAAAATTACGGATTTGCCGCACAGCAGGGTTATAATCCCTAAAAGGCAGAAATCACATTGCATTGCTAAATTGGAGGTCTAAAGTGCTTGAAAACATCTTGCGTGTGTAAACATGGGTCAGCAGTGTAAGTAGTGTCCTGCTTTACACTGATAGACCAAACTCATTGTGTAACGCACCGCAAACAGCTGTTTGTGTAGTGATGGCCGTGCTGGACTGGTGTGCACGATGGCGAGAGTGCAGGCGATGGCGGTTTTCAAGCCCATATGGTCGGGCTGAGGTAGCTCAATGACAGAACAACGTCCACAATGAAGCAACAACCTTATTATCTTGGGTCAGGTGTGCCCCTCAACACACTCATATAGCCGGTCATTGCTTTATTGTGATACGCAAGCTCTTTCACCGTGGCAAGGTAATGATAACGAAGGGGAAATGACACATGTATATGCCTTTTGTTTTGTTGTTGCAGCCACAGTGCAGGCAGAAAAATTAGGCAGGCATGTACACGCACCAGAAAAAATTATTATTGTTTTTGTTAGCGGTCGCTGCAAGCAGCGGCCTTAAAAAATCAGGAATCCACCTGGAGTCCATGCCTCATTCATTTTGATAAAGGTGAGGTACTGAACACTTTTTTGACCTGACTGCTGGTGGTATAATACAAAGTGCAGTCTCACAGAGGCAGTAGCAGGTATGCACTGAATGTGCTGGGCCTGGCACAGTACAGAAATTAGCAAAGGCCAGCTGTGCAGACAGGGCTGTATATGCAGTGTCAGTGGGCCACACACACACAAAAAAGAAAAAAAAACACATCAGAAGAACATTAGCTCTCAAAAGAGCAGTTTTTGGGTGCTTTTCTTCAACAAATATCAGCAAGGAGCAACCTAACAGACCTCTTAACTATCGCTTTCCCTATCTCTCCAATGTCTCTCCCTTCTCTCACTAATACAGCAGCACACAGAGTGAGAACATTGCCGACGCTGCTGCCTTTTATAAGGGGGAGGGGGGCTCCAGGAGGGAGTGCAGCCTGATTTGCTGCCATGTGTCTGCTGACTGTGATGTAGAGGGTCAACGTTTAGCCCAATGATGTAGTATAGGGGGTGGGTCGAACTCGCTAAGTGTTCGCGGTTCACCGCAAACTCGAACTCAGCTATGTTTGCGCGAACAAGTTCTCTGGCGAACCGTTCAGGCCATCTCTATTGATTGCAACACGCACTTACTTACCAAAGGATTAACCTCCCCGGCGTTCAATTTTCCCAGGATTTCTTTGCAAAAAGTGATAAAATGTATTTCTAAAAAACTTTTTTTTCCTGTAACTTGCCAAAATGTGTCAAGCAAGGGTCTAGTATACAGTGCAGGAGAGTATTGATGTGTATGCACGTTTATACTGTTCACAGCATGTTTTTATGGATGGACATTTCTGTCCATACCGCTGGGGAGGTTAATAAGCCGGTATGGCATATGTGAGTGGTAGTGTGAGGTGAAGAGTCGGATTAAGGCCAAATGGGGGCCCTATTATTATTATTAAGTATTTATATAGCACCAACATCTTCCGCAGCACTATACAGAGTATATAATCTTGTCACTAACTGTCCCTCAGAGGAGCCCACAATCTAGTCCCTACCATATTAATATGCCTATATTGTGTAGTGTATGTATTAGGGGGGAAGCCAATTAACTTATCTGTATGTATGTATGTAAAGGTGCTAAAGAAGTTTTAACAAACAGGCATACCCCGTCCATATTTTTCATCTGTTCTGTCTTTAAACACACTGTACCCCTTCAAACTCACCATCCAGTCATGGCTGTTACCCCTCTATTATCCCCACAAAATCGTATGAGGAGAGGGAGGATCTCACACATTATGCGGACGCAGGGCTGGAGGCCGATCTGCCAAGGCTTTGGGAAAAACTAACGTGGGGGGGGTCCTAAGGTTTCAGACACTTAGCTGGTTTTCAAGCGAGTAGGTAAGTAACATGTTGATTGCTGAATTCAACACAGACACACACAATTATATATAATTGCATATGCTTCATCAAATGTTAGATTGCGGTTTCAAATTTTCTGTCCCTGGCACTACCAGAGTTCACGTTAAGTCATGGAAATCTCAGAAACTGGAAGTTTGGGGATTTTTTTTTCCAATGGGAATATGGGCTTTGGGAATAAGCAAAAAAGAGAAATAAGGGCAAACCTTTCCTACTCTATCCTGAAATTATTTCTCTTAAACTGGACTAGTATACTAAATTTTCTTGTGTGTGAAACAGACAGACATATGGAAGTTTCATAAACCAAGATATTTTTCTTTTAATGCATTGGTGTTTTTTTGAAACTAAGATGGCATATAGAGTATATGTAAATGTATATGCAGAACACTTACCCAGAGTGCACTGGGATATTTGTAGGTCACAAAATTCAGCAATCCACAGGCCATGAACTGCAAGACAATAAGTAACATTAGGAAAATAGAAATAATAAAAAAAAATGATACTGCTTTTCTCTCAGGAGACTCAAAGCACGATGTGAAGAGTGAAGAGGCGGCACACAACTGGCTTTGCTAATTAAAGCATGTATCGAAAGCGGAGCAACACTACGTTACGAACCATCACGGTTCTTCCTCAGGTGTATAATGAACCAAACAACACAACCTCCATTTATAATAGCTCAAAAAACACGCCCCTTGGATAGGGGGCGTGGTAGGCACTAGCTAGACATAGGCCACTCCTTGCTATTTCAATGCAAGCACCAATATAATGTGTTTAAATGCAATTGTATACATATTAAATAGTATCAAAAATACAAATTTATGTAACCAAAGAAAATTTGTATGCAAATGTTAAAAAATACATGGTCAGGGGCATTCCACTATGGGCTACCCAAATTACTATAATGGACTGACCGTACTCCTAGGGCACTCCAATAAGGCTACCCGTGAACACCAACCTGTAAAAAGAAAGATGAGTGGCGTGATAGTACACACTAACACATAACCTAATTTGATGATCTCAAACTCTATGCAAAAATATTATAAAAAGCATTTCCATTGTGTGGGTTCATTCATCCCTCTCGGATGTATAACATCCAGATAATTAATCCAGTGGGCTTCTTTTTGAAGAAACAATTTTTCTTTGTCGCCCCCACCAGATTTAGGATCTATGCAATCAAGTACCAACAGCATAATTGTGGGACTCTGTGTCTGGCCTCACTAAAATGCCTAGCCACAGAGGTTTCATATTTGGTCTCTCCTTCCAAAAATTTACCAATAAAACGCTTGTGCTCCTGTATACGTACTCTCACTGCTCGCGTGGTCATACCCACGTCAGGGATGAGCAGAAACTACGCCAGTGCGAATTTACGCTTCGTAGTTTGCATCTACGCATCGTAGTTCGTAGGTGAAGTTTCAAAACTACGCTTACGAATGTACGCGTAGCGAAGTACTGTTACGCGTAGCTTACGCCCACTATGAGTAGTTAACATGTGTAATGCGTAGTGAACTACGGATGCGTTACTCGCGTCTAATTTTCCGCATGCGATTGTATGCGTACAAATTTACGCATTGAAAAGGGGAATGTACGCATAGAAGAATGCACAGTATAAGCAGTTAAAGAGGAATTAATGCGTAACATTTTCTGCATCCTGGCATAAGCATCCGCATACACTACGTTTTGCACTACGCGTAATTGCGTATTTTAACGCGTAGTCTACGAAATGTGTAAAACTACGCGTTTTCCAGATCCAGATCAGGGGGAGAATTTCATGTGCCAGCACATGTTGTCTATGGATTAAAATGCCCGTGTGGTATGATGTACGTGGGTCAGGGATGGTCGTAGTCAGCCAACGTACCGAAGTTGGCTGACTACGACCATCCCTGACCCACGTACATCATACCACACGGGCATTTTAATCCATAGACAACATGTGCTGGCACATGAAATTCTCCCCCTGATCTGGATCTGCTTACCTGTATGAGGATGAGAGATGGAATTGCCCCTCACAATTGAGTAATGCTGACCACTACAGATTGAGTGAAATTGATCCAACCATGGAAATAAAAACAAAGGTGGACTTTTTACTTATCTGTGCAGTGGAAGATGGAACTATCACTCAGCGAATAGCAAAAGCGTTGACTATAGATCATTCCTGTACCCCTTTATTATATCTCCTGCCCAAAACTCATAAAAGGCTAAGAGACCCCTGGGGCGCCCAATTGTATCCAGCCGGGGAATCATTTTGTCCCCTCTAGCTGGTTTTATAGACAGCTTTTTGCAGGAGATAGTAGTGGGTTCTTTTACTCATTGCTTGAAAGACACAACAGACCTCTTGCAAAGAATTGAATCCTTTGGCGTTTTGCCAGTGGATTTGACTTTTTGTAGTCTTGACATACAGAGTCTTTTCACTGCAATCCCGCAGGATGAGGTTATTGGTTGTGTTGAATCTAATTTGTTGGGCACAAATCTATCTAACAATATGGTGTATTTTCTCCTTGATGCATTGCAGCTGGTTCTGAAGTGTAATTACTTTAAATTTTATGGTAATTTCTACTTTCAAAAACAGGGAGTGAGCATAGGCTTGTCAGTAGCTCCTTCAGTAGCAAATATTTTTGTTAAGTCTCTTGAGAGAAAGTTTTTTCTTGACCATACGAAATATAAGGAACACATTTTTCAGTATGTCAGATTTGAGTTCTGGTGGAGAAGGTAGTTGAGGCTAATACTGGCCACAGTACCATCAAGTTTTCCATGGAAGCATCCAGTGAGTCGGTGAATTTCCTGGATGTTACCATCGTTAAATGGGATGATAGGTTGCACACCAAGCTGTTTAAAAAGCCCTTCCTTTTTTTGGAAAGATAGTTACCCTCACCCCCATACCACAAGAGCTATCCCCAATGGTCAATTTTTAAGAGCTAAAAGGATTTGTTCCACATTAGACGGTTATACAGAAACTGGGCAGGAACTAATTGAGAAATTTGTGACCAAAAGATATCAACGAGATCATTTTGTTAGATTACAGGAGGAAGTGGGGAGGGTAGAGAGAACTGACTTATTGGTGGGCCGCAAAGAAAATGCAAAGGTTGAGCGAATTCCCTTTGCGATGCAGTTTGAACACAACACTTCGCTGGTCAAGAAAACAGTGAAAAAAATGTGTCCAGTTTTGAGTAGTGACCAAACTGTTGGGAGACTTTTCCAGGAATCACCACTGTTCTCAAAAAAGGCAAAACAGTACAGAACATAGTCAGAAAAGTTGATACATCCATTAATGTAGTGAAGCAGAACCACCAAAGGGATGGTACCTGTTGCCTGTTGCAACTGCAATGTTTGCTCAGCAATTGTGAGGGGCAATTTCATCTCTCATCCTCATACAAGTAAACAGATCCAGATCAGGGGGAGAATTTCATGTGCCAGCACACATGTTGTCTACGGATTAAAATGCCAGTGCGGTATGATGTACGTGGGTATGACCACGCGAGCAGTGAGAGTACGTATACAGGAGCACAAGCGTTTTATTGGTAATTTTTTGGAAGGAGAGACCAAATATGAAACCTCTGTGTCTAGGCATTTTAGTGAGGCCAGACATAGAGCCCCACAATTACGCTGTTGGTACTTGATTGCATAGATCCTAAATCTGGTGGGGGCGACAAAGAAAAATTGTTGCTTCAAAAAGAAGCCCGCTGGATTAATTGTCTGGATGTTATACATCTGATAGGGATGAATGAACACACACAATGGAAATGCTTTTTATAATAATTTTGCATAGAGTTTTTCGATCATCAAATGAGGTTATGTGTTAGTGTGTACTATCATACAATTCATCTTTCTTTTTACAGGTTGGTGTTCACGGGTAGCCTTATTGGAGTGCCCTAGGAGTACGGTCAGTCCATTATAGTGATTTGGGTAGTCCATAGTGGAATGCCCCTGAACATGTATTTTTTTAACTTTTGCATACAAATTTATTTGGTTACATAAATTTGTATTTTTGATACTATTTAATATGTATACAATTGCATTTAAACACAATATATTGGTGCTTGCATTGAAATAGCGAGGAGTGGCCTATGTCTAGCTATTACCTACCACACCCCCTAGCTAGTGCCTACCACAGGCGTGATTTTGAGTTATTATAAATGGAGGTTGTGTTGTTTGGTTCATTATATACCTGAGGAAAAACCGTGATGGTTCGTAACATGTAGTGTTGCTCCGCTTTCAATACTTGCTTTAATTAGCAAAGCCAGTTGTGTGCCGCCTCTTCACTCTTTGCATGTTTGTTGCTCAGGGAGGTGACCTGAGCGAGGTGCAGCACCGGCAGTTGCAGGAATATCATTCCTGTGTGGGTTCCTGGACCGTGGTTTTCTTCACGTTTATGTCAAAGCACGGTGTGGACTGTTGCAAATAGTCAATTGTGTAGAAATACATTTTATAATAGGAGGTGGGAAAAAGAGAGGAAGAGAATTTACGGTAAGTTGAGGATCATTGATAATGTGGAGCTAGCAAAGCTAACTGCATCACCTGCAATTAGTACAGAATGCCGCTGCAAGGCTGTTAACTATACAACCCTGCCATTTCCACATAACACCAACCCTTTGCTCACTCCACTGGCTACCGATAAAATTGAGAATTCTTTTTAAGATTGGCTTATTGACATTAAATTCCTTGTACAATCTGAGCCCTGGATACCTGAAGGACTAGTTGTTACAACTGCATCACACCCAACACAATCGTAGATCATAAGGATTTTATAACTTGGCCACCCCCAAAGTCCACCTAAAAACCTTTGGAGACAGAGCCTTTTGTCATGCTGCCCCTACACTTTGGAACTCTCTGCCACACCCAATTAGGACATCTCCATCCCTGGAAGTTTTTAAGTCCAAACTGAAAAACCACATGTTTAGTCTGGCATTTATGAACACCTATTTCCCCTAAACACAGTTCAGCCTGCAAACTTGCATTAATCTGAGACATATCTACAGTGGTTTGCAAAAGTATTCAGCCCCCTTGAAGTTTTCCACATTTTGTCATATTACTGCCACAAACATGAATCAATTTTATTGGAATTCCATGTGAAAGACCAATACAAAGTGGGGTACATGTGAGAAGTGGAACGAAATTAATCATACATGATTCCAAACATTTTTTACAAATAAATAACTGCAAAGTGGGGTGTGCGTAATTATTTAGCCCCCTTTGGTCTGAGTGCAGTCAGTTGCCCATAGGCATTGCCTGATGAGTGCTAATGAATAAATAGAGTGCACCTGTGTTTAATCTAATGTCAGTACAAATACAGCTGCTCTGTGACGGCCTCAGGGGCTGTCTAAGAGAATATTGGGAGCAACAACACCATGAAGTCCAAAGAACACATGGTGACTCTGGATGAGCTGCAGAGATCTACAGCTTAGGTGGGGGAGCCTGTCCATAGGACAACTATTTGTCGTGCACTGCACAAAGTTGGCCTTTATGGAAGAGTGACAAGAAGAAAGCCATTGTTAACAGAAAAGCATAAGAAGTCCTGTTTACAGTTTGCCACAAGCCATGTGGGGGACACAGCAAACATGTGGAAGAAAGTGCTCTGGTCAGATGAGAGCAAAATGGAACTTTTTGGCCAAAATGCAAAATGCTATGTGTGGTGGAAAACTAACACTGCACATCACTCTGAGCACACCATCCCCACTGTCAAATATGGTGGTGGCCGCATCATGCTCTGGGGGTGCTTCTCTTCAGCAGGGTCAGGGAAGCTGGTCAGAGTTGATGGGAAGATGGATGGAGCCAAATACAGGGCAATGTTGGAAGAAAACCTCTTGGAGTCTGCAAAAGACTTGAGACTGGGACGGAGGTTCACCTTCCAGCAGGACAATGACCCTAAACATAAAGCCAGGGCAACAATGGAATGGTTTAAAACAAAACATATCCATGTGTTAGAATGGCCCAGTCAAAATCCAGATCTAAATCCAATCGAGAATCTGTGGCAAGATCTGAAAACTGCTGTTCACAAACGCTGTCCATCTAATCTGACTGAGCTGGAGCTGTTTTGCAAAGAAGAATGGGCAAGGATTTCAGTCTCTAGATGTGCAAAGCTGGTAGAGACATACTCTAAAAGACTGGCAGCTGTATTGACTCAGGGGGCTGAATAATAATTACGCACACCCCACTTTGCAGATATTCTTTTTTAAATATGTTTGGAATCATGTATGATTTTCGTTCCACTTCTTACGTGTACACCACTTTGTATTGGTCTTTCACGTGGAATTCCAATAAAATTGATTCATGTTTGTGGCAGTAATATGACAAAATATGGAAAACTTCAAGGGGGCTGAATACTTTTGCAAACCACTACATGCAGAGCCGGCCTTTGTGGGTGGCAAGTGGGGCAACCGCCCCAGGCCCCGCGCCTGAAGAGGCCCCGCACCCTCTGCAGCGGTGGGGAGAGCGGGCATAGTAGTTAAAACTCACGTGTCTTCTTCCGATCCTCACAGCTACGATCTATTTCCTCTCCCAACATCTGTGTATTGGTAACAGCGCCCCCTATGATGATGTGACCGCATTTCACCACAGGGGGCGCTGTTACCAATACACAGATGCTGGGAGAGGAAATAGATGGTAGCTGTGAGGATCGGAGGAAGACACGTGAGTTTTAACTACTATGCCCGCTCTCCCCACCGCTGCAGCCACCTTCATATCTAACCTGTACTGCGGGGAACCTACCTATCTAATCTATACTGCAGGCACCTTCCTATCTAATCTATACTGCAGGCTGGCACCTGTCTATCTAATTTATACTGCAGGCACCTATCTAATCTATACTGCAGGCTGGCACCTATCTATCTAATTTATACTGCAGCAACCTATCTAATCTGTACTGCAGGGCACCTACCTATCTAATCTATACTGCAGGCACCTACCTATCTAATCTATACTGCAGGCACCTACCTATCTAATCTATACTGCGGGGCACCTACCTATCTAATCTATACTGCAGGCACCTATCTAATCTATACTGCAGGCTGGCACCTACCTAGCTAATCTGTACTGCAGGCACCTTCCTATCTAATCTATACTGCAGGCTGGCACCTATCTATCTTATTTATACTGCAGACACCTATCTAATCTGTACTGCAGGGCACCTACCTATCTAATCTATACTGCAGGCACCTATCTAATATATACTGCGGGGTACCTACCTAACTAATCTATACTGCAGGGATTTATCTAATCTATACTGCAGGGCACCTACCTACCTATCTAATCTATACTGCAGGGCACCTACCTATCTAACCTTTACTGCAGGCACCTATCTAATCTATACTGCAGGGCACCTACCTATCTAATCTATACTGTGGGGCACCTAACTATCTAACCTATACTGGAGGCACCTACCTATCTAACCTATACAGAGTGTGTGCTTCCACAGCGTGTGTGTGTGTGTGTGTGTGTGTGTGTGTGTGTGTGTGTGTGTGTGTGTATCCACAGCATATGTCTCTAGGCCCCACATATGACACTCGCCCCAGGCCCCGCGTACTCTAAGGCCACCTCTGACTACATGTCCTTGAGTCCTATGGGAGAAAAGCATTTACAAATGTTATTGTATTGTACTGTATTGTTTACTACAACTAGGTCTCATCAGCCACCCTATAATAATCACAATGCTCCACCCAACGCTTTTATAATCATTATGCTTAGATATTGCCATATTTCTTAAACTTTTTATTTATAAATTGCTTTGGCAAATCTGCAATTTTAGTACTGCCAATGGGCCTTTTTTAATTTAAAAAGAGGAAGTTACAACGGCCTCATACACAAATGACAGTTACAACAATTTCATACACTGACCCCAAACCGTATGCACTCCGGCACATACTAGTCGGTCACATACTCTGATTTGAAGTACAAGGCTGATCTAGAGAACGTGAGCACAGAACAGACCACACGATGCAATCTCACACAGGTAACAATGAAACACAACTGAGCATACAATACAGGCACCGGTATCACAATACACTACGCTCTCTAGGAAATACAAATTCTTGACTTAGTACACAGAAGTCTAACTTATTAAATACAATATTTCAAAAGGTGGAACAGGGCATAAAAGAGTATACTGTACACCAAAATAGTAAATTGGAATATGTGTGGGTTCACAATGGTGTTTTTTTCTGGTTGAACTTGATGGACGGATGGCTTTTTTCAACCCATCTAAGTATGTTACTATGTAACAGAACAAGAATTAACAATAACACAGGCCCTTACTTTTAAAAATAAAGGGAATAAACAGAAATAAACTTTACCCTTACAGAATAGGTCTAATCCTGGCTGTGGAAGGAAATTTAAGCTTATCAGAAATCAGGGACCCCTCTGGCTTTGGAAAGCTACCTCCTGAGGAATGACATTGGTTGGAGTTCAGAGGAGACACTTTGGAAGACTGATTGCACACCTAGGCTTCCCAAACTCCCAAGGAAAATAGATTTTTTCCTTTTCTATAAAATGGATTGACATGTCTTCTGTAATATAAGGCCCCATTTTGTGTCTTGTTTCCAACAGACTTCCAATCACAATATTTTAATACAGACTTTAGAGTATCCTTTAAAGTTACAGGTCTGCTTTAAAGGACAACTGACTTGAAAGGCTTCCATATTTATTTCCTTTTAAACAATGAAAATTGCACGGCTTCTTCTGATCTTTTGCCTCAAACACCTTTAGATATAGACCCCGAACAAGCATGCAGATCCGATGTTTGAATGAAGTGTGACTGCATTTGAAGCATTCTTGCATTTTTGCGAGTCAGACACTACTGATGCATGAAAGATCAGCAGGCCTGCCAGGCAATAGAGTTGGGCCGAACGGTTCGCCTGCGAACGGTTCCATGCGAACATACATGGTTCGCGTTCGTGTCCCGCAGGCGAACCTTTGCGGAAGTTCGGTTCGCCCCATAATGCACCATGGAGGGTCAACTTTGACCCTCTACATCACAGTCAGCAGGCCCAGTGTAGCCAATTAGGCTACACTAGCCCCTGGAGCCCCACCCCCCTTATATAAGGCAGGCAGCGGCGGCCATTACGGTCACTTGTGTGCCTGCATTAGTGAGAGTAGGGCGAGCTGCTGCAGACTGTCTCTCATAGGGAAAGATTAGTTAGGCTTAGCTTGTTCCTGGCTGCATACCTGTTCTGTTCAGTGAGCCCACTGCATACCTGTTCAGTGAACCTGCCACTGTATACCTGTTCTGTGAACCCACCACTGCATACCTGTTCTGTGAACCCACCACTGCATACCTGTACTGTGAACCCACCACTGCATACCTGTTCTGTGAACCCACCACTGCATACCTGTTCTGTGAACCCACCACTGCATACCTGTTCAGTGAACCCACCACTGCATACCTGTTGTGTTCAGTGAACCCACCACTGCATACCTTTTATGTTCAGTGGACCCGCCACTGTATACCTGTTCAGTGAACCCGCCACTGCATACCTGTTGTGTTCAGTGAACCTGCCACTGCATACTTGTTCTGTGAACCCGCCACTGCATACCTGTTCTGTTCAGTGGACCCGCCACTGTATACCTGTTCTGTTCAGTGAACCCGCCACTGTATACCTGTTCAGTGAACCCGCCACTGCATACCTGTTGTGTTCAGTAAACCGCCACTGTATACCTGTTCTGTTCAGTGAACCCGCCACTGTATACCTGTTCAGTGAACCCGCCACTGCATACCTGTTGTGTTCAGTAAACCCGCCACTGTATACCTGTTCTGTTCAGTGAACCCGCCACTGTATACCTGTTCAGTGAACCCGCCACTGCATACCTGTTGTGTTCAGTGAACCCGCCACTGTATACCTGTTCTGTTCAGTGAACCCACCACTGTATACCTGTTCAGTGAACCCGCCACTGCATACCTGTTCTGTTCAGTGAACCCGCCACTGTATACCTGTTCAGTGAACCCGCCACTGCATACCTGTTGTGTTCAGTGAACCCGCCACTGTATACCTGTTGTGTTCAGTGAACCCGCCACTGCATACCTGTTGTGTTCAGTGAACCCGCCACTGTATACCTGTTGTGTTCAGTGAACCCGCCACTGTATACCTGTACTGTTCAGTGAACCCGCCACTGCATACCTGTTCTGTTCAGTGAACCTGCCACTGTATACCTGTTCTGTTCAGTGAACCCGCTACTGTATACCTGTTCTGTTCAGTGAACCCGCCACTGTATACCTGTTGTGTTCAGTGAACCCGCCACTGTATACCTGTTCTGTTCAGTGGACCCGCTACTGTATACCTGTTCTGTTCAGTGAACCCGCCACTGCATACCTGTTGTGTTCAGTGAACCCGCCACTGTATACCTGTACTGTTCAGTGAACCCGCCACTGCATACCTGTTCTGTTCAGTGGACCCGCTACTGTATACCTGTTCTGTTCAGTGAACCCGCCACTGCATACCTGTTGTGTTCAGTGAACCCGCCACTGTATACCTGTACTGTTCAGTGAACCCGCCACTGCATACCTGTTCTGTTCAGTGAACCCGCCACTGCATACCTGTTCTGTTCAGTGAACCTGCCACTGCATACCTGTTCTGTGAACCCACCACTGTATACCTGTTCTGTTCAGTGGACCCGCTACTGTATACCTGTTCTGTTCAGTGAACCCGCCACTGTATACCTGTTCTGTTCAGTGAACCCGCCACTGTATACCTGTTCTGTTCAGTGAACCCGCCACTGTATACCTGTTCTGTTCAGTGGACCCGCTACTGTATACCTGTTCTGTTCAGTGAACCCGCCACTGCATACCTGTTGTGTTCAGTGAACCCGCCACTGTATACCTGTACTGTTCAGTGAACCCGCCACTGCATACCTGTTCTGTTCAGTGGACCCGCTACTGTATACCTGTTCTGTTCAGTGAACCCGCCACTGCATACCTGTTGTGTTCAGTGAACCCGCCACTGTATACCTGTACTGTTCAGTGAACCCGCCACTGCATACCTGTTCTGTTCAGCGAACCTGCCACTGCATACCTGTTCTGTGAACCTGCCACTGTATACCTGTTCTGTTCAGTGAACCCACCACATCAGTGCGCATACCTGTGCAGTTAAGTGAACCCACCTACCTACGTGAGTGCACGCAGTGTGATATACCACTCCGTGCATACCCGATATGGACAAAACAGGTATAGGAAGAGGTAGTGCCAGAGCCAGAGGAAGGCCACCCGGCAGGTCTGTGCGAGGTCGGGTAAATGTAATTTCGTGTGGACCTGGCCCACAGTACAGTGCTCGGAAGAAGGCACGTCCCATCACCTCCCAAGATTGTCAGGACGTGGTTGAGTATTTAACGACACAGAACACCTCATCTTGCTCAGCCACCAGCGCTACTACTAGCACCACTTCCGCTGCATTTGACACTTCGCAAGAATTATTTAGTGTTGAAATCACTGATGCACAGCCATTGTTGTTACAGCCAGATGAATTTTCACCAGCTCATATGTCTGAGTTACGCGGCAACATTATGGATGTAACATGTAAGGAGGATGAAGGACCTACTGATGGTGTATGTTTGGATTTGTCTGAGGCAAGCGAAGCTGGGCAGGATGATTACGATGATGACGATAATAGGGATCCTCTGTATGTTCCCAATAGAGGAGATGAAGAGGGGGACAGTTCAGAGGGGGAGTCAGAGAGTAGTAGGAGGAGAGAAGTTTCTGAAAGAAGCTGGGGCAGCTCTTCGTCAGAAACAGCTGGTGGCAGTGTCCGGTACCATGTATCGCCACCTATGTACAGCCAGCCAACTTGCCCTTCAGCATCAGCTGCTGAGGTCCCCATAGTGCCCACATCCCAGGGTGGCTCAGCGGTGTGGAAATTTTTTAATGTGTGTGCCTCAGATCGGACCAAAGCCATCTGTTCGCTCTGCCAACAAAAATTGAGCCGTGGAAAGGCCAACACTCACGTAGGGACAAGTGCCTTACGAAGGCACCTGGAGAAAAGGCACAAACAGCAATGGGATGGCCACCTGAGCAAAAGCAGCAGCAGCACACAAAAGAAAAGTCACCCTCCTTCTCCTCTTCCTCCTTCAGGTGCATCATCTGCTTCTGCCGCTTTCTCCCTTCCACCTTCACAGGCACCCTCCTCCACTCCGACTCTGCCCTTGAGCGCTTCCTGCTCCTCTGCCCACAGCAGCAGTCAGGTGTCCGTGAAGGAAATGTTTGAGCGGAAGAAGCCAATTTCGGCCAGTCACCCCCTTGCCCGGCGTCTGACAGCTGGCGTGGCGGAACTGTTAGCTGGCCAGCTGTTACCATACCGGCTGGTGGACTCTGAGGCCTTCCGAAAATTTGTGGCCATCGGAACACCGCAGTGGAAGATGCCAGGCCGCACTTATTTTTCGAGAAAGGCCATACCCCAACTGCACCGTGAAGTTGAGAGGCAAGTGGTGTCATCTCTTGCGAAGAGCGTTGGGTCAAGGGTACACCTGACCACGGATGCCTGGTCTGCCAAGCACGGGCAGGGCCGCTACATTACGTACACAGCCCATTGGGTCAACCTGGTGGTGAACGATGGCAAGCAGGGCGCAGCGGACCAAATTGTGACACCTCCACGGCTTGCAGGCAGGCCTCCTGCCACCTCCTCTCCTGCTACATGCTCTTCGCTGTCCTCCTCCTCCTTGGCTGAGTGGCAGTTCTCCTCTCCAGCTACACAGCCCCAGCTCTGCAGGGCCTATGCTGCATGCCAGGTACGACGGTGTCACGCCATCTTAGACATGTCTTGTCTCAAAGCGGAGAGTCACACTGGAGCAGCTCTCCTGGCTGCTCTTAAGAAACAGGTGGATGAGTGGCTGTCCCCGCACCACCTGGAGATAGGCAACGTGGTGTGCGACAACGGCAGCAATCTGCTTGCCGCTTTGCATATGGGGAAGCTGACACACATACCCTGCATGGCACATGTCATGAATCTAGTTGTTCAAAGATTTGTGGCAAAGTACCCTGGCTTAGCGGATGTCCTGAAGCAGGCCAGGAAGTTCTGTGGGCATTTGAGGCGGTCTTACACAGCCATGGCACGCTTTGCGGAAATTCAGCGGAAAAACAACATGCTGGTGAGACGCCTCATTTGCGATAGCCCGACTCGCTGGAATTCGACCCTGCTCATGTTCTCCCGCCTGCTAGAACAGAAGAAAGCCGTCACCCAGTACCTCTACAACTACAGTAGAATGAAACAGTCTGGGAAGATGGGGATGTTCTGGCCCGACAACTGGACACTGATGAAAAATGCATGCAGGCTCATGCGGCCGTTTGAGGAGGTGACCAACCTGGTGAGCCGCAGTGAGGGCACCATCAGCGACTTAATTCCCTACGCTTACTTCTTGGAGCGTGCTGTGCGTAGAGTGGCGGATGAAGCTGCGAATGAGCGTGACCAGGAACCGTTACGGCAGGAACAGGCATGGGACCAATTTTCATCAGACCCAGCTGTTTCCTCAACACCTGCGGCAGCACAGAGGGGGGAGGAGGAGGAAGAAGAGAAGTCATGTGCAGAAGAGGAGTCAGACTCAGAGGATGATGAGCAAGGTGTTTCTTTGGGGGAGAAGTAGGAGGAGGGGACGGCGGCAGGAGAACACCCGCAGCAGGCGTCGCAGGGGGCTTGTGCTGCTCAACCTTCCCGTGGTATTGTTCGCGGCTGGGGGGAGGAGGTTGACTTACGTGACGTCACTGAGGAAGAGCAAGAGGAGATGGAGGGTACTGGATCCGACTTTGTGCAGATTTCGTCTTTTATGCTGTCCTGCCTGTTGAGGGACCCCCGTATAAAAAACCTCAAGGGGAATGAGCTGTACTGGGTGGCCACACTACTAAACCCTCGGTACAGGCACAAAGTGGCGGACCTGTTACCAACTCACCTGAAGGTGGAAAGGATGCAGCACATGCAGAACCAGCTGTCAACTATGCTTTACAATGCCTTTAAGGGTGATGTGACAGCACAACGCCAGCAAGGTACCACTGCCACTAATCCTCCTCCCGTGTCCACGCAGTCAAAGACAGGACGCTCCAGCGATCTCATTGTGATGTCGGACATGCGGACGTTCTTTAGTCCAACGCCTCGCCGTAGCCCTTCCGGATCCACCCTCCACCAATGCCTGGAACGGCAGGTAGCCGACTACCTGGCCTTAAGTGTGGATGTAGACACTGCTGTGAACAGCGATGAGGAACCCTTGAACTACTGGGTGCGCAGGCTTGACCTGTGGCCAGAGCTGTCCCAATTTGCCATCCAACTTCTCTCCTGCCCTGCCGCAAGCGTCCTGTCAGAAAGGACCTTCAGCGCAGCTGGAGGCATTGTCACTGAGAAGAGAAGTCGCCTAAGTCACAAAAGTGTTAAGTACCTCACCTTTATCAAAATGAATGAGGCATGGATCCCGGAGGGCTGCTGCCCGCCCCAAGACTAAGTCAGTCCCCGCACACACAGCATCTCTGCCTGCACGCCGTGTGACTGTCTGCCTGGCCTGCCCCAAGAAGACTAAGTCACTCCCAGTCCCTCCACACAGCATGTCTGCCTGCAGGCCGCTTGACTACCTTCTCCGCCACCACCAACAGGGTCCGGGACTCCAGGCGGATTGCTGAATTTTTTAGGCCGCTGCTAGCAGCGGCCGCTGTAATAATTTTTCTGGTGCGTGTACATGACTGCCTAATTTTTCTGGCTGCACTGCGGGCAGCTGCGACAACAAAAGAAAAGGCATGTACATGCGCCCATTCCCCTTCGTGATCATTACCTTGCCGTGGTGAAGGGGCTTGCGTATCACAATGAAGCAATGACCGGCGCCTAGATGAGTGTCTCGGGGGGCACACAAAAGATAATAAGGTCGTTGCTTCATTGTGGTCAGACCAAATTTGATCAGCTGGACAGTCACTGTTCTGTCATTCAGCTACATCAGCCAGGCGACCATATGGGCTGTAAAGCCACCAAAACCTGCACTCTCGCCATGGTGCGCACCAGTCCAGCACGGCCGTCACTACACAAACAGCTGTTTGCGGTGCGTTACACGGTGAGTTTGGTGTGTCAGTGTGAAGCAGTACCTTAATTACACTACCTGATTGATGTATACACATGCAAGATGTTTTAAAGCACTTTAGGCCTGTCATTTAGCATTCAATGTGATTTCTGCCCTTAAAACGCTGCTTTGCGTCAAATCCAGATTTTTCCCGGGGACTTTTGGCGTGTATCCCACTCCGCCATGCCCCCCTCCAGGTGTTAGACCCCTTGAAACATCTTTTCCATCACTTTTGTGGCCAGCATAAATTTTTTTTTTCAAAGTTCGCATCCCCATTGAAGTCTATTGCGGTTCGCGAACTTTAACGCGAACCGAACGTTCCGCGAAAGTTCGCGAACCCGGTTCGCGAACCTAAAATCGGAGGTTCGGCCCAACTCTACCAGGCAACTGTTATTGTTTAAAAGGAAATAAATATGGCAGCCTCCATATCCCTCTCAGGTCAGGTAACCTTTATAGTGTACCAGAGGTGGTGCACTGGCCCGTATTTATACTTGCCTGGGGCTCCCTCCAGCTTCATGAGCATTGTGGCTTCTCTTGCCGCCCTCTTCGGCCCCTCTGTACTGGCGCTACGACTCCCGGTAATCCGGTCAGCCGCCACCAGTCGTCGGCTTCTGTACATGCCTGGCTCGGCCACACGTGTGCCCCTGCCATGCTCTCGTCCCCTGGAGCGTTCTGCACCTGCGCAGTACTACTGCAGTGTTACAGTGTTCATGGGGCTGGAGGAAGCCCCATCTAAGTATAAATACAGGCTAGTGAACCATCTCAGGTTACCTTTGAGGCACTCCTGCTGTGTTAAAGATAGGCAGGCTCCCCCTGGCAGAACATTATATTGTTCCTCAGGATGACTCACCCTTTTTGCAGCTCAGAGTTTGAAAACATTCAATAAGTTAATCTTTAGATAGATAAATGAAAAATGTTAATCAATGCTCAGTTCCAGTGGCGGCTCCAGGTTTTTTTTTGGGGGGGGGGGGGGGTGCTATGCAGGTGTTGTACCAACTTCTGGGGTAGCCGATGGCAAAAAAATGGGTGTGGCCATGACCGGATGAGGGCGGAACTCACTGTAATTTAAAAGTGCAACACAAAGACAGTGGTCCCAAGTTTTGGTTACCCTTTACCCAGAAAATTCACATAATTGTGCAAGTTTTCGCAAGAAAATACACGTAATGTGAGCAGATTTGCCCAGAAAATACGTTCAACCATGTTGGCAGATTTGCCCAGAAAACCTGCTCAATCATGTGGCAGATTTGACCAGAAAATACGTTCAATCATGTCGGCAGATTTGCCCAGAAAACACGTTCAATCATGTGGCAGATTTGACCAGAAAACACGTTCAATGTGGGCAGATTTGACCAGAAAACACATTCAATCATATGGCAGGTTTGACCAGAAAACACGTTCAATCATGTGGCAGATGTGACCAGAAAACACTTCAATCATGTGTCAGACTTGACCAGAAAACACGTTCAATCATGTCGGCAGATTTGGCCAGAAAACACAATCATGTGGCAGACTTGACCAGAAAATACGTTCAATCACGTGGCAGATTTGACCAGAAAACACAATCATGTGGCATATTTGACCAGAAAACACTTCAATCATGTGGCAGATTTGACCAGTAAACACGTTCAATCATGTCGGCAGATTTGACCAGAAAACCAGAAAACACAATCATGTGGCAGACTTGACCAGAACATACGTTCAATCATGTGGCAGATTTGACCAGAAAACACTTCAATCATGTAGCAGATTTGACCAGAAAACCAGTGTTGCTCAAATCCGATCCGGATGAAATCCGGATAGTAGCTATTCGGATTTCATCAGGTTAAACTACAATCACCTGTGCGGGCTGGGTGGATGGTTTAATCTTACCTATCGTGACGTCTTCTTTGTCCGTCCCTCGGCGCCTCCCACAATGCGGTCCAATCCGGCATCACATGACTTGACCAGAAAATACGTTCAATCATGTGGCAGATTTGACCAGAAAACACTTCAATCATGTGGCAGATTTGACCAGAAAACACAATCATGTGGCATATTTGACCAGAAAACACTTCAATCATGTGGCAGATTTGACCAGTAAACATGTTCAATCATGTCGGCAGATTTGACCAGAAAACACAATCATGTGGCAGACTTGACCAGAACATACGTTCAATTATGTGGCAGATTTGACCAGAAAACACTTCAATCATGTGGCAGATTTGACCAGAAAACCAGTGTTGCTCAAATCCGATCCGGATGAAATCCGGATAGTAGCTATTCGGATTTCATCAGGTTAAACTACAATCCCCTGTGCGGGCTGGGCGGGTGGTTTAATCTTACCTATCGTGACGTCTTCTTTGTCCGTCCCTCGGCATCTCCCACGATGCGGTCCAATCCGGCGTCACATGACTATACACTTCCTCCTTCAACCCGGAAGGAGGAAGTGTTTTTAGTCACGTGACGCCGGATTGGAGCGCATCGTGGGAGGTGCCGAGGGACCGACGAAAAAGACGTAATGATAGGTAAGATTAAGCCCCCGCCCAGCCCGCACAGGTGATTTTAGTTTAACCTGATGAAATCCGAATAGCTACTATCCGGATTTCATCCGGATCGAATTTGAGCAACACTGCAGAAAGCACAATCATGTGGCAGATTTCACCAGAAAACACTTCAATCATGTGGCAGATTTGCCCAGAAAATACACCTGCTAATAAATAAAAAAGCTCCCACGATCCTCTGCAGCAGGGCTACGGGAAAATAGTGCCCGAAGCCCTGCACTGCAGACTCGAAGTCTCCAGAGCAGGGCTTCGGATGCCATTTTACTGTAGCCCTGCTCTGCCGCTGCCGGAGCTGCGGGCTGCTGCTGCCGGTGAACTGACATGGCGTCTATTAGACGCCGAAAGTCAGTTCACGCTGGGGGGTGCTTGGACATTTTTAGGAGGTGCTTCAGCACCCCAAAGCACCCCCCTGGCGCCGCCACTGCCAGTTCGATGACGCATCATAAAATCTGTTTAGTTATTGCAGTGCATAGAAAGTCACATGTGTAGGTTTCTTGTTCTCGCTTATATTACTTTCTTTGGCCATACATGATACTTACCGGAAATCCCACCCAAAAGTGAACCCCTGCATATGCGATTTTCAGGTTTGGAGAAGTAACAGCAAGTATCGTGGAAAGGGTAACACATATGCAGCCCAAAGTGATGAAGGAGGCCTAAAGCAAAATAAATACAATATATACCATTATTATTCACATAAATGGAACAATTACTGTAGCAGCTAAAGTTTGTTCGTTTGAGATAAGAGCACTGCTTTTGACTTCAGTCAGTAGATCTCATTGTGCTGTAAATTCTTTGGAATGCTTTGATCTCTCTCTGCAGAGCAGAGGATATAGAAACTGAAAGCAGTTATTGTCTCACACTGCCTCCCAGTGACAAGTAGCCATAAATACACATTTATTCAAATTTATTTTTGCTGTGTTACATCATAAACTGGTGAAAGAATGTACATCACAAACATACCAATACAAGTGCTCAATGTACGATCTTGGTGGGTGGGTGTGCTGCACAGATGCCGTTTCTCGCTATGCGCATCTACGAAGGCTGGATCCTGGATACAGCTGTTACAGCCTCCGTAGAAGTGCATAGCATGAAACGGCTGTCTGGCATCTCTGCCCTGCACCAAAACCATCTGATTCACCATGAGCTATCTGGTTCCGTAGTCCCAGTCCAAGCCCTATCTAATAGGGCCATACTGACAGTCTGTTGTAAAATGTCACTATCATGCTTAATGTTTATAATTCTTAATAATTTTGTACCATCTACGAAGATGGCAACCTTACTCTGTCTCCAACTACTATATCATTAGTACATGAATTGACAAGGATTGGACCTAGTACTGACCCTTGCAGGACCCCGACACTAAAGCCTGGTACACACATCCGATTTTTATTAGCCAATGACTGGCCAATTTTACCACCTCCATGTAGAATGAGGGTCAACAGATTTTGAATTTTATGAACAGGTTGTGTAGGTAAGCTCTCATACTACATGAAAGTGGTAAAATTGGTCAGTGAATGGCCAATCAAAGTTGGATGTGTGTATCAGGCTTAACAGTTTCGAGCCGTGCATGCGCAGAAGAGTGCGGCCTGCTGGATTACCGGGGGGGATTTACAAGAGAGAGGAACGGCCGTAGAACATAGCGAGGGACCACACGTACCTCATGGGGCTGGTGGAAGCCCCAGGTAAGTACAAATACACCCACATGGCCCATCTCAGGTTCCCTTTAACCAGTTCACTTTCCCTGTGCTCACACTGTCCTCCTAGTCCCATGTCATGCTTTGCAATGCACAAAGTTTTTATTTGCATTATACATAAAACTTTTTAGCATTATTAATGGTTTTTCTTGGTTTTTTTTTTGTTTGTTTAACCTGTTTTATTTCAATACCGACTTCTGTGTGAATGTCAGATGAAGTTTGGATAGATTTAGCAGCAATCTGTGAGCTATCCAAACCAGGCGCGTCGCTAGCGTCACATATCACATATCGGTGGCACGTGCCACGGATATGGCTTTGGGGTGCCCCTAATGACTGCTCTGGGGTGCCCAACAGGAGTGCCACGAATGTTTTTACTTTGCGCGGCCGCCGTTTACACAATACGGCAGCCGCCATGTTGTGGGCGGTGCTCGCCGCTCAGAAGCACTGCTGGTCCCCTTGTCCTGCCCAATCAGGAGCACCAGGCAGGGGGCGTGAGATTGAATGAATAGGCAGGGGGCTGGAGAGAGCGTGAGTAGCTCCGCCCCCTGCACGTGTAGTGGAGACATCTCGGAGGAGCCAGTTTTAAATTGCCCGCCCGGTGCCCGCTGACCCTCGCTGTTCATCCGCATGCCACCGAGAGGGACTGAGAAGAAGCCTCTGCTGCAGAGAGTGAGGGGGAGAACTGTCAGAGCCAGCCTGGAGGTCGGACTCCGGAAACAGGCAGGATGCAGCCGCGACAGCGGCAGCTAGTTAACCCCGTGCGAGGCAGACTGCAGACTCCAGACCAGGGAGGAGGTAGTAATGTACTGTTTACTCTGCCAGGCTTGTTCTCTGTGTAATGTGTGTGGTGTGAGTATGTGTGTGTGCGTGTGTGTGTGTGTATATTGTGTGTGTATAGTGTGTGCATGTGTGTGTATAGTGTGTCTGTCTGTCTGTCTGTCTGTCAGTGCCCCAGCCTCTGTGCCCCATTGTGTATGTATGTACCATGTATGTATGTGTGTGTGTGTGTGTGTGTGCGTGCGCTTCATCCTCTATTCCTTATTGTGTGTGTCTGTGCCCCATTGTGTGTGTCTGTGCCTGAACCCCATCCTCCATGTCCCATTACAGCCTAGGCTGTTACTATGTGCCTGTACTGATAGCTGCAGTGTGTGCTGATCTCTGCTACCTCCAGTATGTACAGTATAAGCTGTTACTCTGTGCCTGAACTGATAGTAAACTAGCTGCAGTGTGTGCTGATCTCTGCTACCTCCAGTATGTACAGTATAAGCTGTTACTCTGTGCCTGTACTGATACTAAACTAGCTGCAGTGTGTGCTGATCTCTGTTACCTCCAGTATGTACAGTATAAGCCGTTACTCTGTACCTGTACTGATACTAAACTAGCTGCAGTGTGTGCTGATCTCTGTTACCTCCAGTATGTACAGTATAAGCCGTTACTCTGTACCTTTACTGATAGTAAACTAGCTGCAGTGTGTGCTGATCTCTGCTACCTCCAGTATGTACAGTATAAGCTGTTACTCTGTGCCTGTACTGATACTAAACTAGCTGCAGTGTGTGCTGATCTCTGCTGCCTCCAGTATGTACAGTATAAGCTGTTACTCTGTACATGTACTGATAATAAACTAGCTGCAGTGTGTGCTGATCTCTGCTGCCTCCAGTATGTACAGTATAAGCTGTTACTCTGTACCTGTACTGATAGTAAACTAGCTGCAGTGTGTGCTGATCTCTGCTACCTCCAGTATGTACAGTATAAGCTGTTACTCTGTGCCTGTACTGATACTAAACTAGCTGCAGTGTGTGCTGATCTCTGTTACCTCCAGTATGTACAGTATAAGCTGTTACTCTGTACCTGTACTGATAGTAAACTAGCTGCAGTGTGTGCTGATCTCTGCTACCTCCAGTATAAGCTGTTATTTTGTGTCTGTACTGATAGTAAACTAGCTGCAGTGTGTGCTGATCTCTGCTGCCTCCAGTATGTACAGTATAAGCTGTTACTGTGTCCCTGTATTGATAGTAAACTAGCTGCAGTATGTGCTGATCTTTGCTACCTCCAGTATGTACAGTATACGCTGTTACTCTGTGCCTGTACTGATAGTAAACTAGCTGCAGTGTGTGCTGATCTTTGCTACCTCCAGTATGTACTGTATAAGCTGTTACTCTGTGCCTGTACTGATAGTAAACTAGTTGCAGTGTGCTTATCCCTGCTACTTTCAGTATGTACAGTATTAGCTGTAAAGCCTGGTACACACATACAATTTTGATTAGCCAATTTTAGCTCTGTTCATCAAATTAATTGTCTGTTGGCCCACTTACTGCATGGGGGTGGTAAAATTGGTCAGTGATTGACCATTCAAAATTGTATGTGCGTATACATCTTTGATCTATGCCTATACTGATTGTCAATTATTTAAATAAAGGACATGGGGCTCCATCCAATATTTTGATGGGCAGGCCCGTTATCTGTAGCTTAAACCGCTGCTAAGTTCATGTAAATTTGGCCCCACCCACGGCTACGCCCACTCACTGTATGGCCACGCCCATTTTTTGCCGCGGCGCATACCCCTCTCGCCTTGTGCCCACAGGTGCCCCCGATCTCCAGGGACCCTAGAAACGCCCCAGATCCAAACTCTTCCCCCATTCCATCATCACCCACAAAACATAGCCAAAGAGAAGCTGGGAAGAAAGACAAGCTAATCTGAGCTGATCACCTGACTCTGCCCCCCCCCCCCCTGGGTTTCAGAGATTATTTATTTGTGGCCAGCACACTAGCACTACAGCCTTCTCACCTTGCTCAGTGTACCATATTTTTCAGACTATAAGCAGGGTCGGATTTAAGCCAAGGCCACATAGGCCATGGCCTAGGACACCACAAGATCAAGGACGGGTGGGCAGCAGGCTATACTAGGGGGAAGGGAAGGGTCACCTTGCTGCCTATACTGAAGGGAGGGGGGTCATCAGGCTATCTATACGGAAGGGGTAGGAGGCTCATCTGGCTTCTTACACTATAGGGAAGGAGAGGAGGGTTCATCAGGATACCTATACTGGAAAGAAAGAGGGGTCATCAGGCTATCTAAACTTGAAGAGGGGGGGTGGAAAGGTCATTTGGCTATCTATACTGGAGGGAATGGTCAACGGGCAACAGGCTATCTAAATTGGAGGATGGAGGGGGAAGGGTCATCTGGCTACCTATACTGGAGGTGGGGGGGGGGGGGTCATCTGGCTACCTATACTGGAGGTGAGCAGCTGCTGACAGTGGCCTTGGGTGGTAAAGAGTACAAATCCGGCCATAACTATAAGACGCTCTGGACTATAAGACACGTAGGTTTAGAAGGCAAAAACCAGGGAAAAAATATACTAATGTAAGTGAAATGAAAAAAAAGCAGTATAGTTACCCCAACTCCCAAGGCTATTCCGGAACCGGTCTGTCTGGCTGGTTTGCTCTCTGCACTTGCTTTATTCTGTACTTTAACTGTCTTTATAGCATCCAGCATGCAATCCAGGAAGGAGCGCTGATTGATGTTGATGTTGATGACCGTTCCTTCAGGCGTCTCACAGGAGATCTTTCCGCCCTCACTATTCACAGTACTAATCGCCACCATCTTGTACGGAGCTAGGATCAACAAAACAAAGTAAAAAACAAATATATATGAAAGCATGCATGTAGGGAGTGGTCTACAGAATCAGACATGTTTATTTCTATTGTGTTTATGACCATTGAAACACTGGATGTCTTTTAAAGGAACTCTGAAGTCTCTTTTTTGACCTGCTTTTCTTATTTAGTCCTGTTCAGCATTACATTTTTCTTGGATTCGCTGCATTCCCGTGGCAGAACTGTGTGCAGTGATGGTGTCAGGCTCTGCCTCTGCTGGTGACATCTCTGTGAAAGTGCTTCATGAACTTCCTCTCTTCACCAGCAGATGTCAGTATGAACTAGCCTTTGAAGCATGTTGCTTCCCTGCCTGCCAGCAGAGGGCTCACTCCTCCAGAACTTGCTCTCTACAGACTATTGTTGGGAGGAGATTCGGATGATCACCTGATGGCTTTGCACAAGGATATAAGCCAAGCCTGAGCACTACTCCAGAGCTAGCTCATCGTATCTGTGACCTGGCCCTCCTAGTCTGAGTTCTGGCCCTTGTATCTTGTATCCTGTGATCCTGTGTTCTTGATTTCCTGTGTATGACCTCTATCCTTGCTCTCGACAATTCTTTGCCTAGCAACTACACTGTTTGGTTTGATATCCTGGTTAATGTTTGCCTGTATGACTGTCCATTCGCTTGCTCCTTCTGTACTGCAAATTATCTCTTGTAAATATCCACTGTATAGATATATATATATAAACCAAGTTCCGGGATCTCTGTGCACACAATAATATATATACACTGGGTTGCTCTGCATTACTCCTTATGCAGGGAGATCTATTTATATATACTCCAGATGGCATGTGTATGTCAAGTTGAATACATTTGCCTGTAGAGTCATCTTGTGTATATGTTCGAGATTATCATTGCATATTCTTGCTATTGCTGTGCATGAGCTTTACCATTGCATATTATTGCCATTGCTGTGCATGAGAATTATCATTGCATATTGTTGCCATTAACATTGCTGGTCACATTCCTTTTGTTCTTGGTTAATAAACTCTGATTATTCATTTATGCCTTGTCTCAGTATTTCAGTAATTTCCTGAGCAGTGACACTTTCATTGGTTGCAGGTCTTGCAGACAAAACTGCCTGTGAAGTTCAATGCACAATTCGAATATAAGCCTTACAGATGGGCAGCCAATAGATCCCTTTGTGATCAGATTCGATCAGAGAGGGATTTATCTGTTGGTCAATCTGGTGGCAATCGTCCAGTGTATGGCAGCCTTAAGAAGCCAGATAATTATAGCTTTCTACTAGGAAAACATATGAGAATGAGCAAAAAACAATATATATAATTAGAAATGACTGGTCGAATTCTAGTATTCCTGATTTCCGTCACATTTTTCAGCTACCGCCCAGGATCTGGAAAGCTGAAAAAAAAATATTAAAAAATGTGGGTTCAAGTTTTTAATGAAAGTGTATGGCACTGACTTGGGTTAACTTTGAAGTCTCCAAACATGCCGCCATCACCAAATTTGCTATACATGTCAGGATCACTAATGGACTGTGGTGCCACATTTGTTTTCAAAATGAGATGAAACATTCGCTACTACACTTCTACCTATTCCTAGGTAATCTAAATATGATTTTAAATAAGCCCCCCCACCCCGCACAAACTTTAAAAACATCAAATTTACATTAATAAGAGTATCAACACAAGTACCTGGTTGATCCTGCACTTATTACTGGGAAAGAAAAAAAGTTGCCGGGCAAGTGGAAGCTCTATGCTCCCTAGCTCCCTTCCAGGTAGTGAGGCATGCTGCACTGCTAAACACGGGGCTAGTGCAAGGGTACAAGCGACCTATGCAATTGTTTTGGGCTTCACCCTCTGAAGGGACCTCGGTCCTCCTGTATTGGGCTATGCTTGATGCTCTGTGGCCCCCTCCTGTCCTGCAGATTTGCGGAGCATAGTGGGAGTCCCACTGCTCCTGTCTCCTCTGCCACTTAGCTTCTGGTTACCAGAGTTCCGGCCAGCGCCTCTCATGATGATGTCATCATGTTAGGCGTGGGCCAGAACCATGGTAACTAGACACTAAGCTTAAGAGGAGAGCAGTGTGACTTAGCGCTGGATCGTACAGACTACCTACATTAGGATGGGGCTAATACATGAAACAAAAGAAGCACACTGACCAGAAAATGGATGTAGTTTGTGCTTTTTGCCACAACTTTATTAAGATGTCTTTCTAGTACTGAGTATAACCTTTCTTTTGCTATCAGAACTGCCTGAATTCTTAATGCTATTCCTGAGACTTTTGGTCCATATTGACATGACAGCATGATGCAGTTGGCTCCTCTCACATCATGACATGGACACGCCCATTACTCTGCTGCTCCCTTTCGGTGAAAGGGGGGGGGGGGAGGGGAATGATGGCACAACACAAATTATGTGCTGCTTGGGGAGACAAAAACCTTGGCAGCACCCCTGTCTAAACGGACTAAACTGTGCCGCTTTCACAGACCCACACACGCTGCTAGTCACTGGAAAGAAACATATTTTAAACAAACTTGTGATGGAGAAGAGAGTAAAATGTTGATACTTACTTCAGTAGTTGGAAGCCTTTCTTTGGGTTGTCCAGAGGCTTCCGGGCTCCTTATTGTGCCCACTGTTCTGGCACAGGACCCTGTTCTTCTTGCAGAGCTCCTGGCTGTGGACAAGTGCATGTCTACTAGGCATGCACTAGTAAGGTCCACGCATGCCCAGCAGAACAATCCACTCATGCATGGCTTATTCCTCTGTGCATGGGCACTTCATTCTACAAGGCATGCATGACCCTTGCTAGTTTAAATACGCTCATCCATGATGGGGAAGAGCAGCCAGAGCACTTATGCACAAAATCAGGGAGTGTGAAGAGTAAAAGCAGGGAGCCGGAGGCCAAAGCTACCATAATATACCCATCATGTCTCTGTGGTGCCTGCCTGTGCAAGAGGGGAGGAGCCAGTCACAGAACTTATGTCATGGGGACATTGCAGGTAGCAAGATGTTGCAAGGAAAACACGCAAGAGTCTGTTTGTTTGTGGCATTTTGTAGAGAAAAGAATAAACAAAGAAAAAGCTCAGTTTGCATTCTAGTACATACAGTAATACGTTGCGCCATGTCTGTCTTCACACATAATGCAGTCATAAACATTCTCCATATCAAACAAAACTAGCACTGCCATCCCAATGGCACCGTGCACAAAACTGTAAATGCCATTGAACACAAATTCAAACACTATGCAGATGCTCGCAGTTCTATTACACAGAACATGCAAACACTATGCAAATTCTAACAATGCTGTTGCACATAATATCTAAACAATGTGCCACTGCACACTCCGCCATTACACACCGATGCTAAGCACTACGGCATTGCATGTAAATTCTATACACCATTGGATAGCACACAAATTATTGACATTCTACCATAGCAGTCAATTGCACATGATACTAGTGAAGGCAAAGTCTAAACCCTCTCAGCTGACTTCCAGCTGACAGTCAGTGGTTTAGTAGGGATGCTCATTCGGATTCCACGGAAATGCAATTTCCGAAATTCCGATCGGAAATTGCATTTCCGCATCGGAATGCGGAAATCGGTAATGCAAGTGCCGTAGGTGGATTTCCGCCGGAAATCACGGAAATTTCCGCCGGAAATCGCGGAAATTCCACCCGACTTTAACATCGATTTTCTCAAAAACTATAAGGTCTTTTTGAAAACTTTTTTTTGCATCTTGTTCACAAGATTCGGTTTTATAAACCCTGAACATTTGGTGTTTCTAGGACTCAAGGGGGCTTTGCTATTAACCGCTAAAGTCGGCGGATTTTTACTGTAATGTAAAATGCAGAAAACCTGCATCTGGCTATTTTCTGCATTTTACATTACAGTAAAAATCCGCCGACTTTAGCAGTTAATAGCAAATCCCCAGTAAGTCCTAGAAACACCAAATTTTCAGGGTTTATTAAACAGAATCTCCTGAACAAGATGCAAAATAAAGTTTTCAAAAAGACCTTATAGTTTTTGAGAAAATCGATGTTAAAATCGGGCGGAATTTCCGCGATTTCCGGCGGAAATTCCGCCTTGTAATGCGGAAATTGGTAGCGGAATGCGGAATCGGTAATCGGTACATGACGGAATGCGGATTTACCGCGGAATCGGAAATTGGCATTCCGACCATCCCTATGGTTTAGTACACCTTGAAAATTAAGATAAATGGACATGGTTAGTGTCATCTGCACAGGATGTTTGCTCAGTGAGTGGCCTTCACCTTCCCAGCTTGTGAAGTACACATCTTCTCCATGTTCAGGCACAATCCAGCGACTATTCATCATACCTGGAAACCAGAGCTGGGACAAAGTCCTCCAGCACCCATGGCTGAGACACCAAAGTGCGCCCCTCCATCCCTCCCACCCCAACCGTCACACACTGATTGCTGTTAGACTAAGAGGTGCCACAGGGCCCACAACATCCCCAACACCTTAATATCTAGTTATCTGACAGGCAGTCACTGCCATGTATCCCCTTTTTTTTATTTATTTCTGCTTCAAACACAATTAGGAATGACAGCTGAATGAATTGTGCGCCCCCTCCTACACTGCGCCCTGAGGCTGGAGCCTCTCCAGCCTATGCCTCGGCCCGGCCCTGCTGGAAACTTGCTGGTTTGGGCCAGCAATGCTGGCGTTCTACATATTCATCAGTGCCCAACAATTCTCTGGATTTCTTCCCAGGTAAGACAGTGCAGAGATGAAGCAGAGGAGAGGGCTAGACTGGTACATCTACAGTCCCGGATTTACCTCACAGGAGCCTATAGGCACAGATGTCCTGCCACCTTAGACTTTACCCTCCACGAACCTACAAAGCCTCACAAAACTGCTGTGCTGGCTGTCCCAGCTGTCACTTTTCCCTTACTTTCCTTGCCTGTCATAGGTAGCCACGTTTGCCACTTAGTATTAGTACCCTCAATATTAAGTAGCTATTGGTGCCCCAAAGTATTAGGTAGCTAGAGGAACCTCAGTATTAATGACATGGCAGCTCCTATAGCTATTAGAAACCAGGAGAAAGTGCCCTTTAAAGGACGCCCAAGGTGACATGATGCGATAGACACGTATATGCACAGTGCCAAACACACAAATGCGCGCGCAGGGAGACAGGACCTTTACGCTTTGCCCAGGCGAGTCAGCTGACCTGCCGGTCAGCTGACAGTGCTGGATGGATCTCCGCTCCTGATTGGTGGATAGCCACCGGGCGGAGCCGGACAATACCTACTGGTATTTAAGCAGTGATCTGTCAGTCCTTCTTTGTCTGCTGTTGCGAATACTTCGTGTTAGCGCTCAGACCTTTGATAGCTGTAATCAGTAGCATTCAATACCATTGTTATTATTGTGTATGACTATTTGCCTGTATTCTTGAATCTACTCACTGCCTATCGATTCTGTACCTTGCTTATCTGTTTGTTGCCAACCTCAGTCCGACCTCAACTCCGATCTCGCTTCCTGATTCTGTACTTTTGTCCATCTGATCTGTTACCGACTCTGGCTTGTCCTCACTACTCTCTTGTCTGTTGATTTGGTACTGCCTCTGACCGTATTGTTATTTGACCTAGCCTGTACGACCATTCTACCCGTGATAGTCCCTACTATCAAGGGCTATCACATAGGAGTACTCCTGTATTACTGTGCACTAAAACACATGTGATCACACTCTTATTAAAGCACTGACATTGTGCTACTGAGCTGTTACCTCCGTTCTGATACCTGTGCTAGTGAGCTGTTACCAATCATTACATAACAGCAGACCTAAAATATATATGGAGGCACAGGTCCAGGCGTTAACTGTAGCTGTTGAGCAGTTAACCGCCGCAATGGAATCTCAGCAGGCTCAGATAAACACTCTGTCTGAGGCTGTTAGATCCCAGAGGGACGTACCTTTATTGCCTCCCTTACCGGTCCGTGAGCCGAAGATGGCTCTACCTGAAAATTTTTCTGGTCATAAGTCCTATTTCCGTAATTTTAGAAATCGATGTTTTTCGTATTTTGAAATGAGACCCGTCTCGTCAGGTTCTGAGACGCATTTGGTAACCCTCATAAAAACACTATTGAGTGGGGACTCACAAACCCGGGCCTACAGTCTTCCTGTAGATCATGAGGCCTTAGGGACAGTATAGGCTTTCTTTGATGCAATGGCGGTCATATACGACGACCCTGATGTGGCCGCCACAGCGGAAAAAAAATTAAAGAGGCTCCGTCAGGGACATGGTACGGTAGTGGATTACGCATCTGAGTTTCGGAAGTGGGCGGTTTCTTCTAGGTGGGAACATTACGCCTTACTGGATTGTTTTCTCTTGGGGTTATCTGAGTCAGTTATGGATATTATGCTTCGCCACCTTGAACCCAAAACACTTGATGAGGCCATTTCTTTAGCTGTTAAGATAGACCGCAGGGTACGTTACCATAAACAGAACAGGTCTCGTACTGTCTCCAGAACAGTTTCCTCAGGTCCCTCGACTTCGACTACCTCGGATGAACCCATGCAAATTGGTCATTCAAGATTGTCAGAGGCTGAAAGATCTAAGAGGAGGGAAGAGGGGCTTTGTTTATAGTGTGGGGAGAAAGGTCATTTTGTGCAGAGCTGCAGCAAGAAGGCGGAAAACTTCTCTGCCTAGGGTTAGTCGGAGGTACTACTGTAAGCGAACCTGTTTTACCTCCTAAAATTTTGAAAATTCTGTTGCCATGCACAATTTCGTGGAAGGATCAAGATTTTTCTGCCCAGGCCTTCATTGACTCTGGCTCTGCCGCTAATTTTATCAACTTTGACCTGGTCTCTAAGTGGGGAATCCCCATTCTTCCCATTAAGAGACAGATTTATGTTACAGCAATCGATGATTCTCCACTTCAGAATAAACAACCTCTCTCACAAACTCCTCCTCTCACTTGTCATATCGGGGTATTACATAAGGAGGAAATGACATTTTATGTTTTAAAGATGTCTACCTCTATAATAGTGTTGGGGCTCCCTTGGTTGCGCCAGCACTCGCCACAAATTGATTGGAACACTGGGCATTTATTGTCTTGGTCTCCTGCCTGTCACGATACTTGTTTGGAGAAAGTCACCCTGTGCTCCACTGAGGCTCAGGTAGAAGGGGTTCCCTCTCCATATGTAAATTTTTCCGATGTATTTTGTCCCAAGGCCGCCGACAAACTTCCTCCTCATCGGGAGTTTGATTGTCCCATTGATTTAAGACCAGGTACCATGCCTCCCCGGGGGCATCTGTACAACCTCTCTGGTCCAGAGCAGGTAGCTATGAAAGAATATATTAAAGAGAACTTGGATAAAGGGTTTATCCATCCGTCCAAATCCCCAGCAGGAGCAGGATTCTTTTTTGTACAAAAAAAAGATGGTGGTCTCAGGCCATGTATTGATTATAGAGCCTTGAATAAGATAACCATTCCTAACCGTTACCCTTTGCCTCTAATTGATGATTTGTTCGCACAAGTTTCTGGGGTGCAAATATTCTCCAAACTGGACCTGAGAGGGGCATATAACTTGATTCAAATTAGACAGGGGGACGAATGGAAGACGTCCTTCAACACACTCGATGGGCATTATGAATACTTGGTAATGCCCTTAGGGTTGTGCAACGCCCCCGCAGTCTTTCAAGACTTTGTCAATGAAATATTTAGAGAAGTCCTGGGTCGCTTTGTTGTCGTATATCTAGATGATATACTGAGCTTCTCCGAGAACCTCAGGGAACATAGAGAGCATGTCAAATATGTTTTGGAAAAATTGAGACAGAATCATCTCTACGCTAAACTCGAAAAGTGTTTATTCGAGGTGTCAGAGGTTGCTTTTCTGGGATACATTATCTCTGTAAATGGTCTCTCTATGGATCCCAAGAAAGTTGCTGCTGTTCTGTATTGGCCACAACCCATGGGGTTGAAGGCTTTGCAGTGTTTTTTAGGATTCGCAAATTATTATAGAAAATGTATTAAAGGTTTTTCTACTGTGGTGTCGCCTCTTACCAACCTCACTAAAAAAGGGGCGGATACTTACAATTGGTCAGAGGAGGCCTGCAGAGCATTTGTACAGCTCAAAACGCTATTTTGTGCCGCTCCCATTTTACATCACGTGGACGTGACCCATCCTTTTATTGTAGAGGTAGACGCCTCCGAGGTTGGAGTGGGGGCTGTACTGTCTCAGTATTCAGGTTCACAGGGTCGGTTGCATCCATGCGCGTTCTTTTCTCGCAAATTCTCGCCAGCAGAAAAGAACTATGACATCGGTAACAGAGAGCTGTTGGCTATAAAGATGGCATTTGAGGAGTGGCGACATTGGCTGGAGGGGGCAGAACACTTAATTACAGTGTACATTGACTATAAAAATTTGGAATATATCGAAGGAGCAAAGAGGCTCAACCCAGGCCAAGACAAGCCAGATGGGCACTTTTCTTTTCACGATTCCGGTTCATAATTACTTACAAACCTGGGCATAAAAACATTAAAGCCGACGCATTATCCCGGTGTTTTGAACCTGAGACAGTTCAACCCTCGCTCCCAGTGAACATCCTGCCAGACAAAATAGTGGTTGCTGCTACTGAACCCTTGGAAGACTTGACTGCCACACTGCAGTCTTATCAGACTGATGCTCCTGAGGGTAGGCCGGGGGGGGGGGTATTATTTGTTACTCTGCATCTGCGTCTTCAGATTTTACATATGTTCCATAATCATAAGAACGCTGGCCATCCTGGTATTGGTAGGACTGAAGAGTTGTTGTCTCGTAGTGTATGGTGGTCTTCGTTAAAAAATGATTGCAAGGAGTTTGTAGGTTCCTGCACGGTCTGTGCTTGTAGCAAGGCCTCGAGACAGGCACCAGCAGGAACTCTGCAATCCCTGCTTATGCCCACAGAGCCATGGACCTATATATCCATGGACTTTGTAGGGGAACTCCCTGTTTCTGATGGGTACACGGTGATTTGGGTGGTCGTGGACCGTTTTAGTAAAATGGTACATTTCGTGCCTTTAAAAAGTTCCCTTCAGCTCAGGAGTTAGCAGATCTTTTTGTTAATCACATTTTTCGTATTCACGGAATACCTATTAATATAGTTTCGGATAGGGGAGTGCAGTTTGTGTCTAAATTCTGGCAAGCTTTCTGTCAACATCTAGGCATGACCCTGTCCTTCTCCTCAGGCTACCACCCTCAGACCAATGGCCAGTCCGAGAGGATGAACCAGTCTTTGGAGCAATTCCTGCGTTGTTATGTGGCTGAGTCCCAACATGAATAGGCCAGGTTTCTTCCCTTCGCTGAATTTGCTCATAACAACCTCCGGAATGCCTCTTCAGGTTTTTCTCCGTTTCAGGTGGTTAAGGGGAAATCACCCAAATTTTGTCCATTACCAACGACCAATTCTCTTTTCCCTGCTTTGGAGACCTGGCAGGACGCATGTAAGAGAATTTGGGCATTGGTAAGAATCAATCAGGAAAAGGCCTTTGATGTTCAAAAGAGACAGGCTGATCGGAAACGTTCAACGGAGTGGAGCTTTTCTCCCAGGGACATGGTGTGGGTCTCTACAGGGCACATCGCTCTGAGACAACCTTCTGCTAAATTGGGGCCTAAATACATTGGGCCATACCCTATTGCTGAAAAGTTCAACGAGGTAGCTTATAGGGTGGCGCTTCCAGCTACGATGAAAGGGGTAAAATCATTTCATGTCACTTTGATTAAGCCAGTGGTTTATGCAGATTCCTCCCCCCCCCCACCCCCATGTGGTTATTGATGGGGAACCAGAATATGAGGTGGAGGAGATTCTGGATTCTCGGGCCCACTGCCCGCTCTTCTGATTCTGTGACCGGGAAGACAGGCAGGAAGGGGGCGGAGTTACACACAGCCGCTCAGGAGGTGGCGGGGCTATGTGTGGGAGGGGCGTGGCCACAACCAGTGCTGCTCTTTGTATTTAGGATTCTCGGCCAGGCCGGAACTATAGACTAAGTGTTGAGGAAATGTGCACAGAGGCAGCGGATGGAAAAACAGTCCGATTCCACCTGCCAGCCTCTCTGCAATGGAGGGGGGCCCGGAGGGGGAGGTAACTCTGGCAATCCTGCCTGGGCCTGGGACACAAAAAGCAAATAGGCAGCAGGACAGGTGGGCCTCCAGTTGTGGCTAAGGGATCCAGGCCCCATAGCAATTGCTATGGTGATCCCTACGCCATTGGGCGGGGCCTACCAGGGAAAACCCGGTAATCCAGTGGCCCAGTATGACCCTGCTTTTGTCTACTGAGGAACCCAGGTGAATTGTCTGGAGTTCTATAGCTTCTCCTAAGCTGAAAAACCATGAAAAAGCAGTGTAGCCAGTATCTCAGTAACAGGAAACACCTAAATGCACATTTTTATACAACACAGATTTTTAGGTGGTTTCCAGCTGTAAGTTTGACGTCTTCACTTTTGCAGTTGCAGTATGGTTCAGAACACTGGAGAAATGATGCGTGAATGGTGGAAAAAAAACAAACAAACAAATAAAAGATAATAAGCAGACGTAACCTAAGTCGTGATAACCGCCAGGACAGCCCATGTGTAAGAGACACCTTAGGTTCTCTAGCTTCAGAGAATCTTAATAGAGACTTAATCACAGCTTGGTCTGACCTTTTTAAAGTGCACCCGAGGTAAGAGTGATATGGAGGCTGCCATATTTATTTTCTTTTAAGCAGGTACTATCATCATATTAACTATATGACTAAAAGTGAGGACCAGGTGTGTAACAACAGGGGAGCAGCCCCTGTGACTGCAGGGGGTCCCAGAGCTGTAGGGGAGCCCCAACTCCAAACTTTCACTTGATCCGTTAAACGGGTCCATCCTTCAGATCAGGTGTTTTTGTGGTTACATGGGTGTGAAGATCATGATGGCCACACTTGTTTTGTGACGGGTACCAAGGGACGGGTTGTGAACATTGAGGGCGCCTCATCAAAGTTTCGCTGGTGTGCCCTATGAATTGTAGTTACGCCACTGGTGAGGACCTCACTGTTGTGAAATCTACGAAGCGGTCATCAGTCCGGTGGATTGAAGTATTGAACACTGTTTGGATTAAGGTGAACTATTTCTCCCTCTACAAAGTATCTGCTTATGCAACAACTGAACTGAATTGATTTGGCCTACCTTTTGAAACAATAAGGACAATAGGAATACCATTTTCTTAATCTTTTTGATTTTTGAAGGAGGAATTGCTAGCAATTTGTGGTCGCGCTTTGTAAGCGATTACATTGTAATAATACATTAGGGTGGAAACACTCCAAAATGCTGCATGTCCTGTGTTTGCGATTTCCCTAATTGCAATCGCTATGGTGGGATCTGCTCCATCCACTTACATTGGCAAAGCAATTTGGGAAATCGCTAGCAAACTGAAAGCGATCCCAAGCGATCCCAAAATGCTGCAAAAAATGCTCTAGCTTGTCCCAGCCCTAAGAAACAAATAATTTAGCTGGTCAGAATAATTCATGGCCTTGAAAAGGGGAAATATGAAACCAAGCTAAGCCTAGTATTCTAAAAATGCCCAAATTAAGTCTAAACACAATAATTATACATTAGTGTATATCATTTCCTAACATTTGTAGTAAAAGATGTCAATGCTAGGCACACATCAACTTCTAAGATCAATGTAGCTTCTGGGATGAGTAGTAAGCAGTGAATACAAATAAGGTTTCCAGTGAAGACTGAGCAGATAGCAGCATAAAGTACTCTCACCTCTTAGCACACGCAGTTACCTCTGTGGCTCTGTGTCGGTAACAGTAAATTCGGGCGCCTGAGGCAAGTGGACAAATCGGGCGCCGCCATTCACTCCCATAATAAATATCGTTTAATGGGCGCCCGACAGGAAAAAAGGGCGCCGGAGAAAAATAACGTTTTATAAGCGGCGCCCAGGGACTTTTACTGTTTTATAACTGCTTCTCATGATTACACATTATTTTATGATTTATCATTTTTTAAACATTATTTTTAAACGAAAAACAGTACAATCTTTTTTAAAACATTATTTTTAAACGAAAAACAGCACAATATTTTTTTCACACATTATTAATGCTTATCACAGAGGGTCTTAGGTTTAGGCACCACCAGGGGGGTCTTAGGTTTAGGCAACACCAGGGGGGTCTTAGGTTTAGGCACCACCAGGGGGGTCTTAGGTTTAGGCACCACCAGGGGGGTCTTAGGTTTAGGCACCAACAGGGGGGTCTTAGGTTTAGGCACCAACAGGGGGGTCTTAGGTTTAGGCATCAACAGGGGGGTCTTAGGTTTAGGCACCACCAGGGGAGTCTTAGGTTTAGGCACCACCAGGGGGGTCTTAGGTTTAGGCACCAACACGGGGGTCTTAGGTTTAGGCATCAACAGGGGGGTCTTAGGTTTAGGCACCACCAGGGGAGTCTTAGGTTTAGGCACCACCAGGTGGGTCTTAGGTTTAGGCACCAACACGGGGGTCTAGGGGTTAGGGGTAGGTACAGGGAGGGTTACTTACTATTTTTTTTTAAACGTTATTATACGTTTCACTTTTTAAACGGAAGATTAACGTTTTCACAATTGCCAATTTCATGCACATTATTTACCGTACTTTTCGCCGTATAAGACGCACTTTTTCTCCCCAAAAAATGGGGAGAAAAAGTCCCTGCGTCTTATACGGCAAAGGCAGGGAATCCCCGACTTACAAACACCCGCCGATACGATCCGCAACCCGCCGTCGGGGATTCCCTGCCTGTGCATCCTCCTGTGGCCGTCTCCCCCTTCCCGCCTGCTTGCCCCCCTCCTCGTGTCCCCCGTGTGTGTGCCCGGGCCCCCCTGTGATTGAGAAGCGGCAGCTCTTACCTCCTCCATCTTGCCCGTGGCGATTGAAGACATCCGGCTTCTGTGGGCGGCTTCCTCTAGTGCCGGCTTGTAATGACGCATCATCGATGACGCGTCATTACAAGCCGGCACTAGAGGAAGCCGCCCACAGAAGCCGGATGTTTTCAATCGCCGCGGGCAAGATGTAGGAGGTAAGCAGCTGCCGCTTCTCAATTAGGGGGGGCCCGGGCACACACACGGGGGGACACGAGGAGGGGGGCAAGCAGGCGGGACCCGGCGAGCACACACAGGGGGACCCGGCGAGCAAACACAGGGGGGACCTGGCGAGCAAACACAGGGGGGACCTGGCGAGCAAACACAGGGGGGACCTGGCGAGCAAACACAGGGGGGACCCGGCAGACAGCAGGACACATGGGGGCAGACAGCAGCACACTGGGGGCAGACAGCAGCACACTGGGGGCAGACAGCAGCACACTGGGGGCAGACAGCAGCACACTGGGGGCAGACAGCAGCACACTGGGGACAGACAGCAGCACACTGGGGGCAGACAGCAGCACACTGGGGGCAGACAGCAGGACACTGGGGGCAGACAGCAGCACACTGGGGGCAGACAGGAGGACACCATTTGGGGGAGGTCATGTACAAGACGCTCCTGAAATATGGACGCACCAGGTTTAGTTTATTTATTTTTTTCCCTGGATTTTGCCCTCTAAACCTGGGTGCGTCTTATATTCCGGAGCGTCTTATACGGCGCGAAATATGGTAATGATTTATAACTTTATAAAACATTATTTTTAAACGAAATATAGTACATTATATTTTTAAACGTTATCCATGTTTATCGTTTAAAACCCCGCGCCCTTTTTTCCCAGCGCCCTTTTTTAACGTACGCCTCTGTGTCTGTGCTGTAGGCTGTGTGATATCAAGCTCTGCGAATAAAATAACAAGCAGAGAAAAAAGGGGAGGAGCGCCGCAATATCAAATACTTCTCTCAGAATATAACAATAAGAGCAGGAAGTAAACGGCCTAGCATCAAGCCGTCCTCTGCATTTTATGTCCTGGAAAATATGTGGTTGTTCGAGTTTATGCTATGACTGTAAACAATTCTATTTACAATCTCACAGCTGCTGACAAGTAACTAGCAGCAGAAATCAATAATTTTGGTGTCTTGTATTTTAAAAGATTCTAAAGCTTAGTAGTACACATTTTCAATTATGATTGGTTAATCACTGACCAATTTTACTACCTCCATGTGGTATGCGAGCTTACATAGACAATCTGCTCATAGTATTCAATATTTGTTCACTGTTCACCATGACCAGATTTTTCAGGGGCCCAACCTGGGACGGGAAGGGGTGGTTATGTCAGTGCAGTGTGGTGTAACCCTAAGGCAGTGAACCATTTTCCTCCCAAAACACAATTAGACAAAGTGACCCTAAGGGCCCGTTTCCACTAGCACGGAAACCGGGCCGAATTCGGAGAGTTTCCCCGCAGGCAAATCGCGCGGGGAAACTCTCCCATAGGCAACTATGGCGCCATCGGCCGAATCGCTTACCCTAGCGATTCGGCCGACACTGGCCACAGTTTTCGCGCGGGAGGCTGCGAATCCCATGGCACGGTTAATGGGATTCGTCTGCTTTCCCGGAGAGCAGGAAGTGCCACCGCGCGTCTCGCAGCCGCGCGTGGTGGCTAGTGGAAACGGGCCCTAAAGGTAATTAGATAACGTTCCCCAAACACTTAAGAAAGCAGTGTTTTCTCCATGATGTGGTGAAATGGGAGATTCGAATCATGGATGTGCAGACGATAAATCTGAGTTACTATTGATAGTATACTGTGTGATACTATTTATTTATTAGCATATGATTCAGCCACTATGACCATCAAATAATACTGTAGATACAGCAACTGTTACCCTGACACATGAAATGCAACAACTGTTACCTCCCACACATGTAATGAAGCAAACATTACCTCCGAAAAATGAAATGCAGCAAACGATTCCCCCTACACATGCAATGTGGCAAACATTACTTCTGACACATGAAATGTTGCAAACAGCAAAGGCGGCAAACATTACCTCCCACACATGTTAAAATCCAGTAAATGTTACCTCCCACACATGAAATGCAGCAACATGTGAAATGCAGCAAATGGTGCCTCCGACACATGTGAAATGCACATACATTACCCCACATACTGTATATAAAACACAGATGTGGAGGAGGAGGAGGGGAGAGACATATCATCTCATCTTAAGAGCTGCATAATATATTGGTGCTTAATAAGTACAATAGAAAATAATAATAAATGCTAATAATGTTACCTCAGACATAAATGCATTAAAGGGAAGGTTCAGGGACTATCCGAAAAAAATAAAAATCCCCATCCACTTACCTGGGGCTTCCTCCAGCCCGTGGCAGGCAGGAGGTGCCCTCGGCGCCGCTCCGCAGGCTCCCGGTGGTCTCCGGTGGGGTGCCCGACCTGGCCAGGCCGGCGGCCAGGTCGGGCACTTCTGCGTCCCACGCCGGCGCGCTGACGTCATCGGACGTCCTCCGGGCTGTACTGCGCAGGCGCAGTAGTTCTGCGCCTGCGCAGTACAGCCCGGAGGACGTCCGATGACGTCAGCGCGCCGGCGTGGGACGCAGAAGTGCCCGGGCCTTGGAGCGCAGAAGAGCCCGACCTGGCCGCCGGCCTGGCCAGGTCGGGCGCCCCACCGGAGACCACTGGGAGCCTGCGGAGCGGCGCCGAGGGCACCTCCTGCCTGCCACGGGCTGGAGGAAGCCCCAGGTAAGTGGATGCGGATTTTTATTTTTTTCGGATAGTCCCTGAACCTTCCCTTTAAATATTTACCCCACTGGGTGCTGGTGGGGTGGGATGGAGCTGCTAAGTGGAGTGGGAGGGTAACACTGGGAGGGGAGGTGGGGTGACACTAGGTGGGGGATTGATGAGAGGTTGGGGGGACCGGGGGAGACGTCTCTCACCGTGATAGTGAGCCAGGTCAAAAAGGATACCTGAGTACCATGCTTTCTGGCTGCTGCCCCTGGGCTGGATGTGTCCATGTGGCGGGCTGGCAGCCCAACGGTTGTACTCCTTAGCAGGTTCCTTCACTTGCCTTGTGGCTGGCCTGGCTTGTTGCGGGTGACGGCATCAGTGAAGGTGCCGGGCAGCTTGACTATTTGTGAGGCAAATCTAATGCTGGGCATACGAGGCTTGATTTTGCCGCTCGATCGATTCCCCCGCTCGAATTCCGCAGGCGATTCTCTTATCTTCCGCTCATTTTTCTTATTTTTTTCCATTGTGTTCAATGCGGAATCGAGCGGGGAAATGATCGGGCAGGAGATCGGACATGTCGGAAATTATCTATTGAGCCATCTAAATGGCTCAGAATCGAGCCGTGTACTGTATTCCCAGCAAGAGGGTGGGGGAGGCGGGGCACATGACCATTGATTCAGAGTCCTGTGTCTGGGATGTCCAGCACACAAAAGCGGGACCTGGACCCAGAGCCAGGACAAGGTCCTCCAGCACCCAAGGCTGAGACACCAAAGTGCGCCCCTCCAACCCTCCCACCCCAGCCATCACACACTGATTGCTATTAGACTAAGAGGTGCCCCAGGGCCACCAACACCTTAACCTCTAGTTATCTGGCTTGCAGTCACTGCCATGTATCCACTTTTCTTATTTCTCTCTGCTTCAAACACAATAGGGGAATGATAGCTGAGTGAGTTGTGCGCCCCCTCCTACACTTTGCCCTGAGACTGGAGCCTCTCTCACCTCTGCCTCGGCCCTGCCTGAACCCCGAATTTGGGACGTGTCCTGGGTAAAGCAGGACGTCTGGTCAAGGTGTGTTCACCCTTATAGTACATGGAGGTGGTAAAATTGATCAGTGGTTGGCCAATCATTATTGAACGTGTGTACCGGGCTTAAAGGTTTTGTTGTAATAATAGCAATGGTTTCTATGTTCATACACATATCATCTTTTTTTTATTTTATTTGTTTTTTTTGGTTTTTTGGGGGGGATAAGCTTTTATTCCAAAAAGAACAATGCAGTCTGATACTTCAGTTGCTCATACATTACTTGATTTTCCATCAAGAGATTGAGGCATCGACTTTAATGAGTGATTGAAAACAGTGTGGACGATCAAAAGTAAATCGACTAGTTGGCCACACATTGTAAGCGAGAACCTGGCGAGTCTTCTTCACTAATCGATCTGAATGATGTGCCTCCATATTCTGAAACCAAAAATCCATTCTGTGTCAATCTAAACATGTAAATATTGTCCGATCAACCAATATTTTGCATCCTGCTCGATCAAGCAGAATGGAACATAATGGATTTCCCAATGCTCCAAAAACGATCGAATTGAACAAAAAAATTGAGTTATGTATGGGCAACTTTTTTCTCACTGAAATTTTTTTACGAGACCCACATGCTGATAAAATTGATGGAGATCAGTCTAAAGCCGTGTAAAGACGCGTAGTAAGCAGTGTACAGATGCTGGATTACTTGATTTGACTAGCAAACAGACCTGGCCTACATTATTATTACTTAGTATTTATATAGCGCCGACATCTTACACAGCGTTGTACAGAGAATATAGTGTTGTCACTAACTGTCCCTCAGAGGAGCTCACAATCTAATCCCTACCATAGTCGTATCAAATTTTCCAGGGAAATACTGCGCTCCAATGGAATAACAGACTCACAAACTCAGGGGATCGCAGTTACATGAGGTTCAATCCACCTCTATCAGAATACTTACATCAATCACTGCGCATGCTTCTTTACCCTGTAAAATCATAAAAAGCACATAGTGCCCAATACTGCTAAGATCAAGCTATGGTTAACACCCAGTGTCGCACACCTGGGGGTAGTGCCACCACCTTATAGGGGAAGTTCAGCAGGTCCCCCCCTCCATGCTTACACTCACCAAAAGAGCGTCTTGCTCTATTGCATTGACGTCACCCAGAAGCAGGGAGATAGAGTGGGAGCGAGCTGATCTGTTTGTCCGCGGTGGAGCCGTAACCTACAAACTGTAAGCCTGCAAGATGTTTTTACCCATTAACCTCCTTGGCGGTTATTTTTTTCTGCAAAAATTGCAGAAATCCAATTTTTTAAAAAAAAATAAATTATTTTTCATGTAAAGCTACCAGAGTGGTAACTACATGAAACTCCACTAGAGGGCGCATGTGTCCCTCTAGTTCGATCGTCGCCGGCAAAAATAGCAAACAGGGGAACGCGTATATAACGCGCTCCCCTGATTGGCTTCTCCTGTCGCCATGGCGACGATCGGAATGACGTCATGGACGTCAGCCGACGTCCTGACGTCAGACGTCTCCGATCCAGCCCATAGCGCTGCCCGGAACTCATTGGAACTCATTTTTTCCCCACTTTTAGGGTCTAAAAGCTTGTGATACAATTGCACCGCTTTTAGACTCTAAAATCTGGAAGTAATCATACCACCAGGGAGGATAACAATACGGAAAACAAAACACATTAGTTACCGTATATGATTAGTTGGTAATGACGAGCTTCTCTTTTGACTCTCTATGTAAATTTCCATTGCCTAAAACAGATCTAATTAAGTCCAGTAGCTTGAGTGACACTATTGCAGGTTGGTTGACATTGCATACAATCTACACAGCAAGCCAAAACTATAGCAAACAACATTTAATGCACCAGTAACGAGCCAACATAATTTACGAACTGCCACACTTGTGCTATTTTACTGTACCTCACACTATGGGCTTGATTCACTAAACCGTGATAACTCATATCATGGGCATTTTCGCATGCATTTTCGCGTTTGTGCTCGATCAGGAATTTGCGATACCGTTTTCGCTTTAAAATTTGCGTTTGCGTGTAAAAATGATATTGTTTGCGTGCGAAAATTCGCGTTTGTGCACGAAAACGCGCAAGTGCGTGCGCAAATTTTCAATTGCGCGCAAACGCGAAAATACATGCAAAAACGGCCATGATATAAGTTATCACGGTTTCATGAATGAAGCCCTATATGTTATTGATGCTTACTCGCATGCACATCCCCCCTAGACCCTACCCCACCCATAATGTACATCCCTATACACTATACAGTGTATACCTGAGGCTGATACCTGCACTATACATCTATCCCTCATAAACTGCTGGAGAGGACAATGTGGGTGGTGCACTGCATTTCCCAACATGCCATACATTTACACAGGTAACACTCTCTCTTTCCATGAAGCCTCATAGGCAAACAGCCACTCCTTGCTTGTGGCAATTTGGTCACGACCACTAACTTGTTAGAAATCGGGTCCCAGCAGGAAAAACTACTCCATGTCACCAACTTAATAGGTTTAGTAAAGTTGCGCAAGCTAAGGCAATAGCTAATGTAAGCACTGTGCCCAAAGTCCAGCAGCTGATGTGTGGGTGAGGGTCCTGGTATACAATTTTACAATTTATATGCATGTTTATTTTGGGGTTCCCTGCTGGGTCCCTATCAGTACCTTCTTGTTGGTTCTTACCTCACCTGTGAATGTTGACATTCACCAACTTAATCACAAACCTGTCCATATAGCAAGGCAGAGGCAGAACCTCAGCCTCCTGCTGTGGCTATCAGTGTGCCGCTAGGGATGGCAAAATTCAAAATCTGACTAAATTCTGCACAGAATTCTGAACAAATTCTAAATTTTGCAGATTCTGAGTTTGCATTGCAAAATTGTAAATTGCTGCGAATATACAGTATTTTCACACTTACCATAAAATTAACCACAATTACAGTGCAATTTGCAAAATATATTCAGAATCGGTTACTCATGTCTCTTGAATATGCTAAATAGATATTTTCCGTAATTTAGACAAAAATGTTTGTGCGTTACACAAACCTCATATTGTTTCACCCACAGAATTTTTGTGTTAGAAGTTCGTGAATTACAAATTCTGACATTCAACTCGAAATTGCAAAATTCTGATGTGGAAGTCGGAATGCTAAAATCTACGCATTCATCCCTATGTGCTACCATTCACCCCCAGGTAACATCTCCACACAGTAAGTATATACCGTATATACTCGAGTATAAGCCGAAATTTTGGGACCAAAAAATTGTCCCAAAAGTGGGGGTCTCGGCTTATACTCGAGTCTTAACTTAGTGCCAGTGTGCCCCCCCCTCCCCGAGTGCCCCCTCTATCAAATGCCGGTCAGCTAGTGCGGGCAATTTGTACATTGTGCCGGCAAATGCACTGCAATTGATGTCTCGGATCCCCGTGTCTCCAAACCTCATCCCCCTCGTTGGCATATGCTGCGTGGTGTACAGCCTTCAATCACCCGCTCTCCCCGGCAGAGCGGAGCAGCGAAGTATCTGCCTGCTCTCTGTTTCCCCCATTAGCACGCGCTGATCGGAAATAGAAGGAGCGGGAGCTTTTTAACTCACCGTTCCTCACCGGCAGAATTCCCCTGCATGCCTCTAATGGACTCGCTCTTATGAAGCCCTCTAGTGGCGAGACGCCACTGCCTGACGTCATAGGAGCGAGTCCATTAGAGGCATGCAGGGGAATTCTGCCGGCAAGGAACGGTGAGTGAAAAGCTCCCGCTCCTGCTATTTCCGATCAGCGCGTTCTAAGGGGGGAAACAGAGAGCAGGCAGATACTTCGCTGCTCCGCTCTGCCGGGGAGGATGGGTGAGTGAAGGCTGTACACCACGCAGCATATGCCAACGAAGGGGATGAGGTTTGGAGACACGGGGATCCGAGACATCAATTGCGGTGAATTCGCTGGCACAATGTACCAATTGCCTGCACTAGCTGACCAGCATTTGATGAAGGGGTGGCACTCGGGGAGGGGGTTGACACTGGCACTGAGTTAAGACTCCGGCGGGATGGGGCGGGGGGGGGGGGGGAGTTGAGGATTCAGCATGTCATTTCTATCTGTACTGTTTCTACTTCCTGATGCATGGAAGCAGCTATATTGCTAACAGCCTGTGCTTGGAAAGGAGCTTACCTGCCATATCTGCTGTGGCAGCCAGAGGACCCAAGGAACAGACAACTTACAACTTGTGATTAGACACTAATGAGGGGGGAAATAAAAAGGCTAAACTCTCTAAATACTATGTGCACTTCTCTGTTTTCCTTCTGTCCTGTGCAAGAAGTCAGGTCCAATTTAACTAGCAATAGGGGATGCAGAGACTGAGACCGCAATGGGCCCCCTGGACCAGTCCTTCATCCATCTTGTTAGCTTTTAGTTGATGCTATGCTGCCAATGACCACCCCTATATGTGCATTGCATAGTGATACTCCTTAAACTGTTTCCCTACTCTGATTACACCTTATTATAGCTCCTGCATTTCCTACCCTCGGCTTATACTCGGGACACTAATTTTTTCTTGTTTTTTTAAGGTAAAAGTTGGGGGGCGACTTATACTCGGGTCGGCTTATACTCGAGTATATACGGTAATCAGTTTCATTTATTAATACAATCTGTAATCATACCTCCCAACTTTTTGAGATCAGAAAGAGGGACACTTAAAGCAATACTTAAGTCATCTAAAAAAATGACTTTTACTCACCCGGGGCTCTCCTCAGCCACTGCAGCTGAACCATGCCCTCGCCGTGTCCCTCCGATGTGCCTGGACTCGCCGGCGGGCACTTCCGGTTTGGCCGTCACCGGCCGACAGGCTGGGAACGAGGCTGATTAGCCGCGTTCCCAGCCGCAATAGCACCCTCTATAATGCTATTGCGGCCGGGGACACGGATAATCAGCCGCGTTCCCAGCCTGTCGGCCGGTGACGGCCAAACCAGAAGTGCCCACCGGCGAGTCCAGGCGCATCGGAGTGACACGGCGAGGGCAGCGTTCAGCTGCAGGGGGCTGAGGAGAGCCCCGGGTGAGTAGAAGTCATTTTTTTTTGCTGACTTAAGTATTCCTTTAAAGAGTACCCGAGGTGGATTGTAAATAGATTATAGCACACACAGGTATGTTCTCTGCCCAATGACATACCTCTGTGTCCTTCTAGTGTCAGTCCCCCCTGGGCTCTGCTGTTTCCCCCTCAAAGCTAGAGACAATCTAGCGACAATCTGATTGTCGCTACCCTCCTTCTGCCCTTCCAGCCATCAATCACCTTTCTCCCCGTCTCCGTCAGCTCGCTCCCCTGCCTCCACCACCTTACTCCCCCACCTCCACCTTGCTTCCTCCAGTCAGCAGCTAAGCTGGCTGTGACCCAGGAAGTACTTCCAGGTCGCGGCCATCTTGGATTTCTTCCACCGGTGATCGGATGTTACACCAGCTGTGGAGGATGAACGGGGCCATAGAGAGCAGCAGGGAGCGGCGCAGATTCATCCGGGAGGTGGCGTGGAGCAGGTAGTATGTTTTTTTTGTACTTTTTTCATGCCGCCTTGGATTCTCTTTAGAGGGGCACTATGGCTGATGTCTTCTATTTTAATCACTTTAACATAAATATTTGTTTGTGCAGCAATATTATTGACATTTAATGTGGCTGAGTGCTTTTTATTTTTACACTGGTAATATCCATATATTGCTAATGAGTCACGTCGGGAGATTTCCTTACTGACGCCAGATCAGCACAATCTATTATGTTGTAGGAGGCATCTGACGTTTGTCTGTTTAGCCGTCCCCGTCCCCCCCTCTGGTCCGCTCAGTGAGGGTTATTCCAACTGTGACTGCACACTTTGTGCAGTTACTGATACCTGTGCAGCCACCGTACAGCGCAGACCAGCGCTGCACGGCTCTATACTTTCATGCTGCCCGCTGAGGACCCCTTAGTTGAAGCTGGCACAGCTACGGACACCTATTGTTGTCCGTTGCTGTGTTAACCAGCAATCGTTTTTTCAAGTGCGCACTCTGCGGACAATAGGTGTCTGTAGCTGTGCCATTAGCAATATATGGATATTACCAGTGTAAAAATAAAAAGCACTCAGCCACATTAAATGTCAATAATATTGCTGCACAAACAAATATTTATGTTAAAGTGATTAAAATAGAAGACATTAGCCATAGTGCCCCTTTAAGTGTGGTAGCCCCCTGGCTACCATTTAAACCACACTGGTCCTTTCTATCCTGATTCATTTATCCTCATATTAACATTTGAAAATAAGGAAAATAAAAATCTAAAAGGATGGGGTAAAAGTTTAGAGTCAATAAAGCACATTTTTCAATAGAATACAATATAATACATATATTTACCTAAACCTTTACATCAGTCCTGAAAAAGGGGAAAATGAGGAGGAAAGAGGGACAGAGTCATTTGGTTCCCAAAGAGGGACTGTCTGTAACGATTGGTGTAGCAAACAGGAGTCTGGTTATTGTGTGATCTGCAGTATCACCAATAAATCAGACACTATACCTGATCATATGGTGATCTGCAGAATCACCAATAATGCAAGTATAGCTAACACGGTAATTGCAAGTGTATAGTGCTTGGTGCAACTGTAATACTGATCAGTTTGGCAGAACCTCACCAGAGGAGCTGGTGGGTACTATCAGTAATGAACCCCACCAGTGACAAGGGGTCACTGGTGAGTGGAGTGGTCAGACAGATCGGTTCGGCAACAGACAGGAGGATACAGTACAAAATCGGCAGGCAAAAGGATAGAGATATTTCAGGCAGAGTCAGCAACAGGATCAGATGGGCTAAAGTACAGAATCGTTTAGCGAAAGGGAAGTCAGAAGAGAGCCAGAGTCATAGACAGGTAATCAAGCAATATAATAACAATAGTAATAATAAATCCTAGTCTTGTGTGAAATCCCCGGTTTCCTCCCAGATCAAAGCACACCGGAACTATCTAAGGTCTGAGTGCTCACACGAAGCAATGGCAACAGCAGACAGTTTGCAAGTGACTCCTGGAGGCTTAAGAAGCGGAGGAGACCCCTCGGCCACGCCCACACTCATCAGCCAATCGGAATTGGAAAGAGATCGGACAAAAGAGCAGCAAGGGTTGCATTATATCCTTAGGAGCCAAGTGGAGGACTTACAGAATTGGAGTAGGCGAAATAATGCTAGAATACAGGGCCTGCCGGAGACAATTAAGGCAGAAGAATTGACTGCAAGCAATATTGGGCTGTCATGTGGACCAGTGTTTGTGATTTTAAATTTATTTTTTGCAGCTTCTAGGATGCGGTTGACAGGTGAGTGGTTAGGGAGGGGACCGTGTGGGAGATGTGCCTACACGGGGCGTCCCTGTAAACGACGCAATTCACGATTGCGTCCAACCGAAGCCTCCCACCTGAATGCTAATCTATGTAATTCCTGCTAGGTATGGTACAGCAGGCAAAGGGTGTATGACAGTGCACCTGATTGGCTGACTGGCGTCTGCTGGCCAGGTAGAGGCAGGATATTGCTCTAGCTGGAAGTTAGCAATTGTGTTTGTTGCAGTTAGCATTCAGTTTAGAGGTGGTGGGGTGAGTTCCCTGGAGGTGAGAGGTCCAGGGCTGGCCCGCACTTCCCTCTAGGTGTCGCATGGTGGTTTGGGGGCCCCAGTGAGTGAGAGAGACCTGGGGCCCCTGGGCTGTCATGTGGACCATTGTTTGTGATTGCAAGCAATATTTGGCAAGCTTTTGGGCAGGGACGGGTCACAGATATGTATTGACCGGGCCCACCGATTAGGGAGGGCAGGCAAAAAAGACTCAGAATTCCCTAAAGATGTAATATGTAAAATCCATTACCTCAGAGAGAAGGAAGAGATTATGAGAGCTGCTAGGAATTTTGGAGTATTGGACTATGAAGAAGGTCATATTCAATTGTATCAGGAGGACCTGGCAATGACTACTTTGGTGCAAAGAAAGGCCTTGAGGCCCCTGCTAACGATTCTGAGGGAAAAAGAGGTTATATATAAATGGAGATACCCATTTCAATTGTTGGCGAGGAAGGGACAATTGCATGCAAGCCTAAGGTCCCCTAGAGACTTGCCATATTTTTTGCACACTTTTGAACTGGGAAAAGTTGACCTCCCAGATTGGAACCAGGACAATATATATGCCGGTTTGCCTCAGAAGGCGAAGGAAAAGTAGTGTACTTAAAGAAAAAGAGATGCGATAATTTAGCCAATAGCCACAATCTCCATTAGTAAAGGTGTTGCTGATTATCGTTATAGCCTAGCGGTCCCCCCCCCCTTTTTTTTTTCCTTCTCCCTCCCCTTTTCCCCGGCTTCTTTCCCCTCCCCCCCCCCCTTTTTTTTCTTTTTTTTTGCGCTATGGTGTTATGGACTTCCTTGTCCTAAAGATGTTGGGGGATCTGTGCACGTGCGGGTAACTATGCTGCACGCACATGCACAGGTGCAGAGAATAAATAAGATAGAAGTGAATCACGAGGATAATTTCATCAATGTGTATGTTTGGGATATGGATGTATTTTTTAAGGTGGGATGGGGAGGGGCACTATAAGTGAGGGTATGCTATTGTGTTGGTTCATACCAGACTTCTTTGTCTTAATAGATGGTGGGGGGATCGGTGTGTGTGCGGGTAGCTATGCTGCACGCACACACACAGATGCAGAGAATAAATAAGTTAGAAGTGAATCACAAAGATAATTTCATTAATGTGTATAATTGTAAACGAGGGGTGATGGGATATTGGGATATGGGGGTACTTTTTGAGGTGGGATGGGGAGGGGCACTAAAAGTGAGGGTATGCAAAGTGATTGCTGTCCTCCTACCCCTCTCTGCCCCTCTGGCCGAACCGCTCATGGTTTATGGCTGAGGGCGGTTTGGTCGGGGGGGGGGGGGGGCATGGGGGTGGGAAGGTATCCACGAGTCTGGTTGAGTTTTGGAATATATACACATGAGGAAGTCAAGAACAAGAAGATGGATTTCTGAATTTTGGGGATTCTTTTTCACAGTGTATTTATGTTAAAGGAGAGGCTAGGGGGTGGGAAGAGTTGTTATTTGTGTAGATTGGAGAAGAACGATAAATGGAGGTTATAATACTTCTGGGACACAAAACAGTGGGTGAGTATGGAGCAGGAACTCCTGAAATATCCCTTTCGACATGCCCCATGAATAGAGAGACGCAGGAAAATAGAGCATCCAGTGGGGGCAATTATAGCTAAGACCTTGGAGATTCTTTATAGATACAGAGAGAGAGGGAAGTTCTCCCCATGGCCAACTCCACTTCTCCCTTTAATAGTTAACCCAAATTTACCCTGTGCCTCTTCTGGTGGAGGGGCTCCAGGAAGAGGAGAGATGGGGAAGGTAAGAGCTTCACATCTGATTAGTGATGGGAAGTGGATACCCCTGCAAGAGGTCGCAGCACAAGTAGAAGGAGGGCGACTGGATGAATGGATGTTGATACGGTTTCGCCACTTCTTGTTATCATATGGGAAAAAAAGCGAATTCTCGAGGGAGATTACTCCCTTTGAGGATTTGTGTTTAAAGAAGGAAGCAGGTAAGGGGATAATCTCCAAATTCTATAAAATGCTGAATGGAAAGCGAGACCTAGCGGAAGATATTAGAGCTAGATGGGAGAGAGATATGACTAGGACCTTCTCAGAGGAGCATTGGAAGAGGATTGCTCTATTTGCACATAAGTCCTCAATTGCAACTAAAATGCATGAATCCAATTATACATTTTTTACCAGATGGTGTTGGACCCCGGATAAATTAAATAGAGTTTTCCAGAATGTCGACTCTAGCTGCTGGCGGTGCAAACATAAGAGGGGCACGATATTGCATATCTCCTGGGAATGTGAGGTTCTAAGGGATTTTTGGAGAGGGATAATAAGGCTTATAGGGGACCTTGTGGGAAGGGAGATTCCAGAAGTCCCTGCTTTCCTGTTGCTCCAAGAGACGGGCTGGAGCATTAAGAAATATAAGAACTCATTCTTAAGACATCTGTTGAATGCTATTAAAATACTGATCACTAGGAGATGGAGATCGACTTCACCCCCGACAGTTGGGGATTGGATCAGAGAAGTAGAGGAGACAATAGAGATGAAGGACCTCACTCATGTCATACATAATCAAGTGGATAAATTTAGGAGTACATGGGCTCCATGGTTAGATTTTAGAGAGAAACCCCAATATAAAACCACCATTAGAGAATCTTAGGAAAATAATACAATACAATACAATACTATAATGAGGGGGGGGGGGGGGTAAGAGAAGAGAAAGGAGAAAGATCCCCCGGCATGGGGACTGGGCTTTGACCTTCTTTGAGCGGGCTCGTGCCTGGCTCTGGCCTGGGTAGGGAGCGGGCGGACGGCCTGGTGGGGGGGCGGGAGGGGGTGAGGTCCGGGGAGCGATATAGCAGGGCATGGATGTGTCGGGTTGGCGGGCTGTTTTTTTTCTTTTTTCTTGTGTGTATGGGTGTGGCCAAGTGAGTAGAATGGAAGGGAGTTAGATGTATGAAAGGGTGGATGGGGGAGGAATGTATGATAACAGCGGTAAAGAACTCTCTCTTAGTATCATTTGAGAAAGGAGAGAGTATGTGAGGATCAAGGGAAGAAGAGGAGAGGAGAAGGTTTTGTCGAGGCTCCCCTATGTATATGAAGAATTTATAAGCTTGGAGTTAAAAGCATGGGGAAGGGGGGAAACTTTAATTTATCCGTTTAATTATTCTCTTTTTGGGGGCTTTCCGGCTATTGTATAATTTTTTCTTGTTTGATGGACATGTACAGTATATTAATACTTGAAACTATGATCCTTTAATGTTTGTAAAATTTTATAAAATGATTGAAAATAAAGATTATTTTTTAAAAAAGTAATTTTGTTGTGTTACACAATGACAATAAAGTGCTTGAATTGAATTGAATTTAAATATGCACACAAGCTGGCTTTCCTGTCCGGGCAGTTCCTTCACCATAAGCCTTCCATTCAGCTGTGTGATAAGCTCATCTTTCTTTAGTTTCAAAATCTTCTATTAAAGTTTTAGCAAGTAACAATGCATAACTAGCATTATATTTGCCTGTGATGATTTGCTCAGCTGCCTGTGCAGGCAGGCAGCTTTTGGACCATTGTTTAGGTTTGCATGCTGCAGGACTCTGGAAAGAAGAGCTTCTGTCAGTTTTGCAGCTTGTGCTTGCTGAGGAATTTGCATACGTTGTCATGCAAATTGCCTGGCCACATTCATTGGAGGCGTGTACTATAAGTACTATGTGTGTCCCACAATGCTTGGCTGGTCATAAGGAGTCTTCCTGTGAAACACTCTGGAGAGTGTCAGCCATGCTCTTTGTTTGAAGATCAGCTTAGAGTAATTCCTGGAAACTGTGCTAGGCAGATTTCCCTAGTGCAGTTAGGATTGTTTATCTGTTTTGTTTGTCTGTTGCAATTGTCCTGTCCCAGCGGTGGTCGACCGGAAATCGTTCTGATCTCTGTTCTTGGAGCATAGCTGGTGCAGTGGTTGCTACCAGCTATCTCTTCTGTTCTGCCTCTCTGGATCGCACAAGCATCCTGCGCTAGTGCTGTGGAGCCTTCTGTTCTGTTACTCTGTCCCTGGATCGCACTCGCTTCGCGCTAGTGCTGTGGATCCTTCTGTTCTGCCTCTCTGGATCGCACTAGCATCCTGCGCTAGTGCTGTGGATCCTTCTGTTCTGTTACTCTGTCCCTGGATCGCACTCGCTTTGCGCTAGTGCTGTGGATCCTTCTGTTCTGCCTCTCTGGATCGCACTAGCATCCTGCGCTAGTGCTGTGGATCCTTCTGTTCTGTTACTCTGTCCCTGGATCGCACTCGCTTCGCGCTAGTGCTGTGGATCCTTCTGTTCTGCCTCTCTGGATCGCACTAGTCTCTTTTCGCTAGTGCTGTGGATCCTGTCTCTCGCTTGTTCCTGTTTTCGTGTGTCTGTCTTGTCTGCTACGAACGCTCGGTGAAGTAACCGTTAAGCAAGCGTTCGCATCCTCTGTTTCATGTTTGTCTGTCGATGGTTAGTTAGGCGTGCTTGTCTCTATTGTGCTTATCACGTGGAGACCGCGCATAACCGCGTGCACTGTTGCGAATGAGTGTGGTGTTCGCGGTTAGCTAGCGTTTGTTATTTTCCGTATCTCCTCATTGTATGATTTGCTGTGCCTTTGCTATCCTCGTATTCTGTTCTGATCTGCCTTGTGTCACTTCTGGCAATCGCCGTTCTTGCGGTTGCGTTTCTGTTTCGTATCTGCTGTTGTGTGTGCGCGGTCGCGGGGTGGCGACTAGATTGGCGCACACACATACAACCTGTCCCTTTGCTCGTTCTCATTCGCAATCGCTTCTCTTGCGATTGCGTTCTGCGCTTCGTACAATTCCTGTCTGGCATTTGTGGAGGTACAGAGGATTGGTTCCTCTGCACTCCCCAGCGCCATCTGCCGACAGGAAATTCCCTCTACGGGTGCGTAGCACCTTTTCTGGGTGCCTGCAATTATACACTTGTGGAGGATTTCCGCCGTATCAGCGCACGCGTTGTGCGCTGATCACGGAGAAAGTTCCACAATCGTTACAGTATGACCAGCCCAACCCAAAACCCCAGTGTAGACGGAATTTCTGAGTTGTACGATTTTGTCGAGTTTGGGTCCTGTGTCTTTAAGAGCTTTAAAAGGCTAAATTCAGAGACCAAGGCGGAATTTCTTTCTGAATGTGTGAGGTTTTGCCTGAATCCCACCTTTCAGATTTCTGATCCGTCCACGTCGGCTCTTCTGTTTGCCTATGTGCTCTTAAAAGACGATTTGTTCACCTGGGCGTATGATCTGTTAAAAATCAATTCCTGGAATGATAATCTGTATCAGTTTCTTGCAGTGATATTCTCTCACTGGTTTAAACTGCCTGGTTTACCACCTGTTCTGATTGAGTGTGTAGCTGCTGATAAGTCAGCTGATCTTTCCCTTCCATGCAAAACCTTTCAGAGTGACAATCAGTTCAATGTGTCTGTTGCCACTTCAGGTTTTAAACAGCAGACATGCAAAGTTGCAAAAAAGGGAAAAACTAAAAGACGCAAGCATCTGAATAAAACACTCCCTAATGATGTTTATAATGATGTTACTCAGTTTCCAGGTTTTTTGCCCCAATCCAAAACTTATGTGGATCCTATTATAGGTAGGATCGCACACTATATTAAAGCAGTTAAAAAATCTGTTCTTGTTCCTGAACTCCACCCATATGGAGATTATCTGGATACTGGTCTGTTTGTACCTCCATTTGCCTCATGGGATGTCGGGGCCTTATTGGAGGAATTTGATTTTGATTGGAAAGCCTTTTGTGATATTTACATCGCAAAAAGCGAAGATGTCTTGAATGCTTGTCTCGATTCTATGTACCTTCTGATTGATTCCGATGAATGTGACAAGGATGATGTGGATCTGGTGATCTATGTATGGCAAACGATTTTGGATGAGTTGCACACACACCAACCAATTGATTCCAATAAAGAGACATCGTTGTCGGATGATTGTTCCTGCCTTTCTGGGGTAAAGCATGAGAGTCTTGATTTTGTGCAATCTGAAATGAATGAGTGTGCCGCTGTGGTTGATTCCTGTGCGAATCCTGAAGGATTCTCTCCTGACAGTGTGCATTTTGAATCTGTGCGATCTGATGCCTGTTTCTCGGATGTTCCTGCAGATTGTGATCGGCATGAGTCTGCCGGTTTCCTCAAGGATGTGTGGGATCCTTTTTCATTTAGAAACAGATCTTTGAGATCTTCCGTCTGTGACCCTGCTATGGGGAAAATTTCTCGACTATGCAGCGTCAAAAGTAAAATTAATATGCCTAATAAAGTTTATCCTGTTGATGTCGCTATTTCTTCTGCAAATGAGTCTCTGTCTCACCCTGTTCACACCTGTAAGGGCCCGTTGCCTGGGGACAGTTGCTGCAGCGTTTCGGTCCTAGATGCCTTGCAGTCTGCTCCGCAGATCGCGGAGGTTTGCGCTATAGAAGCGTCAGTTTCACAACCTAAAGTGATTTTTGATTCGCAGGTTTTGCGTTCTGATTCCTCGGATTCGACATTGTTAGCCGAATCTAAGAGTGAGACAGCGCTTCGGTTTTGCGAATCTGATGCTGAACCATCTTTGCCTTGTTCAGAGACGCTTTCTCTGAACCTGCCCTGTACCATGAATAACAATATGATGTCCAATCACACTGACATTTGTGAGTCCCTTTCTTGTTCTGAGGAAAGTGCTGATTCTGCACCCTGTACTCTGGATGAGTTAAGATGGCCTTGTTTAGAGTCTCCTGCAGTGTCCCTAGAGACTCGTCTAGGTATTGCCACTATACTCACCTGTTTTTCTGCATTTTTGGAGTTACAAGCTAGTTTGACTGCCACACAGAATTCTGGGTACAGTGAGAATGAAGTTAGGGAGTCAGTGTGTGTTCCAGTAAATATGCCTGTACGTTCCGCTCATGATGATGAAATTCAGTCTCAGTTTATGGTGGAACCTTCCCTGGGACATCTGCCCTGTTCACAAAATAAAGTTCCAGTTTTGCCCTGTAACATGGATAGTACAGAATCCTTCTTAGAAAACTTGAAAAATGATGTTCCTGAAGTCTTGTTTGATGTTCTGGAGGTCTCCGAGTTTCTCCCAAAGGGAGCAGAACTTGTAGGAGATGTCTCCTGCCCCCCAAGCCCTTCTGAGGTGTTGCCCCCTTCAGTAGGCATTGCTGTTGTGCTGACTACCTTTGCAGCTCTGATGGAGCTTCATGCATGTGTAGTCAATGATGATTCTCTGCCCGGTCCTGGTTTTGGTTTCCTCGTGTCGGACTCTGAGGTTGGCAGTTCCCCAACATGTCCTGAGGTTTCTCCTGTGCTGGTGTACCCCAATGTGCGCTGTGACCCAGAAAGCCCAAGTGTGCCTCGGTTACCAGCATACTCAGATGCTTCCTCAGTGGAGACATGCTCTGATATGGCCTGCCTGGTCGCATGCCCAGAAGTGGTCCCGGAAAGTCTTGATCTTGATGGGTGTCTGGGTAATTCTGAATCCAGGATAATCATTGGTTCCATAGGGGTTCTTGGCGGTTCTCCATGTGAGCCTGGTGAGCGTTCTGGCCTCTTGGGATCTCTGCAGAGCTCCAAAGGGTTTTGGGAGATTCCGGGAGAGATTTTGCTTGGTACCCTAGATAAGATCAACGGTGGCTTTTGTGTTGTAAGGGACACTTCGAACAGGTATTGCGGCAGGTTTGGTATTTTTGGACGTTCCTTGGAAGGTGGTGGGTATTGTCTGGAGGGTGTCGATGGCTTCTTCTCTGGCGTTCACAGTCCTGATGGGTGTTATACTGAGACTGGTAGTACTGATGGGCATGTTTCGGTGGCTTCTGTTTCCGATGAGGTCGGTTTCGGGTGGACTGACTCTGGAATTGGACCTTGTCGGGCTGTCCCGACCTTCTTGAGTCTTTAGTTTGAGTCTGTTGCTAATAGCAGTTTTGAGGGTCGTCTGGAATTCGACCCTGGAGGGGGGGGGGGGTACTGTGATGATTTGCTCAGCTGCCTGTGCAGGCAGGCAGCTTTTTGTCCATTGTTTAGGTTTGCATGCTGCAGGACTCTGGAAAGAAGAGCTTCTGTCAGTTTTGCAGCTTGTGCTTGCTGAGGAATTTGCATACGTTGTCATGCAAATTGCCTGGCCACATTCATTGGAGGCGTGTACTGTAAGTACTATGTGTGTCCCACAATGCTTGGCTGGTCATAAGGAGTCTTCCTGTGAAACACTCTGGAGAGTGTCAGCCATGCTCTTTGTTTGAAGATCAGCTTAGAGTAATTCCTGGAAACTGTGCTAGGCAGATTTCCCTAGTGCAGTTAGGATTGTTTATCTGTTTTGTTTGTCTGTTGCGATTGTCCTGTCCCAGCGGTGGTCGACCGGAAATCGTTCTGATCTCTGTTCTTGGAGCATAGCTGGTGCAGCGGTTGCTACCAGCTATCTCTTCTGTTCTGCCTCTCTGGATCACACTAGCATCCTGCGCTAGTGCTGTGGATCCTTCTGTTCTGTTACTCTGTCCCTGGATCGCACTCGCTTCATGCTAGTGCTGTGGATCCTTCTGTTCTGCCTCTCTGGATCGCACTAGCATCCTGCGCTAGTGCTGTGGATCCTTCTGTTCTGTTACTCTGTCCCTGGATCGTAACTCTCTTCGCGCTAGTACTGTGGATCCTTCTGTTCTGCCTCTCTGGATCGCACTAGCATCCTGCGCTAGTGCTGTGGATCCTTCTGTTCTGTTACTCTGTCCCTGGATCGCACTCGCTTCGTGCTAGTGCTGTGGATCCTTCTGTTCTGCCTCTCTGGATCGAACTAGTCTCTTTTCGCTAGTGCTGTGGATCCTGTCTCTCGCTTGTTCCTGTTTTCGTGTGTCTGTCTTGTCTGCTACGAACGCTCGGTGAGGTAACCGTTAAGCAAGCGTTCGCGTCCTCTGTTTCATGTTTGTCTGTCGATGGTTAGTTAGGCGTGCTTGTCTCTATTGTGCTTATCACGTGGAGACCGCGCATAACCGCGTGCACTGTTGCGAATGAGTGCGGTGTTCGCGGTTAGCTAGCGTTTGTTATTTTCCGTATCTCCTCATTGTATGATTTGCTGTGCCTTTGCTATCCTCGTTTTTTGTTCTGATCTGCCTTGTGTCACTTCTGGCAATCGCCGTTCTTGTGGTTGCGTTTCTGTTTCGTATCTGCTGTTGTGTGTGCGCGGTCGCGGGGTGGCGACTAGATTGGCGCACACACATACAACCTGTCCCTTTGCTCGTTCTCATTCGCAATCGCTTCTCTTGCGATTGCGTTCTGCGCTTCATACAATTCCTGTCTGGCATTTGTGGAGGTACAGAGGATTGGTTCCTCTGCACTCCCCAGCGCCATCTGCCGACAGGAATTTCCCTCTACGGGTGCGTAGCACCTTTTGCTGGGTGCCTGCAATTATACGCTTGTGGAGGATTTCCGCCGTATCAGCGCACGCGTTGTGCGCTCATCACAGAGAAAGTTCCACAATCGTTACATTGCCCCAGTGGGACCAGGTATAAAATGATATGCTTAGAGAACAAAAAAAAACAGAATTGAGGTTTCTTCAACCAGGTAGCGCATAAATTCTTATGGAAATAGAACTATATGGTTAATACCGTGTGTCTTATGTTCTGGGTTTCGGCCAAGGATAGCCAGGGTTGCCAAGTATTAGTAAAGGGTATAGTAGTGTTGTTAACAATTGCAATAAGACACTAGTTTATAAGTACAGTATATCATTAATAATTTCCTTAGTTTGGGCTAAAGAAAGAGTCAGTTGAAGCCATTGCCTGGCTAAATGGATTCTGGCAGCTTTGGCTATGTGTTGGGCATGTCGGTGCTGGGGATATTTCCAGCCTTTAGGCTTATGGCCTAGCAGGAGAAGGAGTGGATCGGAAGGTAGTGCCTTTTCAAGTGCTGAGTTTATAAGGGCTGATATTTGGGCCCAGAAGTCCCGAGCGACCAGGCAAAACCACCATGTATGAGCAAGTGTACCAATCTTACCACAGTTTCGAAAGCAGTATTTAGATTTAGATGAGTCAAAATGGTGGCTTTTGTTTGGGACTTGGTAGGAGCGGTGTAGTATTTTTAGATGTGTGGGAGTAATAGCTACTTCCTTTTGTGAGTGATAGGCAACAATTTGACCATTGTTTTAAGGAAAGTGTCATGCCCAAGTCAGTTTCCCATTTTGTCATGACATCTAATTTTGAAGGTTCTAAGGGCTGAGAAAAAAATGGAATATAGGTAAGAGATTAAGCCTCCTTCAAGGGGTTTGTATAAACACCAGAGTTCAAATTGGGTCCTTGGAGGAGTTCCAGCTAGTGGCGTAGGTAACGCCCTCAGGAAATGAAAGAGCTGAGTTGCTGAGAAAAACTCTGATGGGGGAAGGAGGTCTTTTCTTTGAATTGTGGCCAGGATGGGCACTTGTTGTCAATCAGAAAGTGTTTGAGGAGGAAGTAGCCATTACTTTTCCACCAATGAAACGAGTTCCGCTCCAGACCCTCGGGAAAATCTGGGTTCCCAAATATAGGAGTTCGTTGAGGAAGGAGTGATTTCAGCTGTTTTTTTTAACGATCGGTGTCAACACGCAGAGAGAATCTGATTATTGGTGGGCTGCAGACTCACCAATAATGCAGATATACACCGGATTATGAATGATCTGCAGAATCACTAATAATCCAGGTATGTCTAACCTCTGGACACCTGAGACGCGAGTGTACAGGATAACAGTAACACTTTGAGAGGGAACTGCCAGGAAGACTGGAGGCAGTGAGGAGAAGGAAATTCACCCCTTGTCGTGGGTGAATTCCTTTAGGCCAAAGGCTCCCTAGGAGAGGGACCTAGGCCTGGTTGCAGGAAGCCCTGCTGCTAATATGAACAGATTTGCCCTATCTGGTTGTGAGATCCTATCTCACTACAGCCTAGTGGCGAACCAAGGAAGTACAGGTATACAGTGCTAGTCTTGGGTGTGTAGTCCGTAGTTACAACACCCCGGAACTAGTCTAAAGCATAACATAGAACTGACACAGTATCCTAGTCTTGGGTGTGAGGTCCGTAGTCACAACACCCTGGAACTGGTCTAAAGCATAACATAGAACTGACACAGTATCCTAGTCTTGGGTGTGAGGTCCGTAGTCACAACACCCTGGAACTGGTCTAAAGCATAACATAGAACTGCATAGCATGAGAAGGTAATCTAGCTCAGTGTGGATTCCCAGGTCCGTCCTGGTTCAACCACACTGTAGGATCTGACTGAGGTCTGTGTGCTAACACGTAAGCATTTGCAACGGCAGACAATGTGAGACTGAGGGACAAGTGGTTATATAGTGCAGCGCTGGCTAGCGCCGCCCAGTCCCCTCCAGCCAATCTGCATCCAGCCCTGGATCAGCTGACCGGCGGGGTCAGCTGATCCCTCTCTGCTTCCCATAAAGCTCCTGTCTTGCCGCGCGCGCGCGTATTCCGCAGCCTATGTGCACAGGAGGGCTGCATAACTTTGGACACATGTTGGATGTCCTTTAGTGAGGCTTGTGTAATGGGTATAGGTAGAGATCGGAAGAGGTATAGTATTCGTGGTAACAGGGTCATGCAAATAGCATGGATGTGTCCTGTCCAGGATATCGAGGGGGAGGTCCATCTAGTCAGGTCTAGCTTTAAATTATTTATCATAGGTTTTATGTTTAGGTCAAAAAATTCTGAGGGATTAGACAACATTTTATACCCAGGTAGGTGAGGTAATTTAGTTGTAGCTAAACTCCTAGTGAGGAAGTCAAAAAGGAGGCTACAGGTGTTGAAAGATTAATGGGAAGTATCTCTGTTTTGTTAATGTTAAGTTGTAGTCCAGAGAGTTGTCCAAATTGTTTAACCAGGTTGAGAAGGTTCGGTAGTGAGGTGTGTGGGGATGCAAGAGTCAGGAGTAAATCGTCCGCAAAAAGATTTGCCTAATATTCATGTCCCGCAATTTTGATACCTTGTATATTAACATAATTTCATATTTTCTCTGCTAATGGCTCTATTACTAGAGCAAAAAGGGCAGGGGATGGGGGCAGCGCTGGCGTGTGCCACGTTTGATGGTGAGAGTTCACTTTATTGGATCGATCTAAAGATGGGTTGGGGGCCACATTAAAGTCACCTGCCCAAACGATTTGTGCTTCTCTTAAGTTAGTTAGGTGAGTCAGGACTTTTTTAACTACTTGGATAGGGGCTTCTGGGGGAGCATAGAGATTTATTAAACAGATACGTGTGTATTGTAAGCTCATCTTTCTTTAAGTGTTGGGAACAACAGGCATTGTTTTTTGCCCATTGCCCACACAATTACCTTGCTTTGAATAGGCTTCCCTTTTGTTTTTATTGTTCTGTCCAGGGATCATGCTCTACATCTCTTCCAGAACTGATTTATATATAACGATATAAAATAAACCAAGCAACAGTTAATGTGTTGAGTGGGAGTATCCCACTCAACCGGGCTTGGGCATCACAGTATGCTTACTAAGAGGGGCATACAAACATCAAGAGGAGCTAAGGGGTTTAAAAGTGGTGAGACCTCCGCTAACAGTTCTGCCACTTCCTGCTTACAGTGAGGGTCCAGTAGCATTGCCACCCAGTACAGGTCGTTCTCCTTTAACCATTTTTATATGGGGGTCCCTCCCTCAAAGACTCTATTTGAATAAGGATGGATAGCCATCTCCTCTTCCTCACTGAGTTTACAAAAAAGGTCTCCTCTTCCCCCTAGTCCCTCGGTGACAGTGGTCTGTCTGTGGAGTATCACAGAGACACAGAGCTATGCAATAGTGAAAACACAATACAGTGATAACAGAGGCCCTGGAGCTCCACCATGCTAAATAGTTATGCGACCATGCAGCCACGCGAGATTGGGCAGTAACAGGTCTGTAAGGCCCTTAGCTGTGCCAGTGCTGCATGTGCGTTCAACTGAACGGACCAGCTTGGGCATTGTTATTTATTTTAAAAAAAGTATTTTTTTTTTGCAAAAAAAAAAAATGTCAATGTCTTTTACAAAAAAAAGTACACACATCCACGTGTGTAGTGACGCCTAACTGAGAAATATGAGGTGGTGTAACATCCTTAGCGCCTTCATCTTGTACCAATAATGCTCGTGCATCAGTAAATTCACCACAAACATGTGTGAATAACTCCTGCGACATCTCAAGTGGAGCGGCTGTGGTACTAGTAGTAGTGATGGTGGTGGTGGCTGCCGGCTGAGTGGTAAGTAGTTGTGGGGTGCCCGAATCACAGCAGGAGGAGGAAGATATGTCACGGTTCCATCTGGAAGCTGAGGAAGATGAGGTGTTGCGCTGTGTTAACCAGTCAACTATGTCTTCAGAATTTTGGGGGTTGAGGGTACGTGCCTTTGTCGAGAGCCGCACAAAATCACACCAGCACGACCTCGAAAAGACCTGTGGGGTGGCCTTCCTCTTCCTCTGCCTCTGCCTGTTATTTTTTCCATACTGGGGGTATGCAGTACTACTAACAATATTTAATAGTGGTAGACAGTGTGTGTAATCACAAAGAGGCACACAATCAGTGTCAAATACACAGAAGCTGTGTGTGTATCACTGGGCTATGTACATTAACACACACAGACAGATAACCTATAGTACATTCAATCACAAATACAGTTGCAAGCTAAGCAGAGCTTATGATAGACAGTGTGCTGGCTTGTAATAGATATAAGAGGATAAGAGAACTGCAAGGCCCAGCAATGACTGTGGCCTGGCATGTATGCAGTGTTTTACCCACACAGACAGATATCCTATAGTATGTTTAATCACAAATACAGTTGCAAGCTAAGCACAGCTTATGATAGACAGTGTGCTGGCTTGTAATAGATAAAACAGGATAGTAGAACTGCAAGGCCCGGCAATGACTGTGGCCTGATCTTTATTCAATGTCTCACACACACAAAAAACCCAAAATCACAATAGAACAATATGAGCCCTCAAAAGGGCTTTTGTTTTGGGGTGCTTTCAGCAATAAATAACCGCCTAGCTAACTGTCCCTGTCTCTGCAGCAATATCTCCCTTCCTCTCACTACAGCAGCAGCCGGAGACTGAGAACATGCTGCTGTGTTTTTATGTGGGGGCGGGGGTTCGTGGGTAAGTGCAGCCTGATTGGCTGCCATGTGTCTGCTGAATGTGATGTAGGGGGTCAAGGTTTAGCCCAATGATGAGGTATAGGAGGAGGGTCGAACGCGCTATGTGTTTGTGTCCCCTCGTGGACGCGAACAGCTGATATCCGCTGGGAACTGTCTGTCGGCAAACCGATTGGGCCATCTCTACTGGGCGGTAGGAGTTGTTGCTAGCCTGTGTTTGTAGGTACTGGGAGGTAGGAGTTGCAGTTGGCCTGTGTTTGTGCGAACTGGGGGGCAGGAGTTGCTGCTGGTCTGTGTTTGTGGGTACTGGGAGGTAGGAGCTGCCACTGGCCTGTGTTTTTGGGTACTGGGTGATAGAAACTATTGCTGGCCTGTGTTTGTGGTTACTGAGTGGTAAGAGTTGTTGCTGGCATGCATTTGTGGGTACTGGAAGCTGCTGCTGGTCTTTGTTTGTGGGTACTGGGTGGCAGACGTTGTAGCTGGCATGTGTTTGTGGGTACTGGGTGGTAGGAATTGTTGCTGGCCTGTGTTTGTAGGTACTGAGTGGCAAGTGATGTTGATGGCCTGTTTCTGGGTATTGGGCAGCAGGAGTTTCATTCCTTATTCTTTGTGCAATTAATTTGTTAGGGAATGCAGTGTGGTAACAGCACTGAGCAAACACTAGTGCACATGGCAGGCGGGGGTCCCAAGCACTGCCACTAGTACTCGGACCCCCAAACCAGCATCTAACACAATAGGGGGGTGCAGGCAAGCCACGGAGCTGCCACCACCAGGAACTCGCTGTCACAGGCCCCCTAGTGGCCAGACTGCACAATGCCTTCCACTCGGTTTCAGCACATAGACCATGTAATCTGTGGTCGCAATTGGTGCGCAGAAACCGCTGGGACTAGAAGGGAGCCTGGCTGGGAGTTACGGTAATACAAATAACACACTATTTCAGGGTATAACTGCCACCACCTCTGTTACCATGGGACAGAGCAACCCACTGACTGGCTGACTCTAGACCTGCAAATAGAAAACAGTTAAACACACTCTATTTTATCTAGCTATATACAATAGTAGCGACTCTTCGGAAGCCAGGGTTCAGTTTTGTGTTGCTGAATAATAGGTGTAGCCGACCAAATAAATGACGTTAGCGTCGTTTATTAAAAATGCAATATAAATAATTAATATATACAGAAAATCATTAAAATCAACAATTATAGAGACATTAGTAGCGCAGTAAAAAAATGAAAAGGGAGAAAATACTTAAGTTCATGGAAATATGTCCTATCTGGGAAAACTTGTAAAGTTCCTTTGTTTCAGTTCAGGAGCAAAGTTCAGACAAGATGGCCGCTAACCACATGGTCCTCTGGCTAGCAGCAGCATGCTCTTGTAAAGATGGGATTTAGAGGACTGCCCCTTCCTGTATGCACCCTGGTTTTATGGAAGCTAGTCTTGGGGGTGGAACAAAGCCAGCCCCCTCCGGTTTACAAACCAATCACAGTTCATTCCCTTGGAGAGAGATTTAGGTTTAAACATATAAAATGCTGTAATTCAAAACCAATAAATGCCACATTTGCGCTGATAACAGATTAATTTTCCTCAGATTATGACAATTCCTATGACATCAGACTTTATTTGGGTAGAGGGTCCAGTTCCTGAGAAGTTTAATAACTTGGTTGTAGCGTACCCCTTGCCCCTCAAGACTGGTATCAAAAGATTCAGCCAGACACTACAAACCCAATGATACAACTCTCATAACTATCCTAGATACTATATTCCGTAAATAGGCAAAAAAAATCATAGACAGCATTCAATTAATCTCTGCTTCTGACAGAGTCAGGCAGTCTGGTCTCATGCTGAGTTTATCCTGTCTCTTCAAAAGGCAGTAACACTTGCCATTTGGGGCTTACTGCTGGAGCTTTCACACCTCAGTGTCCCTAGCAAGGGACTCTTTTGTTCCAGTTAATTAACCACACAGGCCTTATCAGAAAGCATACTTGGCTCTTATGAAAAGAACTCTGTTAACACCTATTAAGACAACAGAGACCCCCAGGCTTGACTGCCTGGTATCCACAACATAAGATTCGGATCTGGCACGTCAATGGCAATCGGTGCAGCAAACCGATTGCGATTGAGTTCTCTTTTCTCACAGCTCTTCCATGACACTCGCCCCCCACCACTCCTTCAACTTACCAAACACAAAAGGAATGCTCGCTCTCAGACAGCACTCTGCCACTTATATATAGTCCGCAAACTGCCAGTCAGCCAGTTTGCTGCGCCGCATGTGGACATCCCCCCGTTGAGGACAGTCCTCAGAAGTGCTCACAATCTATTCCCTACCATAATATAATGTCCTACCAAATTATGTATATATATAGTGCAAAACTGACATTACATTACATGTGTATGTGAGCCCAAAATGGGGGGGGGGAGAAGGGATCAGGTGGGGGGCCCCAGGCTACAGCTTACCTGGTGGGGCCTTAATGTCCCAGTCCGACCCTAACCAGAAATGCCCTTTAAAGGGGAGCTGTCAGCCATACTATCTCAGAAAAAACACATACAGTATATACAGTAAGTAGATAAATGCGTTCTCTACTTACATAACGTATGTATTGCACTTCCACGTTTTGATTTAGTGATTTTTCTACAGTATAAAAAAGAGAAAATCCTTCTTAGCATTTCCCATTTTAACTGTGGCTATTTTGAAACCAATCCTGATGTAATTTCCTCCCTTACTCTCCTCTGCTGGATTTTGTATGCATTGCCTGCCCTTCACTATAGAAAGTGCATTGTCTCAGCATGATAAATATTGGCCAGTCAGAGAGGAACAGAGGTGTGAGAGGGCAAAACAGGAGGGAAAGAGGCTTCAGCCAATCAGGCTGCATTAGTTAAGTCTGAGGGGAAAGTACAGAAGCAAAAAGGACAACCCAGCATGCCCTGCAACTTCCTTTGTGTGTACCAAATGTTGTGTGTACCAAATAAGAGTCAGGTAAACTGGGGAATGATCATTTATCAACAAGAAAAGTAATAGTGATTTTAACTTTTGGATTGCCTGGTTAGCATCCTTTTTACTTGTTTACCAGATAAAAATAAAGAATCGATTTTTGATTTTATGCCCAACAATTACACTTTAACTAAACGTAGGCTATAGCTCACATATGTTGAACTCCAGGCCTGGAGGGTCAGATCCATGCTAGTGTTTAGGATGTACTGAGAATGAGAGGAATGTGTTCTACCTGATGGACCACACCCCATTGAGCTGTGTCAAAAATGTTTGAGGACCTCCGCCCTTGTAGGACCGGTTTAACATACTTGCTATGAGTACGAGCGGGAGACTTGAGCGCAGGCAGGGCTGGATTTACAGCTCGGGAGCCTATAGGCACAGAAGTTATGATGCCTCAAGCCCCGCCCCTCAGAACAGGCACAACATTCTCAGTGGATTCACAACAGCTCTGCATTGTGCATATGTATAGTTCTACTGTGTAACTTAATTTGTAATCACCAACCACAAATTTAACAATATATCAAATGAACTGATTTCAAGAGTAAAAGGAGTGCATACATTTACATACAAAATTTGCATAAACCTGCATCCACACAGAATTATTTGCATCTCAATAACCATCCCTACTAGTGAAACAACTACACATCAGGCTTATATATAAAAGATTCTTGTGTACACATCAGTCACAATCAGATGTTAAAAATACATTGACTGCTTTATTGCAGCAGCACAAAGAAGTTGTTTTTTTATTGGTTTATTATTTCATTTTTTGTGGACTAAGCACTGCTATTACTGTATATACAATTTATTTATTATGACTATTATCTGAGAAATAGTACATTTGATCGTATTTGCTCTTTTAATTATAGTTCAAATTTATAAAGAGTTGGAGTGTATTGGTGCATTATTTCACAACTCCAGGAACCCAAAAATTGCCCTGACTTACTGCTAATATGTACAGGCCTGATGAGGAAGTCTTCCTGCTAGAACATGTAGTCTTGTGTCTCCAGCTGAGATGGCTAGAAGGGAGTACATAGACGGTACTGAACACACCATATATTGCCAAAACTCCGTGACGTAGTAATAGGGGATTCGGAGGTTGCGACTGCACTGGGGTCTCTGAACCAGAGGAGCCCACTAGGGGCCCTCCGTAATCCATCTTATTAGCTTTTTATTGGTGCTATGCTGGTAATGAACACCTCTATATGTGCACTGAATTGTGGTAATCCTTAACAAACTGTTTCCCAGGGCCTCTTTTCCACAGGCTGTGTGCTCAGCAAGCAGTTGCCAGGCAACAGAGAGCAGTTACCAGGCAGCAGCAAGTCAGCAGTTACCAGGCAGCAGCAAGCAGTTGCCAGGCAGCAGCAAGCAGTTGTGAGAGTTTGAGAGGCATTTCACTGCCTATCAACAGTCCGTGGAAAAGAGGCCTAACTTACACCTCTCTGATACTGCAGCTGTCCTTGGTAGGTTTTTGGTCTCCACAACAATAGAGTGCTTGGGGCCCCATGTAAACCTAGCACTGGGGCCCCAAGCTCCTTGGTTACTTATGACACTGCCAAAAGTATTGTCACGCCTATCACAGTTACTTATATGCTCAGGTCCAGCAGCTGGCCATGGCCAATACGGGTGTCCATATTCGGGCCTACTGCAGATGTGTGCTCCTGGCCGCCCACACCACACAATCAAGCTCTCACTGCCAGGAGTATTTTGGGTTTACGTAGTTCATTAAGACTGTAACACTCCTAACCTTAACAGCGCGATTGGGTAAAGTGCACAGCTGGGACTCCACATGTATAGTGGCCCAGCGACTTCACAGGAGCACAGCAGATTTGTCCGGGAGTATGGTGAGGGAGCTGATGGACTACAGGGGGCTGGAGGAAGCCTCAGGTAGGTATCCTTTTGCATCTCAGGTTTACTTTGAAGAACTGGATACACACATAAGGGAGCAGCCATGAACAACAGACGTGTGGTGTGCCAACGCCTCAAACCACAGTACAATGTGACTTCCAAGCAACAAAGTCCACAAAGGCTGGTACCACCATGAAAAATATAGCTCTTTATTAAAAAAAATTAAAAAAACTATTTTAAAAAATAAAAAAATGTAATTTTTTCAAATATTTGTTGTATAAAGAGCTATATTTTACACGGTGTGCCAGCCTTTGTTTACTTTGAAGAATTAAGGTGTGTAATGGCCAGTGGCATAGCTATAGGGGATGCAGAGGTTGTGACCGCACCGGAACCCTTTGGCTAGAGGGGCCCACCCTCAACCATAGTATTAGCTCTCTATTGGTCCTTTGCTGGTAATAATCACTTCTATAGATGCTTTGAATATAATCATTAACAAACTGTTCCCCATCCCCTTCTTGCAACTCTGACACTGTGGATGTCCTTGGCAAGTTTTGGTGTACCTTATCAGTTGTTATGTAGAATGCTTGGGGGGCGCAATGAAAAACTTGCACCGGGGCACATAGCTCCTTAGCTACGCCACTGCTGGGAGTTGATATGAGTCTGCAGAGCCCCTGAGAGGTGAGGGGGGTGCTGGGGACAATGGAGATCTGTGAGGAGTGCTGGAACAGTTAAAGTGAACCTGAGGAGGACCTCGTCTCAAAAAACACATACTTACCTAAGAAGAGGGAAGCCTCTGGATCCTGTAGATAGCGCCACCCACTCCCACTAACGTAAGAACACCAAGGGCCTGATTCACAAAGCGGTGCAAACTGTTTAGCACGGGTGTGCTAAACAGTTAGCACGTGAAGGGCATTTCACGGACTTTTGCGCAAATTGCGTGCACAAAAGTCCGCGATTGCGCGAATCGCGGCACTTTGCGCGAGCAAAAGTCCGCGAAATGCACTTCACGTGCTAACTGTTTAGCACACCCGTGCTAAACAGTTTGCACCGCTTTGTGAATCAGGCCCCATGTCTTGACAGCAGCATTTACACGTTTCCGTAGCAGCGGCTATGTTCCTCAGGATGCTGTCATTCTGTTGGCGGAAGGTTTAAATAGCACTTCCTGTATCATGTGATTCATGGCTTGTGTAGTTTGTTATAATGTCAGGCATCTTCAGCATAGCTTAATGTAGAATCAATTGCATTGAAATATACAGCACTTGCATAAAATAAATATATAAATATACCTATAGCTCCAACCTAAAAGAACTTGTGAGTATACAGGCTACCGTCCGGAACCTGATTGTATCAGGTACTGTCATCATATTGACTATATGGCTAAAAGAGAGGACCAGGGGCGTAACTACAGGGGAACAGTCTCTGCGATTGCAGGGGGGTCCAAAGCTGTAAGGGGGCCCCAACTACTAACCTTCCCTTCCTCCGATACAGGGTCCATCCTTCAGATCAGGTGTTTTTGTGGCTGTGAAGATCATGATGGCCACACTTGTTTTATGACCCTTGTGAGATGGGCCCCAAGGCCATGAAGGGTACCAAGGGAAGGGTGTGAAAATTGAGGCGGCCTCATCAAAGTTTCGCTGGCGGGCTCCATAATTTGTAGTTACGCCACTGGTGAGGACCTCACTGTTGTGAAATCTACTAAGCGGTCATTGGTCCTGTGGATTCAAGTATTGAACACTGTGTGCTGCATGGACTAAGGTGAACTATTTCTCCTTCTATGAACTATCAGCTTATGCAGAAATTGACCTGAACTGATTTGGCCTACCTTTTAAAAGAATAAGGACAATAGGAATACCATTTCCTTAATCTTTTCATTTTTGAAGGAAGAACTCCATGTATGTACGTGGGTATGACTGGGGTAAATTGCTAAGTATGATTGTGGCCAATTGTCCCTTATCCAAGTGTAAACCCTCCTTAAATCTTCTGACATGATGGGGCAAGGCTCTTTAGTCTACTAGGCTTCAAACCTTGTACACTCCTTAGACATACCTCCCAACATTTTAAAGCTGGGAATCGGGACACTTAGGCCACACCCCTAACCACGCCCCCCCCCCCCCCCCCAATCACACCTACCATTAAAAAAAAAAGATTTTTTAATACATATTTCCCCCATATATGATGGGGAGGAGGGTGTCCGTGGGTGGGGAGGAGGGTGTCCGTGGGTGGGTGGGTGGAGAGGAGGGTGATGATGGCCATGAGAGTGGGGAGGAGGGTGCCAATGCAAGAAAAAAATGATCGAGGCGCCAGCCGCGGGTAAATGGTATGCGGGACGCGTGCATCCAATTACTACCTCCCTCCCTCCCTTGGAATCTGCCCCCCCCCCCCCTGTGTCTCCCCTCTGCTTGCAGAGTGCGCAGCTAAACGGAGCGGGCTGTCAGCTTACCGGTATCCATGGACACGTACCAGCATCTGGCTTCCTGCTTCCTGTGACGTCACAGGAAGCAGATTGAAGCCGGACATCGGTACGTGTCCATGGATACCGGTAAGCTCACAGCACGCTCCGCTTAGCTGCGCACTCTGCAAGCAGAGGGGAGACACGGGGGGGTGCAGATTCCAAGGGAGGGAGGGAGGTAGTAATGGGATGCACGCGTCCCGCATCCCGCTTACCAGCGGCTGGCGCCTCGATCACTTTTTTTCCCACCCTCACTGCCCACTGCTGCCCGGGACTTGGGGGGCTCATACCGTGATAGCGGGAGAGCCCCCCAAAATCGTGACAGTCCCGACGAAAACGGGACGGTTGGGCCCTATGTCCTTAGATGGTTCTTGGCTAAGGCAACCATAGGAAGCCACCCTCTGCCGAGGATCTAGTGTTTGTGCAGCAGCCCCGACCCTCCCTGATGCGTGGGCAAGAGAAACACTGCTAGACTGCTAGATCATTTTGTCTGAGCACTAGACAACTCCATTGTTCTTCATCCTTACTTCTTGTGTGCTGTCTATCCTCCTCCCTCTATAGCAACAGAACGCATCTCTAGCTTGGAGACTAGTAAATCCTCTATATAGCATTAAGGCCCCTAACCAGGGCCAGTTCTAGACTCTAGGGTTTGCTGTCTGAGACAAACTTGGGAGGATGCGCCCCCCCCTCCCCCACGCTGCTGCTCTCATGCCTCCCCCCTCCTCACTCACTGTTAGACTCCTCCCACGGCACAATAGGCTGCTTTTTTCCCAATGATGACCTCTTCACCTCGCTCTCCTCTCCCTTCTCTTCCTACTCTGACTGCATGCTGTTAGTGTGAACACAGAACAAACATGCTGACCCTGTAATCTCTGCACCTGATGCAAATGTTTCACCTCTCATGATGTCACCATTATGTTGTGCACATGTGCAGATAACTCCCGTGCATGCGATCAAGAATGCAGAAGGGAACTGCTTAACATACATGCCTGCTCCCCCTGTTTTTACTATGTTTCAGCTCTGGTATCCTTTAAAGAAGTTATCAGGCAATATTCCCTACCCCCTGATCTACTTACCTGGGGCTTCCTCCAGCCCCGTGAAGCTGACTTGTCCCACGCCACAGCTCTGCTCCCAGCTGCTGGCCCGGGGGCCCTGCACGGTGCAGACAGCAACCTCAAGGTCATCCTCTACTGCACCGGTGTGAGTGCCACTGTCAATCAAGTCCACGTGTACGGGGTGTACTGTGCAAGCGCAGTAGTTCTATGCCCACGCAGTACAGTCTGGCCAACGTGGACTTGATTGACAGTGGCGCTCGCGCAGGTGCAGTTGATGACACCTGGCGAGACCGTGCAGGGACCCCAGGCCGGCGGCTGAGAGCAGAGCTGCTGCGTGGGAGATGTCAGCTAAAAGAGGCTGGAGGAAGCCCCAGGTAAGTAGATTGGGGAATAGGAAATATTGCTTGATGACTCCTGTAAAGGAGTTATCAGGGGAAAAAAAAAGCTTTACTTACCTGGGGCTTTCTCCAGCCCCTTGCAGCTAACTGTCCCACGCTGACCGCTCCGCTCTCTGCCGCCGTCCCGGTCTCCATGCACGGTGCAGAGGCCGACCCCGAGGTCGTCCTTACTGCGCCTGCGCGAAGCGCTGCTGTCAATCGTGGCCACGTTACCCACGGCATACTGCGCAGATGCAGAACTATCACGCAGGCGCAGCCAGTAAGGATGACCTTGGGGTCGCCTCTGCACCGTGCGTGGAGAATGGGATGGCGGCGGAGAGCGGAGCGGTGGGACAATCGGCTGCAAGGGGCTGGAGAAAGCCCCAGGCGAGTAAAGCTTTTTTTTCTTTCCCTGATAACTCCTATAACCCTGTTTATACCATTTAGTGCCTTATCACACCAAGTCAGTTGCATTGGAACAAGATTACATCGTAGCTGAATAGTCGGATCACACTTTACCACAGCAGTGCGACCACAGTAAGGCATACAGCACAATGAAACTTTGCCTCACTGCCACGGTAAAGACACGTGTTACCTGGTTAATGGACAGCATGCTGTGCGTTACTGCATCCAAACCCACCCCACCCATGGGCTTTACCCCCCTTAAAGGACTTACGAGGTGAAAATAAACTTTTGAGAAAAACAATTATATCTATCCTACTTCTCCTAAAAATGACGTTTTTAGATATCCCACAGTTTTATTTTATATTTAAACCTAGTTTTTAAGTTTTTACTGTTCCATTGTCTCTGCTCAATGACACCTTTATTGAAGTATGCTAGAGCTCAAATCTATGAATTATTGATCCTTTTTATCTCTTTTCTGCTCTTAAAAGCCATTTACTGACAGAAAAATGTTTTATGGTTGTAATTACTTATCAGGGAGGGTTATGCTATAGTCTGACCCAGTCCGACCCGGTCCCGACCCAGACAGAAACTGTCACTTGCATTCTTGATGTTTAACTTTTTCAGGCAAAGAAAGAAAAAAAGGAACACAGCATAGTTATTTGTGTGCTAGGCACTGTACATACACGTCTATCTCATCATGTCACATGTCACCTCGTAAGTCCTTTAAGGACCAGGCACTTTTTTTCCATTCAGACCACTGCAGCTTTCACGGTTTATTGCTCGCTCATACAACCTACCACCTAAATGAATTTTGGCTCCTTTTCTTGTCACTAATAAAGATTTCTTTTGGTGCTATTTGATTGCTGCTACGATTTTTACTTTTTATTATATTCATCAAAAAAAGACATGAATTTTGGCAAAAAAATGATTTTTTTTAACTTTCTATGCTGACATTTTTCAAATAAAGTAAAATTTCTGTATACATGCAGCGCGAAAAATGTGGACAAACATGTTTTTGATTAAAAAAAAACCCATTCAGTGTATATTTATTGGTTTGGGTAAAAGTTATAGCGTTTACAAACTATGGTGCAAAAAGTGAATTTTCCCATTTTCAAGCATCTATGACTTTTCTGACCCCCTGTCATGTTTCATGAGGGGCTAGAATTCCAGGATAGTATAAATACCCCCTAAATGACCCCATTTTGGAAAGAAGACATCCCAAAGTATTCACTGAGAGGCATAGTGAGTTCATAGAAGGTATTATTTTTTGTCACAAGTAAGCGGAAAATGACACTTTGTGACAAAAAAAAAAGTTTCCATTTCTTCTAACTTGCGACAAAAAAAAAATTAAATCTGCCACGGACTCACCATGCCTCTCTCTGAATACCTTGAAGTGTCTACTTTCCAAAATGGGGTCATTTGTGGGGTGTGTTTACTGTCCTCGAATTTTGGGGGGTGCTAATTTGTAAGCACCCCTGTAAAGCCTAAAGGTGCTCATTGGACTTTGGGCCCCTTAGCGCAGTTAGGGTGCAAAAACGTGCCACACATGTGGTATTGCCGTACTCAGTAGAAGTAGTATAATGTGTTTTGGGGTGTATTTTTACACATACCGATGCTGGGTGGGAGAAATATCTCTGTAAATGACAATTTTTTAATTTTCTTTACACACAATTGTCCATTTACAGAGAGATTTCTCCCACTCAGCATGGGTATGTGTAAAAATACACCCCAAAACACATTATACTACTTCTCCTGAGTACGGCGATACCACATGTGTGGCACTTTTTTGCACCCTAACTGCGCTAAGGGGCCCAAAGTCCAATGAGTACCTTTATGATTTCACAGGTCATTTTTAGAAATTTCGTTTCAAGACTACTACTCACGGTTTAGGGCCCCTAAAATGCCAGGACAGTATAGGAACCCCACAAATGACCCCATTTTAGAAAGAAGACACCCCAAGGTATTCTGTTAGTAGTACGGTGAGTTCATAGAAGATTTTATTTTTTGTCACAAGTTAGCGGAAAATGACACTTGTGAAAAAAAACAATAAAAATCAATTTCCGCTAACTTGTGACAAAAAATAAAATCTTCTATGAACTCACTGTACTACTAACAGAATACCTTGGGGTGTCTTCTTTCTAAAATGGAGTCATTTGTGGTGTTCCTATACTGTCCTGGCATTTTAGGGGCCCTAAACTGTGAGGAGTAGTCTTGAAACAAAATTTCTCAAAATGACCTGTGAAATCCTAAAGGTACTCATTGGACTTTGGGCCCCTTAGCGCAGTTAGGGTGCAAAAAAGTGCCACACATGTGGTATCGCCGTACTCAGGAGAAGTAGTACAATGTGTTTTGGGGTGTATTTTTACACATACCCATGCTGGGTGGGAGAAATAACTCTGTAAATGGACAATTGTGTGTAAAAAAATCAAAAGATTGTCATTTACAGAGATATTTCTCCCACCCAGCATGGGTATGTGTAAAAATACACCCCAAAACACATTATACTACTTCTCCCGAGTACGGCGATACCACATGTGTGGCACTTTTTTGCACCCTAACTGCGCTAAGGGGCCCAAAGTCCAATGAGTACCTTTAGGATTTCACAGGTCATTTTTGTTTCAAGACTACTCCTCACGGTTTAGGGCCCCTAAAATGCCAGGGCAGTATAGGAACCCCACTAATGACCCCATTTTAGAAAGAAGACACCCCAAGGTATTCCGTTAGGAGTATGGTGAGTTCATAGAAGTTTTTATTTTTTTGTCACAAGTTAGCGGAAATTGATTTTAATTGTTTTTTTTTCACAAAGTGTCATTTTCCGCTAACTTGTGACAAAAAATAAAATCTTCTATGAACTCACCATGCTCCTAACAGAATACCTTTGGGTGTCTTCTTTCTAGAATGGGGTCATTTGTGCGGTTCCTACACTGCCCTGGCATTTTAGGGGCCCTAAACCGTGAGGAGTAGTCTTGAAACCAAATGTCGCAAAATGACCTGTCAAATCCTAAAGGTACTCATTGGACTTTGGGCCCCTTAGCTTAGGGTGTAAAAAAGTGCCACACATGTGGTACCGCCATACTCAGGAGAAGTAGTATAATGTGTTTTAGGGTGTATGTTTACACATACCCATGCTGGGTGGGAGAAATATCTCTGTAAATGACAATTGTTTGATTTTTTTTACACACAATTGTCCATTTACAGAGAGATTATACTACTTCTCCTGAGTACGGCGATACCACATGTGTGACACTTTTTTGCAGCCTAGGTGCTAAGGGGCCCAACGTCCTATTCACAGGTCATTTTGAGGCATTTGTTTTCTAGACTACTCCTCACGGTTTAGGGCCCTTAAAATGCCAGGGCAGTATAGGAACCCCCCAAGTGACCCCATTTTAGAAAGAAGACACCCCAAGGTATTCCGTTAGGTGTATGGCGAGTTCATAGAAGATTTTATTTTTTGTCACAAGTTAGTGAAAAATGACACTTTGTGAAAAAAAAACCAATAAAAATCAATTTTCGCTAACTTTTGACAAAAAATAAAATCTTCTATGAACTCGTCATACACCTAACAGAATACATTGGGGTGTCTTTTTTCTAAAATGGGGTCACTTGTGGGGTTCCTATAACGCCCTGGCATTTTACGGGCCCAAAACCGTGAGTAGTCTGGAAACTAAATGTCTCAAAATGACTGTTCAGGGGTATAAGCATCTGCAAATTTTGATGACAGGTGGTGTATAAGGGGGCGAATTTTGTGGAACCGGTCATAAGCAGGGTGGCCTTTTAGATGACAGGTTGTATTGGGCCTGATCTGATGGATAGGAGTGCTAGGGGGTGACAGGAGGTGATTGATGGGTGTCTCAAGGTGTGATTAGAGGGGGGAATAGATGCAAGCAGTGCACTGGCGAGGTGATCAGGGCTGGGGTCTGAGGGCGTTCTGAGGGTGTGGGCGGGTGATTGAGTGCCCTAGGGGCAGATAGGGATTTAATCTGATGGATAGCAGTGACAGGGGGTGATTGATGGGTAATTAGTGGGTGTTTGGAGGAGAGAACAGATGTAAACACTGCACTTGGGAGGTGATCTGACGTCGGATCTGCGGGCGATCTATTGGTGTGGGTGGGTGATCAGATTGCCCGCAAGGGGCAGGTTAGGGCTGATTGATGGGTGGCAGTGCCAGGGGGTGATTGATGGGTGGCAGTGACAGGGGGTGATTGATGGGTGATTGACAGGTGATCAGTGGGTTATTACAGGGAAGAGCAGATGTAACTAATGCACTGGCGAATTGATAAGGGGGGGTCTGAGGGCAATCTGAGCATGTAGGCGGGTGATTGGGTGCCCGCAAGGGGCAGATTAGGGTCTGATCTGATGGGTAACAGTGACAGGTGGTGATAGGGGGTGATTGATGGGTAAATAGTGGGTGTTTAGGGTAGAGAACAGATGTAAACACTGCACTTGGGAGGTGATCTGACGTCGGATCTGCGGGCGATCTATTGGTGTGGGTGGGTGATCAGATTGCCCGCAAGGGGCAGGTTAGGGGCTGATTGATGGGTGGCAGTGCCAGGGGGTGATTGATGGGTGGCAGTGACAGGGGGTGATTGATGGGTGATTGACAGGTGATCAGTGGGTTATTACAGGGAAGAACAGATGTAACTAATGCACTGGCGAATTGATAAGGGGGTCTGAGGGCAATCTGAGCGTGTAGGCGGGTGATTGGGTGCCCGCAAGGGGCAGATTAGGGTCTGATCTGATGGGTAACAGTGACAGGTGGTGATAGGGGGTGATTGATGGGTAATTAGTGGGTGTTTAGGGTAGAGAACAGATGTAAACACTGCACTTGGGAGGTGATCTGACGTCGGATCTGCGGGCGATCTATTGGTGTGGGTGGGTGATCAGATTGCCCGCAAGGGGCAGGTTAGGGGCTGATTGATGGGTGGCAGTAACAGGGGGTGATTGATGGGTGATTGACGGGTGATTGACAGGTGATTGACAGGTGATTGACAGGTGATCAGGGGGATAGAGGTTAGTGTTGGGCGAACAGTGTTCGCCACTGTTCGGGTTCTGCAGAACATCACCCTGTTCGGGTGATGTTCGAGTTCGGCCGAACACCTGATGGTGTTCGGCCTTTTAAGTTCGGGTTCGCCCCGAACTACTGAATGGCCGCCGAACAGGGCCGAACAGGGCCCCTGTTCGGCCGAACAGGGCCCTGTTCGCCCGAACATGCCGCAATACGGCCCCCCTATGGGGTCGCAGGCATAAGGGGGGAGCATGCCCCGATCGCGGGGGGGTCGGAAATTCCCCCCACCCCCTCCGCTAGCGCTCCCCCCTCTGCCCGCTTCCCCATACAAAAGTTTAAGTGTCATGATCGCTGCTGCAGCAGGTATTGCTGGAAGTAGTAGTGCTGCAGCTCAGGTAGTTCTGATCTCTTTCCATGCAAGCTGCATAGCTTTGTCTGCCTTTCCCTGCTGTCAGCTTGTGACTGATTATTATTCACCTGTGTGGGAATCTGCATGTCTGCTCCCATTGGATGACCTCAGTATAAAGATCTGCTTCCTGCAGGACTCCTCGGGTTTTCATAGCTTCAGTTTAAGCCTGTCTTGCTGTCGCTTCAGCCCCCGATCGTGTTTCTTGTTCTAAAGATACTTTGCTGGTTTTGCATCATATATTGGTTCATTGCCCATATATATGCATACCAGCACGTTTATTATTTTCCTTGTATTCGTGTTACGTTGATACATCAGTGACGCTGATATATACGTACACGAACTGTTTATATCCTGTGTTCAGCTAGTCAGTTCTAGCACGTTGATCACCCGTGCTGAGCTAGTTATCCTGTTCCTGGTCCTGTTTGTGGATTGCGTTCATCTCTGCGAGGAGATAACGAGTCCTTCTGAATCCTGTCCTGTTACCGTTTGTGGATTGCGTTCATCTCTGCGAAGAGATAGCGAATCCTTCTGAGTCCTGTTCCATGTATCGTTCCAGTCCTAAGTCAGTGTTCCTGCTTATGTCATATATCGGTTCATTGCCGATATATACATATGTTAGTCAGACGTTACAAATAGTTTCATTGATAGCTGTAATTGTAATACGCTAGGAAATCATACTAATTGTATATTTATCTGTGTTACGTTCATCTATCTTGATCCTGCTAATTCCTGACTATCCTGTCCTGTCTTTGTGAGGCACGCCATCGCCGCTACGCTTTGGCTGCCTCATTCCAGTCTGTCTTGTTGTGGACGCTTGCTGTCACTAAGTAGCGGCTAGCTAGCAAGCGTTTATTCTGTCTACCTGTTCTGATCTCCTCAGTTCTGGTTTATGCGCTCAGCGCTACTTTGCGCTGAGACGTTATAGCGAAAGCATTGTTTGTGGCTGTCGGATCTGCACCGGCTCTGTGCGCCACAATCTCCTTTTGGAGTCAGTCCTCCCCTCCACTATACTAGGGATAGCCTGTTTCCTTGTGATAGTGTGTGTACCTCCTCCACGTCAGCTCATGCGTTGCATGCTGACTGTGGAGAATACACCACCAAGCCTTACATTAAGGCAAGTTAAATAGTACTTGGTGGCTGGCACTGGCAGTGGAGTGAGGAGGAGGAGGAGTCCGAGTAGCAGAGTGACGCGTTGAGGCCGGGCAGCGGGCGGTTCAGCGGTAGTACCCTTGTGGTACTTCCGCCCTTTCTCTGACCTCACGTCCTCTGCATACGAGGGTACGCGTCACGCGTACCCTCGTATGCGTCATCACGTAGAGGACGTGAGGTCAGAGAAAGGGCGGAAGTACCACAAGGGTACTACCGCTGAACCGCCCGCTGCCCGGCCTCAACGCGTCACTCTGCTACTCGGACTCCTCCTCCTCCTCACTCCACTGCCAGTGTTAGCCACCAAGTACTATTTAACTTGCCTTAAACTTTTTTTATGGGGAAGCGGGCAGAGGGGGGAGCGCTAGCGGAGGGGGTGGGGGGAATTTCCGACCACCCCCGCGATCGGGGCATGCTCCCCCCCTTATGCCTGCTACCCCATAGGGCCCCCAAAATGGGCATGTTCGGGGGTCCCATTGACTTCCATTGAGTTCGGCGTTCGGGCCGAACATCTGGCCCATGTTCGGCCTGTTCGGCCCGAACCCGAACATCCAGGTGTTCGCCCAACACTAATAGAGGTATACAGTACACAGGGGGGGGGGGGGGGTCTGGGGAGAATCTGAGGGGTGGGGGGGTGATCAGGAGTCCCCAGGGGGCAGTTTAGGGTTAAAAAAAAATAGCGTTGACAGATAGTGACAGGGAGTGATTGATGGGTGATTAGGGGGGGGGATTGGGTGTAAACAGGGGTCTGGGGAATGGGCAGGGGGGGGGGGGGTCTGAGGTGTGCTGTGGGCGATCAGGGGGCAGGGGGGGGAGATCAGTGTGCTTGGGGGCAGACTAGGGTGGCTGCAGCCTGCCCTGGTGGTCCCTCGGACACTGGGACCACCAGGGCAGGAGGCAGCCTGTATAATACACTTTGTAAACATTACAAAGTGTATTATACACTTTGTATGCGGCGATTGTGGGGTTAACATCCCGCCGGCGCTTCCGTATGGCCGGCGGGATGTTGCGGCGGGTGAGTGGAGTCAGGCGCCGGCGGAGGATAGTGCCACGGATGACGTGATCGCTCCGCCCATGCCCCTACAAGGACCGCCGCCTCTGTGGGTGAGCTGGTCCTTGCGGGGTCCACTTCCCGGCCGCCTCTGTGCGTTAGGCAGTCGGGAAGTGGTTAAAGCCTAATAGGAATATCATCGCAATGCATGGGGAGGGGCCCATACACTGCATGTTTCTTACAACAGAGTGCCCTATGCAACAACCAACAAAGGTGTGTAAACTTGGGATTTTGGAACACAAAAAGTTTCAGCACCAACAAACAACAGTTTGGTACCCACTACAAAGCGCAATTACTAGCAATTTGTGGTAGCGCTTTGTAAGCGATTTCCCTGCCCCTATACAATACATTAGAGTGGAAACACTCCCAAAATGCTGCACATCCTGCAATTGCGATTTCGCTAATCGCAATCACTCTTTTGTGATCTGCTCTATCCACTTATATTGGCGTAGCGATTTGGGAAATCACAAGCAAACTGAAAGTGATGCCAAGCGATCCCAAAACGCTGCCAAAAATGCTCTATCTGGTCCCAGCCCTAAGAAACAAATAACTCATCTGGTCGAAGGGGCAATGCATTTGTGAGGCACAGAAACATGAAACCAAGCAAAGCCTAGTTAGAGATGAGCGTAATGACGTAATTACGATTTCGCGAAATTTCGCGTAATTAGTGTAATTACGATTATGGCCGTAAGTACATAATCGTAATGAAGAAGGATTTCACGAAATTTCGCGTAAGCGTAATTTTTCGCATAATTTTCGCATTACTGTGGGTATTACGAAATTAATGCGTATGGCCATGCTTCCAAGCGGAAAAGTTGACGCATGGATCAATGTTAGGTAGCCGCCGACTTTAAGGGTTAATAGCAAAGCCCCCTTAAATGCTAAGAGCCTCAAATTTGGAGAATATATTAAGGAGATCAGGAGAAATAAGAGGGAAATTTTTTTTTTCAAAAAGACCTTATAGTTTTTGAGAGAATCGATGTTAAAGTTTCAAAGTAAAAATGTATACAGTTAAAAACCAGCCGACTTTAACGGTTAATAGCAAAGCCTGCTTAAAGTTTAGCAACACCAAATTCCTAGGGTATATTAAGGGGATCAGTGGGAATAAGAGGAAAAATTTTTTTTCAAAAAGACCTTATAGTTTTTGAGAAAATCGATTTTTAAGTTTCAAGGGCAAAAATGTCTTTTAAATGCGGAAAATGACAGTTTTTTTTGCACAGATAACAATAGTGTATTATTTTCATAGATTCCCCCAAGTGGGAAGAGTTTTACTTACTTCGTTCTGAGTGTGGGAAATATAAAAAAAAAACGACGTGGGGTCCCCCCTCCCAGACCTCTTTAACCCCTTGTCCCCCATGCAGGCTGGGATAGCCAGAATGCGGAGCACCGGCCGCGTGGGGCTCCGCACCCTGACTATACCAGCCCGCATGGTCCATGGATTGGGGGGTCTCGGAAGGGGAGGGGCAGCCAAGAGCAGGAAGTAAACAGCCAAAATGCTTGCCCTCCTCTGCATTTCATGTCCTGGAAAATATGTGATTGTTCAAGTTTATGCTAGCCGATGCCCTCGGCTGAGTAAAATCCACCAGACACTGATGAAATGATCAAAGATTTATTTGTGACCTAACAGTGGTCACTGTAGAAATGAAGTAGGGTATTGTACCGTGTTAGCCATCAGTAAAAGCAAGACGTTTTAAATCAGGGTGATACAATTTATTGGCTAACTAAAAAGAATAAGAATAAGCGAGCTTTCGGCTTTGCATCCTTCGTCGGGCTTACAATCCTGTATGCTTGCAGGCTGATGGTACAGACAGCTATATACATGCAACATAAAAAGGGGTACATAGATGTCACAGGAGCCCTGGTGGCTGACTGCAAATGGCCTTCCAAACGGTGCCAGCGCACGGATCATGCGAACTCTGGTCGCAGTCAATGCGCAGGAACCATTGGGAATTAGCCGCAGACAAACCAGAGGGGAGCCTGTGAGATACGGGTAATTACAACTCACATACGATTCAGGGTATAACTGCCACCACCACGGGTAGGGGCCCGTGGACCCGACTGCCTGACTGATCCTGCGAATAAAAATGGTTAAAACACGCTGTATTCTGTCTAGCCAAAACAACCAATAGTAGCATCTCTTCAGAGACCCGGGATCAGTTCTGTGTGTGCTGAAAATAGAACAGCAACTGACGATAGCGTCGGTTTATTGAAAGCAATATAAATAATTCATATATACAGACAATTTTTAAAATCAACAATTATTAAAACAGTAATAGCCAGTATGAAATAAAAAGGGAGAAAATACTTAAGGTTTGTGGAAATATGTCCTTTTGTGGGAAGAATCATAAAGTCCAAGCAAAACGGTTTCAAGTTCTGCAAAGTTCTTTGTTCCAGAGATAGATTCAAAGTTCAGCAAGATTTAAAATCCACACGACATGGAGGATGTCCTTTGTTCAGTTCCGGCAAGATGGCCGCTAGCCATGTGCCCTTTGTTTCAGCTCCGGCAAGATGGCCACCACTTGTTCCTCACGGTGGCCGTGTGTTCATGAAGATGTAAAATGGAGGAATAATTTGCCCGGGCAGCTCATTCACTTTTAATGGAGCTGAGTTCAGAGGCGGGCTTCCAGAGTCGGCCCCCAGGCCGGACTATGGTAATCACATCTGGGGCAGGGGCCTCCACAAGCCCTCATAACCCTGACACTTCTCTAGACAGACCTGCGCGGCCGGCACACAAATAATAATTACATATTCTCGATCCCCAGAACCTACCGATTAATATGATATCAAACTTGGGCATGTTTGCATGCCCGGTTAAAAAACGGTGGAATTCCCAGAGTTCTGGTTATGCCAGTGGCCCAAATTTAATATCAAAACACTCACAAGATCCGGACCAGCAGAATGATATAACTTTCACATTTCTCACCTGAACGGTATTGCTTAAACATGCTCAAAATCCTAAACTCCATGCTTTCTTATTCTGCCTATATGGCTCCGGCCAGTCTAGGGCAAAGCAGGTTTTTGAATAGCCCCCTGCTGTGAGCTCATCCTGTCTTTTCCCAAAAGGCAGAGTGGGCTCTTTGCTGGCTAATTAACATCTAGGTGTCACCTGGTTCCCAGAACAGAAAGGGGAGTTAATGCCTCCAGGTTATTCTGCCTTCCACAGGGAATATGTCCAAGCTAATTAACACCTCCCCCCAGGCTTTTACTCAGCTAAGACAGATCCCCCAGCTGTTCCTAGGCAGAGGGATACTACACATCAAATCTTGGTTTAACGATTTGTGTCGCTAACCGACCGCAATCGCGTTTTGGCCGACTGGGCGTCGCCCGGCGTCACAATAGATTTTTTTCAATCATAAATACATGTCATTAAGATGCCTTAAGTGAAAAAGAACATCTAAATGGGGTGGAAGGTTGTTAGCGGAGATAAGAATCCTTGTTTACACCATGCTAACAGACCTTGGAGTTGGACTGTCCCATAGGCATCGTAAATTCTGAGTTCACAAGTTTAGCTATATAGGCTGAGAAAGTGTTTGGCATTAAATATCCTCACCCTCATACCAATATAAAAAGTTTTTGTCCTTATTCAAGCCTTTATCCACTGCTTTAAACCAATTTAAACATTTTGTTTCTGCTATTAATCAATCATTTGACATTTTGAAGCCACCCTTCAGGGCAGCGACACGAAGATCATACATGCTGTGTCCGTTGGAACATCCCCCATGATGATGGTATTGCGGCCTGTCGTAAATATCTTCAGGGTCAGGGCATACCAGTAAAGCCTATTGCTGGACTGTAGTGTTGATCGAACAGTGCTCGACACTATTCGTTATTCCCCGATTAATGGGCCGTTCGGGTTCGAGTCGAACACAGCCGATTGGCTGAGCGTGCACCGAACTTGGCCGAGCAATCAACCAAACGCGCGGCTCGCGCTGTGATTGGCCGAGCGGGTCACGTGTTTCAGAACAATAAATACCCAAACGCGCGTTATCGACGCCATTTGCTTTGGGGTTTAGCTTTGGGTAGGTAGGAGGGAGCGTCAGCGTAGCGCACTTTCAGCCAGGCCAGCCACAGGTCCCTGGCCTTCAGCCTCACCGCTGACAGTAGCACCCACAGAGCCTCTGCTTCACACAGCACTGCTGCAGGCCTGCAGCCACAGAGGACAGAGCCTCTTCCTCACCACTGCCAGCCAGGCCAGACAGGCCAGCCACAGGGCCCTATCCTCACCGCTGACAGCAACCACAGGACCACTGGCGTTCCCCTGCCATCGCGGGGGGGCCCGGGGCCCCCCTAGGGCCCCGCTCAGGGACTTTTGGGGGGCAGGAGGTGTCGCAGCATAAGAGGAGAGTGTGGCAGATCGGTGGAGGACTTCGGATCTCAAAGAGCAACTTCCTGTTTACACAGGAAGTTGCAAGAGGCTCTTTGAGAACGTAAGTCCTCCAGTGAGAAGGAGGTAATGTATTCATCCTGCCGCCACCGCCGCTGCTGATGCCACCAATGTTTGCAGGAGGGGGAGCGCTGAGAGGAGAGCCCGAGGTGAGGGAGGGGGGGAATTTCCCCCCTCCCCACCGATCTGCCACACTCTCCTCTTATGCTGCGACCCCTCCTGCCCCTGAGTGGGGGGGGGCGGATTTTTTTTTTGCAGGGGGGCCCGGGGATTTGTAGGTACGCCCCTGCACAGGGCCTCTGACTCACCACTGCCAGCAGCAGTGTTGCACCAAAAGACAGTACTTTCAGTGGCAGGTGGGACAGTTGTCTCCAAAAAAAACACACTGTATTGCAATTAATTTTGTCTTAGTGTTGCACCAAAAGACAGTACTTTCAGTAGCAGCTGGGATCAGTTGTCTCCAAAAAAACACACTGTATTGCAACTAATTTTGTCTTAGTGTTGCACCAAAAGACAGTACTTTCAGTGGCAGCTGGGATCAGTTGTCTCCAAAAAACACACTTTAATGCAAATAATTTTGTCTTAGTGTTGCACCAAAAGACAGTACTGTCAGTGGCAGCTGGGATCAGTTGTCTCCAAAAAAACACACTGTATTGCAATTAATTTTGTCTTAGTGTTGCACCAAAAGACAGTACTTTCAGTGGCAGCTGGGATCAATTGTCTCCAAAAACACACTTTATTGCAAACAATTTTGTCTTAGTGTTGCACCAAAAGATAGTACTGTCAGTGGCAGCTGGGCCTGGGATCAGTTGTCTCCAAAAAAACACACTGTATTGCAATTAATTTTTTCTTAGTGTTGCACCAAAATACAGTACTGCCAGTGGCAGCTGGGATCAGTTGTCTGCAAAAAAACACACTGTATTGCAATTAATTTTGTCTTAGTGTTGCACCAAAAGACAGTACTATCAGTGGCAGCTGGGATCAGGTGTGTCTCCAAAAAAACACACTTTATTGCAAATAATTTTGTCTTAGTGTTGCATCAAAAGACAGTACTGTCAGTGGCAGCTGGGATTAATTGTCTCAAAAACAACCACACTGTATTGCAAATAATTTTGTCTTAGTGTTGCACCAAAAGACAGTCCTGTCAGTGGCAGCTGGGATCAGTTGTCTCCAAAAAACACACTGTATTGCAATTCATTTTGTCTTAGTGTTGCACCAAAAGACAGTACTTTCAGTGGCAGCTGGGATCAGTTGTCTCCAAAAAAACACACTGTATTGCAATTAATTTTGTCTTAGTGTTGCACCAAAAGACAGTACTGTCAGTGGCAGCTGGGATCTGTTGTCTCCAAAAACACACGCTGTATTTCAATTAATTTTGTCTTAGTGTTGCACCAAAAGACAGTACTTTCAGTAGCAGCTGGGATAAGTTGTCTCCAAAAAACACACTGTATTGCAATTAATTTTGTCTTAGTGTTGCACCAAAAGACAGTACTTTCAGTGGCAGCAGGGATCAGTTGTTTTGAACCAAAAACAGTACTTTCCTTGCCAGCTGGGATCAGTTGTGTCTAAAAAAAAAACACACTGTATTGCAATTAATTTTGTCTTAGTGTTGCACCAAAAGACAGTACTTTCAGTAGCAGCTGGGATCAGTTGTCTCCAAAAAAACACACTGTATTGCAACTAATTTTGTCTTAGTGTTGCACCAAAAGACAGTACTTTCAGTGGCAGCTGGGATCAGTTGTCTCCAAAAAACACACTTTAATGCAAATAATTTTGTCTTAGTGTTGCACCAAAAGACAGTACTGTCAGTGGCAGCTGGGATCAGTTGTCTCCAAAAAAACACACTGTATTGCAATTAATTTTGTCTTAGTGTTGCACCAAAAGACAGTACTTTCAGTGGCAGCTGGGATCAATTGTCTCCAAAAACACACTTTATTGCAAACAATTTTGTCTTAGTGTTGCACCAAAAGATAGTACTGTCAGTGGCAGCTGGGCCTGGGATCAGTTGTCTCCAAAAAAACACACTGTATTGCAATTAATTTTTTCTTAGTGTTGCACCAAAATACAGTACTGCCAGTGGCAGCTGGGATCAGTTGTCTGCAAAAAAACACACTGTATTGCAATTAATTTTGTCTTAGTGTTGCACCAAAAGACAGTACTATCAGTGGCAGCTGGGATCAGGTGTGTCTCCAAAAAAACACACTTTATTGCAAATAATTTTGTCTTAGTGTTGCATCAAAAGACAGTACTGTCAGTGGCAGCTGGGATCAATTGTCTCCAAAACAACCACACTGTATTGCAAATAATTTTGTCTTAGTGTTGCACCAAAAGACAGTCCTGTCAGTGGCAGCTGGGATCAGTTGTCTCCAAAAAACACACTGTATTGCAATTCATTTTGTCTTAGTGTTGCACCAAAAGACAGTACTTTCAGTGGCACACTGTATTGCAATTAATTTTTTCTTAGTGTTGCACCAAAATACAGTACTGCCAGTGGCAGCTGGGATCAGTTGTCTGCAAAATAACACACTGTATTGCAATTAATTTTGTCTTAGTGTTGCACCAAAAGACAGTACTATCAGTGGCAGCTGGGATCAGGTGTGTCTCCAAAAAAACACACTTTATTGCAAATAATTTTGTCTTAGTGTTGCATCAAAAGACAGTACTGTCAGTGGCAGCTGGGATCAATTGTCTCCAAAACAACCACACTGTATTGCAAATAATTTTGTCTTAGTGTTGCACCAAAAGACAGTCCTGTCAGTGGCAGCTGGGATCAGTTGTCTCCAAAAAACACACTGTATTGCAATTAATTTTGTCTTAGTGTTGCATCAAAAGACAGTACTTTCAGTGGCAGCTGGGATCAGTTGTCTCCAAAAAACACACTTTATTGCAAATAATTTTGTCTTAGTGTTGCACCAAAAGACAGTACTGTCAGTGGCAGCTGGGATCAGTTGTCTCCAAAAAACACACTGTATTGCAATTCATTTTGTCTTAGTGTTGCACCAAAAGACAGTACTTTCAGTGGCAGCTGGGATCAGTTGTCTCCAAAAAAACACACTGTATTGCAATTAATTTTGTCTTAGTGTTGCACCAAAAGACAGTACTGTCAGTGGCAGCTGGGATCTGTTGTCTCCAAAAACACACGCTGTATTTCAATTAATTTTGTCTTAGTGTTGCACCAAAAGACAGTACTTTCAGTAGCAGCTGGGATAAGTTGTCTCCAAAAAACACACTGTATTGCAATTAATTTTGTCTTAGTGTTGCACCAAAAGACAGTACTTTCAGTGGCAGCAGGGATCAGTTGTTTTGAACCAAAAACAGTACTTTCCTTGCCAGCTGGGATCAGTTGTGTCTAAAAAAAAACACACTTTATTGCATTTTACTCGTGCTTAGTGTTGTATAATAAAACAGTACTTTCAGGGGCCACAAATAATTAAAAAAAAAGTTTATTTAATCTTTGTGACAAGTAACGAGTAACGACTACTATGAAGAAATCCAGTGAAAGAGGGAGGGGCAGGGGAAGAGGTGTTTCCCCTGACGGTTCACGTAGAGGCCGTGGTGGCGCACCTAAGAAAACCCACTCAATACCGCCCATCTTGTCCAGGCAAAAAACAACCCACAATAATCCAGAAGAACAGGACCAGTTTGTAAATTGGTTGACCTCTCAAGCGTCCAGCAGCGGGTTAAGCACCAGCCCATCCTTGTCAGGCACGAGGTCCTCTGCCAGTTACAAGGAGCCAGTGGGCACAAAGGTGACACAACTAGCAGCTACACCATGCACACAACGGCCAAATAACGAGTCCGAAGAATTGTTCCACGACACAATGGGCTTTGCGCAGGAGCTATTCTCATTCCCAGTCCCATCCCCACCCCCACAAACTTGCATCTGTGAAAGGACAATGGAACAGCCACAAATCTTGTGCCCGGATTCGCAAGCAGTGGATGCTGAAAATGCACCAATTACTGAAAGGCAAAGCGAGGCTGAAGACACCAAAATCTCAGCTCAATGTGCACAGGAATTTGAATCGCAGGAGGTCTGCCTAGAAGATGAGGAAGAGATGGGATTGAGGTGCGCAGAGGTTGTTCTGGGGAGCTCTACTCCACTGCACACATATGAGGCGATGGAAGAGGAAGTTTTGGACGATGAGGCCACAGACCCGGATTGAGAACCAGACCGTCGCCGTCGGGATAGCAGTACAGATGAGTCAGCTGAAGAACCCACTGCTGCAAGAGTTTGCGTCGTGCCACAAAGTAGTCAGGGAATATCAGCCACAACAAGCGCACAAGTGAGACGCAAAAGAGGCATGCACCAAACTCCCAAGCAAAGCAGTAGGTCCTCCAAGGTCTGGTCTTTCTTTGAAGACAGCAGGGAGGATGTAACCATGGTGCTTTGCAAGGTGTGCAGGAACACACTAAGCAGGAGAAAAAATGTCAACAACCTCACCACCACCAGCATGCGCCGGCCCGGCACATGGAAGCCAAACATAGCACTCTGTGGTCAAATGCGCAAGGCCAGGGTACCGGCTCACTTCCAGCCCCCAGCAACACTGCCTCCGTTGTGGACACCAGACCCTCCTCAGCAGCCCAGCCATTGCGTGGTGGCCAAACATCCGTAGTACCCGATGTCAGTTTCAGCAGTAGTGCTCTTCACTGTTCCCAGTCATCGACGACGACAACAAATAACAACAACTTTGTACAGCAGGAGACATTGGCAGCGCTTCCAAACAGAGGCTGCACCCGAATTGATTACCTGCAATAGATGTGCAGAGCTCCACAATTGTGGACTAAAATAAACAACATGCATTCAAAACAGGTACAGCAAAGGAGGATGTGAGCTTCAGTATAAATAATATGTGCACAAATTATTCCCTACTAGACTTCCCCACGGCGGTGACGGGTCCTCTCGGGAAAGACCTACCGCTAGTCTAACGATAAAAACATGATTTTTTCCTAGTGCTGCTAGTCATAAAATGGTATACACATTTCTCTCAAACAGACATCAAACAAATGACAGTGCTCATAGGCTGCAACTGAATTGTAGACCAACAGAGGCATGCAGAGCCCCACAGGGCTAAATACATGCCTTTAATGCAAATCAGATGCAAATCATGTACTAGTCCTAATCTATAATTTGAATGCAAATTGATGCACATGGATGCAGCTAGCCATAAGTATACTTACATGAGTTTTGTACAGCAGGAGACATTGGCAGCCCTTCCAAACAGAGGCTGCACCCGAATTGACTACCTGCAATAGATGTGCAGAGCTCCACAATTGTGGACTACAGTACACAACATGTATTCAAAACAGGTACAGCAACGGAGGACGTTAGCTTCAGTATACATAATATGTGCACAAATTATTCCCTACTAGACTTCCCCACGGCGGTGACGGGTCCTCTCGGGGGAGACCTACCGCTAGTCTAACGATAAAAACACGATTTTTTCATAAAATGGTATACACATTTCTCTCAAACAGACATCAAACAAATGAAAAGGCATGTATTTAGCCCTGTGGGGCTCTGCATGCCTCTGTTGGTCTACAATTCAGTTGCAGAGTAGGAGCGCTGTCATTTGTTTGATGTCTGTTTGAAAAAAGCCTACTGTTCAGTTGTCTGTTCCGGAGATGTTGGAGCGCAGGAGAAAATTGCCAGAAAACGGCGCTAACAGCCAGCATTGCCAAGTTTCTGGCCTGCGAAATGCTGCCATATAGAGTGGTGGAGACAGACAGCTTCAAGTGCATGATGTCGATGGCCATACCACGTTATGTGGTTCCCAGCATTACATGATCACGTGGTCGGCAAAATCACCCGAAGCCTGAAAAATGCCGTTGCTTGCAAGGTTCACCTCACCACTGACACGTGGACGAGTGCATTTGGCCAGGGTCGGTACATCTCCCTTACGGCGCACTGGGTGAACCTTGTGGAGCCTGGCAGCGACTCCTCACCCACTACAGCACAGGTGTTACCAATGCCGCAAATAGCCGGGCCTGCGTCCCTACCAGTCGATGACAGCACCTACCTCTCTGGCTCCTTCTCCCCCAATGCCTCTCCAAGCTCTACCTCATCCGGCATCGCTAACCCAGCAACAGGAGTGTGGAAGCGGTGCAGCACAGCTGTTGGCATGCGTCAGCAAGCCTTATTGAAGCTGATCTGCCCAAGCATGGTTGTGTGTGATAATGGGAGCAATCTCATTTGCGCGTTAAAGTTGCCAAAGTTGAGACACATCCCTTGCCTGGCCCACAGTCTGAACCTACTTGTTCAGCGGTTCCTGAGGACATACCCAGGCATGGCGGATCTTCTGCTGCTACGAGTGGCAAAACATTTCCGAAAGTCCAGTACCGCTTCGGGAGCACTCACCAAGTTGCAGCAGCGATTCAGTCTACCCAACCATCGCTTGGTGTCTGATGTCCCCACGCGGTGGAATTCTACGCTGCACATGCTAGCACGCCTTTGCAAGCAGAAGAGTGCTATAGTCCAGTACATGATGGAGCAGTACCGAGGCTTATCCAGTCAGCTGCCAATCTTCTGTGGATCTGAATGGGCCACCATGTTGGACCTCTGCGAAGTCCTCCAAAATTTTGAGTAATCCGCATTGCTTGTGAACGGTGATAACTCTTTAGTCAGCATTACAATACCACTGCTGTGTTTACTGAAGAAATCAATGTTGCAGATCAAGGAAGACGCAATCAGTATGGAAGAGGAGGAATTGAGAGAGGACAACGATCAGCGTGATGATACCCACATCAGGCAATCTGCCTCAGGAACCGCTGGTCCCTTGTATGATGAAGAAGAGGACGAGGAACAGCTGGACGTGGAGCAGGACTTGGATGCCTCCACTGCCGAGGGACATGGGCGTGCACGTTTGACTTCCACAATTCAGCAGGAATGGACAGGAGAAGAAGACGAGGAATAAGGTGAGCGTGATGCTAGTGATGGAGCATCACAACAATCAAGCACAGAACATGATGAGCAACCTGTTGGGACTCTGGCACACATGGCTCAGTTCATGCTAGGCTGAATTGAACACGACCCGCGCATTGTCCGAATTCTGGCCGTCACGGATTACTGGGTTTATACCCTTCTGGATCCACGGTACAAAGAAAATTTTCCAACACTGACTGAAGAAAATGTCAGACAGGTCAAAATGGAAGAGCAAACGGGGAACAGAGGCGCCAGCAGGGTAAAAGTGGATAAAACCTTTAAAATTTGCTTGGAGGAAGCGGTGGACTTACCTCCATAAAGCAGACACGAAAGACTGTCTGTTTAATAGTAATCACATTTATTATGTAGTACCCCAAAAGTGCAACGCGTTTCGCAGGCCACGCCCGTTTCATCAGGCAATAAACGTGGGGACAAACAGAATTTCAGCAGTAGCAGGAGTAGCACCTCAGTGAGGCGCTCACTGAGGCGTTACTCCTGCTACTGGCTAAAACTTAATGCTGACAAAACTGAGGTTCTTGTTATCGAGGGCCAGGGCTCAACAGCAAAGCAGCTCCAGTCTCAACCAACACCGCTAAGGATAGGGAGCTCAGACCTGAACAACTCAGACTGTGTGCGCAGCCTGGGAGTACTGATTGATGGGAAATTAAGCTTCAGGAATCAAATCTCAGCTGTTGTGAAACATTCCTTCTTTCACCTAAGGAATATTGCAAGGATTAAACACCTAATTCCTTCAGAGGATCTTCCAACCCTAGTTCATGCCTTCGTCACATCAAGGTTAGACTACTGCAACGACCTCTACACAGGCCTGCATAAGAAAGACTTACGCCGCCTGCAATTAGTACAGAATGCCGCCGCAAGGCTGTTAACGAGCCAACCCCGCCATTGCCACATAACACCAACCCTGAGCTCACTCCACTGGCTACCGATAAAATGGAGAATTCTGTTTAAGATTGGCTTACTGACATTCAAATCCTTGCACAATCTGGGCCCTGGATACCTGAAGGACTTGTTGCAACTACATCACATCCCCCACAATCTTAGATCAAAAGGACGTAACACCTTGGTCACCCCCAGAGTCCACCTCAAAACCTTTGGAGACAGAGCCTTTTGTCATGCTGCCCCTACACTTTGGAACTCCCTGCCACACCCAATCAGGACAGCCCCATCCCTGGAAGCATTTAAGTCTAAACTGAAAACCTACCTTTTCAGTCTGGCATTCATGGACATCTGACTATCTCCTCTGTAACACAACCCAGCCTGAAACCCTGTATTAATCTGAGACACAGCTATGCGCTTTGAGTCCTATAGGAGAGAAGCGCTTTACAAATGTTATTGTATTGTATTGTATTGGATTGTATTGTAAGCTGCAGCTAGTGCCCACAAGGGAATGGTATCGGCAGTATCCAAGGTGTGGCAAAGTTTTCTAACACCCAGGCAGCAGCCCACAGAACAGCAATCACGCAGTTCCACCTCCAACACCGATCGCCTGCAGAGGATGGTCAAGGACTACATGTCAGATGGCGTAGCCGTGTTCAACAATCCATCAGTCCTCTTTAACTATTGGGTCTCTAAGCTAGACACTTGGCACGAACTGGCAATGTACGCAATAGAGGTGCTGGCTTGCCCTGCAGCCAGCGTTATATCCGAACATTGTTTCAGTGCGGCCGGAGGCATCGTTACAGATAGGCGTATCCGCCTCTCCACAACAAATGCAGACCGTCTGACACAAATTAAAATTAATAAATCGTGGATTGGAACCGACTTCGCAACACCCCCCGACTAGTGATGGGCGAACACCTGGATGTTCGGGTTCGGGCCGAACAGGCCGAACATGGGCCAGATGTTCGGCATGTTCGGCCCGAACCCCGAACTCAATGCAAGTCAATGGGGACCCGAACATGCCGCAATACGGCCCCCCTATGGGGTCGCAGGCATAAGGGGGGAGCATGCCCCGATCGCGGGGGGAATCGGAAATTCCCCCCACCCCCTCCGCTAGCGCTCCCCCCTCTGTCCGCTTCCCGATAAAAAAGTTGGCGTAAAGTTAAATATTACCGGTGGTGGCTGCTGCAGTGGCTGGCTGGCTGGCAGTGGTGTGAGTGAGGACTAGGAGGAGGAGTCCGAGTATGACACGTTGAGGCCAGGCAGCGGGCGGTTCAGCGGTAGTACCCTTGTGGTACTTCCGCCCTTTCTCTGACCTCACGTCCTCTACGTGATGACGCATACGATGGTACGCGTGACAGGTACCCTCGTATGCGTCATCACGTAGAGGACGTGAGGTCAGAGAAAGGGCGGAAGTACCACAAGGGTACTACCGCTGAACCGCCCGCTGCCTGGCCTCAACGCGTCATACTCGGACTTCTCCTCCTCATTCACACCACTGCCAGCCAGCCACTGCAGCAGCCACCACCGGTAATATTTAACTTTACGCCAACTTTTGTATGGGGAAGCGGGCAGAGGGGGGAGCGCTAGCGGAGGGGGTGGGAGGAATTTCCGCCCCCCCCCCCCGCGATCGGGACATGCTCCCCCCTTATGCCTGCGACCCCATAGGGGGGCGGTATTCGGCCGAACAGGGGCCCTGTTCGGCCCTGTTCGGCCGGGCATTTAGTAGTTCGGGCGAACCCGAACGGTTTGGCCGAACACCATCAGGTGTTCGGCCGAACTCGAACATCACCCGAACAGGGTGATGTTCTGCAGAACCTGAACAGTGGCGAACACTGTTCGCCCAACACTACCCCCGACCAAGCAGCACCATGAACATCTGTGCTGGGTTAGCGTGCCATTTTCAGGAATGTCTCATTTCTATTACATTTATCACTGCATGGCGACAAAATGCATTGCTTTACGCATGCATTTTGTCCTTATGCCCGGCCTGGGTTGTGTCTCAAAGCGTGGCCTTGCTCTCCTGTACCTCCTCTTCCATCCTGTGTGCTGGGTTAGCGTTGCCGGTCCCATTTTCAGGAATATCTCATTTCTATTACATTTATCACTGCATGGCGACGAAATGCATTGCTTTACGCATGCATTTTGTCCTCAGGCCAGGCCTGGGTTGTGTCTCAAAGCGTGGCCTTCTCCTCCTGTACCTCCTCTTCCATCCTGTGTGCTGGGTTAGCATTGCCATTTTCAGGAATATCTAATTTCTATTACATTTATAACTGCATGGCGACAAAATGCATTGCTTTACGCATGCATTTTGTCCTCAGGCCAGGCCTGGGTTGTGTCTCAAAGCATGACCTTGCTCTCCTGTACCTCTTCTTCCATCCTGTGTGCTGGGTTAGCGTTGTCGGTCCCACTTTCAGGAATATCTAATTTCTATTACATTTATCACAGCATGGCGACAAAATGCATTGCTTTACGCATACATTTTGTCCTCAGGCGAGGCCTGGGTTGTGTCTCAAAGTGTGGCCTTGCTTTCCTGTGCCTCCTCTTCCATCTTGTGTGCTGGGTTAGCGTTGCCGGTCCCATTTTCAGGAATATCTCATTTCTATTACATTTATCACTGCATGGCGACGAAATGCATTGCTTTATGCATGCATTTTGTCCTCAGGCCAGGCCTGGGTTGTGTCTCAAAGCGTGGCCTTCTCCTCCTGTACCTCCTCTTCCATCCTGTGTTCTGGGTTAGCTTTGCCATTTTCAGGAATATCTCATTTCTATTACATTTATAACTGCATGGCGACGAAATGCATTGCTTTACGCATGCATTTTGTCCTCAGGCCAGGCCTGGGTTGTGTCTCAAAGCGTGGCCTTGCTCTCCTGTACCTCCTCTTCCATCCTGTGTGCTGGGTTAGCATTGCCGGTCCCATTGGTAGTACAACAGCTTTTCAGGATCTGGACCATGTTCGGCCGAACCGAACCCGAATATCTGGATGTTTGATAAACACTACTGGACTGATCAAATTCATTTTCACTCATAATTATTTCACTTTTGGACAGGACCTCTATTTACAGCAGATGGGCGTGGCAATGGGTTCACAATTTGCACTACAGTATGCAAATCTCTTCATGGCCAAAATTGAAGAGGAATACCTCAATGCATGTCGCATAACACCGATGGCCTACTTCCGCTTTATTGATGATATTTTAATCATCTGGTCCGCAAGTGAGGACGATCTTCTCCAGTTCCACAGGAACTTCAATGCCTTCCATCCTACAATCAAATTGAAACTTACCTACTCTCATACAGAAATTAACTTTCTGGACACCACCATATACATCAGGGGTGACAACCTACAAACGTCTGTGTATCGCAAACCTACAGACCGTCCCACATACCTAAGATATGACAGTTTTCATCCCAAGCACATTAAGAACTCTAGAATTTACAGCCAGGCTATAAGGTACAACCGGATTTGTTCTGACAGGATTGACAGAGACAAGCACCTGGATCACCTTAAGGACACTTTCATTAAACAAGGTTACAGTCCATCTATGACTGAGGCCCAAATCAGGAAAGCCAACATCATCCCCAGGACTGAACTCCTGAAATATAAGCAAAACCAGAAAGAGGATCGTGTCCCTTTGGTAGTCACCTACAACCCACACCTGGAAATCTTAAGGAGGATTACTAAGGAACTTCATCCAATTTTGCACAAGGATCACAGACTATGGAAGATATTCCCTAAACCTCCCCTCTTGTCATATCAGCAACCACACAATCTGAAACAGATGATTGTCAGAAGTTCTTTGAATAAGCCGCAACAAAACCGAACATCACCCTGCCGACAAAAAAGGTGTGGGACCTGCAGACACATTTACTCCACTGACAGGTTAACGATACCAGGTTCACAACAGGAGTACAGAGTACAGGGTACATTTTCCTGTGGCTCCACAAATCTGGTATATCTGATCATGTGCGCTAAATGCCCCAATGTTATGTACATGGGAGAAACTGGACAAATTCTGCGCAAGTGTATGAATGGACACAGGCACACTATTAACGATGCCAAATCTGAACTCCCAGTTGCTACGCACTTTCGTTCCAATGCACACAGCATGTATGATCTTCGTGTCACTGCCCTGAAGGGTGGTTTCAAAACGTCAAATGATCGATTAATATCAGAAACAAAATTTATAAATTGGTTCAAAGCAGTGGATAAAGGCTTGAATAAGGACAACAACTTTTCATATTGGTATGAGGCTGAGGATATTTAATGCCAAACACTTTCTCAGCCTATATAGCTAAACTTGTGAACTCAGAATTTACGAAGCCTCTGGGACAGTAAAACTACCAGGTCTGTTAACATGGTGTAAACAAGGATTCTTATCTCCGCTAGCAACCTTCCACCCCATTTAGATGTTCTGTTTCACTTAAGGCATCTTAATGACATGTATTTATGCTTGAAAAAAATCTATGTACCCCCTTTTGATGTTGCATGTGTGATGATATATGTGGTGATGTTGATGATATGTATGGTAATATGCAGAACATGGTAGCCGTTTTTGATTAGTATCTAAGGTAGCCTCCATCTTGTTTGTCTACCTCACATGTGTGGGGCTATGACATAGTTGTCGCCTGGAAATAGTACATTTGCATTTAAAAGGTGAACTCTTGTGAATAGCAGGAGCAGGAAATGCTAAATTGGTTTGCTAGCCTCCAGCAAGGAAATGTCTAATTAGACCCACAGCCAGCCATGTCCTTACCTTTGGTCTGCTATGAAATACTGTCTCATATGTGTATTTTGCTTTGGAGCGAGTGTCACCTGTAACTTGTAGTAGGGAAGTCTAGAGTGCCTATAACAAGGAAACGGGTAATTAAATTATTAGCCAGCCATTGTCCAGAATTCACACTTGGACTGGCTGCAGTGTGCTTTGATGCACACATGAATTTACATACGACAGCCTGCTGGAAGGTTAAAGAACTCTAGGCCAGCCAGGAAGCCCTTACTCAGAAGTCTCTCTCTCACTCTCTCTCTCACTCTCTCCATCCATCGCAGTAGGGAATTGCAGATTTTCAAAACAGCTTATATACCATAGCTGGGATTTGAACCCAGAACCTAGTGTGTAGTAGGTATCTGTCTTACCCTCTAGACCATGACCCACACTAAAGCTAAAGCTGCCGGTAGCATAAACCATACTTCCATTATGATCAATTCGATAGAAAAAGTAGCATGATTAAGGATTTGTACTTTTTGAAAAGCATGCTTATTTATATACCATAGCTGGGATTTGAACCCAGAACCTAGTGTGTAGTAGGTATCTGTCTTACCCTCTAGACCATGACCCACACTACATGCTAAAGCTGCCGGTAGCATAAACCATACTTCCATTATGATCAATTCGATAGAAAAAGTAGCATGATTAAGGATTTGTACTTTTTGAAAAGCATGCTTATTTATATACCATAGCAGGGATTTGAACCCAGAACCTAGTGTGTAGTAGGTATCTGTCTTACCCTCTAGACCATGACCCACACTACATGCTAAAGCTGCCGGTAGCATAAACCATACTTCCATTATGATCAATTCGATAGAAAAAGTAGCATGATTAAGGATTTGTACTTTTTGAAAAGCATGCTTATTTATATACCATAGCTGGGATTTGAACCCAGAACCTAGTGTGTAGTAGGTATCTGTCTTACCCTCTAGACCATGACCCACACTACATGCTAAAGCTGCCGGTAGCATAAACCATACTTCCATTATGATCAATTCGATAGAAAAAGTAGCATGATTAAGGATTTGTACTTTTTGAAAAGCATGCTTATTTATATACCATAGCTGGGATTTGAACCCAGAACCTAGTGTGTAGTAGGTATCTGTCTTACCCTCTAGACCATGACCCACACTACATGCTAAAGCTGCCGGTAGCATAAACCATACTTCCATTATGATCAATTCGATAGAAAAAGTAGCATGATAAAAGATTTGTACTTTTTGAAAAGCATGCTTATTTATATACCATAGCTGGGATTTGAACCCAGAACCTAGTGTGTAGTAGGTATCTGTCTTACCCTCTAGACCATGACCCACACTACATGCTAAAGCTGCCGGTAGCATAAACCATACTTCCATTATGATCAATTCGATAGAAAAAGTAGCATGATTAAGGATTTGTACTTTTTGAAAAGCATGCTTATTTATATACCATAGCTGGGATTTGAACCCAGAACCTAGTGTGTAGTAGGTATCTGTCTTACCCTCTAGACCATGACCCACACTACATGCTAAAGCTGCCGGTAGCATAAACCATACTTCCATTATGATCAATTCGATAGAAAAAGTAGCATGATTAAGGATTTGTACTTTTTGAAAAGCATGCTTATTTATATACCATAGCTGGGATTTGAACCCAGAACCTAGTGTGTAGTAGGTATCTGTCTTACCCTCTAGACCATGACCCACACTACATGCTAAAGCTGCCGGTAGCATAAACCATACTTCCATTATGATCAATTCGATAGAAAAAGTAGCATGATTAAGGATTTGTACTTTTTGAAAAGCATGCTTATTTATATACCATAGCTGGGATTTGAACCCAGAACCTAGTGTGTAGTAGGTATCTGTCTTACCCTCTAGACCATGACCCACACTACATGCTAAAGCTGCCGGTAGCATAAACCATACTTCCATTATGATAAATTCGATAGAAAAAGTAGCATGATTAAGGATTTGTACTTTTTGAAAAGCATGCTTATTTATATACCATAGCTGGGATTTGAACCCAGAACCTAGTGTGTAGTAGGTATCTGTCTTACCCTCTAGACCATGACCCACACTACATGCTAAAGCTGCCAGTAGCATAAACCATACTTCCATTATGATCAATTCGATAGAAAAAGTAGCATGATTAAAGATTTGTACTTTTTGAAAAGCATGCTTATTTATATACCATAGCTGGGATTTGAACCCAGAACCTAGTGTGTAGTAGGTATCTGTCTTACCCTCTAGACCATGACCCACACTACATGCTAAAGCTGCCGGTAGCATAAACCATACTTCCATTATGATCAATTCGATAGAAAAAGTAGCATGATTAAGGATTTGTACTTTTTGAAAAGCATGCTTATTTATATACCATAGCTGGGATTTGAACCCAGAACCTAGTGTGTAGTAGGTATCTGTCTTACCCTCTAGACCATGACCCACACTACATGCTAAAGCTGCCGGTAGCATAAACCATACTTCCATTATGATCAATTCGATAGAAAAAGTAGCATGATTAAGGATTTGTACTTTTTGAAAAGCATGCTTATTTATATACCATAGCTGGGATTTGAACCCAGAACCTAGTGTGTAGTAGGTATCTGTCTTACCCTCTAGACCATGACCCACACTACATGCTAAAGCTGCCGGTAGCATAAACCATACTTCCATTATGATCAATTCGATAGAAAAAGTAGCATGATTAAGGATTTGTACTTTTTGAAAAGCATGCTTATTTATATACCATAGCTGGGATTTGAACCCAGAACCTAGTGTGTAGTAGGTATCTGTCTTACCCTCTAGACCATGACCCACACTACATGCTAAAGCTGCCGGTAGCATAAACCATACTTCCATTATGATCAATTCGATAGAAAAAGTAGCATGATTAAGGATTTGTACTTTTTGAAAAGCATGCTTATTTATATACCATAGCTGGGATTTGAACCCAGAACCTAGTGTGTAGTAGGTATCTGTCTTACCCTCTAGACCATGACCCACACTACATGCTAAAGCTGCCGGTAGCATAAACCATACTTCCATTATGATCAATTCGATAGAAAAAGTAGCATGATTAAGGATTTGTACTTTTTGAAAAGCATGCTTATTTATATACCATAGCTGGGATTTGAACCCAGAACCTAGTGTGTAGTAGGTATCTGTCTTACCCTCTAGACCATGACCCACACTACATGCTAAAGCTGCCGGTAGCATAAACCATACTTCCATTATGATAAATTCGATAGAAAAAGTAGCATGATTAAGGATTTGTACTTTTTGAAAAGCATGCTTATTTATATACCATAGCTGGGATTTGAACCCAGAACCTAGTGTGTAGTAGGTATCTGTCTTACCCTCTAGACCATGACCCACACTACATGCTAAAGCTGCCAGTAGCATAAACCATACTTCCATTATGATCAATTCGATAGAAAAAGTAGCATGATTAAAGATTTGTACTTTTTGAAAAGCATGCTTATTTATATACCATAGCTGGGATTTGAACCCAGAACCTAGTGTGTAGTAGGTATCTGTCTTACCCTCTAGACCATGACCCACACTACATGCTAAAGCTGCCGGTAGCATAAACCATACTTCCATTATGATCAATTCGATAGAAAAAGTAGCATGATTAAGGATTTGTACTTTTTGAAAAGCATGCTTATTTATATACCATAGCTGGGATTTGAACCCAGAACCTAGTGTGTAGTAGGTATCTGTCTTACCCTCTAGACCATGACCCACACTACATGCTAAAGCTGCCGGTAGCATAAACCATACTTCCATTATGATCAATTCGATAGAAAAAGTAGCATGATTAAGGATTTGTACTTTTTGAAAAGCATGCTTATTTATATACCATAGCTGGGATTTGAACCCAGAACCTAGTGTGTAGTAGGTATCTGTCTTACCCTCTAGACCATGACCCACACTACATGCTAAAGCTGCCGGTAGCATAAACCATACTTCCATTATGATCAATTCGATAGAAAAAGTAGCATGATTAAGGATTTGTACTTTTTGAAAAGCATGCTTATTTATATACCATAGCTGGGATTTGAACCCAGAACCTAGTGTGTAGTAAGTATCTGTCTTACCCTCTAGACCATGACCCACACTACATGCTAAAGCTGCCAGTAGCATAAACCATACTTCCATTATGATCAATTCGATAGAAAAAGTAGCATGATTAAAGATTTGTACTTTTTGAAAAGCATGCTTATTTATATACCATAGCTGGGATTTGAACCCAGAACCTAGTGTGTAGTAGGTATCTGTCTTACCCTCTAGACCATGACCCACACTACATGCTAAAGCTGCCGGTAGCATAAACCATACTTCCATTATGATCAATTCGATAGAAAAAGTAGCATGATTAAGGATTTGTACTTTTTGAAAAGCATGCTTATTTATATACCATAGCTGGGATTTGAACCCAGAACCTAGTGTGTAGTAGGTATCTGTCTTACCCTCTAGACCATGACCCACACTACATGCTAAAGCTGCCGGTAGCATAAACCATACTTCCATTATGATCAATTCGATAGAAAAAGTAGCATGATTAAGGATTTGTACTTTTTGAAAAGCATGCTTATTTATATACCATAGCTGGGATTTGAACCCAGAACCTAGTGTGTAGTAGGTATCTGTCTTACCCTCTAGACCATGACCCACACTACATGCTAAAGCTGCCGGTAGCATAAACCATACTTCCATTATGATCAATTCGATAGAAAAAGTAGCATGATTAAGGATTTGTACTTTTTGAAAAGCATGCTTATTTATATACCATAGCTGGGATTTGAACCCAGAACCTATTGTGTAGTAGGTATCTGTCTTACCCTCTAGACCATGACCCACACTACATGCTAAAGCTGCCGGTAGCATAAACCATACTTCCATTATGATCAATTCGATAGAAAAAGTAGCATGATTAAGGATTTGTACTTTTTGAAAAGCATGCTTATTTATATACCATAGCTGGGATTTGAACCCAGAACCTAGTGTGTAGTAGGTATCTGTCTTACCCTCTAGACCATGACCCACACTACATGCTAAAGCTGCCGGTAGCATAAACCATACTTCCATTATGATCAATTCGATAGAAAAAGTAGCATGATTAAGGATTTGTACTTTTTGAAAAGCATGCTTATTTATACAAAAACGCGGACTGCGTGCAGGCCACTCGACATCAGAGTGGGAATTGTTAAAGTGTCTAGCATCAGCTATTGGTGGCAGTAAGAAGTGTTTTTGAGGGGTGACAGCCTTGTGTTAGCTTGAATAAGGCTGCTCCCCTCGCAATCTAATCTAACCCCCAGTCGGGAACCGTATCTGCAGGCGTGCCGCGGGGCATGACAGCATGTATAAAGCTGTCTGTACCATCAGCCTGCAAGCATAAAGGACTGTAAGCCTGAAGAAGGCTGCAAAGCCGAAAGCTCGCTTATTCTTATTGTATTTAGTTAGCCAATAAATGGTATCATCCTGATTTAAAACTTCTTACTGTAGAAATGAATCAACCAAATACACTTCAATGTCACAATACATTTTCCTTGCACATCAAAGGTCAAATAATACAATCTTCTGGTCTTCACTGCCGGTGCAGCGGTAAAAGCTGCGAAATAAAAAGGTTAGTTACACACAAAGTATTTGAGCTACAAAGGTCTTCTCGTAAACAATCCACTTTACAGCATATACAATGCACAGTACCGTTGTTGGGCGTGGGCTGGGGGCAAGGGGTTGGTCTACTGAGCAATTTAGTTCAGTTCCTAAACAGTTCTTAGTCCTTTCTAACCAAGTTCAAGCTATATTGCTCAGCAAAACCTTGGGGGAACTCGTGAAAGTTCTTGAGATGGTACTGAATAATTCACGATTTCGCTGGTTGGTCCTGAACAGGATGTTCAACTTGTTCAAAGATCTGTTAGGCTCTTTACTCTTTGTATGGTCACACTCAATTACTTTACCTCCAAACACCTCTCCTTGGGACAGGGCCTCCCAAAATAACAAACAAAACAAAATATAAATCAAATAATCAGAAAGGGTTAGAACAAAATAAAAGTAAATAAAATAAAATGTAAAATGACCGATGCACCTCTCTATACCACCAATGTCACCCTCTCACAATAGAATTTTGTTTAAGTGCACTTTGACGTCAAGGCTGAATAAGCTCTAATTTAGAGTTGATGCAAAACGTGTACTTCAACTTATGTTGACTTTGTATCTTGATCAGGTATCACCTGGTTTCTCCTGCAGCACACTTTAATATCACAAGATGCAATGTAACTCCTCTGCCACTTATGTTCTTCAATACTGTTAAGTTCTCTTTAAATCTCAAACTCTCAGTAATTCTGCAGAACACATCAACTGAAGAACTTGTAACTTATAACTTTAACTCCTGACTTGAAACGGACTTGATAGGAACAATGTCTCTTCATATACCAGAACTTAATGCGGGGCTGAGTCAGCTATGCAGGTACTTTAGGGAGGCTACTAATGTCTCTCAGCAGCAGGAAGGCCTGAACACTCAATGCACTTCTTATAATCAGCCGTAACTTCTCTTAGCACAATGTCACTGTGTGTGGAAAGCTTTCTCACACTTACAGTCTCTAGTAACACCACTTTAGAACACACTCTGTGGCTTGTAGTTGGCACTCAGGCCTGTACTCATCTGTCTGTGGCCCCCGGCCTAGTTCGGGTCTGGGCAGGGTCTGCCGCCTCCGGCCTCCGGTCACTGTCCAACCTGCTGCCGCTGTCCTTACTGCTCTGCGCTGGTCCCAGTCTCCGGGCGACTGCTACAGCCTGTGTCTCTGTCCACCTCCTTCCCGCTCTGCACAGCCAGCTTCTGGTCTAAGTCTCGTCCTTCTCCTCAATCTCTCTGCGGCGCTCTCTCAGACTCAGCCAGTTCCCTTCGGCTACACCCTATAATCTCCACCCCCTGCGCCTGCACAAGGGCTCTCTGACAGGCCGTGTGGGGCTTCTGGAAAGTTCCAGCAAGTTCCCTGCTTTGCAAACTCTGGTTGCTTAGCAACGGTCTATGCGACCATGCAGAGACTTACACTCCCTTCTCATGCACCGTTTCAGTTCCACAAACCTGGCGTCTGAGGCTTAAAGGTGCCACACACATAAAAAATACATTAGCACTTTGTAACCCTCTTTTGGGGGGTTACACAATCTCACAGCTGCTGACAAGTAACTAGCAGCAGAAATCAGTAATTTTGGTGGCTTTTCTTTTAAAGGATTCTAAAGGATTCTAAAGCCTAGTAAACACTTTCAATTATGATTGGTTAATCACTGACCAATTTTACTACCTCCATGTAGTATGCGAACTTACATAGACAATCTGCTCATAGTATTCAATACCTGTTCACTGCAGTGATCAGATTTTTCGGGGACCAACCTGGGACGGGAAGGGGTGGTTATGTCAGTGCAGCATGGTGTAACCCTGAGGCAGAGGACCAGTTTCCTCCCAAAACACAATTAGGCAAAGTGACCCTAACGGTAATTAGAATGCGTTTCCCAAACACATAAGAAAGCAGTGTTTCCCCATGATGTGGTGAAATGGGAGATTCGCATCATGGATGTGCAGACGATAAATCTGCAGAAACTGCGTGATACTATTTATTTATTAGCATACCATTTAGTAATCAGGAGCCCCCAAAATGCCAAATACTGCAACAACAATCCCAAAGTAGCAAATGCAGCCACTATAACCATCAAATAATAGATACAGCAACCATTACCACTTGTAAGGAATAGCGGAGATGCCGCCGTGGAGACAGGCGGCATGGCGGCGGTCTCCGCGTATCAGCCGGCAGCCTCTGCCGCACAGTTACATGCTGCTGAGCTGCCTGGTCCTTCTATTGCACACAGATTAAGGGCCCGTTCACACTGCACGCGTTTCCAGCCGCGTTTTGGAAACGCGTGCAGGTGGCCAAAACGCACGACATCAGACATTGCATAGAGTGCAATGTCTGATGTTCACACTGCATGCGTTCTGGACCTGTGCGGTCCGGGAACGCATGCTGCACGCAGATTTTGCAAAAACGCGTGGCTGTCCCATTCACTTTTCAGTGATGGGATCAGCCACGCAACGCACACAAACGCGGATGGCCATGCGTTCGTACGCGTTGCGGTCCGCACGCGTTCCGCACGCATGGCCATCCGCATTTCTGATCTGAACGGGCCCTTAGAGCTACGCGCGCGCCAGGTGACAAGACCTTTATGCGAATAGAAGGGGAGTCAGCTGATTCACTCAGTCAGCTGATTCCAACAGTACTTCGGATTGGCTGAGTGGCTGGGGCGGCGCTGCAGAGCAACTTAGTATGTATAGGACATGCCTGTCAGTTGTGCTTGTGTGTGAGCACTCAGACCCTAGTCAGATCCCAAAGTGTGCTAAAACCGGCCGGAATCGGGGATCCACACTTAGCCAGTTTCTGTTGATAGCTTAAAGTACTAATTAATTGTATTATTTGTTATGACCTTCTGCTTTCCTTGACTACGCTCTTGCTTACTGACTCTGTACCTCTGCTCATCTGATTCACATTGCCGACTGTAACGATCGGTGAAGCACAGAGAGGATCTGATTACCGGTGATCTGAATGATAGTAGCAACAGCCTAGCCTTCCCGGACATACACCCCCCTTACAATAAAACACTGGACACCATAGCTGGATTTAATAGGCCAAAGCAGCCCGTTTATTTAACCAACATATTCAAGAACACAAAACTTCAGAGAGCTGAGGTAAGGGTCCGAGATTCTCTTTTAGTTGAAAACCAGGATAACTGGCAAGCAGCCTGTAACCGGCCCCCCACCGCAGTCACCGGCTCAGGGACAGCTGCATGCCTACTGAGTAACTCTCACTTGTTGAGACCATAACGGGGTGATTCGCACCTGAGGCAAATCCCCCCACAAATCACGCAATCTTCAGAGCCCTTACCCCTCCTGCTGCAATGACAAAAGGCAACAATAACAGAAAAAATAACAAACCCCTCTACCTAAACAAAAAAAGGGAGGGAGGGAGCTTCTCCTCCTAATGTTTGACTGGCTGTCTCCGCCCCCCGCCTCCTTCAAAATCCCCCAGCTCCTCTTGACTCCTCCTTTCCTCACACACTCTTCCCATGCTTAACCCCTTCCTTCCCAGGCAGGCTACACTATCATGTGTAGGCCTTCCTGACTGCGCTACGCTATGCTTCCCAGGCCTCTTCTGTATCACTGGGAATACAGATGTATACCAGATTATAAGTGATCTGCAGTATCACCGATAATCCGATATACCAGCTAACCTCTGTTCACCTGAGTAGAGTGTAGTGTTTTGGTGTAACAGTAACACTTTGAGGACAAAGCCTCAGCGCAGTAAGGAGCAGGGGAGGACTGGCCAGGGGGGAAGGGGGGAGATTTCCCCCCAGGCTGCCTCTAATTTAATGATTTAGGGCTGGCCGATCTACCAACTGTTTCGATAATTATTATCAAATCAGATGAAAATCTGTGGCACCACAAGCATGCTCAATCAACGTTTTGACTGATTTTGGGTGGAAATTAGTTGAATGTATTGGTCTTAAATGCTGGGAAATCTCAGGTTGATGTTGGTGATCAAGTACAATAATCACGAATGATGAACGTGAAGGAAACCCCAGCCGTTGTCTCTCAAAATGTATTATGTGCTTCCCGTTGCCAGTGCATTATACGTTACCTGTCATGCTGTCCCTCAAATGTCCTTGCTGTATTTCTGCATTGGCACCCCACGTGACTATCGGCATATAGCACATGGGGCGCGTGTGTGACATCATTTGAGCTGAGGCTGCCATGAAAACAGGCCTCGAGTTTGTGTTTTCCCTCCTGGCCAAAAGGTCTCAGTCCTCCCCTGGTCAGGAGTACTGCACGGATTCCTTCCGCAGACCTGGACTCTCCAAGACGGGATGAGTCAGGCTGACAGTAGGAAGGATTGTCTAAAAGTAACCCTCAGGAGGAAGTGTCACTAACAGAACGGGGAACCGCCTCTAACAGTAAGGTCGGTTCTCGAGGTCGGACAAGCCAGGTCGTACACACACGGACAGATAAAGTACAAGATCAGGAGGCAAAGGCAGTGTCTAAGTCAGTGGTGCTCAGCAAAGCTCGAATATTTGAGCTCTTTTTTCAGCTATTCGAGCTCGAATACCGAGCTCGAATAGCTGCAGCTACTAGAATGGGCTATTCGAGTGAACTCGAATAGCCCATTCACTATTCGAGCTATTCGATCAAACAGCGCTATTCAAGCTCGAATACCGAGCTTGAATAGCGTCATAGCCCAGATTGATGTCCTTAGAGCCAATCAGAGGGCTCCCAGGCCCTCTGACGGCAGCCAATCACAGAGGGGGACCCTGGCCAGCCCCTACCCTATAAATAGCGGCCGCCATGTTCCGTTTTTCCCTCCTTGCCTGACTTTGTACAGAGAGAGATCTGCTCCTTTGTGCTTTGGCTTAGCAAGAGCTTTATTGTGGTCAACTACCTAGCGTTTTTGCTCACATACACCTCCTATACACACCTATATTGTTGTTAGTTAGATAGACATTGTATTTTAGTTAGTAGCTTGTGTTTTACATAGAGACAGACACAGCTGCTGCAGGCAAGCTTACACTGCTTTAGGCCTCAGGGCCTTGCCTGTGTGGGCAGCTGTCCTCCTGTCCTCTGTTAGTTTATTATACCAGTGTTTCTGCTGTCCTTTACTACTGAGTGATTGTATTTTGTAGTAACTGTACTAGGACACTCACTGTCACTGTTTGTTCATAGCTCCTGCGTGTGTGCGTGCACAGTACACACACTCTATTTCCTTCTGATTACTATTGATTATTGTAATTTCTAGTTGTACTTACTAACTACTTACTACTAGGGACACTCAGTCACTGTTCATAGGCTAGCTCCTGCGCTGCGTGTGTGTGTGCGTGCACTGTCAGTACACACACTCTATTTCCTTCTGATTACTACTGATTATTGTAATTTCTAGTTGTACACTTACTTACTACCCACTGTTCGGGTTCTGCAGAACATCACCCTGTTCGGGTGATGTTCGAGTTCGGCCGAACACCTGGTGGTGTTCGGCCAAACTGTTCGGGGTTCGCCCGAACTGCGGAATGACTAGCCGAACAGGGCCCCTGTTCGGCCGAACAGGGCCCTGTTCGGCCGAATACTGCCCCCCTATGGGGTCGCAGGCATAAGGGGGGAGCATGCCCCGATCGCGGGGGGGGGGTCGGAAATTCCCCCCACCCCCTCCGCTAGCGCTCCCCCCTCTGCCCGCTTCCCCATACAAAAGTTTCAGGAAGTAAAACAGTACCGGTGGTACTAGTGGGTGGCTGGCAGTGGGCGGCACTGTGAAGTGAGTGACTGAGGAGGAGGAGACCGGAGAGTGACGCGTTGAGGGAGGCCGGGCAGCAGGCGGTTCAGCAGTAGTACCGTACTACTGCTGAACCACCCGCTGCCCGCCCTCCCTCAACGCGTCACTCTCCGGACTCCTCCTCAGTCACTCACTTCATAGTGCCGCCCACTGCCAGCCACCCACTAGTACCACCGGTACTGTTTTACTCCCTGAAACTTTTGTATGGGGAAGCGGGCAGAGGGGGGAGCGCTAGCGGATGGGGTGGGGGGAATTTCCGACCCCCCCCCCCCCCGCGATCAGGGCATGCTCCCCCCTTATGCCTGCGACCCCATAGGGCCCCCAAAAGCGGGATGTTCGGGGAGTTCGGGGTTCGGCCCGAACATGCCGAACATCGCGGGCATGTTCGGCGAACTTTCCCGAACCCGAACATCCAGGTGTTCGCCCAACACTACTTACTACTAGGGACACTCAGTCACTGTTCATAGGCTAGCTCCTGCGTGTGTGCGTGCACTCAGTACACACACACACTCAATTTCCTTCTACTTAATCTGATTACTACTGATTATTGTATTTTCTAGTTAGTGTACTAGGGGACACACTCACTGTTCACTGTTCACACTTATACTGATTACTGAATTATTGTATTTTGTATTAGTACTGTACTAGTAATCACTTAGCGATCTAATCACTTAGTGATTAGTGTCACCTCACCCACCAACCCACTCCATTAAAGTACCCCACTTTTCACCCGCCCTTTTAAAAAACTTTTTTGTTTACGCCCAAAACATCAAAGATGTCTGGAAGTGGCAGCCAGCGCGGTTTGGGCAAGGGGAAGGGCAGCAAGGGAATCAAGAGGAGAGGGAGCAGCATTGTGGCAAGCCGCGGTCGCGCCACCATGCACAGTTCCGCAGCAGCAGCAGCTGCGTCAGTGGCTAACATTCCTCCTATAGCCACTGGCCGTGGACGCCTTGGGCGCCGGCCAGCAGGAGCAACTCACGCTGCAGAGACACAGCAGCAGCAGCAGCAGCGTGTAGTACCTGCTCCTATTTTCCTCCAGCCGGGTCGGAAACGTCCCATTGAGGAAAAGGATGCAGACACTGTGGTGCAACTGATGACGGAGGATGAGCAGCCTGCCATCAGCTCTGCATCCGAGGCCTCCACCATCACCACCACCACGACCCCTGTTTACAGCAGCCGCCCAGCAGGGCCTGGGGAGGAGGCCAGTTCACCGTCACAAGTTGGCGACCTGTCACTCAGCAGTATTTTTACCCCAGGCACCATCAGGGTATTGTCTGCTGTTGTTGGCGATTTGGAGGAGGAGATGCTGATGGGCACTTTGGGGGATGAGGGATTGGACAGCAAGACTGTGGCGACAGTCAAGCAGCCCATCCATGCATCAGGAGAGGAGTTTGGGGGGTCATCATCCCAGCAGGACATGTTTCAGGAGGGGGAGGATGATGATGATGATGTGGTGACAGACATAGACTGGGTGCCGCCACCACCAGCACCTGGGGATGTCATCATCAGCAGCTCTGAGGAGGAGGATGCGCTTGTGGGCCTTGCAAGGAGGCGCATCATTGCAAGCATTGGCAGCAGTAGGCAGGTCCCACAGCCTGCTGGTGTCTCAGGCTCAGCAGCAGCAGCATCTGCCAGTACCACCACCAGCCGTACCCAAGCCCCCGCCCCAACCACCACAGGGAGACAGGCAGCAGCGGCTCCATGCCGTAGGGGGTTGTTTTTGTCACCAATCTGGCGATTTTTCACCATGCCCACAGTGTACAGCAAGTACGCCACTTGCAACCACTGTCAGCGGAAGTTGAGCAGAGGTGCAGACCCCTTAAAGTTCAGCACCAGCTCGCTCATCAACCACCTTGCTGCGAAACATTTCCACCAGCATGAGGCAGCATGAGGAGTTCCAGAGGCTGAAGGCATCTGGTGCTGGCAGTGGCACCACACCCATCACTGCACAGCCTTCAGCAGCAGCAGCAGCAACAGCAGCCACCCGCCCTCCTGCTCCTCCAGCAGCACCAGCAGGAGTGCAGAAACGCACTGCTCCTCCCGACTCTGCAACTCCTGCCGCCGACACTGAGGCCTGTTCTGGCAGCCAGTCCTCAGTGGCCTCCTCTGCTGTGTCCGCTGATTCCCGTGCCAGCAAAAGGCCACGCCAGAGCCTTTTGAGCGAGTCCTTCCAGGGGGTGGTTAGGGCTCTGCCTCCCAGCAGCCGTCGCGTGCGTCAGCTGAACGGCTTGCTGGCACGGGCCATGTGCTCCCAACTCCTGCCGTATACGCTCGTGCAGGAGGGGAGCGACATGCGTGCGCTGCTTGCTTGTGCAGCCCCAGACTGGCAGCTCCCCAGCAGACACTTTTTCGCCCTCAAGGCCATTCCTGCACTGCACCGCTTTGTGATGGCCAATGTGGAGCGAGGGCTGGAGCACGCGGTTAGTGAAAGGGTCCACGTCACCATGGACTCCTGGAGCAGCCGCTTCGGGACAGGCCGCTACCTGTCCTTCACTGTCCACTGGGTCAGCTTGGTGGAAGGGGGTGAGGATGGGAGAGCAGCAACGGGCACAGCAGCAGCAGCAACACAGTGGGTGGTGCCACCCCGCAGGGTCAGAGGAACTGCAGCAGGTTCCTCCGATCCTCTGCCATCCTCCGGCACACCTGGCCAAACCCCCCGCCTCAGCAGCAGCGTGAAGGCCCGCCACTGCCAAGCGCTGCTGCAGTTGGTCAGCCTTGGGAAGACCAAACTGACGGCAACCCATGTGTTGGCCAAACTCCAGGAGCAGGAGAGGATTTGGCTGACCCCCAGAGGTCTCAGAGTCGGAGAGGTGGTGGCCGACAATGGGGCCAATCTGGTTGCCGCAATTGACAGGGGAAACCTGACCCACATCCCCTGTCTTGCCCACGTGCTGAACCTGGTGGTGCAAAAGTTCTTGCGCACCTACCAGGGGATGGGCGAACTGCTGGAAACGGCAAGGAACGTTGTGCGTCACTTCCGGCGCTTGGCTGCAGCCTGTGCGAGCCTGGAAGACGTGCAAAAGGAGCTGGAGCTGCCACGCCATCGGCTGATCTTTGACGTTCCAACTCGCTGGAACTCCACCCTGGCGATGTTGGAGCGTCTGGTTGAACAGAAGCATGCTGTCAACCAGTACCTTGCCCAGGCCACTGTTTCCGCCGCTCAGAGAAGGGACAAGACCAGCAACTTCCCGTCCATCGTCCCCGATGATGACTGGAGGCACATGCAGCAGGTGTGCTTAGTGCTGGCTCCCTTTCTGCAGGCCACTAACATGGTGAGCAGGGACCATGCTATGGTCTGCGAGTGGGTGCCCCTGGTTTGTCTGCTGAACAGGGCCCTCGATGCTTTGCTGGAACAGGGAGCGGCAGCCTTGGACCAGCAGGAGCGGCAAGCAGCTGCACAGTCCACCTCTGAGGGGGAGGAGGAGGAGGACTTGGTGGAGGTCCCTGACCTTGCTGCTGATGAGGGGGATCAGTACAGCGCAGCTGAGTTGGTGCGGGGGTGGAGAGAGGATGAGGCGGCAGAGGAGGAGGATGAGGACAGCACTGCCGTCGATGTGCCAGCACACGTGGCCCGCCTCTTCCCAATGGCAGCGCACATGCTGACGTGCCTGCGCAAGGACCCCGGGTTTTTCTGAAGTGCCCGGGTTGAAAACTGTGTTGTCCCAGTTGTGTATTGGACACGATGTGGGCTGCACGACCGCTGTCTGGGACCTCCTGTTGTGTTTATTTACAGCCCTGGTATCAACGCTAGGTACCAGGGCTATTATGTCACGCTGCCTACCTACCTGCTGCCACACTCACACTACTCCTCCATTCCTCCTGCTGCTGCCTGTCTGTGTTTCCCACTTCCAAGGGTACACAGATTTACCTTCTGCTGCCACTCTGCCACCAGCTATTACGTCCAACAATAGCTACTCTCATTACTCCTCCATTCCTCCTGCTGCTGTCTGTCTGTGTTTTCCACTGCCAGGGTACACAGAATTACCTTCTGCTGCCACTCTGCCACCAGCTATTACGTCCAACAATAGCTACTCTCATTACTCCTCCATTCCTCCTGCTGCTGCTGCTGTCTGTCTGTGTTTCCCACTGCCAGGGTACACAGAATTACCTTCTGCTGCCACTCTGCCACCAGCTATTACGTCCAACAATAGCTATATCTGTGTAGTTTGCTGTGTAAAAAAAAAAAAAAAAAGTAAACCATTAAAAAAAAAAAAAAGGTTTAATTTTTCTGAGGTGCCCGGGTTGAAAACTGTGTTGTCCCAGTTCTGTATTGGACACGATGTGGGCTGCACGACCGCTGTCTGGGACCTCCTGTTGTGTTTATTTACAGCCCTGGTATCAACGCTAGGTACCAGGGCTATTATGTCACGCTGCCTACCTACCTGCTGCCACACTCACACTACTCCTCCATTCCTCCTGCTGCTGCTGCTGCCTGTCTGTGTTTCCCACTGCCAAGGGTACACAGATTTACCTTCTGCTGCCACTCTGCCACCAGCTATTACGTCCAACAATAGCTACTCTCATTACTCCTCCATTCCTCCTGCTGCTGTCTGTCTGTGTTTTCCACTGCCAGGGTACACAGAATTACCTTCTGCTGCCACTCTGCCACCAGCTATTACGTCTAACAATAGCTACTCTCATTACTCCTCCATTCCTCCTGCTGCTGCTGCTGTCTGTCTGTGTTTCCCACTGCCAGGGTACACAGAATTACCTTCTGCTGCCACTCTGCCACCAGCTATTACGTCCAACAATAGCTACTCTCATTACTCCTCCATTCCTCCTGCTGCTGCTGCTGTCTGTGTTTCCCACTGCCAGGGTACACAGAATTACCTTCTGCTGCCACTCTGCCACCAGCTATTACGTCCAACAATAGCTATATCTGTGTAATTTGCTGTAAAAAAAAGTAAACCATTAAAAAAAAAAAAAAGGTTTAATTTTTCTGAGGTGCCCGGGTTGAAAACTGTGTTGTCCCAGTTCTGTATTGGACACGATGTGGGCTGCACAACCGCTGTCTGGGACCTCCTGTTGTGTTTATTTACAGCCCTGGTATCAACGCTAGGTACCAGGGCTATTATGTCACGCTGCCTACCTACCTGACTGCCTGCTGCCACACACTCATCCTCCTCCTCCTGCTGCTGAATTTACCTCCTGCTGTCTGTGTGTTTCCACTGCCAGGGAGCACATACAATGGCGCTTCCAACATGCGTGCGCCACCAGCTATTTATTACGCTCAAAAATAGCTGCATTTCTTTAAAAAAACAAAAATATATATATATTCTTTTTATTAATACTTTGTGATATTATTTTTAGAGGTGTCCGGGTTGAAAACTGTGTTGTCCCAGTTGTGTATTGGACATGATGTGGGCTTCACGGCCGCTGTCTGGAACCTCATGCTGTGTATTTACGGCCTGGTACCACCGCTAGGTACCACACAGCCTATTATGTCTCGCTGCCTGCCTCATTGACTGCCTGCTGCCACACAATCATCCTCCTCCTGCTGCTGCTGCTGCTGAATTTACCTCCTGCTGTCTGTGTGTTTCCACTGCCAGGGAGCACATACAATGGGGCTTCCAACATGCGTGCACCACCAGCTATTTATTACGCTCAAAAATAGCTGCATTTCTTTAAAAAAATATATATAAAAGAGAAATAAGTGAAGAAGAAGACGATATAGAAGAAGAAGAAGATATAGAAAAAGAAGAAGACGAAATAGAAAAATAATAATAAGAAGAGGATATAGAAAAAGAAGATATAGAAAAAGAAGATGAAGAAGAAGAAGAAGAAGAAGAAGAAGAAGAAGAAGAAGAAGAAGAAGAAGAAGAAGAAGAAGAAGAAGAAGAAGAAGTATATACACTACTGAACAGAATTTTGGACACAACTTCTCTTCTCTTTCCACCTTTTTTTTTAAAGGAACATCCCCACATAATCACTTGCTGTTGTTACTTGGAAAAAAAGATGTTTCTTGCATCATTCACCCTCAAAACAAGTGTTGGAAGCTATTTAAGGCCAATTCGAAATAGTCAGGTCGAATAATGAGCTTGAATACCGACTCGAATAGTGAGCTCGAAGTCCGAGGTCGAATCGAATAGTGAAAAATATTCGACTCGAATATTCGACCGAATTCGAATAATTTACTATTCAAATTCGACCAAACTCGAATAATAAAAAGGGGTATCCGAGCATCACTAGTCTAAGTACAGGCAGGGTTCGGCAACAGGGTATCAGATATATCGAGGTACAAGATCAGGAGGCGGAAGCAGGGTCTTAGGACGAGCCGGGGTTCAGCAACAGAGTATCAGAAATATCGAGGTACAAGATCAGAGTTCAGGAGGATAGTCAGGCAGGCAAAAGGTCAAAACAGATAATCACAATCAAACTAGTACTTTAAGCTATCAACAGAAACTAGCTAAGTGTAGGATTACAGCTCCAGCTGGTCCCGGCACACTTGCGGATCTGACTACGGATCTGGGTGCTCCCACATTTGTGATCGCAACGCCAGACACCAGAGAAATGACCAGCTAGCAGTATATATACACAAACATCTTCCCAGCACCTCCCTAAGTGCTGGACCAATGAGGAGTGCAGCCAGAGTCAGCTGACCAGCCTGGTCAGCTGACTCACTTCTGGCTGCTATATGGGACCTGCCTTTCCGCGCGCACGCGCGTCCTTCTAAACCTGAAGGGACTACGAGTCCCAGCCACAGCAGCCCCGCTCTGCGGTGTCTCCGCAGCGGGGACATGCGCGCTAACCGCCGCATCTGACGCGGCGGTTATTCCGCGCTCCGCCATGCCCTGCATGGGAACAGCCGCCTCAGACAGAGTAGAGGCGGCTGCCTCCCCGTGCTTTGCCACATGCCACAAAAAAAATATATAAAAGAGAAATAAGTGAAGAAGAAGATATAGAAGAAGAAGAAGATATAGAAAAAGAAGAAGACGAAATAGAAAAATAATAAGAAGAAGAGGATATAGAAAAAGAAGATATAGAAAAAGAAGATATAGAAGAAGAAGAAGAAGAAGAAGAAGAAGAAGAAGAAGTATATACACTACTGAACAGAATTTTGGACACAACTTCTCTTCTCTTTCCACCTTTTTTTTTAAAGGAACATCCCCACATAATCACTTGCTGTTGTTACTTGGAAAAAAAGATGTTTCTTGCATCATTCACCCTCAAAACAAGTGTTGGAAGCTATTTAAGGCCAATTCGAAATAGTCAGGTCGAATAATGAGCTCGAATACCGACTCGAATAGTGAGCTCGAAGTCCGAGGTCGAATCGAATAGTGAAAAATATTCGACTCGAATATTCGACCGAATTCGAATAATTTACTATTCAAATTCGACCAAACTCGAATAATAAAAAGGGGTATCCGAGCATCACTAGTCTAAGTACAGGCAGGGTTCGGCAACAGGGTATCAGATATATCGAGGTACAAGATCAAGAGGCGGAAGCAGGGTCTTAGGACGAGCCGGGGTTCAGCAACAGAGTATCAGAAATATCGAGGTACAAGATCAGAGTTCAGGAGGATAGTCAGGCAGGCAAAAGGTCAAAACAGATAATCACAATCAAACTAGTACTTTAAGCTATCAACAGAAACTAGCTAAGTGTAGGATTACAGCTTCAGCTGGTCCCGGCACACTTGCGGATCTGACTACGGATCTGGGTGCTCCCACATATGTGATCGCAGAGCCAGACACCAGAGAAATGACCAGCTAGCAGTATATATACACAAACATCTTCCCAGCACCTCCCTAAGTGCTGGACCAATGAGGAGTGCAGCCAGAGTCAGCTGACCAGCCTGGTCAGCTGACTCACTTCTGGCTGCTATATGGGACCTGCCTTTCCGCGCGCACGCGCGTCCTTCTAAACCTGAAGGGACTACGAGTCCCAGCCACAGCAGCCCCGCTCTGCGGTGTCTCCGCAGCGGGGACATGCGCGCTAACCGCCGCATCTGACGCGGCGGTTATTCCGCGCTCCGCCATGCCATGCATGGGGACAGCCGCCTCAGACAGAGTAGAGGCGGCTGCCTCCCCGTGCTTTGCCACATCGTGCGCGGAAAGAGCCGCCTGCCGCTGACTCATGGCGGCGGCTCTTCCGCGATTTCTGACACCGACTTTGCCGGAACCCCAACTCTGAATCAGTCTTCTGTCTTTGTACCTGATCTGTCCGTACATTGCCAACTCGGCTTGTCTGACCTCTCTAGCCTTGCTAGTGGGCCTAGCCACTGGTGAGGGATTTGTAGTATTCACCTCGTCCTCAGGTGGAACTATATTGCGGCACTGCCTGTTACACCTGCACCTCAGGTGTCCACTGGCTGCAGTATAGTCTGAAATCACCTTATCATCTAGTTAAGCTGTATTGCAGCACTGCCTGTTACACCTGCACCTCAGGTGTCCATTGGCTGCAGTACTGTCTTATATCACCTGCTCCTCAGGTGACCTTTAGCTGTTGCACAGCCAGACTTGCCTGCTCCTCAGGTGGTCCTTTGCTGCAGTACTGTCTGAAGCCTCCCGCTCCTCGGGAGGCTTCCTCTGTTCTCTATTACTGTTGCACCAAGCACCAAACACATTGGTAGTCCTGTGTCTGGCTATACTAGTATTATTGGTGATTCTGCAGATCACACATAATCAGGTATAGCATCTGTATTTTTGGTGATACTGCAGATCACCAATAATCAGAAAAATCTGGTTAGCTGACACCAATCGTTACACCACGTCAACATGAAATGCAACAACCGTTACCTCCCACACATGCAATGAAGCAAACATTACCTCTGACAAATGAAATGCAGCAAACGATTCCCCCAACAAATGCAAGGTGGCAAACATTACTTCCGACACATGAAATGTTGCAAACAGCAAAAGCGGCAAACATTACCTCCCACACATGTTAAAATCCAGTAAATGTTACCTCCCATACATAGAATGCAGCAACATGTGAAATGCAGCAAACAATGCCTCTCCCGCATGTGAAATGCACATACATTACCCCACTTACTGTATATGAAACACAGATTTGGAGGAGGAGGGGGGGAGACATCTTCAGAGCTGCGTAATATGTAAGAGCTTTATAAATACAATAGAAAATAATAATGTTACTTCAGACGTAAATGCATTAAATGTTCCCCCCACTGGGTGCTGGTGGGGTGGGATTGAGCTGATGAGTGGAGTGGAAGGGTAACACTGGGTGGGGAGACACTGGGTGGGGGATTGATGAGAAAGTTTGGTGGGACCTGGGGAGAGAGACATCTCTCACCATGACAGCGAGCCAGGCCAAAAAGCATACCTGTGTACCATGCTTTCTGGCTGCTGCCCCTGGGCTGGATGCGTCCGCGTGGTGGCCCGACGGTTGTACTCCTCAGCAGGTTCCTTTGCTTGCCTTATGACTGGCCTGGCTCGTTGCATGTGACTGCATCAGTGACGGTGTCGGGCAGCTTGACTATATGGGAGGCGAATAGGAGGGTGGAGAAGACGGGGCACATGGCCATTGATTCAGAATCCTGTGGCTGGGACGTCCAGCACAAAAAAGCGGGAGCTGGACCCCAAACTCGGGATGTGTCCTCGGTAAAGCAGGATGTCTGGTCAGTGTGTGTTCACACTTATATTACATAGAGGTGGTAAAATTGATCAGGGATTGGCCAATCATAATTGAACATGTGTACTAGGCTTAACCTCTTGGCAACTGCGTCACGTGACGACGGCTTGGAGCGCATTGTGGGAGGCGCCGAGGGACGGACGAAGAAGACGTCATGATAGGTAAGATTAAACCCCCCGCCCGGGGCTTCCTCCAGCCCCAATCACCCAGCACGTCCCTCGCCGCAGCTCTGCCCTCAGCCGTTCGCCGCTGCTGCTTCCCGGTCCCCGGCGATGACGTCAGGCCAACCTCTAGGGAGATTGGGGCTGGAGGAAGCCCCGGGTAAGTAGCACTTGTCACGGAACAGCCGTGAGAGACGCAGGCGAATCGGGAGGATTCGCGCAGTCCATTTTCTGATCGAGTCCCCTTCCTGGCCAGTGACTTGTTAATTAACATATGCCTGGGATCTGGGCCTTAGCAGAGGTGTCTGAGTTTGTCCGAGCTGATCTCACTCAGATGTTAATTAAAACACCAGGGCCCATATGCAATTCACTTTTTCAGTTTTTACCTAGGAGAAAATGTTTAATCTTCGATTTCTAATAACCTTTTAGCACTTTGTAATTGTAAAAGTACCAAAAAGTAAGTGAAAAAGTACTATCAAAATTATTTTGAGTATTTGTTTGCTTGCTGGTTGTTTAAAAGGCATTTTATTGACAAGTTTGAAAATTTCACCTAGGAGAAAACTCAGGTGAAAAGGTGAATTGCATATGGCCCCAAAAGTCCTTTTATTCAGAGGAAGCTCCCCCAGCCAGGGCTCAGACTTGCCGGAGCCAGGGAGCCAGTTTAGAAGTACATGGAGTTTATGATTTTTAGCATGTTTAAGGAATACCGTTCATAGGAGAGATGTGAAAGTTATCTCATTCTGCTGGTCCGGATCTGGTGAATATTTTGGTATTAAATTGAGGCCACTGACATACCCAGAACCCATAGGTATTCCGCTACTTCGTAACCGGCCAAGCAAAAGCACCCAAGTTTGATGTCATATGAACTGTCATATTCTGAGGAACATGAATCTGTGGCCGTTAAGTGTGTGCGAGTAGCGATAGCCAAGATATGGAAAATGTCATATTTGGTGCTCCCCAGGCACCCACCCAGGGAGTTAACCGCACCCTGTCCCCACCCATCACCCAAAGATGGGGATCAGTCAAAAGTGTTTGCGAGGGACTCCTCCCTCAGTCCTCCAAATCCCATCTTCACGAGAGCATGCTGCTAGCCAGAGGACCATGTGGTTAGTGGCCGTCTTGTCTGATCATGTCTGAACTTGCTCTTGAACTGGAACAAAGGAACTTTACAAGTTTTCCCAGAAAGGACATATTTCCACGAACTTTAAGTATCCGTTTTTCTTCCCTTTTATTTTTTATACCGTGCTATTTGTCTCTATAATTGTTGATTTTAATGATTTTCTGTATATATTAATCATTTATATTGCATTTTTAATAAACGACGCTAACGTCCTTTATTTGTTCAGCTACCCTATTATTCAGCCGCACAAACTGAACCCTGGTTTCTGAAAAGTCGCTACTATTGTTGCAAGCTAGACAGAATAGAGTGTGTTTAAGCGTTTTATTTGCAAGTCTAGAATCAGCCAGTCAGTGGGCTCCTCTGTCCCATGGTAACAGAGGTGGTGGCAGTTATACCCTGAAAAAGTGTGTAAATTGTATTGTCATAACTCACAGACTCCCTTCTAGTCGGTCTGCTGCCAAAATTCCAGCGGTTTCTGCGCACCGATTGCGACCACAGATTGCATGGTCTGTGTGCTGAAACCGAAGGGAAGGCATTTTGTCCTGTGACAGTACTTATTTTCTTTATAGTAGCCTGATAACTCCTTTAAAGAGACTCTGAAGCCTCCTAAAATGCCACTTTTTCATTAAAATTTAGCTTCTACACTATCACCCAAGCTAAAGTGCTGCATCCCCGTGGCAGAATGCTGTGTATAAACCCCCAAATACTGGGGCAAAAATCCACGACTTTCAAAGTCGTGGATTTTGCTGCCCTGGGAGGCAGAGCTTAGGGCTGTAGCTCTGCTTCCATTCGCATCAATCACTGCTGAACGCCGCCGAGAGGCGATCAGTGAGAATTGACGGGAGTAGAGGCAGAGCTACAGCACTAAGCTCTGCCTCTTCAAGGAAGTGGCATTTTAGGAGACTTCAGAGTCTCTTTGAGTGGTTAAAGGTTATGATATAATAATAGCAATATAAAGATGTTTCTAAGTTGTTCATACATACGCCATATTTTTTTTTCCTTTTATTCGTTCTTTGCACTCTCATGCTTCAGTTGCCTATACATTACTTGATGTTCCATCAAGTGATTGAGGCATCGACTTTAATGAGTGATCGAAAACAGCATGGTCGATCAAAAGTAAATCCACTGGTGGGCCACACATGACAAGCAAGAACATGGCGATTCTCTTTAACTAATCGATCGGAATGATGTGCCTCCATATTTTGAAACCAAAATTCCATTGTGTGTCAATCGAAATGTAAACATTACCTGGTACCTTTACAGTCAACCAACATTTTCCATCCTGCTCGATCAAGCAGATTGGAACATAATAGATTTTCCAATGCTCCAAAAAAAATGATCGAATTGAACAGGAAAATTGGGTAATATATGGGCAAATTTTTCTCACTGAAATATTTTTTTTGTGAGAGCCACATACTGATAAAATTGATGGAGTACAGTCTAAAGCCATGTAAAGACACACAGTAAGCAGTAACAAGTAAATTAAAGGCGCCCCAGCACTACCACCTGAATTCTTCCTGATATGAGACCTCAGCAAGACCGCTCCTGCAGCTGGACAAATCCTTGTATCCAAAAGCAATATGTAGTGGTATGCCACAACCAGGGGCGTAAAGGGGTAATATAGAGCCTATGGCAAACACTGAAATTGCGCCCATCCGGTTAGAGCCCCTTCCCCTCTAAAAACTGCATCCTTTCACATGTACATGTGTTATGGTTGCCTGTGTCTTTTGGCTAGAAGTTACTTTTTTTGGAAATATCTCTTCTTATTTCCTGTCTTTTTTTCCTAACACTAAGCCAAGTGCGCCCTACATACGTAGATTAAGTAGCCATAGTCCCCAGATAACAGAATTAATCTGATGTCTGAGTGACAGGGAGGCATGGGACGCCGCACAGAGGCAGACATGGCGCCTATGTTGCTGTGGCGCCCATGACGAGCCATGCCTGCACCCCTCTAGATACGCCTCTGGCCACAACGCTGATGTTCAGGATCACAAACACACTCCACTTCAAAGGTCCCTCCGTAGCACTGTCCCAGCCTGTGTGAGCACTCAGGAGCAGGAAAATCAAAGGATACTCTCACAAAATATGTCCACTTTATTTCAATATAATAGCCAACAAATTGCCAAGGTGACAATTAGGGGACACTTACATCTCGAGGGTCCTAATTCCCTTAGGACCCTCTCTGGTATATGTCACCTCCCACTACAGTGGTACTATTTCCCCTCTGATTGGCCCTCTATGTAGGCTGTACCCGTTCTCATCCCGACTATTTTCAGCATCTCGCCATTTTTAGGAGACACGGGTGGCCCCTGAAGAGTGCCAATCGGTGGAGCAGTAAGCAGTGCACAGATGCTGGATTACTTGATTTGACTAGCCAAGCGGACCTGTCCTACATTAACCTCCTTAGTGGTAAGCCTGAGTCAGGCTTGGGCTGGAAATCCACAGCTCAGAGCAGTAATCCCCATCCTGAATCGGGCTAGCCGCCGGGAGGTATTTGCGGAGTCTCTGCACGGTGGGCATTTGCAACTCACCCTCCCTGGGAACCAGATGCCGGCAGCCATTCTTCTTCCGGTCCTCGGAGGTTCTCGATCCGTCTGGTGAGATTGCTGGTCATGACGACAGACAATATAAAAGTAGAGTGCCACCCGGAGGATGGAGGGAGAATGGCAGTGCTGGATCCAGGGGAGGTGAGTAAGTGCAGGGCTGCCCAGCTCTCTATGCAATATGTTTTTTTTTCTACTTTTAGGGTCTAAAAGCTTGTGAAACAATTGCACCGCTTTTAGACCCTAAAGTCCTGAAGTAATCATACCACCAGGGAGGATGACAATAAGAAAAAAATAATTTGTTACAGTGTATGCTTAGCTAATGATGAGCTTCTCTTTTGACTTTCTATGCAAATTTCCACTGCCTAAAACAGATCTAATTAAGTACAGTAGATGCTGATTAATTAAATTAACCAGCTTGGTTAATAGTGACACTATTGCAGGTTGGTTGACATTGCATGCAATCTGCACAGCAAGCCAAAACTATAGCAACATTTAATGCACCTGTAATGAGCCAACATAATTTACGAACTGCCACACTTGTGCTATTTTACCTCGCACTATGGGCTCGATTCTCTAAAGCGTGATAACTGCTATCACAGCAGTTATCATGCGATCTGCCGCGCGCAGAGGTTTTCACGTGAACAGCGTTAGTTCACGTGATAAGTGAAGGTTTGCACGCGATCACGTGAGCGTTATCAGGCTTTAGATGATTGAGCCCTATATGTCATTGCTGCTTACTCAGAGTGCACATCCCCCTAGACCCTAACCATAATCTACATCCCTATACACTATACAGTGTACACCTGAGGCTGATACCTGCACTATACATCTATCCCCCATAAACTGATGGAGAGGTGCACTGCATTCCCCACCATTGCCATACAGGTAAGACTCTCTCTCTTTCCACGAAGCCTCATAGGCAAATAGCCACTCCTTGCTCGTGGAAATTTGGTCATGGCCACTAATTTGTTAGAAATAGGGCTTCAGCAGGAAAAACTACTGCATGTCACCAACTGAATAGGTTTAGTAAAGTTCCTAAAGCTAAGGCAGTAGCTGAAGTAAGCACTGTACCCAACATAGGCAAACGCGGGGGGGGGGGGGGAGTTACAGCTGTCCAGAATCCCCCCTCATTCCAGGGCCAGTGCAGTGTCTGGGGACAGGCACAAGTTGAGACACCAGAATATCTGCAGGTATCCTGCAGCTGTCAGCACTGCCTCCTTTCTGTATCTGCTACAGTTAACTTTGGATGGAGCAGCAGTGTGTGTACAGAACATGGAGCAGCTCTGGGGAACTTAACAGAGTCAGGTATGAGCACAGCCCTGTGCCCTGCTGTGTGAATGTTTCACTTTCCCCTTCATTAGCAATGTTGGCTGTCCTCATTATTATCTGTATCCAAACTGCTCCTGATCAATCCTGTTGTCGATCGGGAGCAGATCGGACATTTAGGAAATAATTGTCAGATCTTCTCAGTCGGACGGGAAATTGCATTGTGTGTACCCAGCATGATGTCCCACCACATAATTATACTGTATTGTGCGTGGCTGAGGGAGACCTTTCAGGAATCCTGGGTTTGCCCCTGCCCGAAGTCCAGCAGCTGATGCATGGGTGAGGGTCCTGGTATACAATTTTAGAGGTTATATGCAAGTTTATTTTGGGGTTTCCTGCTGGGTCCGCTATTTCTTACAAATAACTGGTTGTGACCAAATTGTTGAGATCAGGGAGCAGCCATTGGTCTATGAGGTTTCCAGCTGGGTCACCTCAACTAGACTTCCTCCCTACATTTTACACCTCCATTTCCATTTCAGGACCACCTTCCTGTTTGTTCTCACTTCACCTATGAATGTTGAAACTCACCAACTTACCGTAATTGCATGCCTGTCCATATAGCAGGGCAGTGGCAGAACCTCAGACTCCTGCTGTAGCTATCAGTGTGCTACTAGGGATGGCCATAATTGCAAAATTCAAAATCTGACTAAATTCTGCACAGAATTTTGAACAAATTCCAAATTTTGAGTTTTCATTGCAAAATTGTAAATAGCTGCAAATATATTTTCACACTGATCATAAGATTAAAGGGACTCCGAGCAGTAACTCAACTCAAAATCTGAACTTACCTAGGGCTTTCTCCAGCCCACCGTAGGTCGGGAGGTCCCTCGGCATCCATCTGGCTCTTCTCCCAGGTCTTGGTCAGAAATGGCTCCCCGGTGGCTCCCGGCGACACTGGGAGCGAGTGTCGGGCTCCTTCTTCCTGAAAGATGACGTCAATCGTCACCACGCCAGCTGCCTCGCGTCATCACGGCGGCCGGCGTGACAGTACTGCGCATGCCTGGGAGAAGAGCCGGATGTACGCCGAGGGACCTCCCGACCTACGGGAGGCTGGAAAAAGCCCAAGGTAAGTTCAGATTTTGAATTGAGTTACTGCTCGGAGTCCCTGTAACCACGGTTACAGCGAGATTTGTAACATATGTTCACAATGGGTTACCATTCTGCATTAAAGTTTTGCGCACTCATGTCTGTTGAACATGTTGCTAAATATACATTTTCCGCAATTAAGACAAAAAATATTTGTACGTTACACAAACCACATTTTGTTTAACGTTCAGAATTTCTGTGTTAGAGGTTTGTGAAATCCGAATTCTGACGTTCAACTCAAAATTGCAAAAATCTGAAGGTCGGAATGCTGTAAAATCTTTGCACTCACCCCCTATGTGCTACCATTCACTCCCAGGTAACATCTCCACACAATAATTATATTATCAATTACATTTATTAACACAATCTGTAATCATACCTCCCAACTTTTTGAGATCCTAAAGAGGGACACTTAAAGAGTACCCAAGGGGGATTGTAAATAGATTATAGCACACAGAGGTATGTTCTAATTGTTGCTAGCCTCCATTTACCCTTCCAGTCATCAATCACTTTGCTCCACCACCTCCGTCAGCTCGCTCCCTCGCCTACACCACCTTACTTCCTCCAATCAGCACAAAAACAAATGTCCGCAACACCTGCAATATAAACTAAAAAGCCAAGTGTGCTAGTGTAACGCTTGGTGGTGTATTCTCCACAGTCAGCATGCAACGCATGAGCTGGCGTGGAGGAGGTACACACACTAGCACCAGGAAACAGGCTATCCCTAGTATAGTGGAGGGGAGGACTGACTCCAATAGGAGATTGTGGCGCACAGAGCCGGTGCAGATCTGACAGCCACAAACAATGCTTTCGTTATAACGTCTCAGCGCAAAGTAGCGCTGAGCGCATAAACCAGAACTGAGGAGATCAGGACAGGTAGACAGAATGAACGCTTGCTAGCTAGCGGCTACTTAGCGACAGCAAGCGTCCAAAACCAGACAGACTGGAATGAGGCAGCCAATGCGATGCGGCGATGGCGTGCCTCACAAAGACAGGACAGGATAGTCAGAAAATAGCAGGATTAAGATAGATGAACGTAACACAGATAAATATACAATAAGTATGTTTTCCTAGCGCATTACAATTACAGCTATCAATGAAACTATTTGTAACGTCTGACTAACATATGTATATATCGGCAATGAACCGATATATGACATAAGCTGGAACACTGACTTAGACTGGAGCAATACAGGGAACAGGACTCAGAAGGATTCGCTATCTCTTCGCAGAGATGAACGCAATCCACAAACGGTAACAGAACAGGATTCAGAAGGATTCGTTATCTCTTCGCAGAGATGAACGCAATCCACAAACAGTAACAGAACAGGATTCAGAAGGATTCGTTATCTCTTCGCAGAGATGAACGCAATCCACAAGCAGAACCAGGAGCAGGGTAACTACCTCAGCACGGGTGGTCACGGTACGCGCAACCTACCAAAACGTGCTGGAAGCTGACTAACTGCACACAGGATATAAACAGTTCGTGTACGTATACATCAGCGACACTGATGTATTAACGTAACACAAATACAAGGAAAATAATAAACGTGCTGGTATGCATATATATTGGCAATGAACCAATATATGATGCAAAGACCAGCAAAGTATCTTTATAACAAGAAACACGATCGGGGGCTAAAGCGACAGCAAGGCAGGCTTAAGCTGAAGCTATGAAAACCCAAGGAAACCCTGCAGGAAGCAGATCTTTATACTGAGGTCATCCAATGGGAGCAGACATGCAGATTCCCACACAGGTGAATGATAATCAGTCACAAGCTGACAGCAGGGAAAGACAGACAAAGCTATGCAACTTGCATGGAAATAGATCAGAACTGCCTGAGCTGCAGCACTACTACTTCCAGTAATAGCTGCTGCAGCAGCGATCATTACAGTACCCCCGCCTTTAAAAGCGGATTCCAGACGCTTTTCAAAACCGAAATTCCCAACAAAACAGTCTGACTGATAATTCATGATGACCGGGACAGCCCGGCAAGACCGAATTCCAGAATCAGTCCCCACAAGACTGGACCCATCAGAACCAGAACCTACAGAACCACGCCCATCAGTACCACAAGCCCCAGTGTGACACCCATCAGAACCATGATTTCCAGAAGAAAGCCCTCCGAAATTCCCTGAGCGATACCCACCGCCTTCCAGGAACCGTTCAGAAACGCCAAAGCCTTTGCAATGCCCACCGGTACTGTCTTTACCAACACAAAACCCACTGTTGAACCAGTCCAAGGTACCAGGACAGGTTTTCTCAGAGACCTCCCAGAACACCTTGAAGCTCCAAAGAGATCCCCATAGGTCAGAACGCCCCTTAGGCTCACATGGAGAACTATCAAGAACCCCTATGGAACCTAGGGCAATTCCCGAGTCAGGGCCACAAGGACAAACCTCAATATCAGGGCTTTCAGGGACCAGAACCATCTCTGGGCATGCAGGCAGACTGGCAACATCAGAACGTGTTCCCACTAAGGAAGCATCAGAGCACGCTAACACCTTAGACACACTTGGGCATTCTGGCACACAAAGAACATCTGGGCACACCGGCACAAGAGAAACCTCTGGGCATGTCAAGGCACTGTGAGCCTCAGGGTCAGCCAAGACAGGACCAAAACCAGGACTGGCCAAAAAAAAATCATCATGACTAAACTTCGCAACCACTGGACTTTTACACGAGAATGCTGGATCAGACTTAGATGTCGCTGATTCCAGCAAAGTCAGTAACAAATCAGATTCAGGGGCACCAACAAAACAGGACAAATCTTCTGATGTATGCACTGAACCAGATAGGGACTCCACAACTACCTCTGGACTGGACAGAGACTCATTTAATACACTGGATTGGAGCTCATGAGGCGCTGCAGAACAAGTCAGTATTGCAGCAGCCCCCACTGGACTAGGCAAAACTGAGGAATTCCCTGGACAGGAAGGGGACTCTGGAACCTCTGCCACAGCGGCCAGAGAACTAGAATCTTTCAGGATACAGGGCTGGGTTTCAGGAACACTCATCAGACCGGACTGAAATTCTGAGATTTCTATTATTTTGACCAGAGAATCAGAATTATCCATGTTACAGGGCAAGACTTCTGAAACATTCAGAGGACAGGGCTGGAGTTCCTCGGCTGTTACAACACTGGAGAGGGACTCAACAACATTGGTTAAATCAGACTGTGTACAGGGCAAGGTATCTGACACACTTGCTGACGAGGACAATATTTCAATGGCTTCTGCTTTGCTGGGCAGAAATTCATCAAGTTTTATTAGAGCAGACTGTAATTCCAAAACAGCTGCTAGACAAGTGAATATTACTGCAACACCAACTGAGGTAAGCAGTGCTTCAGCCTCCTCTGCTAGAGGGTTTAAAGTATCCAAAATACTGGGTGAAGCATAAGACTCTGCGACCACAGCTTCACTGGACAGGATCACTGAACAGTCCATATTGCAGGGCAAAATCATGGAAGCACCTGCTGGACAGCATAATGATTCTGTGACCTGAGTTTCATTGGAGAGATCTACTGCACAATTCATGGTACAGGGCAAATTTATTGGAAAATTTTCTGAACAAGGTAATAATTCTGCGATTTCAGGTTCACATAGCAGATGCTCTGAGCTATTCACGAAACTAGAGCGAGGTGTAGAAACAGGAAGATCAAGACACAATGTTTGCGCATCTGCTGGATCAGACAGGAGTTGAACTTTATTAACACAGGTAATCTCTGCAGAAGTGTTTGCAGAGACAGGCAAGATTTTTCTGGTGTCTGTTTCACTAAACAAAGAGTCATGAGTACTGGCTAGGCTGGACTCGGAAGTCAGCAGGACCTCTGGATTCTCTGCTGAGAAATTTGCGCAGGGCAAGGTTAAGAATGTATCAGTGGCTTCTGTTTTACTGGGAAGTAACACTGAGTTATCCATGGTACAGGGTGGAATTGCAGGAACTTCAATTTCACACAAAAAGAGCTCCGAATCACCTGCTGAATCAGCCAAAGGTGCTGAAGCAGGCGGGTCAGAACGCCAAATTTGCGAATTCGGAGTCACATAAAAATCATCCAAAATCAGTTCCCACACATCAATCAAGGGAGCCACACAGTCATACCTACACACACCAGCCTCTATTAGGTTATAGGCTGACTTAATGCATGCGTTCAATACCATTTCACTTTTTGCACTGTAAAATTGACAAAATGAACTTGAATCATTCTTCCATTCACAGACCAGGGCTTCCATCTCTCCCCTCTCGAATGGAGGATCCCATGCATACTTAACAGCGAAACATTTAGGCTGATCACAGTCTGCAGATATGATTGTGGCAGGCACATGTATAGGGTTAATTAGCAGGTGATTGGCAGATTCCTTATTCTTAAGAATCTCCAATACCTGTAGCAAGTGTTGAACTGTAGTGTATGCAAACTTCCCTTGGTTCACAAATAAGTTGATTTGTTCAATACTCTGTAATATCTCATCATAATCATACTCAGATAATTCTTTTAAACAAAAATCTTTATTTTCCCTAGCCAGGGAGGAAAGTTCATTAGTAGTTTCATAAGTCCATTTAACTCCCCTGAAAGACAATTGCATTTCATTATCTGTTAATGGCAGAATCTCATTATAGGTCTCAGTCGCTAAGGATAACGATTCTGCAGATTGGACACGTTTCTTAGAACGTTTGCGTTTTGCCTTTGACCTTGCGGTTTTTGGTGATTTATTCAAAGCTGCAGGAAAATTATCAGTAACACTTTCTGCTTGCTGCTCATTCTTGCAAGCAATTGAAGGAGCAGCTGATTGGCCTGCTGCCAGGAGTTCATTAAGAGGAAAAGGCAATGGATCTATGCGCAACCAGTTATGGATCACAAACGCTAGAAATTCCAGCGGTCTCTCTTTCAAATCGGAATGATTGAGAACATCAAATGCCCACTGGAATAATTCCCCTTTAAACAAAATATAACTTAGTTGGAGTGCCCAGGTTGAAACAGGAGTCGCTTGGAGATCAGGATTGGTCAGGAACCTGGCACATTCAGAGAAAAACTCATTTTCTGTTTCAGAGCTAAGTTCTTCAAATTTCTTAAAGGAACAGGAACCATAATTAACAGTGTCATACTTTCTGGGAATCCCCCCCACAATGGGGATTGGTAATGGGGTTTTCATAATGTAACGCTTGGTGGTGTATTCTCCACAGTCAGCATGCAACGCATGAGCTGGCGTGGAGGAGGTACACACACTAGCACCAGGAAACAGGCTATCCCTAGTATAGTGGAGGGGAGGACTGACTCCAATAGGAGATTGTGGCGCACAGAGCCGGTGCAGATCTGACAGCCACAAACAATGCTTTCGTTATAACGTCTCAGCGCAAAGTAGCGCTGAGCGCATAAACCAGAACTGAGGAGATCAGGACAGGTAGACAGAATGAACGCTTGCTAGCTAGCGGCTACTTAGCGACAGCAAGTGTCCAAAACCAGACAGACTGGAATGAGGCAGCCAATGCGATGCGGCGATGGCGTGCCTCACAAAGACAGGACAGGATAGTCAGAAAATAGCAGGATTAAGATAGATGAACGTAACACAGATAAATATACAATAAGTATGTTTTCCTAGCGCATTACAATTACAGCTATCAATGAAACTATTTGTAACGTCTGACTAACATATGTATATATCGGCAATGAACCGATATATGACATAAGCTGGAACACTGACTTAGACTGGAGCAATACAGGGAACAGGACTCAGAAGGATTCGCTATCTCTTCGCAGAGATGAACGCAATCCACAAACGGTAACAGAACAGGATTCAGAAGGATTCGTTATCTCTTCGCAGAGATGAACGCAATCCACAAACAGTAACAGAACAGGATTCAGAAGGATTCGTTATCTCTTCGCAGAGATGAACGCAATCCACAAGCAGAACCAGGAGCAGGGTAACTACCTCAGCACGGGTGGTCACGGTACGCGCAACCTACCAAAACGTGCTGGAAGCTGACTAACTGCACACAGGATATAAACAGTTCGTGTACGTATACATCAGCGACACTGATGTATTAACGTAACACAAATACAAGGAAAATAATAAACGTGCTGGTATGCATATATATTGGCAATGAACCAATATATGATGCAAAGACCAGCAAAGTATCTTTATAACAAGAAACACGATCGGGGGCTAAAGCGACAGCAAGGCAGGCTTAAGCTGAAGCTATGAAAACCCAAAGAAACCCTGCAGGAAGCAGATCTTTATACTGAGGGCATCCAATGGGAGCAGACATGCAGATTCCCACACAGGTGAATGATAATCAGTCACAAGCTGACAGCAGGGAAAGACAGACAAAGCTATGCAACTTGCATGGAAATAGATCAGAACTGCCTGAGCTGCAGCACTACTACTTCCAGTAATAGCTGCTGCAGCAGCGATCATTACAGCTAGGGCTCAAAACATGAATGCATACTATGCAAGAGAAAGAAAGACCCCATAACAAGCACCACTTGATAAAATGCAAAAGGCTTATTCAAAAATCAACATCAATTAATAAGGACACAATGAGATTCAACATGAAATTCTAAAACCAATTAAAACAGCGGCACGATCTGAACCCTGCTGCAAAGGATCAGTAATGTCAGTATCAATGAATCAAATGATATAAATAAATAATATAATATAATTATGTAATGACATCATGGTGCTCATTCTTGCCGCTGTTTTAATTGGTTTTAGAATTTCATGTTGAATCTCATTGTGTCCTTATTAATTTATGTTGATTTTTGAATAAACCTTTTGCATTTTTTAAAGTGGTGCTTGTTATGGGGGCTTTCCTTCTCTTGCATAGTATGTATTCCTCCAATTAGCAGCTAAGCCGTGACCCAGCAAGTACTTCCAGGTCACGGCCATCTTGGATTTGCTCTGCCGGTGATCGGAAGTTACACCTGCTTTGGAGGATGTACGAGGCCATGGAGAGCGGCGTGGAATGGCGCAGATTCAGTCGGGAGGTGGCGTGGAGCAGGTAATATGTTTTTGTTTTTCCTTTTTTCATGCCGCCTGGGATTCTCATTAAACCACCCCTACCACACTTCTATCCACGTCCCTGACACCCCCTAGTAACACATACTATACAAATCTCATATGAAGAATATGTAGTTTTATCATTCAAACCACAATGGTCCTTTCTATCCTGGTTCATTTTTCCTCATATTAACCTTTCAAAACAAGAAAAATAACAATCTAAAAGGATGGGAAAAAAGTTTAGAGTCAATGAAACACATTTTTCAATAGAAAAATACATATATTTACATAAACCTGTATGTCAGTCCTGAAAGAGGACAAGGAAGTAAAATATGTCAACTTCTAAGATAATTGTAGCCTACTGTGATGACTAGTAAGCAGTGCAAGTAAAATTTCCCCAGCAGCCGGAGGAAATAGGAGAAAGTGCTTTTACCTCAGCACACGCAGTAACGTTGTCTCTGTAACTGTGGCTATGCTGTAGGCTGTGTGCTATCATGCTATGCAAATAATAAAACAAGCAGAGAAGGAAGTGGAGGAGTGCTGGTGAGGTATCAGTATGCCCTAGATTAGCAGCGTCTCCTTAACGTCATCAACCAAACGGCCTAGCATCAAGCTTGTCCTCCTCTGCATTTGAAGGCCTGGAAAATATGTGGTTGTTCGAGTTTATGTATTTGCTATCTGATGGCTGAATGGAAGCAATATCTCAGCTGCTGACAACAAGTAACTTACAGCAGAAAAGGATTAAGACAAAATGGGGCCCTACAAGATAACACTTTTTGCCCAGCGCTAATGGTCACCTAGCTTTTTTTTGTTAGATTTGGTGGCGGCTAGCATCCACCGGGCCCTTGACTGTCTCCAGGCCCTAGGCAACCACCTAGAATTCCTTGTGGATGATCCAGCTCTGACTAGTAGCAGAAATCAGTACTTTGGGTGCCCATGGGGAGGGGCGGGGAGTGGCACAGATTCATCTGGGAGGTGGCGTGAAGCAAGTAGTATGTTTTTTTTTTTTTAAGTTTTTTTTTGCCGCATTGGGTTCTCTTTAATCCACCCCCCCACCACACCTCTAACCACGCCCCGACACCCCCTAGTCACACATACTATACAAATCTCATAAGAAGAATATGTAGTTTTAGCATTCAAACCACACTGGTCCTTTCTATCCTGGTTCATTTTCCCTCGTATTAACATTTGAAAATAAGAAAAATAACAATCTAAAATGATGGGGGAAAAGTTTAGAGTCAATAAACCACATTTTTCAATAGAAAAAATACATATATTTACCTAAACCTGTACATCAGTCCTGAAAGAGGGGTAAATGAGGAGGAAAGAGGGAGAGAGTCATTTGGTTCCCAAAGAAGGACTGTCCCTCCAAAAGAGGGATAGTTGGGGGCTATGTCAATGAAGTAAAAGATGTCTGTTCTATCACACGTCAACTAGTTTTAAGATAAATGTAGCCTACTGTAATGACTAGTAAGCAGTGCAAGTGAGTTTTCCACTGCCGACCAAGTCGAAAGTGCTCTTACTTCAGTACACGCAGTAACGTTGTCTCTGTAACTGTGTCAGTGATGTAGGCTGTGTGATATTAAGCTATGCAAATAATAAAACAAGTAGAGATTGCCCGATCAGATTTTGGGTTCGCGAACAAAAGTTTGAATTTTTGCGAACCGGGCGAACCACCCTAGACTTCAATGGGCAGACGAATTTTAAAACATACTGGAACTATTTCTGGCCACAAAAGTGATGCAAAACTTGTTTCAAGGGGTCTCACACCTGGAGGGGGGAATGCCGGAGTGGGATACATGCCAAAAGTCCCTTGGAAAATTACGTATTTGACGCAGAGTAGGGTTAAAATCCCTAAGGGGCTGAATTTTTTTTGTTGATTACCGTATATTCCGGCGTATAAAATGACTGGGCGTAAAAGACGACCCCCCAACTTTTCCTGTTAAAATATAGAGTTTGGGATATACTCATCGTATAAGACTACCTCTCTTCCAACGCACACAAAAAAAAAAAATAATTTACTGGTGCTATGTATGAACAGATACTGGTGCTGTACTGCATGTGGTAGCCAGTGTTTAACAGTATATAGGCGATTGACTACTTGGATTGGTCAACTCTCCCTAAGTGGATTGGTCAGCTTTCCTTGTCTACCTGTTTATCAGCGGTATGGAAGAATAGATTTCGCTTTACCCATAAAACACGCCTGTTTCACCGTTTTGGCCCACCCTTCTATCCTATTTATCTCCTTCTCTGCCTTTCAGATCTCACACCTACAGTATGCACCTGTTGGTAACAGGATAGAGCGTATCACCCGGCATCAATGACACCCGTATAAGATGAACCCTGACTTCTCAGATGATTTTCAAGGGTTAAGAAGTACTCTTATATGCAAGAATATACTGTAATTGAAAATAGAAAAGTTATTTATAAAATTCTACAAAGTTTTTTTTTTTCCCTGATGTGATACTTTGATAACTGTGGTAATTCCAGAGCTAATACCTGCCAATGAGCACTGACCTGTATGGTGCCATAAATAACTTGTGCTTTGTGCATTGCACAGAAAATTTAGCTGCAGATAAATTTCAAGTTTGAAGGAGAGCTGTGGGGAGTGGACATTCCCCTGAAAAATGTGATGGTGATCGGAATGGATCTACCATGATTCTGGCCGGAGTTCCCGTTCAGTGACAGGCTTTGTGGCCAGCATACATTCTTGGCTGACCTGCTGCTACTCCTGTGTAGTCTTTTAGCTTCCACATCAGGAAATTATGGAATGGATTGAAGCTGTACCTTGTGGCCGCTCTCCAGAAATACTACGAGGTAAGTCATGCGCTGCCAGAGAAGATTTTGGTGTACCGATATGGAGTGTCAGATGGACATCTCAGCACAGTGCAGAATTATGAGATCCCGCAGTTACAGGCCTGCTTTGGTACTTTTGAAAATTATTCCCCTCGCATAATTGGCATTGCAGTGCAGAAAAGGATCAGCACCAATCTGTACTGCTCCGTGTATGGAGGATTTGTCACCCCTGCTCCCGATACCATTGTCACCATCACCAACCGCGACTGAGTGGATTTCTTCCTGCTCTCCCACCATGTCAGGCAAGGATGTGCCTTTCCCACTCACTATATATGTAAATGTAAAGATGAACACTGCAAACCTCAGCCCTGACCATCTACAAAGGCTGACTTTCAAATTGTGCCAAATGTACAGGAACTGGCCTGGCACCATCAGAGTGCCAGCACCCTGCAAATATGCCTACAAGCTGGCTTCCCTGTCCGGGCAGTACCTTCACCATGAGCCTTCCATTCAGCTGTGGGATAAGCTCATCTTTCTTTAAGTGTTGGGAACAACCGGCATTGTTTTTTGCCCATTGCCCACACAATTAACTTGCTTTAAATAGGCTTCCCTTTTGTTTTTATTGTTCTGTCCAGGGATCATGCTCTAGATCTCTTCCAAAACTGATTCACATATAACGATACAAAATGAACCAAACAACAGTTAATATGTTGAGTGGGAGTATCCCACCTAACCGGGCTTGGGCATCACAGTATACTTACTAAGAGGGGCATACAAACATCGAGAGGAGCTAAGGGGTTTACAGGGACGGATCTAGGGGGGGGGGGGGGGGGGGGGGCAAGCGGGTATCTTGCCCCAGGCGCAGTTTGTTGAATTCTTAAAAAGGCAGCAAAAGGAATGGCAGTTTAGGCGCCAAAACCTGACCTTTCGGCGCCAAAACCTGACCTTGCCCCAGGCGCAACTTGGTCTTGATCCATCCCTGGGGGTTTAAAAGTGGTGAGACCTTTTGCTAACAGTTCCACCACTCTCTGCTTACAGCGAGGGTCCAGTAGCATTGCCACCCACTACAGGTCGTTCTCCTTTAATCCATTTTCATACGGGGGGGGGGGGCTCCCTCAACAGGCAGGACAGCATGAAAGACCCCATTTGAACAAGGATGGATGCCGAGATAGCCAGCTCCTCTTCCTCACTGAGTTCACAAAAGGTCTCCTCCTCCCCCCAGCCCCTCAGTGACAGTGTTCTGCCTGGGGAGTATCACACAGACACAGAGCTATGCAATAGTGTAAACACAATACAGTGATAACAGAGGCCCTGGAGCCCCACCATCCTGACTAGGTAGGCGACCATGCAGCCACACGAGATTGGGCGGTAACAGGTCTGTATGGCCCTTAGCTGTGCAGGTGCTGCATGTGCGCTCAACTGAATTGACCAGCTTGGGCGTTGTTATTTTAAAAAAAAGTATTTGTTTTTTTTGCAAAAAAAAAAGGTCAATGTCTTTTATAAAAAAATGTACACACATCCATGTGTGTAGTGACGCCTAACTGAGACATATGAGGTGGTGTAACATCCTTAGTGCCTTCATCTTGTACCAATAATGCTCGTGTATCAGTAAATTAACCACAACCATATGTGAATAACTCCTGCGACATCTCAAGTGGAGCGGCTGTGGTGCTAGTAGTAGTGGTGGTGCTGGTTGCTGTCGGCTGAGTGGTAAGTAGTTGTGGGGTGCCCGAATCACAGCAGGAGGAGGAAGATATGTCACGGTTCCATCAAACAAATTCCGTTCCGCTGGAATTCGCGGATTCCGCCAGGTCTAAATTCCGTCGCTATGAAAATTCCACTGGATTTTTAGGAAATTCCGCAGAATTCCGGATTCCTACGGAAAAATTTAAATAATCGCAAATGGAACCTTGTTTATGCTATATGGTAGCCAATAGACCCTATACACTGTTCCTGTTCTCCTTCCTCCCGGAGGGAGGAGGGTCTCGTCTTCCAGGGAATTGTAGAATTTCAAAAGCCAGCTTACATATCTAGCTTACATACCTTGGCCAGGAATTGAACCCAGGTCTTGGCTGGGAATTGAACTCAGGTCGAGGGTTCGGTAGGTAGCTCTATTCACCACTATACCACCACCAACACTACATGCTGAAGCCAGCCTAGCATGTACCATTATGATATATCCAAGAGAAAAATGAGCTTGCTTAGGGATTTGTAGGATTTTAAAAGCCAACTCACATATATTGGCCAGGCCCAGGATTTGAACCCAGGCCTACTACTCTGTAGGCTGCTATTCTAACCATTATACCACCAACACAACACACTACAATGCTACATGCTGAAGCCAGCCTAGCATGTACCATTGTGATATATCCAAGAGAAAAGTGAGCTTGCTTAGGGATTTGTAGGATTTTAAAAGCCAACTCACATACATTGGCCAGGCCCAGGAATTGAACCCAGGCCTACCACTCTGTAGGCTGCTATCCTAACCATTATACCACCAACACTACATGCTGAAACTTCTTGGAGCAGACTTACTTCCTTCCTCCAAAAGACACACATACATCCCCATAAAATCATTCAACAGCAACTGCATGCACAGTGTTTGTGGTACACAGTCTCTGTGGCACAATTGGTTAGTGCGTTTGGCTGTTAACTGTAAGGTTGGTGGTTCAAACCCACCCGGGCATGGCCTTGCCTTTTGTGTTCAACAGTTGTCCGAAGAGAACCCCAGATAGCCATGTAGATTCATCTCTCTCTCTCTCTCTCTCTAGTAGGGATGGTCACCGCTTTCCGCGGAATTGTATTTTCTGCAATTTTAGGCGGTTATTGGTCATTCCATTCCGTTTGGTCGGAACGGAATTGCTTTTTCAATCTGGCGGAATTCCGAAATTGCCTGTGAAATTCTGCAGGTATCCGTTGATGGTTTTAAGCTGAAAATTCAGTTCAATGGCATCAAGTCCTAGAGATAGAGCTCATTTTTCTCTTGGATATATCACAATGGTACATGCTAGGCTGGCTTCAGCATGTAGCATTGTAGTGTGTTGTGTTGGTGGTATAATGGTTAGGATAGCAGCCTACAGAGTGGTAGGCCTGGGTTCAAATCCTGGGCCTGGCCAATATATGTGAGTTGGCTTTTAAAATCCTACAAATCCCCAAGCAAGCTCCTTTTTCTCTTGGATATATTATAATGGTACATGCTAGGCTGGCTTCAGCATGTAGTATTGGTGGTGGTATAGTGGTGAAGAGAGCTACCTACCGAGCACTGGACCTGGGTTCAATTCCGGGCCAATGTATGTAATCTGGCTTTTGAATTCTATAATTCCCTGGAAGATGAGACCCTCCTCCCTCTGGGAAGAGGGGAGGAGAGGAGTCTACTGAGTAGAAAGACTTCTTATTAGGCAGAAATCAGTTAGGGGGGGATTTGAATTCCATAAAGTTCCGCGGAATACCGAAAACCGGCTATAGCAATTCCGTTCCGTCGCTTCGGAACCGGAATCACCGAATTCCGCGGAATGCAGCGACCATCCCTAATGAGGTGTTGCACTGTGTTAACTAGTGTTGGGCGAACACCTAGATGTTCGGGTTCGCGAACGTTCGCCGAACATCGCCGCGATGTTCGGGTGTTCGCGCCGAACTCCGAACATAATGGAAGTCAATGGGGACCTGAACTTTCGTGCTTTGTAAAGCTTCCTTACATGCTACATACCCCAAATTAGCAAGGTATGTGCACCTTGGGAGTGGGTACAAGGGGAAAAAAATATTTGAAAAAGAGCTTATAGTTTTTGAGAAAATTGATTGTAAAGTTTCAAAGGAAAAACTGTCTTTTAAATGTGGAGAATGTCATGTTTCTTTGCACAGGTAACATGCTTTTTGTCGCCATGCAGTCATAAGTGTAATAAAGATAAGAGGTTCAATAAACAGGGACCGGCAACGCTAACCCAGCACCAGCAGCAGCACACGTGATGGAACAGGAGGAGGCGCAGGAGGAGAAGGCCACGCTTTGTGAGACACAACAACCCAGGCCTTGCATGAGGACAAGAAGCGTGCGGATAGCATGCTTTGTACCGCCATGCAGTCATAAATGTAATAAAGATAAGAGGTTCAATAAACAGGGACCACGCGGCAACGCTAACCCAGCAGCAGCAGACGTGATGGAACAGGAGGAGGCGCAGGAGGAGAAGGCCACGCTTTGTGAGACACAACAACTCAGGCCTTGCATGAGGACAAAAAGCGTGCGGATAGCATGCTTTGTACCGCCATGCAGTCATAAATGTAATAAAGATAAGAGGTTCAATAAACAGGGACCGGCAACGCTAACCCAGCAGCAGCAGCAGCACACGTGATGGAACAGGAGGAGGCGCAGGAGGAGAAGGCCACGCTTTGAGACACAACAACCCAGGCCTTGCAGGAGGACAAGAAGCGTGCGGATAGCATGTTTGATAGTGCTGCCCAAAAAATTATATGGATCCGTGGACCCGGGCAGTACTGGGAAGTGGGAACGCAGATTTTAGTACCTAAACACATGATACAACATGTTTTCCAGGGTCGGACTCTGAGGCACATACAGATGGTCCCGATCATCATCCTCATCATACAACTCTTCTCCTGAGTCTGACCCACCCACCACCTCTGCCACCCCAACATCCCCAGACACAGACCCCTCATCATGCTCAACATTAACTTGGGATGCTGGCCTGAGCCCGACCTCCTCCTCCACATCAGGCCCCATCATCTCCTCAATGGCAGCCCTCAATAATCGCTCTGGCGCCGGACCGATGGACACAACGTTCTCCTCCGGGGAGGGCTGCTGCTGACCACTGGCTGCTGGGGTGGATGTTATCGCAAAAACAACAGAAGTGGAGGAGCACCCATGCAAAAGGATATGGGGTGTGCCGTAGCTTTAAGACCACTGTACCAATGATCCAAGGATGCAGATCCAGACAAAGCAGGCACCACCTTCAGTAAATAATTAGCTCTTTATTGAAAAAGTCATAAAAAATGACAAGTCATCGATAAAAAATGGCTTTAGCGGCTGACAGCCCGCTGTTTCAAGCTCAATAGCTCTTTTTCAAAGCCAGAAGCCATACAAACAAGTAGAGGAACAACTCCTCCTTAAATAGGAACTATACAAGTAATTAGCCAATCAATTTAAAATCTGGCTGGCCAATGAGAGCACTCAGGAGGGCTGTGGACCTGATGGGGAACTGAAAAGAATGACATCACCAAAAACCCACCTCCCAGTCTTGCCAACGCCCAGCGCATGTGTATATAACCGTCCGCATGCGGAAAAACGTACGCATTGTACACGGAAAATCATCCAGACTGCAAAATCATACATACGTATAAAAAGGTCCGCATGCGTAAAATTGTACGCGTCTGACGCGTAAAAACCGTACGCGATTAACGCTAAAAATTTCACTAACATGCGTCAATATAGCCGCAAAGAAGATAGTAAGTGAAATTTAAAGATATAACAGCGGTATACAAAAGTGCCTGGGGACCACCAAAAACGTCATCACAAACATGAAACGGTCATCACAACCAAGTGTGACAATATGCAATGACAACAAAAGGGTGTCCCCAGAGCAAACAACAACCGCCTATACTTACAAAGAGGCAAGATACCACACATCGCTATGCGTTCAGCAAGACACATGGGAGTTTTCCTAAAAAAGAAAAAAGAAAAAATTAAAAGCAACACTAGAAAAAATGAGAGGAACACAGCCGTCCCAAGATTATCACACAGGCCAACCAGTAGGAAAAACAGTAAGCAGAGAAAGACAATCACAAAGGATAACTCATATACAGAAACTGAGATCATATTCTCGATTTAGCCCACCCAACCCCATAACATTAAGTTTTCGAATCCACCATGCTTCCCTACGTGCCAATTCAGCCTTTCTATTCAATCTACCCCGCCAATCGTAAGGTACACTATCTATAACCTGCACCTTCATCTGTGCCACACCATGTCGAGCTGTTGAAAAATGAGACGACACAGCCTGTGTCGTATCATGATTCCGGATTGCTGATTTATGCGATGCCATTCTGTCTCGTAAGGGTTGAGTGGTCATTCCTACATATCCAAGGCCACACGGACATTTAATTAGATAAACTACATAAGTGGAGTCGCAAGAATAGCGACCTCTAACAGTATATTGTGTGCCCTTGCATGGATGAGTGAATGTACCACCTTTTGCTATGTGGCTGCACAAATGGCAGCTTAAACAGGGAAAAGTACCAATTCTTGAACCAGTGGATAATGGATTAACAATCATGGAAGAACTCAGTGAATTACAGCTACGTTGTCTAAATACTTTATCACGAATGGTGGGGGCCTTTTTGAACGAAAGCAAAGGAGGATAGCGGAACTCCGGTATCCGGGGGAAGGCTCCTTGCAAAAGGTGCCAATGTTTTCTAACAATACTGCCCATTTGTTGACTACAGGCTGAATAAGTTGACACAAAGGGCATACGAAATTGTTTCTGAGTTTTTTTAGAACGACATGAGTTAGGGGACAGAGTATGTTCTGGGTAACCTCTTGCTCTAAATTTGGTTTTAATTAGCTCTTTATGGGTTTCTAAAGAATCTTGATCAGAAACTATTCTCTCTACTCGTGTGATTTGTCCCTGAGGGGTTGCATTCTTTACCGAGGGTGGGTGGAAACTTTGATAGTGAAGAAGGGAATTTCTATCAGTGGGTTTAGTATAAAGGGTGGTAGTCAGTCTACCCGACTGCAAAATCACCCTTGTGTCCAGAAATATTGCCTCATCTAAACTGCTATTCACAGTCAATCTAATTGCCGGACAACTAGCAGCCAAAGAGGATACAAATTCTGTCAGAGTCGAATGTGGCCCCGCCCATAAACAAAAAATATCGTCAATATAACGGAACCAACATTTGGCATGTTGATGAAAAAGGGGGTGGGTATAAACAAAACTTTCTTCGTATTGCCCCATAAAAAGTCCAGCATAGGACGGGGCCACATTCGACCCCATCGCTGTACCTCTCAATTGCATATAGTAGGAACCCTGAAAAGAAAAATAATTACATCGCAAGATGATATTCAATAAATCAATAACAAATTTCCTCTGTGTACAGGACATGTCGGAATACTGCATGAGGTACCATTCGATCGCCTCCACACCCCCATCATGTGGGATGGAGGTGTAGAGGCTCTCGACGTCCAAGGTTACTAAAAGGGTACCCTCCTCAACAGGACCAAAAGATCTTAATTTGTCTAGAAACATCCCTGTGTCCCGAATGTAGGACTCCAGAGAGGTCACCAGAGGTTGCAGAATTCGATCCACATATTGTGCCAATGGCACAAATATCGAACCCACGCCGGCCACAATGGGTCGCCCAGGTGGCCGGCGTGGGTCCTTGTGGATCTTAGGTAATGTATAAAAAGATGGAGTACAGGGAGCCTCTTGTTGTAAAAAATTGTACAGGGCATCATCAATAATTACATCAGCTTTTGCCTGATCTAACACCTCCTTGATACGTAACTGTATTCTTCTGAGTGGATCAACATCGACCTTAGAATACACATCAACCTGTGCCAATTGTTCCAGAATCTCCTGGACATAATATTGACTATCTAAAATCACCACCGCGCCCCCCTTATCGGCAGGGCGGATGGTTATAGCTTGCGTGGGGCGTTGGCTGTTGCTGTTGTTGGGAGTGCTGCTCACAGCGGAGGTCTCTGAGGAACTCATGGTGAGCTCATATAGTGGTTGTGTACTGTTCCCAGCAGACACAGAGTGGCAGTAAACACAATCCTATATAGTGTGCTGGGTGAGCGGTGTACACAGAGTGGCAGTAAACACAATGCTATATAGTGTGGCTGAGCGAGCGGTGTACTACTGTTCCCAGCAAACACAGAGTGGCAGTACACACAATGCCATATAGTCTGGCTGCGCGGTGTACACAGAGTGGCAGTACACACAATGCTATATAGTCTGACTGAGCGGTGTACACAGAGTGGAAGTACACACAATGCTATATAGTCTGGCTGAGCCGTGTACACAGAGTGTCAGTAAACAATGCTATATATAGCGTGGCTGAGCGAGGTACACAGTGGCAGTACACACAATGCTATATAGTCAGGCTGAGCCGTGTACACAGAGTGTCAGTAAACAATGCTATATATAGCGTGGCTGAGCGAGGTACACAGTGGCAGTACACACAATGCTATATAGTCAGGCTGAGCCGTGTACACAGAGTGTCAGTAAACAATGCTATATATAGCGTGGCTGAGCGAGGTACACAGTGGCAGTACACACAATGCTATATAGTCAGGCTGAGCCGTGTACACAGAGTGTCAGTAAACACAATGCTATATATAGCGTGGCTGAGCGAGGTACACAGTGGCAGTAAACAATGCTATATATAGTGTGGCTGAGCGAGCGGTGTACTACTGTTCCCAGCAGCGACACACAATGACTGGGGGGGACCCTGGCTAGCGTGGCTGGAGAGCGAACGACCCTGCCTGCCTACCCAAAGCTAAACCCACAGAGAAATGGCGGAGATATGACGTGGTTCGGGTATTTATTTACCCGAACCACGTGACCGTTCGGCCAATCAGAGCGCGTTCGGGCCCGAACCACGTGACCCGTTCGGCCAATCACAGCGCTAGCCGAACGTTCGGGGAACGTTCGGCCATGCGCTCTTAGTTCGGCCATGTGGCCGAACGGTTTGGCCGAGCACCGTCAGGTGTTCGGCCGAACTCGAACATCACCCGAACAGCGTGATGTTCTGCAGAACCCGAACAGTGGCGAACACTGTTCGCCCAACATTAGTGTTAACCAGTCAACTATGGCCTCATAATTTTGGGGGCTGAGGGTACGTGCGAGGTGGCCTGCCTCTTTCTCTGCCTCTGCCTGTGATTTTTTTCCATATTGGGGGTATGCAGTACTACTAACAATATTCAATAGTGGTAGACAGTGTGTGTAATCACAAAGAGGTACACAGTCAGTGCCAAATACACAGCAGCTGTGTGTATGTATCACTGGGCTGTGTACTTTAACACACACAGACAAATATCCTATAGTACGTTCAATCACAAATACAGTTGCAAGCTAAGCACAGCTTATGATAGACAGTGTGCTGGCTTGTATTAGATAGAAGAGGAAAGTAGAAGTGCAAGGCCCAGCAATGACTGTGTGGACGCGAACAGCTGATATCCAATAGGAACTGTCCACCAGCAAACCCCTCGGGCCATCTCTACTGGGCGTTAGGAGTTGCGTTAGGAGTTGTTGCTAGCTTGTGTTTGTGGGTACTGAGAGGTAGGAGTTGCAGCTGGCCTGTGTTTGTGGGAACTGGGAGGCAGGAGTTGCTGCTGGTCTGTGCTTGTGGGAACTGGGAGGTAGGACCCACCGCCTGCCTGTGTTTATGGGTACTGGGTGGTAGAAGCTACTGCTGGCATGTGTTTGTGGGTAGTGGGTGTGTAGGAGTTGTTGCTGGCATGTGTTTGTGGGTTCTGGGTGGCAGGAGTTGTGGCTGGCATGTGTTTGTGGGCACTTAGTGGTAGGAGTTGTTGCTGGCCTGTGTTTGTGGGTACTGGGTGGCAGGCGATGCTGCTGGACTGTTTCTGGGTATTGGGCGGCAGGAGTTTAATTCTTTATTCTTTGTACAATTAATTTGTTAGGGAATGCAGTGTGGTAACAGCACTGACACTGTATAGCAGCAGACTAAGAGGGACAGTGACCCACCTGCTGTAGCAGATAATGCATGGGGGCTTCCAGGTAAGAATTGGAAGGATCTGCTGTCAGGACAGGCGCACTTCCATCAGCACATCTAAGTTGGAGGGTGGGATCTTATTCATACATCATTGTTGTCTAATTATAGAGCTATCACTCAGTGCCTGACTGACAGAAGCCTGCATGTTGCTAATCACTGCCCCCCACTAATAGTATGATCACAACTATCAGCCATATAATGCCCAAGCTGTCTGCCCACTCTCTCCTCATACAGTCAGTCAGCCAGCAAGAGGAGCTGGTGTGCCCACACTGCACTCACCGCACACTTCTTGCCCAGGTAGCTGTACAGAGCCTCATTCTTCTGCACAGTGAGCAGTAGGGAGCCACAGTTAATCGCTGAGGGCGTCGGCAGCCTGTTCACAACATTGTGGCTACTCATGCCAGGGGCAAACCCAGGATTTTCAAGGGGGGGATTCATGAAAGATTTCCCTCAGCCACATACAATACAGTATAATAATATAATAGGACATCATGCTAGGTGTCATGATATCGCAGCTAGTTATGATGTTGGGATAATACAGAAGCCATATTTTCCCATTTGTATGTCTGCTGTGTATTATGTCAGGTGTGTATGTCGGCTAAAGCCAGGCTTGCTTTGGGGGAAGCTGTGATTGTCTGTATGACAGGATGAAGTACTTTGAGTCTGTATTGAGTCCTCTGGAAGTTGGAAGCTGCTAATTGGATCGCCTGTCGGCCAGGAGATAGTACATTTGCATCTGAAGGTGAACTCTTGTGAATAATAGAGCAGGAACTGCTAAATTGACTTGCTAGCTTCGGGCAAGGAAATGGCTCATTAGGCCACTAGCCAGTCACCTTTGATCTGCTGTGAAATACTGTCTCAGATGTACTATTGTCACCTGGCTCAAATAAGCTGCTACTGTGATTGTTTGTATGTCAATGAAACTACATTTGCATTCAGTTCCTCTGGATACAGGTATTTGGGTAACAACCCTGTATTCTGTCCTGGATCTTGCATTACTTTGAACTTTGTGTATATGTAAACAAGCCACTATACAATCCAGCCTAAATGAGTCTGGACAGTTGGAAGCTAACACAGGAACGTTTGAAGTTTACATATGACAGCCTGCTGGAAATGTGTGAAGTGTTTTGAAATCTCTGAAAGATCAAAAGTGGGACAGGTAAAACCTTGGAAGTTTGCATATCACAGGATATGACAAGCATTCTGTGCAAACCTTCGGAGGCGGGTTGGACTTGTACCCCCAGGCCCCAAATGGGCCTATAAGAACCAGCACAGGTCCTTCACAACTCGTAGTTCCTCGGAGATAGCAAAGACGCTAGAGCTGCCCCGACTACTGGTCGGAAGTTTCGTTCTCCCGCAAACAATGCTCTGTATATGCTGGTAACTGTAACGATTGGTGTCAGCTAAATGGATTTTCTGATCATTGGTGATCTGCAGTATCACCAATAATACAGACGCTATACCTGATTATGTGGTGATCTGCAGAATCACCAATAATGCCAGTATAACCAGACACATGACTACCAATGTGAGATAGTGTTTGGTGCAACAGTAATGAGGAATAAGAAGTCTCCCGAGGAGTGGGCGCTTCCGACAATACTGCAGCCAATGACCACCTGAGGAGCAGGCGAGTCAGGCTGTACTGTAGTCGGTGGCTACCTGTGGAGCAGGTATCACCAACTGAGTAACAGAGAATGATCACCTGAGGAGCGGGTGATTAAGACTATACTGCAGCCAGTGGACACCTGAGGAGCAGGTGTTACAGACAGTGCTGCAAAGGATATTCACCTGAGGAGCAGGTAATTTAAAACTACACTGCAGCCAAGGGACACCTGAGGAGCAGGTGTTACCGACAGTACTGCAGTTGGGCTCCACCTGAGGAGCAGGTGTTACAGACTACACTGCAGCCAAGGGACACCTGAGGGGCAGGTGTTACAGACAGTGCTGCAGTTGGGCTTCACCTGAGGAGCAGGTGAAATGCCCCAGATCCCTTGCCAGTGGCAAGGCCCACTGGTGAGATAAGAAAGATCAGACAAGTAGAGATGGGCCGAACGGTCCTCGGCGAACGGTTCCAGGCGAACTTCGGGTGGTTCGCCTTCGCCGGCGAAGGCGAACTTTCCCGGAAGTTCGATTCACCCCATAATGCTCTATGAGGGTCAACTTTGACCCTCTGCATCACAGTCAGCAGGCGCATTGTAGCCAATCCGGCTATACTAAGCCCTGGAGCCCCACCCCCCTTATATAAGGCAGGCTCCGGCGGCCATTAGCCTCACTCGTGTGCCTGCCAGAGACAGAATAGGGACAGCTGCTGCAGACTTGTTCTCCTAGGGACAGATTAGTCAGGCTCTTGCCTTCTTAGCATGCTTATCTGAAACTTATTGCTATAATAGCGCCCCAGAAAAGCTCTTTTCAGAGCTCATCCTGCTCGTGTGATCAATTTTTTTTTCTGTGTTTGAAAATGACACTTTTTTTAGACAGCATTGCTAATTCATACTGTGTGTCCCACTGCCAGCAGCAGCACATTCAGTGACTACCTGTGTGTGTGAGACACTTGTGTTTTTTAGACAGCATTGCTAATTCATACTGTGTGTCCCACTGCCAGCAGCAGCAGCACATTCAGTGACTACTACCTGTGTGTGTGAGACACTTGTGTTGCTTAGACAGCATTGCTAATTCACAGTGATGCTCATCTAGCTCTTTTTTCACTATTCGAGCTCGAATACCGAGCTCGAATAGTATTAGCTATTCGGGCTGTGCTATCCGAGCGCACTCGGATAGCAAGCAGCTATCCAGAGATATCCTAGCTATCCGAGCTCGGATAACGTCACGAGCTCTGATAGCGTCACGACAGACGTCACCTCGAGTCCTCACAAGCGAATCAGAGGGCTCCCAGCCCTCTGACTGCAGCCAATCACAGAGGGGGAGCCTGGCCAAGCCCCCCTCTATAAATAGCGGGCGCCATCTTGCCTCACTCGTCCTGCTTGCGACTTACTGACTGATAGTACTGAGAGACTGCTCCAGTGCTTTTTGTCTGTGTGCAAGTGCATTGCTATTGTTCTAAACCTAGCGTTTTTACACTCCAACACTTGATATTCAACTGTATTGCTTTGTATTGTAGATAGATTGTATTTAAGGCGGTTTAGTTTGGGTGATTACTAGGGGGACTAGGGAGGGAGAGAGACTGTCACTGGTGCTGCTGCAGGCCTGCAGCCAGCAGCTAGGCCCTGTGCCTAAGCAAGGCAGCCTGCCCTGCTCTGTGCTCTAGTCTCTAGTTACCTTACCTGTGCTCTCACCTACTCTACTCATGTACTACTACTACTTCTGTGTTAGATAGATTTGTACTATTTTGTAGTTAGCAAGGCCCAGCTTTACTACTATACCTGTCCTGCTTTATCTGCTCTCTGTAATCTAGTCACACCTGTTCTATTATTTAGCTAGATTCTTCTATTGTTTAGTTAGTAGTACTGTAGTGTACTGTACTCTAGTCTGTGTATAGGTACCGTCCGTCACCGCGTTACCTAGGGTCTTTGTGTGCGCAGTGCACATCTGCGCTGTCCCCACCCTCTCGTTAGTGCTACTACACCCGTCCTATTGTTTATATATTACTTCTATTGTGTATTCGCTGATTTGTACTGTAGTCTGTGTATAGGGACACCGTCAGTCAGCGTCAGCTAGGGTGTTTGTGTGCGCACTGCACATCTGCGCTGTCCGCACCCTCTCGTTAGTGCTACACCCGTCCTATTTTTTTCTTTTTTTTTTTTTTTTTTTTTACTTTTTTTTACTTTTATTTTTTTCTATTACTTCTATTGTGTATTTGCTGACTTGTACTGTAGTCTGTGTATAGGGACACCGTCAGTCAGCGTCAACTAGGGTCTTTGTGTGCGCACTGCGCACTCTCTCATTAGCGCTGCACCGATCTCTGCTGTAGAGTAAACCTGTCCGTCACCTCACACACCCACCACCACCAGTCCCACCCCATTAAAGTACCCCACTTGTCCCACCCGCCTTTACATACATAATTTTTTTTTTTATTTGTATAATATTAAAAATATACAATGTCTGGCACTGGCAGCCGCGGTTTGGGCAGGGGCAGCAAGGGCATAGCCAAGAGAGGAGGTTGTGGGCGTGGCAGCCGCGCCACCACCACCATGCGCAGTTCTGCGTCTGCACTAGTGGCTATTCCGCCATTAGCCACTGGCCGTGGACGCCTTGGCCACCCAACAGCTGGGAGTCACGCTGCAGAGACACAGCAGCAGCAGCGTGTGGCCCAGATGTTCCTTCCACTGCCAGGTGGTAGCCGTCCTATTGAGGAGAAGGATGCAGACGCTGTGGTGGAACTGATGGTGGATGAGCAGGCCACCATTAGCTCTGGAACCGAGTCCTCCACCCCCGCCACCACTCCTGTTCGCAAGAGCAGCAGCAGCCGACCAGCACTGCCTGGGGAGCAGGAGGAGGAGGAGGAGTGCAGTTCTCCAGCCCCAGCAGGTGACATCAGCACCCTGTCACTCAGCACCTTGTTATCCCCAAGCGTAGTGGGGTTATGGAATGCTGTTGCGGCAGAATTGGCGGAGGAAGGAATGCTCATGGGCACTTTGGGGGATGATGCTTTGGACAGTCAGACAATGGTGACTGTCCATCCGCCCATGCATGCAGAAGGGGAGTTTGGGGGATCCCAGCAGGACATGTTTGCGGAGGGGGAGGATGATGATGACAGGGTGAAGGACAAAGACTGGGTGCCAGGTCCTGGGAGTGGGGATGTCATCAGCTCTGAGGAGGAGGAGGGGGATGCGTCTGCGGGCCTTGCTAGAAGGATCAGCATCGCAGGCATGGGCAGGATCACAAGTGGGCGTGGTATGCAGGCCACACAGCGTGCTGATCAGGAGACAAGTTCTGCCAGTGCCACCACCAGCCACACCAAGAACCCCCCCAACCACCACAGGGAGACCAGCGGTAGCAGCACCTTCCAGCCGAAGGGGCAACTTCACCGACCCAATATGGAATTGTTTCACCCTTCCATATTTGGAGTGCAAGTATGCCCCCTGCAACCAGTGCCGCAAGCAGCTCAGCAGAGGGAAGGAGCCCTCTGTGTTTGGCACCACCTCTCTGGTTAAAGGGAATCAGAGAGGAAGCACCCTTGTGTATTTTACCATATATATCAGTAAGAACATTAGAGAAAACACTTACCATGCTCTCTGTTTCCTCCTCACTGCTAAAAGTGTCTTTTAACAGCAGTCACAAGAATCCCAGACTGAGCAATTAAATCTGGCTTTGCTGGGAATGATTATAGCTGAGTCATTATAGCAAAGCCACAAGGGGGCAGGCTTGGGCTTGAAATAACGCCACAGAATACATACTTAGCTATAATCTTTCTGTAGCAAAGCTAGACGGAGCAGCCTGACTTCTCAGTCGAGGATTCTTATCAGACGTGATAACAGTCAGATTACACAGAGAACAATGAAACAAAGGGCAGATTAGGTGTTTACTGTCATGTTCCCACTGATTTATAAGGTAAAATACAAGAGGGTGCTTCATCTCTGGTTCTCTTTAACCATCTTGCAGGGAAACACTTTCACGAGCATGAGGAGTTCGTGAAGTTGAAGAAAGCTGGCAGTGGCAGTGGCAGACCCGTCACCACTGAGAAGCCGTCGGCAGCAGCCACCCGCCCTCCTCCAACTCCTCCAGCAGCACCAGCAGGAGTGCGTCAGCAATGCACTGCTCCTCCTCCCTCTGCAACTCCTGCCACCGACACTGAGGCCTGTTCTGGCAGCCAGTCCTCAGTGGCCTCCTCTGCTCCCTCCACTGCTTCCCGTGCCAGCAAAAGGCCTCGCCAGACCCTGCTCAGCGACACCTTCCAGGGGGTGGTCAGGGTTCTGCCTCCCAGCAGCCGTCGCATGCGTCAGCTGAATGGCTTGCTGGCACGGGCCATGTGCTCCCAACTCCTGCCTTATTCCCTTGTGCAGGAGGGGAGCGACATGCGTGCACTCCTGATGTGTGCAGTCACCGATTGGCCAATCCCCAGCCGACATTTTTTTGCACGCATGGCCATCCCTGCACTTCACCGCTCTGTGATGGCCAATGTCGGGAGAGGGCTGGAGCACGCGGTGGGTCAACGGGTCCACGTCACCATGGACTCATGGAGCAGCCGGTTTGGGACAGGCCACTATCTGTCCTTCACCGCGCATTGGGTCAGCTTGGTGGAAGGGGGTGAGGAGGGGGGAGCAGCATCGGGCACTGTCAGAGCAGCAGCACCAACAACGCAGTGGGTGGTGCCACCATGCAGGGTCAGCGGAACAGCAGCAGGTTCCTCTGATCCGCTTCCATCCTCCGGCACACCAGCCCAAACCCCCCGCCTCAGCAGCAGCATGAAGCCCCGCCACTGCCAAGCGCTGCTGGAATTGGTCAGCCTGGGGAAGACCAAACTGACGGCGAACCACGTCCTGGCCAAATTCCGAGAGCAGGAGAGGAATTGGCTGACCCCCAGAGGCCTCAGAGTCGGAGAGGTGGTGTCCGACAATGGGGCAAACCTGGTTGCTGCCATCAGCAGGGGAGACCTGACCCACATTCCCTGCCTGGCGCACGTCCTGAACCTGGTAGTCCAAAAGTTCCTGCGCACCTACCAGGGGATGGACCGACTCCTTGAGGCAGCAAGGAAGGTCGTGTGTCATTTCTGGCTCTCGCCTGCAGCCGTAGCGAGCCTGGAAGAGGTGCAGAAGGAGCTGCACCTGCCACAGCACCGGCTCATGATCGATGTTCCAACTCGCTGGAACTCCACCCTGGCGATGTTGGAGCGTCTGGTTGAACAGAGGCAGGCTGACAGCCAGTACCTTGCACGTGCAACAGTTGCCTCCATCACTGCAATTGGGCATGCCGCCACCAACCTCCCATCCATCATCTCCACAGAGGACTGGGGGCACATGCAGCAGGTGTGCTCAGTCCTGGCACCCTTCCTGCAGGCCACCAACATGGTCAGCAGGGACCATGCAATGGTGTGCGAGTGGGTCCCCTTGGTGTGTGTGCTGGACAGGGCCCTGTATGCACTGGTGGAAGAGGGAGCGGCAGCCTTGGACCAGCAGGAGCTGCAGGCAGCTTCACAGGCCACTTCTGAGGAGGAGGAGGGCTTGGAGTTGGTGGAGGTCCCTGACCTTGCTGCTGATGAGAGGGAGCAGCAGAGCGCAGCTGGACTGGTGCGGGGGTGGAGAGAGGATGAGGTGGAGGAGGCAGAGGAGGACAGCAATGTCGGCTCTGGGGCTGCCGATGATGTGCCAACAGACGTGGCCAGACTCTTCCCAATGGCAGCGCACATGCTGAGGTGCCTGCCCAAGGACCCAAGGGTGATCCAGATGAAGCAGAGAGAGGACATCTGGATCTGCATGATGCTGGACCCACGTCTGAAGGGGAAGCTCAGCCAGTTCCTGCCTGCAGGAGGAGACCGTGCGCAACAAATGAAGGATTTGCAGCTGTCCCTTGTTGAGCGCCTGGAGGAAGCCTTCCCTCAGACATCCACCCCCACTGTCCAGCCAGCACAGAGGCAGCAGCAGGTGCCTGCATCCACCAGCAGCAAGCGCACACGCACTACAGACCTGCTGTCTCTGACCCAAGAGCTCTACATGAGTGTAGAGCTGCCAAGAACTAGAGGGGAGGTGCCTGCAGCAGCACCCTTCTCCAGTCACAGGCAGCGCTTGACCCACATGGTGGCTGACTACATGGGGTCCTTCAGCGGGCTTGACAGCGTGGCCCCTGTTGATCCCATGGAGTATTGGGTCAAGCACCTGCCGATCTGGAGCGAACTTGCGCAGTACGCCCTGGAAGTGCTCTCCTGCCCCCCTTCCAGTGTACTGTCAGAGCGTTGCTTCAGTGCAGCCGGTGGAGTCGTCACTGAGAAGCGATCTCGTCTGTCTCACAAGTCTGTGGACAGACTGACGTTTCTCAAAATGAACCAGGCTTGGGTGGAAGGCGAATTCCTGGCCCCTGTTGTCGGCGAGAGGGGGACATGAAGTGGCGCACACACACATTACACCTGCTGCTGCTGCTGTATTTCTTCCTGCTGTCTGTGTGTCTCCACTGCCAGGGAACACATTACAAGGTGCTGTTGCCCATGCGCCACCAGCTATTACGCTCAACAATAGCTGCATTCATTTGAAAAAAAAAAATTGTAATTATTTTAGAGGTGTCCGGGTTGAAAACTGTGCTGTCCCAATTGTGTATTGGACACAATGTGGGCTTCACGACCGCTGTCTGGAACCTCATGCTGTGTATTTACAGCCCTGGAACCACCGCTAGGAACCAGGGCCTACTATGTTTCGCTGCCTGCCCTCCTGCCTGCTGCCAAATGCCAGTCTGCCCCACACACTTATCCTCCTCACGCTGCATGCTGTTATATTTCCTCCTGCTGTCTGTGTGTTTCCACTGCCAGGGAACACATTATAAGGTGCTGCTGCCCATGCGCCACCAGCTATTACGCTCAACAATAGCTGCATTAATTAGAAAAAAAAATTTGTAATTATTTTAGAGGAGCCCGGGTTGAAAACTGTGCTGTCCCAATTGTGTATTGGACACAATGTGGACTTCACGACCGCTGTCTGGAATCTCATGCTGTGTATTTACGGCCCTGGAACCACCGCTAGGAACCAGTGCCTAATATGTCTCACTGCCTGCCCTCCTGCCTGCTGCCAGTCTGCCACACACACTCATCCTCCTCACGCTGCCTGCTGCTGTATTGCCTCCTGCTGTCTGTGTGTTTCCACTGCCAGGGAACACATTACAAGGTGCTGCTGCCCATGCGCCACTAGCTATTACGCTCAAAAATAGCTGCATCCATTTGAAAAAAAAATTGTAATTAATTTAGAGGTGTCCAGGTTGAAAACTGTGCTGTCCCAATTGTGTATTGGACACAATGTGGGCTTCACGACCACTGTCTGGAACCTCATGCTGTGTATTTACAGCCCTGGTAACACCGCTAGGAACCAGGGCCTATTATGTCAGTCACATCGCACTGCCTGACACACACTACTCCTCCTCCTGTAGCTGCATTGAGCTTCTGCTGTCTGTGTGCTGCTACCACTGCCAGGGAGAACAGAAGAAGAACTATTTTCTGCTGCCACCTTCCCACCCACTCTCCTACCGAGTACCGACCGACTATTACCACACACTACAAATAGCTGCAAGCCTGCAACTACTTCCTCCTCCTGCTGATGTCTGTGTTTTACCACCGCCAGGGTACACAGAAAAAGGCACTGTGGCTTGCAATGTGCCACTACCTACCTATTATGCCATCAACACAAATATAGCTATGGTGTTATTAAAATAAAATATTTCCACAAATGAAGTAAAAAAAAATATTACAAAAGAAAGGAAAACCAAGACACATAATATAATGATAGAGAAGAAGAGGAAGAAGAAGAAGAAGATGAAGAAGAAGAAGATATAGAAGAAGAAGATATAGAAGAAGATGAAGAAGATATAGAAGAAGAAGATATAGAAGAAGATGAAGAAGATGAAGAAGATATAGAAGAAGAAGATATAGAAGAAGATGAAGAAGAAGAAGAAGAAGATTGTAACGATCGGTGTAACACAGAGAGGATCTGATTACCGGTGATCTGCAGTATCACCGAGAATACAGATATATACCCGATTATCGATGATCTGCAGTATCACGATAATCAGATATATCTCTAACCTCTGGACACCTGAGTAATATGAGTGTTTGGTGCAACAGTAATACTTTGAGGAGAGCACCCGTATAGAGGGTGCTAGGCAGTACGAGATACTGCTTAGAGATCAGGTTCCTTCCACAGGTCTGATGCTCCCCAAGGGGCGGAGTCAGGCTGAGAGTGGGAAGGACCAGAGAGTGAGTGACACCAATGGTGAAGTGTCACTGACAGGTCTGTGAACTATCTCCCAACAGGGAAGATAGTTCTCGAGGTCGGACAGGCCAGGTCGTTAACTCACAGACAGATAAAGTACAGAGACAGGAGACAGATGCGGAATCCTAAGACTAGCAAAGTTTGGCAACAGAGTATCAGATATAGCGAAGTACCTAATCAAAGATCAGAAGAGTGGTCAGGAAAGCAGAAGGTCATAACAAATAATCAACAACAACAACAATTATATTTCCTGGATTCCAACTTTTATCCCTATTGTTGATTTATATTCCACATTTATACTCCAATTTCTATAGTGGAGGGAACCCTGCAGGTATATGCGTATAATTTTTTAGGGGAACCAGGACACCCATGTATGTTGGTGCAGTAACAGTGAATGTGATAAGTGTGGTGGTATGATGTTGTGTATGTCGTGAATGTTGGCAGGTTTTTTATGTACCTTCTATTGTGAAATAAATACAGAAATAAATTTTTATCGCACACAGTAGAGATCATTTGTCCAGCGCACCTCTCAATATACTGCTTTATATCCCCCCTTTGTGGACGGTGGGGAACGGGGGTTTACCCCACCTGAGTAGGTAGCAGCAAGAAACAGTGTATACAGTATCGGTCTTGTATTCACACATATTGTCTGAGCAGCGCCCTCCAGCTACTGTATATTGAAATAATCAACAATGCCTAGACTTGAGTGTGAGCTCCTAGATCATCAACACCCCGGAACTGGTCTAGATAATAACACAGATGGTAACAGGATTCCTAGACTAAGGTGTGAGCTCCTTGATCATCAACACCTTGGAAACTGGTCTAGATAATAACTCAGATAATAACACAGATAATAATACAGATAATAACAGGATTCCTATACTAAGGTGTGAGCTCCTTGGTCATCAACACCTTGGAAACTGGTCTAGATAATAACACAGATACTGACAGAAGGTCTGAGTGCTACCACGTAGTGATCGCAACGCCAGACACCAAAGAAATGACCAGCACCCAGTATATATACCCCAGCGCTCTCCAGCGCCACCCCTAAGTGCTGGACCAATGAAAACTGCTGGAATTGTCAGCTGACCGGCTTGGTCAGCTGACACCCAACTGACTGTCATAAAGGCTCTGCCTCTCCGCACGTGCGTGCGTCCTCCTGAACCTGTGTGGACTATCAGTCCCAGCCACACCAGACATGTGTTGCAATGTTTCTGCTGTATTGGATGCGGAACCAGCCGCACCGCTGTCCAAGCATGCGGCAGTTCCTCCGCGTTAAGCAGTACTGTCAGAAATATGCCTATGCGTGCAAACATCCGCGTCTGACGCGGAATCCGCCGCCTTGTTCATAAGGCATGCGGCGGTTTCATCGCGCTCCGTCATGCCAGCAGATGCAGACCCACGCGCGCAACCTGCCGCGTTGGACGCGGAATCAGCCACCTTGCTCTGAGTACCCGCGGCGGCTTTTCCGCGTTTTCTCACAAAGATGAAGAAGAAGAAAATATAGAAGAAGAAGATATAGAAGAAGAAGATGAAGAAGCTATAGAAGAAGAAGATATAGAAGAAGATGACGAAGAAGAAGAAGAAGATATAGAAGAAGAAGAAGAAGATATAGAAGAAGAAGAAGAAGAAGGTATAGAAGAAGGTATAGAAGAAGAAGAAGAAGATATAGAAGAAGAAGAAGATATAAAAGAAGAAGAAGAGGAAGAAGAAGAAGATATAGAAGAAGAAAAAGATATAGAAGAAGAGAAAGATAATTGAAGAAGATATAGAAGAAGAAGAAAAAGAAGTAGATATAGAAGAAGAAGATGAAGAAATGAAGACTGTTACAACAACCATTTTGGACACACCTTCTCATGCAAACACTTTTCATGAAGTTAATTTACTATTTTTGATACCTTTTTTATAACTACTACATCACCACATAATCACTTGATGTTTTTCTTCATAAAAAAGGTGGTTTCATGCATCATTGACGTCCAATACAAGTTTTACAAGCTATTTAAGGCCAGCTCGAATATTTTACTCGAATACAGACTCTGATAGTGACGTCGGATATCCGAGGTCGAATCGGATATTCGATTAAATCGGATATTGAACTTCGAGTGAATTCGGATAGTTTACTATCCGAATTCGACCAAACTCGAATAGGATAATGAGGTATCCGAGCAACACTGCTAATTGATAATGTGTGTGTCCCACTGCCAGCAGCCCACCAGCATTCAGCAGCACATTCAGTGACACCTGTGTGTGTGACAGGGAGCTGCACATTGTACTACCTACCCAGTACTGCATTTACCTACTACTAGTACCTGTTGTGTTTAGTTAACCCACCTCATCACTGCATACACCTACGTTTGTGTTGAGTGAACCCACCTCGCTGCACATAACTACCTTTTGTGTTGAGTGAACTTGCCTCACTGCATATAACTACCTTTTAAGTTGAGTGAACTCACCTCACTGCATATCTACCTTTTCTGTAGAGTGAACTCACCTCACTGCATATAACTACCTTTGTGTTGAGTGAACTCAGCTGACTGCATCTAATTACCTGTTGTGTTCAGTGAACTCACCTCACTCCATATATAACTACCTTTGGGTTGAGTGAACTCACCTCACTGCATATCTACCTTTTCTGTTGAGTGAACTCACCTCACTGCATATAACTACGTTTGTGTTGAGTGAACTCAGCTGACTGCATCTAACTACCTGTTGTGTTCAGTGAACTCACCTCACTGCATATATAACTACCTTTGGGTTGAGTGAACTCACTTCACTGCATATCTACCTTTTCTGTTGAGTGAACTCACCTCACTGCATATAACTACGTTTGTGTTGAGTGAACTCAGCTGACTGCATCTAACTACCTGTTGTGTTCAGTGAACTCACCCCACTGCCTATATAACTACCTTTGGGTTGAGTGAACTCACCTCACTGCATATATAACTACCTTTGGGTTAAGTGAACTCACCTCACTGCATATCTACCTTTTCTGTTGAGTGAACTCACCTCACTGCATATAACTACCTTTGTGTTGAGTGAACTCAGCTGACTGCATCTAACTACCTGTTGTGTTCAGTGAACTCACCTCACTGCATATATAACTACCTTTGGGTTGAGTGAACTCACTTCACTGCACATAGCTACCTTTTGTGTTCAGTGAATTCACCTCACTGGCACTGCATATCTACCTTTTCTGTTGAGTGAACTCACCTCACTGCATATACCTAGCTTCCCCCCGAGATGGACAAAATGGACAAACCAGGTAGAGGAAGAGGTAGAGGAAGACCCAGAGGAAGGCCACCTGGCATTGGCAGGTCTGTGCGAGGTGGTGTTGCTGTGATTTCGTGCGGACCTGGACCAAAGTACAGTGCTCAGAAGAAGGCACGTGCCATCACTTCCCAAAATTGTGAGGACGTGCTTGAGTATTTAACACAGAAGACCTCATCTCCCGCAGCCAGTGCTACCAGCGCTAGTACAAGCACCACATCCGCTGCATTTGACAGTTCACAGGAGTTATTTGGTGGTGGTGGTGGAATCACTGATTCACAGCCACTACTGCAACAACAAGAAGAAGGCGCAGGTACACCACCTCATACGTCTGAGTTAGGTGGCAATAGTATGGACGTAATGTGTGAGGAGGGGCATGATGAACCACCTGAAGTTGGTGCAGTTGTGGATTTGTTTGAGGAAAGCGAAGCTGGGCAGGAGGATTATTATTATTATTATTTATTTATTTATAAAGCGCCAACATATTCCGTGGCGCTGTACAATGTAAGAAAACAAACAAGGGATACATAATGATACAGACAATGATATACATGGAAATATGAACACTGATACAAGATACAGCACTGCTGATTACAATTTGATTTAACAGGATGACTAAAATGTATAAATTTCTAACAGTGTGCATAGTGTTGGGCGAACATCTAGATGTTCGGGTTCGGGCCGAACAGGCCGAACATGGCCGCGATGTTCGGGTGTTCGACCCGAACTCCGAACATAATGGAAGTCAATGGGGACCCGAACTTTTGTGGTTTGTAAAGCCTCCTTACATGCTACATACCCCAAATTTACAGGGTATGTGCACCTTGGGAGTGGGTACAAGAGGAAAAAAAAATTTAGCAAAAAGAGCTTATAGTTTTTGAGAAAATCGATTTTAAAGTTTCAAAGGGAAAACTGTCTTTTAAATGCGGGAAATGTCTGTTTTCTTTGCACAGGTAACATGCTTTTTGTCGGCATGCAGTCATAAATGTAATACATATAAGAGGTTCCAGGAAAAGGGACCGGTAATGCTAACCCAGCAGCAGCACACGTGATGGAACAGGAGGAGGGTGGCGCAGGAGGAGAAGGCCACGCTTTGAGACACAACAACCCAGGCCTTGCATGAGGACAAGAAGCGTGCGGATAGCATGCTTTGTACCACCATGCAGTCATAAATGTAATAAAGATAAGTGGTTCAATAAACAGGGACCACGCGGCAACGCTAACCCAGCAGCAGCACACGTGATGGAACAGGAGGAGGCGCAGGAGGAGAAGGCCACGCTTTGTGAGACACAACAACCCAGGCCTTGCATGAGGACAAAAAGCGTGCGGATAGCATGCTTTGTACCGCCATGTAGTCATAAATGTAATAAAGATAAGAGGTTCAATAAACAGGGACCACGCGGCAACGCTAACCCAGCAGCAGCAGCAGCAGCAGCACACGTGATGGAACAGGAGGAGGCGCAGGAGGAGAAGGCCACGCTTTGTGAGACACAACAACCCAGGCCTTGCATGAGGACAAAAAGCGTGCGGATAGCATGCTTTGTACCGCCATGTAGTCATAAATGTAATAAAGATAAGAGGTTCAATAAACAGGGACCACGCGGCAACGGTAACCCAGCAGCAGCAGCAGCAGCAGCAGCACACGTGATGGAACAGGAGGAGGCGCAGGAGGAGAAGGCCACGCTTTGTGAGACACAACAACCCAGGCCTTGCATGAGGACAAAAAGCGTGCGGATAGCATGCTTTGTACCGCCATGTAGTCATAAATGTAATAAAGATAAGAGGTTCCATAAACAGGGACCGGCAACGGTAACCCAGCAGCAGCAGCAGCAGCAGCAGCACACGTGATGGAACAGGAGGAGGCGCAGGAGGAGAAGGCCACGCTTTGTGAGACACAACAACCCAGGCCTTGCATGAGGACAAAAAGCGTGCGGATATAGCAGCAATGCTTTTTGCCGCCATGCAGTCATAAATGTAATACAGATGAGAGGTTCAATAAACAGGGACCGGAAACGCTAAACCATCCCAGATGTTCATCGGTCAGGTTACTTGGTTGGGGTCCAGGAGTGTTGCGTAGTCGTTTCCAATCCAGGATTGATTCATTTTAATTTGAGTCAGACGGTCTGCATTTTCTGTGGAGAGGCGGATACGCCGATCTGTGATGATGCCTCCGGCAGCACTGAAACAGCGTTCCGACATAACGCTGGCTGCCGGGCAAGCCAGCACCTCTATTGCGTACATTGCCAGTTCGTGCCAGGTGTCTAGCTTCATGCCCGGTTTCAGGTCCAGCGGTGCCAGCCACAAATCCGTCTGTTCCTTTATTCCCCTCCAAATTTCCTCCCCTGTGTGCTGCTTATCCCCAAGGCAGATCAGCTTCAGCAACGCTTGCTGACGCATGCCAACAGCTGTGCTGCACTGCTTCCACGATCCTACTGCTGCTGGTGCTGGGTTAGCATTTCCGGATGAGGTACAGCTTTGAGATGCGTTGGAGGAGAAGGAGTCAGAGAGGTAGGTGCTGCTGTTGTTATCCAGCTGTTTGCGGCGTGGGCAACACCCGCGCCGTAGCAGGTGAGGAATCGCTGCCAGGCTCCACAAGGTTCACCCAGTGCGCGGTAAGGGAGATGTATCGACCCTGGCCGAACGAACTCGTCCAGGTGTCAGTGGTGAGGTGAACCTTGCAGGCAACGGCATTCTTCAAGCTTCGGGTTATTTAGCTGACCACGTGCTCATGCAACTCAGGCACTGCAGAGCGCGCAAAGTGGTAGCGGCTGGGAACAACGTAACGTGGGATGGCCACTGACATCATGCCCTTGAAGCTGTTTGTCTCCACCACTCGATATGGCAGCATTTCGCAGGCCAGAAGCTTGGCTATGCTGGCTGGCTGTTACTGCCACGGCCCGGGGGTCATTTGCTGGCAATTTCCTCTTGTGCTCAAACATCTCAGAGACAGACAACTCAACCGTAGCGCTGCACACCGAAGGGCTGTTGGTTGTTGTGTTTGATGAACACTGGGAGACCTCAAGAGCACTAGTCCGGAAAGTGACAGTGTCAGCATCGTCTGATGTTTGTGAATGTTGTGAACCACGCAATGGCTGGGCTACTGCTGCTGCTGAGGCGGGTCTGGTAATGAGTCTGGTGAACCCAAGGGAGGCAGTGTTGCTGGTGGTACCCTGTCCTGCCGCGTTTGCCCACAGAGTGGGATGTTTGGATAGAATGTGGCGGCTCATGCTGGTGGTGGAGAGGTTGTTAATACTTTTCCCCCTGCTCAGGCGGGTCTTGCACACCTTGCAAATCGCCATGGTAACATCCTCAGTGCAGTCTTCAAAGAAAGCCCAGACTTTAACTGGCTGAGGACTCGGACCTCGTGCGTGATGTGCTGGTGCTGCTTAACCCACTGCTGGACGCTTGAGAGGTCATCCAAGTAATTATCTGGTCCTGTTCTTTTGGATCTGTGAGGGTTGTTGTCCTGGACAACATGGGCAGTATTGAGTGGGTTTTCTTGGGTGCTCCCCTGTGGCCTGTACGTGAACCGTCAGGGGAAACACCTCTTCCCTTGCCCCTCCCTCTTTCAACGGATTTCTTCCTCATTTCACTTATCCTTAAAGTACACGCTGACTGGCAGCAGTACAGTGGCAGTACAGAAATGCTATACAGTGGTGGGTGAGCGGTGTACCACTATTGTCAGCAGTGACACAGAGCACAATGCTATACAGTGGCGGGTGAGCGGTGTACTACTGTTCCCAGCAGACACAGAGTGGAAGTAAACACAATGCTATATAGTGTGGCTGAGCCGTGTACACAGAGTGGCATTAAACACAATGCTATATAGTCTGCTATATAGTCACCCCGAACAGGGTGATGTTCT